>NC_086098.1:171731631-172464131 GCF_963921235.1 Mobula hypostoma
ATGCGGGTTTCCTCCTGGTGATTCTGTTTTCTTCCATATTCCTAAGGCATACGGATTATTAGGTTAATTGGGCGGTGTAGGATTTTGGGCTGGAAGGGCCTGTCTAAGCAAAAATACAACGCGAAACATATCCTGTTCCTTGTTCCTCCCTCACAGCCACTCACATACACATACACAGTTCTCTAACCCCAGGACAGGGTGCCTTCAGGCTCCAGCCTCCAGAGGTCTTGTGGATTCGCAGCCACTGGGTCCTGACTTCCCTAGCAGACTCGCAGAGATTCGCAGGCTTGTTGCTCCAGCCTTCTGGCCTCGACTACACTTCCAATCAGCCTTCAGGTTTCGATATGGATCTCCAATCGACCTTCAGGCTTGGAACAGGATCTCCAATTCACCTTTGGGCTTTGATCTGGATCTCCAATCAGCCTTCAGGCTTTGATCTGGATTTCCAATTAGCCATCAGGTTTTGATCTGGACCTCCAATTGGCCTTTGGGCTTCGATCTAGATCTGTGATCAACCTTTGGGCTTCAATCTGGACCTCCAAGTGACCTTTAAGCCTTGATCTGGACTTCCAATCGCCCTTCAGGCTTCGGTCCTGGCCTTCTAGTCGTTAATAGCAGAATTTACTCCCTCAGTTTGTTTCAAGTTCAAGTTCAAGTTTATTGTCATTCAGTGGTGCACATGTATACAACTAAATGAAACATCATTCCTCTGGGACCAGGGTGCAAAGCACAGTACACGTATCACATACAGCACCTAGAATAATATTAAGACAATAATACTAACATAAAAAAGGATATTCTGTAGATGTACAAGTTAACATGAAGTGCGGATACAGCAACTCTGTATGTATCAAAGTGATTGTTCATTAAATAGGAATTTGGTGATAAAGTGAGCTGACTGTTAATAGGTCTGAAGGTCTTATTGTGTTCAGTGTTCAGTATTTGCTTGTGCTTTCTTTCTGTCCAGCATGTTTGTGTAGCTGATTGCATCCTACTCTCTACATCCAATTTATTTTTACGGTCAGCCCAAACGAGTCCATGGTAGCTCTCAGTGCAACCCAATGGCCCATAAATACCCCGCTGACACTCCCACTACTGACCTACACCAAGGAAGAGGTGGAGGAACGAATAACCTTATTCTCTCGGAACTGTGATCGATTTAGTGCTGTGGAGCTGAGGAGATCTAATGAACAAGAAGATTAAATCTATTCTCGCTGTCTGCAGAGGTTAGCTCTTGCAGGGCAAGAACAACAGGAACCTTTCCAATCTGAGTTGGCACAGCACCAACCCCCAAGATTGCACAATCTCCTCCCTCTGCCAAAAGTGGATAGTTTTGCCATTTATTGTGCATTGTAATGAAGACTTGTTTTGAAATAAAAACGTCAGATCAGCTAATGCAACACACACCAGCGATAATTACAAAGCCTTCCTGTGAATTGGATACAAGCAGAGGGAGCCCATTGAACTCATCCAATTAGATAACAATGCAAATATTTTCCCCTTCCTATCTAACTCCTCTCCTACTGGAACTACAATTGGTGGCCACTTTATTAGGTACCCCTGTACATCTGCTCATTAATGCAAATGTCTAATTAGCCAATCACATGGCAGCAACTCAACGCACAAAAGCATGCGGACGTGGACAAGAGGTTCAGCTGTTGCTCAGACCAGACATCAGAATGGGGAAGAAATGTGATCTAAGTGACTTTGTCTGTGGATCTTCGGATCTATTGAGAATGCTTGCAAGAAAATGGACCTCAGGGTAGTGAATGGTGACATACAGTATATATACTTTGATAATGTTTACTTTGTATTTTGGCTCTGATGATACCATCCTACACCTATTCCTCTCCGCCACCACCCCATTCAGGGGTTCCCAACCTGGTGCCCATGGACCCCCCCCCCCAGTTAATGGTATAAGTCCATGGTATAGAAGAGGTTGGGAGCTCCTGACCCCATCCCAGGAGTCTAGTGATTATACTTTTGGATCATTATTCCAGGGGACTGGACTGGTCAAAGTTCAAAGTAAATTTGTTATTCTTGTGTGCATTCATTTTAAATACAAAGAAATCAATAGACCACACTCAATAAGATGGACAAACACCAATCATGCAAAAGACAACAAACTGTGCAAATACGAAAAAAAAGCAATAGATATCGAGAACATGAGATGAAAAGTCCTAGAGAGTGAGTCCACAGGTTGTGGGAACAGTTCAGTGTAGGGGTGAGTGAAGTTAATATTAGTTATCCATGCTGGTTCAGAAGCCTGACAGTTGATGCGTAATAACTGTTCCTGAACCTGGTGATGTAAGTCCTGAGGCTCCTGCACCTCCTTCAGCAAGAAGAGAGCATGGCCTGGATGGCGGGTGTCCCTGATGATGGATGCTGTTTCCTGCAACAGTGTTTCATGGAGATGTGTTCAATGGTGGGGAGGGCTTTGCCAGTGACAGACTGCACCGTATCCATTACTTGGGTAGGACTGATGATCCAAATCAAAATTCACATCCAAAAATTACAACCTCAATGGAGATACGAGAGGCTGCAGATTGTAGAATGCGAAGTGATAAATAAACTGTAGGAGGAACTCAGTGGGTCAGGCAGCATCTTCCTCTACAGATGCTATTTAACTCACAGAGGCCCTTCGTGATTTTTTTTTAGATTAGATTATGAGAACACTCAGTCCTCTTTTATTGTCATTTAGAAATGCATACATGCATTAAGAAATGATACAATGTTTCTCCAGAGTGATATCACAGAAAACAGGACAGACCAAAGACTAACACTGACAGAACCACATAATTATACCATATAGTTACAGCACTGCAAAGCAATACCATAATTTGATAAAGAACAGACCATGGGCACAGTAAAAAAAAGTTTCAAAAGTCCCTGAGTCGATCGACTCCCGAGTCCCCGATAGCAGGCAGCAAAGGGAGAAACTCCCTGCCATAAACCTCCAGGCACCATCGACTTGCCGATGCCTCGGAAGCAGCTGACCACAGCCGACACCGAGTCCATCCGTCCGAAAACTTCGAGCCTCCGACCAGCCCCTCCGATACAGCCTCCCGAGCGCCATCCTCTGCTGAGCGCCTTTGACCCAGCCCCGGCCGCCGAAACAAGCATAGCCAAGGATTCGGGGCCTTCTCCTCTGGAGATTCCAGACCACACAGTAACAGTGGTAGCTGTTCATTCAACCCTCCCTCACGGCACTTATCCTTGCAAGTGTTCAGGGCCCCAAGTAGTCATTCTGGGTGAGGCAACACTTCACATGCGAATCATTTGGGGTTGTCTTCTGTATCTGGTGGTCCTGGTGAGACCTCCTCTACGTGGGCGAGACCTGACATAAGTAGGCAGACCGCTTTCTCAAGCACCTTCGCTCCATCCACATGTCCCGGTGGCCAACCACTTTAATTCCAAATCCCATTCCCATTCTGACAGATCAGTCCATGGTCTTCACACTGCCATGATGAGGCCACTCTCAGGATGGAGGAGCAACGCTTGATATTCTGTCTGGATAGCATCCAACCTGATGGCGTGAATACTGATTTCTCTAACTTCCATGAATTTTCCCTTCTGCCTTTCTTCATCTTCATTTCCCCACTCTGGCTCCCCTCTTACCTCTATTCTTCTCCTCACCTGCTTATCACCTCCCCCTTGTGCCCCTCCTCTTTCCCTTTTTCCCATGGTCCACTCTCCTCTCAAATAAGATTCCTTCTTCTCCAATCCTTTACTTCTTTCCATCACCTCCCAGCATCTTACTTCTTCCACACTCCCCCACCAACTCGGCTTCACCTATCACCTTCTGGCTTGTACTCCTTCTCGTCCCCTGCCTTCTTATTCCAGCACATTCTTCCTTCCTTTCCAGTCCGGATGAAGGGTCTCAGTCAGAAACGTCAATTCATCTCCATAGATGCTGCCTGACCTGCTCACTTCCTCCAGCATTTTGTGTGCATTGCTCTGGATTTCCGACATCTGCAGAAGCTCTTTTGCTTACCATTAGTCGTTTATTTTGCTTTGCATTGCGACTTTAGTTCTGATATACAAATTTAAAATAAGCAAGCTGAAGGCAGAAAAAGTGGTTACTGAAGCTTATAATAAAAACTCAGTTGGTTATCAGCAAGTAGAGTTAAGTGTGCCATCCTTGGAAGGCAATAAACTTTGGTGGTGAATCTGTGCAATTCGTTGCCATAGATGGAAGTGGAGGCCAAGTCACTGGGTATATTTAAAGTGCAGGTTGATAGGTTTTTGATTAGTAAGGACATCAAAAGTAACGGGGAGGAGGCAGGAAAACGGGGTTGAGAGGGAAACTAAATCTGCCATGATGGAATGGTGGAGCAGACTCAATGGGCCGAATGGCCTAATTCTGCTCCTGTGTCTTATGGTCTATGGTCTTATGGCCCAAACAGTCAACTTTTCGGGCTAGGAAGGGTTTATTCCCCTCCATTGATCCTGCCTAGCCTGCTAAATTCCTTTGTGTGTGTTGCTCTGGATCTCCAGCATCTGCAGAATCTTCTGTGTTTATATTTGCCATTCTTACTGCTCTAGGCCTATATGTGATCCCAGTCTCATACTGCAATGGCAGTGGTCACAGAGGAGGCAAGTCAAGGCTATCAGAAAGATCATTTATTTTAGGGAAGGACCCTATCATTCTAGGAAGATTTTACCTGGCTTGCTCTCACAACTTTTTCAAGGACAAAGGAGGTGGGCAGTGAATTTTAGCTTTGTCATTGATGTCCCATCCCAGTAATCAGAATCAGAATCTGGTGTATTATCATTGACATATGTCGTGAAATTTGTTGTTTTGAGGCAGCATTACAAGATTCAAGATTGTTTAATGTCATTTCGAGTACAAAGTGTGAAAGAGAACAAAATAATTGTTACTTTCTGGCTCTAATGCATCTCAAAGAAAATCACAATAAGATAAAGAATACAATAATAAAAAAATGCAATGAATATAAATACATGTATGGATTGCATGTATGGTAGGTACAGTGTAATACATACATTTTTCTATAAGTCACAATAAGAAATACAAAAGATAAAAAAGTAGTGCAGAAATGAGCAAAATAGTGAGATAGTGTTCATGGGTTTACAGACCATTCAGAAATCTGATAGTGGAGGGGGAAAAGCTGTTCCTAAAAACGTTGAGAGGCTCCTGTACCTCCACCCTGATGGTATTAACGAGAAAAGGGTATGTCCTGGATGGTGAGGGTCCTCAATGATGGATTAATGATGGAATAATGTATCTGTGACAAACTATTTGCCAGGGCTATTCTACACGTAACCAGGACAGCCCTGTGGTATTGCTAGCAGACATTAGTTTATATATTTGGAGGTTCTATGTAGAAAAATCAAGCATACCTTGACCTATATGTAACCAAACTAGTATTTCAACTCCATGGAGCAAACTATGGAGAAGGCAAGAAAATGGATCAAGATCGAGTACTTGAACTTGAATTTGGACAGAAAATATGAATAAATACATAAATACCATAATGTATGAACCTATAAGTTCATTTTTTCAGGCAATTCTTTATTCTTTACAATTATTGAATGTTGTTTTTTGTTGTACCTCATGCCCAGACCAACATTATGGGGTGGTAATTGGGGCAATAGAGAGAGTGGGTGGTAACAGGGGTAATAGATAGAGGGGTGTGATGGTAACAGGGGTAAAAGATAGAGGGGGTGGGGTGATAATGGGGTAATAGATAGGATTGGTGGGTTGGTACTGGGGGTAATAGATAGAGGAGGTGGGGTGATAATGGGGTAATAGATAGGATTGGTGGGTTGGTCCTGGGGGTAATAGATAGAGGAGGTGGGGTAATAAATAGTGTGTGGTAATGGGGTAATAGATAAAGGTGGTGAGTGGTAATGGGGTAATAGAGGGTGTGGAGGATAATGGTGGTAATAGATGGGGGGGTGAGGTGATAATAGGGGTAATAGAGGGGATGGGATGGTAACAGGGGTAATTGAGGGGGTGGAATGGTAATGGGGTAATAGAGGGGGTGGGATGGTAACAGGGGTAATAGATAGAGGGGGTAGGATGATAATGGGGTAATTGAGGGGGTGGAATGGTAATGGGGTAATAGAGGGGGTGGGATGGTAACAGGGGTAATAGATAGAGGGGGTAGGATGATAATGGGGTAATAGAGGGGGTGGGTGATAATGGGGTAATAGATAGAGGAGGTGGGGTGGTAACAGGGGTAATAGATAGAGGGGGTGGGATGGTAATGGGGTAATAGAGGGGGTGGGTGATAATGGGGTAATAGATAGAGGAGGTGGGGTGGTAACAGGGGTAATAGATAGAGGGGGTGGGATGGTAATGGGGTAATAGATAGAGAGAGTAGGTGGTAACATGAATCACTTTGAAGAATCAGCCAGCACATCTGGATAAGCCCAAATCTCTGGTACTGTATCCCTGAACTACATCTTGCGAATATGGGGATGGAAGTCAGATAGAGGAGCAACTGTGATCTTGAATGACAGGGCTGGCTGGAGAGAGCATCAGCTTACGACTGCTCCTGACTCCTATGTAACTGCCGACAAGTTAATACTTCAGAAGGTTGCTGATGTCAGCCATGTCAATTACATGTTTCTATATAACTGGAAAGCGCTCGGATTGATTGCAATCACAGCCTTGCTGAGAGGCTCCGAAGAACCGAGACTGCAGTAGCTTGTAGACACAACCAATCCCTACACAGGCAGAACCCTACCCACCATTAAGAATGATGCTAAGAGGCGGTACCCCAAGATGGCAGCATCAATCACTATGGACCCCAGCATCTGGGACATGCCCTGTTGTTGTAGCTACCATCGCCTGACCATCCACATTGACTTAAGAACAGTTTCTTTTCCTCGGCTATCTGACTTCTAAACAGTCCACAAATCCATGAACACTACCTCAATATCCCTCTTTTGCGCTATTTACATGTTTTATTTTTATTATAACATTGTTTTTAATGTATTGCATGGTACCATGCCAAACAAATTTCATGACATATTGCCAGTGAAAATAAACCTGATTCTGATTCTGATTGAGCTTCATGGTCCTCTTGGACAGAGTTCCAAAGACACATTTGCCTCAGGGTGAGGAAATTCCTGATATAGGGTCTCCACCTGAAACATCAACTATTTATTCAATTCCAAGATGCTGCCTGACATGCTGAGTTCCTCCAGCAGTTTGTCTGTGCTGCCCCTTATCTCTGTCCTGGAGGCATAGGTGTGTGTGTATGTGAGTGGGGGGGGGGAGAGAAAGGGGGGAGGGGGAGAGAGGGGAGGGGGAGGGGAGAGAGGGGGAGGGAGAGGGGAGAGAGGGAGGGGGAGGGGGGAGAGGGAGTGGGTGGGGGAGAGAGGGAGAGAGGGGTGGGATGAGAGTGAAAGGGTAGGGGAGAGAGGGGTGGGGGAGAGGGAGAGGGTGGGGGGAGAGAAGGGAGGGGGAGAGGAGGAGGGGGGAGAGAGAGAGGGAGACGGGAGAGAGAGAGGGAGAGGGGAGAGAGAGGAGGGAGGGGAGAGAGGGGGGAGAGGGAGTGGGTGGGGGAGAGAGGGAAAGGGGGAGAGGGAGAGAACACATGGGGAAGGGTTTCCTTACAGCAGTGAGCTGCACGCCAGAATGAGCCCCGCACAACCCCATCAGACAGGGAAATGCGATCCGGCAGGAAAGACTCACAGATGTGAACGGGAACAAACTCGGGCTGCGGGGATCGCATTTCCCTGCCTGTGTCACGGAGTCATTTTTAACTGACATGGCTGAGTAATATTCCACGAAATGGAATTCCTATAATACCGAGCCCTTCCCGGTTAGTGCGCCAATCCGGGCAGTTCGTCAAACTCCCGATGACTTTAATCTTTGGCTCCTGCCCGATGGCCAAACCCTGCCGCAACGACGCAACACTTCATGGGATTTCGCAAACTCGGGTTACGACAAATTCCACGAAATTCGGCAGGCACTCAAATGGCTGACTCGGCTCCGAGCCCGCCTAGCCTTTCCCAGAGAGGTGATGTGAGGGGAAGGAAGGATTGTACACGAAATGATATCGTTTGTTTTTTGACAAACTATTTCCTGGGCCAGACTCTCCGTGTTGAAAATGAGCTCTTTGCAGTTAATTGTGGCCCGGAGAATGACCGAGGCATGTTACTAATTCAGAGGAGACGGATTGAATAAGCAGGAAGGGGCTCCGTTCAAGGGGCACTGGTTTCTTGAAAAAACGTTTCTAAAATTCCTTTACGCAAGAGATTCTGCAGATGCTGGAAATCCAGAGCAACACACACAAAATGCTCTAGGAGCTCAGCAGGTCAGACAGCATCTATGGAGGGGAATAAATAGTCAACGTTTTGGGCTGAGACACTTTATCAGAACCCTTCATCATCAGCACCCTGATGAAGGGTCTCAGCCCAAAACAGCGACTGTTTGTTCCCTTCCATACATGTTGTCTGACCTGCTGAGTTCCTCCAGCATTTTTGTGTGTGTTACTCTGGAATTCCTTTGCCGTTTATTTTTTGGGGGGGGGGGGTAGAACAAACCTCTCCCCACCGCCACCATTCCTCAGGTCGTTCTGACGGGAAGGAACATTTCACTTGCCTATCTAGAACATACAGCACAGAATCAGACCCTTTGGCCCATCAAGTCTGTGCCAAGCATGAACCACACACTCAAGAAGTTGGGCGGGACCCAGGACAAAACCACCCACTCCATCCGCAGCCATATGCTCCTCCACTCTAAACGCTCTTTCTATCCGCCACTGAGGACACAACGGTTGGTGGAGTTTTTGACAGTAAAGAAGGCTGCCAGGGGACAGGGTGGGATGTATACTTGGTGGCCACTTTATTGGGTACATCTGCTCATTAATGCAAAATTCTAATAGCCAATCATGTGTCAGCAAATCAATGTATAAAAGCATGCAGACATGGTCAAGAGGTCAAACCAAGCATCAGACTGGGGGAAGAAATATGATCTAAATGACCTTGACCTTGACTGCAGAATGATTGTTGGTGCCAGACGGGATAGTTTGAGTATCTCAGATACTGATAATCTCCTGGGATTTTCACCCTCAACACTCTCATCCCTCCCCCATCCCCCTCCTCCTCCGCTCCCCTCTCCCTCCCCTCCCTCTCTCCCTCACCCTTTCCCTTCCCCCTCCAGTCTCCTCTTCCCTCTCCCTTCCCCATCCCCCTACCCATCACCTCCCCTCTCCCTCCCCTCCCCCTCCCCATCTCCCTACCCATCCCCTCCCCTCTCCCACTGCCACTCCCTTTCCCCCTCCTTCTCCCCCTCCCTATCCCCTCCCTGCCCCTCCCTCCCCATCTCCCCTTCCCCCTCACCCTAACCCTCCCCCTCCCTCTCCTCTCCCTCCCCTCCCCCTCCCCATCTCCCTACCCATCCCCTCCCCTCTCCCACTCCCACTCCCTTTCCCCCTCCTTCTCCCCCTCCCTATCCCCTCCCTGCCCCTCCCTCCCCATCTCCCCTTCCCCCTCACCCTAACCCTCCCCCTCCCTCTCCTCTCCCTCCCCTCCCCTCTCCTCCCCTTCTCCCCCTCCCCCCCTCTCTCTCTCAGTGCTGCTCAAATTAAAGCTACAATTAATTAACCAGGTTTTCCATAAGCTCAATATTTATCACTTAACAGCCCAAAATACAACAACACAATATGATGAGCTTCTTCCCCCTGCCTTTGCAGTCTTGATGAGGGGCTTGGCTCAAAACATCAACTGTTTATTCCTCTCTACAGAAGCTATATGACCTTCTGTGTCCTTCCAGCATCGTGTGAGTATTGCTCTGGATTTCCAACATCTCTTGTGTTTATAATACAACGCTGGAATCTTACAACATGAACCTGATCAAGTTTACTATATGCAGACTTCAATTAACAGAAGAGTAAATGTTCTCCTTTGATATTTTTCTGAGTTGTTATGTTTTGACATTTAGTTATGAAGCTTCAGCTAATTTGTGTTAAGATTGGACGCTATAGTTGTGTGCAAAACCTTGTCAAAGATTGAGCAGGTTTGAGAAAAATGATGCAGTGGATGGGAGATCAAGTTTCAAAGTTCAAAGTAAATTTATTATCAAATTGGATACTGTATATATCACCATATGCAACCCTGAGGTTCGTTTTCTTGTGGGCATACACAAGAAACACTAGAACCAATAAAAGACTGCAAGCAACCAATGTGCAAAAGACAACAAATTGTGCAAATACAAAAGAATAAATAAATAAACAAACAAAAAAGCAAGCAAGCAAGCAAGCAATAAATGTCGAGAACATGAAATAAAGAGCTCTTGAAAGTGGCTGGTTTAAACGCCTGATGGTTGAGGGATAATAGCTATTCCTGAACCTGGTGATGTGAGTCCTGAGGCTCCTGTACATTTTTCCCGATGGCAGCAGTGAGAAGAGAGCATGGCCTGGATGGTGGGGGTCCTTGATGATGGATGTTGCTTTCCTGTGACAGCGATCTGTGGAGATGTGCTTAATGGTGGGGAGGGTTTTACTCATGATGTCCTGGGCTGTATCCACTACTTTTTGTGGGATTTTTCATTCAAGGGCATTGGTGTTTTTATACCAGGCAGTGATGCAGCCAGTCAATGTACTCTCCACTACACATCTGTAGAAGTTTGTCAGAGTTTTAGATGACATGCCAACTCTTTGCAAACTTCTAAGGAAGTTGAGTCACTGATGTGCTTTCTTCAGTATGCTTTGCCTCATATTGATGGGTACCAGGGAAAGATTGTAATATAAGAGACTCCAGTTGCCAAGGAGACACTACCAGAGAGCTTAGTCATCAGCTTAGACCGGCAAGTTTGGAAATGTTTTCTTTGGAGGAAGAAAGCCTGGACAGAGACTTGACAGGTTTAGTCTGGGTAAGCTGCTCCTATTACATTTGGTTCTAAGACAAGGCCATAGTGAGGTACTGTTGTAATGAAAATACCTGTAAGTATAATATGTAAGACAAGATTTCATTGTGTACGTGACAATAATAAACCAATTTCATCATCATCATCAGGTACCGTGCCCAGTTTGAGCTTTGACTGCCATGGCCCACACGCTCCTGTTTCGGGTCAAGTGGATCAATTCATTGGTATTCATTTCCAGTTCTCTGGCTGCTGTCTCCATCATCATTTGTCTTTGTCTTCCTCTTGCTTTCTTCCCTTCAATCTTTCCCATAATTACCGTGCATTCCAACTCCTCTTTCCTAATCACAGGTCCAATGAAGTTACGTTGCCTCTTCATGATCTCATACATTATTTCTCTTTTTGTGTTTGCTCTGTTCATGACATCCTTGTTAGATATTCGCTTCGTCCATGATATTCTTTGCATCCTCCTCAAAAACCACATCTCCGCTGCTTTAATTCACTTCCTTATTTTACTAGATATTGTCCAGCATTCTGAGCCGTAGATATCTGGATAAACGTAAAATTTTAGTACTCTGAGGCAGGTTGTCGTGCCTAGTTTAGTATTGGTCAGTACTCTCTTCATTCTCGTAAAGGTGTCTTTTGCCATCTCTATTCTTCTTTTGATGTCCAAGTCGCACCTGCCATCTGATGTCACCCAGCTTCCTAAATAGCGAAAGTTCTGTACTTGTTTTATGTCTTCCCAGTTTATTCTCAGCCTGCAGATAGGATTCTCCTTCTTTTTGGATATCACCATACATTCTGTCTTTTTGCAATTGATAGATAAACCCATTTTGCACTTTCTTCAACAACTGTATCAATTAAGTTTTGTAGTTCTTCCTCTGTACTTGTTACCTGGGTTTCATCTCCGAAGTTACAGAGAAAGGTTGAACAAGTTGGGTCTTTATTCTTTGGAGCGTAGAAGGCTGAGGGGGGACTTGATAGAGGTATTTAAAATTATGAGGGGGATAGACAGAGTTGATGTGGATAGGCTTTTTCCATTGAGAGCGGGGGAGATTCAAACAAGAGGACATGAGTTGAGAGTTAAAGGGCAAAAGTTAAGGGGTAACATGAGGGGGAACTTCTTTACTCAGAGAGTGGTAGCTGTGTGGAATGAGCTTCCAGCAGAAGTGGTTGACGCAGGTTTGATGTTGTCATTTAAAGTTAAATTGGACAGCTATATAGACAGGAAAGGAATGGAGGTTATGGGCTGAGTGCAGGTCAGTGGGACTAGGTGAGAGCAAGAGTTCGGCACGGACTAGAACGGCCGAGATGGCCTGTTTCCGTGCTGTAATTGTTATATGGTTATAATTAACACAGTGTCATCTGCATACCTGAAATTATTGATGTTCTCGCCGCCAACTTTGATTCCTAAGATGTCTCTTATTTTTTGTAATATTGTTTCACTGTACTCATTAAATAAATCGGGGAGAAAACACACCCTTGTCTAGTGCCTCTCTTGAATTTCGTAAACTGACTCACTTCTCCATCTATTCTTACAGTGGCAGTTTGTTCCTAGTACAGATTCCTGATTAGGCGGAGGTCTTTTGAATCTTGATCTAGAGTTTTCTGTAATATTTCAAATAACTTACTGTGCTTCACTTTATCAAATGCTTTTGTATAGTCAATAAAACAAACAAACAAATCTTTTTGCACTTGAATAGTTCGTTCTGATAATATCGTTAACATCAATATTACATTTCTTGTACCTTTGTCTTTCACAAAACCACATTGTTCTCAGCTTGTATCTTACTTTTAGCTCTTGTCTCCAAAATTCTTATAAGTATCTTGGTGATATGACTCATTAAGGTCCTATGTAATTCACATTTTATTGCTCCAGGTTTCTTAGGAAGAGTGATAAATACTGATTTTTTTCATCTCTTCTGGTATTATTCCAGTCTTATAAACATCATTGATTAAATCAGTAAGTTTTTCAATTCCATAATATTCAAGGGCGATAATTTGTTCTATTATTAATTCATCAGGCCCTGCTGCCTTTCCTTTCTTCATCTTATTTATTGCATTACAAACTTCAGATTTTAAAATACTTGGACCTTATTTTCACATGATTCAGGACCATATTTTCACATGATTTGGGAGTGTTCTATGGTTCATCCATTTTGGTGTAAAGTTCTTGAGCTGTTGGGGAATTGGTCAGGTTCCACACTGCCCTTGTGCCCATGGCTTTGTCTCTTGGGTGATAGGACAATGATACCTAATGTAAACAATGACAAATTTACTATTTTAAAAGTGGGTCTCATCACAGTTGCAAGAATTATATTGCAAAACTGGAAAAAAACCAGTGTCCCGCTGTGAAGGAATGGACTGAGGAAATGATTAAGATTTCATCATATGAACACATGTTGGGAAGAATTAACAGTGAGGGAAAAGTGCAAGATGCGTGGAATCAATTTTGGTTGTATGTTAATTTAAACTTAAATTAGAACTTCTTTCTGTCTCTAAGTTTTATTTGTTTTCCTGTCATGGGAAGGCTGTGTAAATATGATGTACTGTATCTGCTCTGTGATATGCTGTGCTGCTTTGTAAATTAAGAACAAATAATAATAAAAATTTGAATTTAAAAAAGTACTTGGACCTTCAATGTTTTTCCTAATTTCTGGTCTTCAAACAATTCCTGAATATACTCAGTCCATCTGTTCGTAATCTCATCTTTTTCCATGATAATGGTACCGTCCTTTGCTTTCAAACATCCACCTGAAGAAAAGAGGAGCTTTTTACCAGTGATATTCTTGGTTTGTTGATGTAACCTTTTTGGATCAGTAATTGGGATTCTTTCTATTTGCTCACATTCCTGGTTTAACCATTCTTCTTTGGCTTTTTGACATAAGCTTTTAACTTTTTTATCTAAGGACTTATATTCTATAGGATTTGCTTTCTTCCGTCTCCTTTCTTCCATTAGACTTTTGATTTCATCTGCCATCCGTTTATTCTTTGTGCTTTTTTCTTTTTTAGGAATCACTGACTTTGCTGATTCTACCAAGGCATCCTTTAGAGAGTTAAATTTCATTTCTACATGATTGCCATCATCTTCAACAGATTCTATTTCTAGACTTTGAAATCTATTCCTTACTTGTCAAATTAAATTGATGGGATATAGTCTTGTTGGAGGTTGATATGTTCTTGATTAGTAAGGTTCTCAAAGATTACAACAAGAAGGTAGGAGAATAAGTTGAGAGGGATAATAAATCAACCATGATTGAATGGCAGAGCAGACTCGATCGGCTGAGTGGCCTAATTCTGCTCCTATGTCTTATGGTCTTATGCACAAGTGGACTCAATCCTATGAATGAAAGTTGCTGGAAGGGGAGGCCAACAAGTCTAAATCTATAGCCTTTCTAGCAAACACCAAGCCATCTGGCAAGGTAATGCATATTTTCTCAGAAGTCGTAATTGCCTTGAACTGGTCAGCAGACTTCATTAAAACCTGTGTGGATGAGTGTGTGCCTACAAAGACTTGCTCTACATTCCCAAACCAAAAGCAATGGATGAACCAGGAGGTACATCATCTGCTGAAGGCTAGATCTGTGGCATTCAAGTCTGGCAACCCAGGCCTGTACCAGAAAACCAGGTATGATTTGTGGACGGCTATTTCAAGGGCGAAGAGACAATTTTGAACGTTGGAGGCGACGTCAGATGCACGGCAACTCAGGCAGGGTTTGCAAGACATTACTTCCTACAAAGCGAAACCCAATAGTATGAATGGCAGCGATGTTTCACTACCAGATGAACTCAACGCCTTCTATGCACGCTTTGAAAAGGAGAACACAACTACAGCTGTGAAGATCCCTGCTGCACCTGATGACCCCGTGATCTCCATCTCAGAGGCCGATGTTAGACTGTCATTAAAGAGAGTGAACCCTCGCAAGGCGGAAGGTCATGATGAAGTACATGGTAAGGTTCTGAAAACCTGTGCCAACCAACTAGCAGGAGTATTCAAGGACATTTTTCAACCTCTCACTGCTATTTTGCAGTTATTTTGTAAATAATACTATTCTTTGCATTTCTGGTCAGATGCTAACTGTATCTCATTGGCTTTGTATCTGTACTCGGCACAATGACAATAAAGTTGAATCTAAGCTAATCTAATCTACAAGCAGAAGTTCTCACTTACTTCAAAAAGGCAACAATTATACCAGTGCCTAAGAAGAATAGTGTGGGTTGCCTTAATGACTATCGCCCTTAGTGCTCACATCAACAGTGATGAAATGTTTTGAGAGGTTGGCCATGACTAGACTGAACTCCTGCATCAGCAAGGACCTGGACCCATTGCAATTTGCCTATCGCCACAATAGATCAATGGCAGACGCAATCTCAATGGCTCTCCACATGACTTTTGACCACCTAGACAACACAAACACCTATATCAGGATGCTGTTCATGGACTATAGCTCAACATTTAATACCATCATTCCCACAATCTTGTTTGAGAAGTTGCAGAACCTGGGCCTCTGTACCTCCCTCTGCAACTGGATCCTCGACTTCCTAAATGGAAGACCACAGTCTGTGCGGATTGGTAATAACGTATCCTCCTCGCTGATGATCAACACTGGCGCACCTCAGGGGTGTGTGCTTAGCCCACTGCTCTACTCTCTATGTACACATGACTGTGTGGCTAGGCATAGCTCAAATACCATCTATAAATTTGCTGACGATACAACCATTGTTGGTAGAATCTCAGGTGGTGACGAGAGGGTGTACAGGAGTGAGATATGCCAACTAGTGGAGTGGTGCCACAGCAACAACCTGGCACAACATCAGTAAGACAAAAGAGCTGATTGCGGACTTCAGGAAGGGTAAAACGAAGGAACACATACCAATCCTCATAGAAGGATCAGAAGTGGAGAGAGTGAGCAGCTTCAAATCCCTCGGTGTCAAGATCTGAAATTCTAACCTGGTCCCAACATATCGATGTAGTTACAAAGAAGGCAAGACAGCAGCTATACTAGAGATTTGGCATGTCAACAAATACACTCAAAAACTTCTATAGTTGTACCTTGGAGAGCATTCTGACAGGCTGCATCACTGTCTGGTATGGAGGGGCTACTGCACAGGACCAGAAGAAGCTGCAGAAGGTTGTAAATCTAGTCAGCTCCATCTTGGGTACTAGCCTACAAAGTACCCAGGACATCTTTAGGGAGCGGTGTCTCAGAAAGGCTGCGTCCATTATTAAGGACCTCCAGCACCCAAGACATGCCCTTTTCTCACTATTACCATCAGGCAGGAGGTACAGAAGCCTGAAGGCACACACTCAGCGATTCAGGAACAGCTTCTTCCCCTCTGCCATCCCATTCCTAAATGGACATTGAAGCTTTGGACACTACCTCACTTTTTTAATATACAGTATTTCTGTTTTTGAACATTTTAAAAACCTCTTCAATATATGTAATTGATTTACTTGTTTATTTTTTTTTCTCTCTCCGCTAGATTATATAATGCATTGAACTGCTGCTGCTAAATTAACAAATTTCACATTCCATGCTGGTGATAATAAACCCTGATTCTGATTCTGTTAGCTCACCAGCCTCTGGGCAGCCCAAAACAACAGGCAGGAGCCTTCCTGGGTTTGCTTGGTATTTCAATGCCTTTGTTTGGGTGCCTACACTCCCATTCCATGGGATCTGAATTACTTCATGAAAAGACTTCAGTCCAAGTGAAATCTCAGGCCACAATATTTGTTTGTCATCCAGTGTAGTCACATCAGCCAACCTTTGCATGTATTTGCATTTCCTTATCTTCACAGATCTAAATTTGTTTCTGTTTGGGCTTTATTTGCATGTGTATCAGGGTATGTGTGAGAATGTCTTTCTGTGTCAGCTTGTGCAGCCATGGGCATGTGCCCCAGTGTGGCTTGGTAGCATAAATGCTTTGCAACGCCAACAGTCAGAGATCAGGGTTCAGTTCTCGCCACGGTCTATAAGCAGTTTGTATGTTCTCCCCATGACCGTATGTCACCGTGTTCTTTTGATTGACTGTTAATGAACAAAATCAGCACATACACCGAGTACAGGTAATAGACAATGTTTTCGATGATTGAATCCTCCAAATCTTCATTTTCAGTTCATAACTATTAGGAACTAATACACAATTTTATAGTACTGTAGTAGTGTTCTAATTTGTTCTGTATTTCATTTAAATGCATTATTTGTTACTCAGTTAAACTCTAGTTTTTCCTTTTTATACCTTTTTAACTATTTCCATGAAACTTCAGCTAATTGGTGCAGCCACTCTATTGGCCCTAAAGGTATTGGTCCCAATGCAACCACAATCCACTGTATTTTTAAAGTGTCAGTAGAAGAGATTGCCTTGTCAGTTTCCAAAGCAAATCTCATAGGTGCCTCCCACTGTGAAGGATATGATATTTGTTTGATTACTGAGGAAGGAAGTTACATGTAAATAGTTCTGTTTTGAAGGCTGGTTGACTTTTGAATGAACTAGATCCTCCCTTTGTTCCATAAGTCCTGGAAAATATTTGCATTTCTGCAACTAACCTACCTATCTTGAAGAAAATGCTTCAAAAGCTTATAGGGGAATTTGTATGATCAGAATTTTTGTAAGTCAAGCCTTCCACAGCGTGGGGAAAACCCATCTATTGCCCATTCTGTTGTGCTCTGTACACCTGAGTATTGAACATTGCCCAGCCAGGCTTAGGAGCTCGGTGCTGTGACACACCTAGCTGGTAGCAACTGTTTTATGTTAGTGTTAATGGCAAAGAGGACATACAAAGTGATCCAAACATGCGATTTTACATGCAATTTCCCCAATGCTGAGGTAACACAGTTAGCAACTGAATCCTAATCATAATACATGTATGCATTCTGACCTGTGAGCCACAGCTGGCACTTTGTGGTATGAACTCCTAGAACACATCCCATTGCCCTCCCTATCAGCTGCTGATACTTGGCACTTGATTGGTTGACGATTCGACCATGAGGGTTTCAGAACCTGATCCCTGAACTAGACCTAGCAGTGTCAGGCCAGATGATCGGCTCACCAGCGGGATTCAACGATTGAAGGGAATTAAGTAGGCATGTTGTTTATCAGAATCAGAATCAGGTATCACTGACAGTTATCACAAAAGTTGTTGTTTTGTGGCAGCAGTACAATGCAACACATAAAATGTACTATAAGTCACAATAAGAAATATATCATCATCATCATCATCATCAAGTGCCATATCGTGTGACATGGGCGATCATGGTCTCCCATCTGTCTTCAATCTGGAAAATTCAAATAAGCTCTCCAGAACTTTTGCCTGTCCATCCCTCGATGTAACTCATGAATGGCATGTGCTGTCACCACGACTTGTTCTTCCAACAGTTTCTCCCATCACTGCAAGATGTTTGAGTACATGTCCCAGAAATTCCAGCTGCCTTTTTCTGATTGATGATGTCAGCCTCTCTTCTTATTCCGGCTTTTTGCAACACTTCCTCATCTGTCCTTCCACAATATTTTCATCATTCTTCTCAAAAACCACACTTCTGCAGCTTCGAGCTTTCCCTCACTTTGCTTTGATGTTGCCTAACATTTGCTTCCATCTGTTAGTGTGGAATGAACGCAGCACCACAACAGTCTCAGCTTCGTACCCGTAGAAATTATGTTATTCTTTAGTATCTTGCTCAAACTCTTGAACGTGCATTTAGCAAACTAATCCTTCTAAAAATATATATTGTACATAAAAATAAATAAGTAGTCTAAAAGAAAACAAAAATATTGAGGTAATGCTCATAAGTTCATTGTTCATTCAGAAATCTGATGGCAGAGAAGAAGAAGCTGTTCCTAAAATGTTGAGGGTGTGTCTTCAGGCTCCTGAATTCCTCTTGGATGGTAGTAATGAGAAGAGAGCACGTCCTGGGTGATGAGGGTCCTTCGTGATGGCCACCACCTTCTTAGGCGTCATCTGTTGAAGGTGTTCTCAATGGTGGGGAGACTGGTGCCCGTGATGAATGGCTAGGTTTTCAACCCTCTGTATCTTTCCTCGATCCTGTGCATTGGTGGTGATACCAGGCGGTGATGCAACCAGTCAGAATGTTCTCCACTGTATACCCGTAGAAATTTGCGAGAGTGTTTGTTGAGATACTGTACGTCCTTCATGATTTTGTAAACTTTTATCGGGCCTCGCCTCAGCTTTCAGAAGACAAAATAAAAAGTGTCTGTTCGGTGTGTTGTTGTAACCATGCCTCTTTCCCTCCTCTTGTCCCCAGGGTACATCCACAGTTACATCAGCCCATCTGTGTACGAGAACGGAGCAGAGAGGCAGAGTGGTCTCGGGACCCCCGACCCTGTCTATACCAAAGTCAACGAGGTGTATGGAGACCCCGAGGGGCTGGAGCCCGACAGCCCGCAGTCGGGGCTCACCACCGGCTACTTCAGCGGGGAGGCGGCGGCAGTCAGCGAGGGCTACAGCATGGACGCCTTCTTCATCACGGACGGCCGGTCGCGGAAGCGTCCCGAGAGCGTGCCGCGGGAGCGCGCCCAGCGCCACACGTGCAGCGAGTGCGGCAAGACGTACGCCACCTCGTCCAACCTGAGCCGCCACAAGCAGACCCACCGCAGCCTGGACAGCAAGCTGGCCCGCAAGTGCCCCACCTGCTCCAAGGTCTACGTCTCCATGCCCGCTCTGGCAATGCACGTCCTCACCCACGACCTCAAGCACAAGTGCGAGACGTGCGGCAAAGCCTTCAGAGATGATAGAAGGGCATCCATCTCTAAAATACATTACACAAAATTGTGTAAGTGGACTTGCTTTTAAAATAAGGAAGCAATCAAAAGCCATTCACAGTAACACCAGTCAAGCAAGATTTGATGCTGAGTTGAATGAGGAAACATGAACCAAAAGCTCGGCCAAAGGGGCAGCACAGATGGAAGAACTGAAAAGAAGAAGGCATTGAATGGTTTTGGGAGGCAATTCCAGAGGCTGTCCCCAAGGCGGTTGTGGTGGGCAAAAAACCAATGCGTTAAGAAGGTGGCATCCATCATTAAGAGCCCTCACCACCTACGGCATGCCCTTTTCTCATTTTGACCTTCTGGGAAGAGGATCGAAAGCCTGAAGACACACCCTCAACATTTTAGAAACAATTTCTTCCCCTCCACCATCAGATTTCTTAACGATCCATGTATCCATAAACACCACCTCACTATTTTGTTTCCTTTTTTGCATCACTTATTAAAAAATATTTTTATTGTGAATGAATGAATAGCCCTTAACTCGGCAGTGGAGTTATTGGGGCACCATCTTTTGATGGTGTTTCCATAGCAAGCTATTCTTGCCTTTACGAGGCCGAGTTGCTAGCTCGACACTCGACCCGACCTGGATTCGAACCCAGGAACCTTCGCTCTGGAGTCCGGCGCTGATATCATTGCGCCACCAAGCAGGACTATTTATTGTAATTTATAGTAATTTTCTTTATAGATTGCACTACAAATTTCACAATGTGCGATATTGATAATAAACCTGATTAGAAACATAGAAACATAGAAAATAGGTGCAGGAGTAGGCCATTCGGCCCTTCGAGCCTGGAGGAGATTGGAGTTGAGTCTGTGAATGTGCTTAAAATTAAGTTTAGGAAGTGTAGATTTGCCGGATCAGGAGCCAGGATAGGTCAGTGAGAACAGGATCAATGGACCAATGGCATTTGCTGTAAGTTAGGATGTGGCGATGGGGCCAGGGAGGTTCTCTTATGTTTGTAAGAATTAGAAAACTAGAACCAGAATTCTCCAGCAGATAAGTCACATGACTGAGGTTTTCAGCAGCAGATGGACTGAGGCTATGGCCAAGGGGAGTGATGTTACTGAGGTAGGCAAGGTTGTAACTTCATCTCACAATCATAATGTCTTATTAGGAAAGGAAACCCACCTTTCTTACTTGACCTGGACATGTAACTCCCATTCCACTAGTGTGGCAGAACCTGAAATACCTTTCTTCCCTGGCCTGGGTCTACAGGTAACTTCCTTCCTTACCTGCTCTGAATCTACATGCAACCTGCCTTCCTTACCTGCTCTGGGTCTACATGTAACCTGTCTTTCTCAGTTGCTCTGAATCTACATGTAACCTGTCTTTCTTCCCTGGCCTGGGTCTACATGTAACCTGTCTTTCTCAGTTGTTCTGGGTCTACATGTAACCTGTCTTTCTTACCTGGCCTGGATCTACCTGTAACCTGTCTTTCTTACCTGGCCTGGGTCTACATGTAACCTGTCTTTCTCAGTTGTTCTGGGTCTACATGTAACCTGTCTTTCCTCCCTGGCCTGGGTCTACATATAACCTGTCTTTCTCAGTTGTTCTGGGTCTACATGTAACCTGTCTTTCTTACCTAGTCTGGGTCTACATGTAACCTGTCTTTCTCAGTTGTTCTGGGTCTACATGTAACCTGTCTTTCTTACCTAGCCTGGGTCTACATGTAACCTGTCTTTCTCAGTTGTTCTGGGTCTACATGTAACCTGTCTTTCTTACCTAGCCTGGGTCTACATGTAACCTGTCTTTCCTCCCTGGCCTGGGTCTACATGTAACCTGTCTTTCCTCCCTGGCCTGGGTCTACATATAACCTGTCTTTCTCAGTTGTTCTGGGTCTACATGTAACCTGTCTTTCTTACCTAGTCTGGGTCTACATGTAACCTGTCTTTCTCAGTTGTTCTGGGTCTACATGTAACCTGTCTTTCTTACCTAGCCTGGGTCTACATGTAACCTGTCTTTCTCAGTTGTTCTGGGTCTACATGTAACCTGTCTTTCCTCCCTGGCCTGGGTCTACATGTAACCTGTCTTTCTTCCCTGCCCTGGGTCTACATGTCACCTGCCTTTCTTATCTGCCCTGGGTCTACATGTAACTCCTGCTCCACGGCAGTGTGGCAGATCCTTAAATGCCTTTTTCATTTGCCCCAGTGATTACACCAAACCAGGGGCAGCGTCTAAAGAAAGTGCCTCGGGGCACAGATGAACAAACCACAATTGCTGACATTTTGAGAATGTCCATAGGTAATTATTAAAATGATAACACATGTATCTCTCTCAGAAGGAAAGGGGCTTCTAATTCCAATGCCCATCTTACAGTAAGTGATGAAGAAGCAATACACAAGTCATAGCCAATATTCATGACCAAGTTGGAATGGATAAAACTAAAATGCAAAAGGGCAGGTTGTTGACAGGCACTCTGTGTCTACCAGCCTGATAAACTTGCACTGTGAAAGTTGAGGCAGTCACGCAGCCTGCTAACTGCACATGATATCCAGTTTATAAATGTTATTTAATTATCTGAAATATTTTGAAGGCATTTCCAACATTATAAACCCAGAAAATTACCTCTTTAAACCAATGCAGATTTTCATCTGTAGTCAATGAACAGGGTGAAATGTTATGTTCAGATTGTTACTGAATTCTTTATAATTCACACTTGATAATTTCACAGTGCTTGAGGGTTTCCTATGAACGGAGATAATGAGATAGCCAGGGCCATCATATTTTCTTAACCTTTCTGACTCTGGATTCTCCATTTCACACATCTCAGAGATTTCTGGGCAGCTGTCTGATGCTTCCACCTTTGAATGCTTCACCGAAAGCCAAACTATCAAGGTTATTAACAGCAAGATGGCCAAGGAGCAGAAGAGTCTTTTTTCCTACTGTTTTTATTTTAGACCATGAGACTTAGAAGCAGAATTATGCCATTCGGCCAGTTGAGACTGTTCCGCCATTCCTTCATGGCTGATTTATTTTCTTTTGCACCTTCATTCTCCTGCCTTCTCCCCATAACCTTTGACACCCTTATTAATCAATAACCTATCACCCTCTACTTTAAATATACCCAATGATTTGGCCTCCACAGCTGCCTGTGGCAATGAATTCCACAGATTCACCACCCACTGGCTGAAGAAATCCCTCCTCATCTCTGTTCTTAAGAGATGTCCTTCTACTCTGAGGCTTTCCCCCTGATCCTAGACTCCCCACTATGGGAAACATTTTCTCCACATCCGCTCTATCTGGGACTTCCACAATTTAATACTTTTTAATGAGATCCCTTCTAAATTCCAGCAAGTACAGGCCCAGAGCCATCAAATGCCCCTCACACGTTAATCCTTTCATTCCCAGGATCATTCTCACGAACCTCCTCTGGACCCTCCCCAATGCCAGCACATCCTTCCTTGATATGGTGCCCAAAACTGCTCACAATAAACTTTGTTGATGAGGAAGTGGTTGTGGTAGGCACTGTACATTAACAACATTTAAAATATACTTGGTCAGATACATGCTTAGCGGGATCTGGGCCAAGCAGAGGCAAATTTGACTAGCTTAGATAGGGATCTTAGTTGCCGTGGATGAGTTGGCCTGAAGGACCCATTCATGGTCAATATAATGGTGTTATTGTATTGCATGGTGGCCTCCTCTACATTGGTGAGACTTGATGTAAATTGAGGGTCCACCTTGTCAAGCACCTCTGCTCCATCTGCCAAAAGCAAAATTTCCTTGTGGTCAACCATTTTAAGTTCAATCCTCATTCATGTTCTGACCTATCAGTCCCGATCTCCTCTCTGCCATGATGAGGCCACTCTCAGGGTAGCAGCACCTCATATTCCTTCCAGGTAGCCTCCAACCTGATGGATTGAACATCAATTTCTCCAACTTCCGGTAGTTTTTTTTTTCTTCCACTGACCCTTCCCTCTTCTTCTATTCTCTACTTCTCCTCACCTGCCTATCACCTCCCCCTGCTGCCCTTTCTTTGTCCATTTCTCCCCTGGTCCCCTCTCCTCTCCTATCAGATTCCTTCTTCGCTAGCTCTTTAATTTTCCCATATATCTGGCGTCACCTATCACCTTCTAACTAGTCCTCCTCCCCCACCCACTTTTTTTTTATTCTGGCATCCTCCCCCTTCCTTTCTAGTCCTGAAGAAGGGTATCAGCCCAAAATGTCAACTGTTTATTCACTTCCGTAGATGCTGCCCGGTCTGCTGAGATTCTTCAACATTTTGTGCTTGTTGCTCTGGATTTCCAGCATCTACAGAATCTCTTGTGTTTACCATAGTGTTGACTAATACCTTTAACACCACATTTACATTGCCTCTGGCAGTGATACACCATTTCATTGTTTGGGGGTTTCCCCACCTGACTCAGGCCCTCCAAGCATGGCAGCAGAAGGAGCCGCGATTGTGGTCCTTCACCACAAGGTTGCACCAAGCTTCAGTGCATCCCTCATCATGTACTGTACCTTTGTAGCCTGGGACATGCCAATCGGCAGCATTCCCTGATGGTCTTCTTACTGCACCGGAAGACCAGCTAGTTTGGGGCAGACCAAACGGGTATTGATGATCTTCTGGTGGCAATTGATGCCTGGTTTGGTGTGCATCCTTATGAACAACCTGTCGATTAGAGAGTGCTTTGTTCCACTGCTGCTGGGGATGAACCAAGCAAAGGACCCTTACATCCTTCGCCATACTCCATTAGCTTAACGTCCATTTAGTTGGAGGGATGTCAGTTTAGAATGGAGATGATGAGGAATTTCTTTAGCCAGAGAGTGGAGAATCTGTGGAATTTGTTGCTATTGGCGGCTGTGGAGGCCAAGTCATTGGATATATTTAAGGCAGAGGTTGATAGATGCTTGATTGGTCAGGGCATGAAGGGCTACAGAGAGAAGGCAGAAAATTGGGGCTGAGAGGAAAATTGGATCAGCCATGATGAAATGGCGGAGCAGACTCAATGGGTCAAATGGCCTCATTTTGTTCCTGTATCTTACGGTCTTATGGTCTAAACCACAGTATGCAAGGAGGTAGCTGACCATTTTCTCTCCACCATGGCCATCTATTCATTCACATAGCTGACATGGTCACATTTTTCAATAATAGCTGTTGGCTCATTTCAGAGAGTGCTTAAAAAACCACCCACATTCAAAGTTCAAAGTAAGTTTATTATCAAAGCATATATATGTCACCATATATTGTACTACCCTGAGATTCATTTTCTTGCAGACTTCACAATAGGTAAGAAGAAAGAGAATTAATAACAAACCAAGATGGACGAGCAACCAATGTACAAAGAAGACAAACTTTTAAAAAACAGTAAGAATAATTAATTAATTAATTAATTAATTAATTAGCTAGATAGATAGATAAGTAAATAATATTGAAAATGTGAGTTGTAAAGTTGTAGAGTTCTTGAAAGTGAATCCATAGGTTATGGAATCAGTTCAATGTTGAGGTGAGTGAAGTTCTCTATGCTGGTTTAGCATGGACTTCTAGGTGACACAGGGTAAGGCCAACAGATTGCCTTCCCTGGAAGACAAGATGGGTCTTCATAACAATCCACTTGTGAAACACACAAAGAATACCAAAGGAACTCAACAGCTCAGGCAATATCTATGGAGGTGAATGAACAGTTGATGGTTCAGGCCAAGACCCTTCATCAGGACTGGAAAGGAAGGGAGCAGAAGCCAGAATAAGAAAGTTGGGGGGGGTGGGGGGGTGGGGGGGTGTGGAGGGGAGGAATGCGAGCTGGCAGGTGATAGGTGAGATCAGGTGAGGAGGAAGATGGGTGGGTGGATTGATGGATGGACGAAGTGAAGATCCAGGAGATGATAGGTGGAAGAGTTAATGTGCAGAAGGAATCTGATAGGAGAGGAGAATTGTTGTTCGTCCATCGTCGATGTCGATGAGGACCTCGACACCAGATGGTGTCAAGACTAGCGCATGATTTGGATTTAAGTGAGGGAGAGTTGCATAGCGTCAGCCTCACTCTCTCTTCCCAGTTCCCATCTGGATCCAGTGCAAGACAGAGTCAAGATGGCTGGAGATGGGACTAGGTGCAGTGGATGACTAGAACTTCTTCTGTGTCTTGTCCTGCTCTACACATTCCACAATGCTTGCAAAGACCACCTTCTTGACCGTTGAACCTTCCATTGGTCTCGTCCGCTCAATCCGCCGGAGTCTGTCTTCACATGCTGGGATACACAACTCCTTATCACACCGAGAGTTTGAGACCCGTTGGCTACCCTCACCTGGTTTAGCCGGCTTGTCGAAGCTGTTGCCCGGGGTGTGGCCACTGTCGCATGCAAACAGCTACGGGGAGCCACAGGTGAGAGCTGAGTGCCAGGTGGGAATCAAAGGTGGACCAACCACCTTGAAAAGCACGCAACATATTCCCCCACCAGAGGTGCTACCCCTTCCTGACACCCCATACACCCCTGAGAGGAGAATAGAGCACAAGAGAAAGGGAAGGAAGAGGGGAACCAGTGGGAGGAGATGGGCAGGTGAGGAGAAGAGAAGGTTTAATAGAAGAGATGGACTGGGGAATGGAAAAAAAAGGGGGAGAGGGGGAAACTACGAGAAATGGATGTTCATGTCAAGTTGTAGGCTAGCCCGATGTAGCATACTGTGTTGTCCCTCCAACATAATTGTGCCAGCTGAGGAAGCTATGGACAGCCATGTCAGAATGGAAATGAGAAATCAAATTGAAATGGGCAGCCACTGGGAAATTCAGCATTTTGGGGCAAACAGAGAGAAGGTGTTCTTCAAAGCATTCCACCAATTAACATTGGGCCTACATCACCATGGCCAATACTTATGTATTTAATGTCCTTACATCCCTGTCTGTGGTGGTTTGATTCAAACTCACATCTCTGAATGAATAGTCTGGACTTCTAGACAGCCAGAAATCTAATGAGTATTGGAATTGTTCCCATATATCCACAGGCTTTGTCTCTCGTAATTGTTAGAGTGCATCTATTTCTGAAATCTGCTTCTGAACTTGCAAGTGAGTGTGTTAAATAAAGTGAAATATGCAGGGGACTCTACAGAGTAGAACTTAAGAAAACCCATGAATGAACTTCAAATGGGAGCTTTAATGCAGATAAATGTAAGTTTAGCTGACAAGCTAGAATAGAAGACTTTAAGACATTGGAGCAGGATTAGGCCATTCAGCCCATCGAGTCTGCTCCACCATTCCATCATGGCTGATTTATTATCCCTCTCGCCCCCATTCTCTTGCCTTCTCCCCATAACCTTTGACACCCTACTAATCAAGGACCTATCAGCTTCCACTTTAAATATATCCAATGACTTGGCCTCCACAGCCATCTGTGAATTCCACAGATTCATCATCCTCTGGCTAAAGAAGTTCCTACTTGTCTATTTTAAATTGACACCCCTCTATTCTGAGACTGTGCCCTCTGGTCCAGGACTCCCACACCATAGGAAACATCCCCTCCACATCCACTCTATGCAGATTTTTCAATACTGTATTCGATAGGTTTCAAAGAGAACCCCCCCTCCTTCGCATAAAGGGTATCTTAAAGAAAGAAAGCAAGGCTGAGAGGTTTAGGAGAGAAATTACACTGCTATGCAGCTGAAAATTTGACCAGAGGACAATGGAAATTAGAGACCTGCAAGAGGTATGAATTGGGGGAGAGTGGATATTGCACAAGTTTGTGAGGCTGGACATAATTCCAGAGGTAGAGAGGGTGGAAGGCCAGAGAGACACTTGAAAACAAGGATTGTAAAGTTGGCACTTCCATTGTATCATGCATAATGGACTACACTGGCAGACCACAGTTTGTGTGGCTTCAGGGCTGTGTGTCAGACATGGGACAGAAATGGCTCTCTTCTTGTTTGCCCTGTATACCTCGGACTTTAGACACAACACTGAGTCATGCCATCTGCAGAGATTTTCTGATGACTCAGCAATAGTTGGGTGGATAAAGGGCGGACGGAAGAATGAATATGGCGGTCTAATGGAGGACTCTGTCAAACGGAGCAAGCTGAATCATCTGCAGCTCAACATCAGTAAGACAAAGGAGATGGCGAGCACTGTGAGGGTCATGTTTTTTGACTTCTCCAGTGCATTCAACACCATCCGCCCTGCTCTGCTGGGGGAGAAGCTGACAGCGATGCAGGTGGATGCTTTCCTGGTGTCATGGATTCTTGATTACCTGACTGGCAGACCACAGTACGTGTGCTTGCAACACTGTGTGTCCGACAGAGTGATCAGCAGCACTGGGGCTCCACAGGGAACTGTCTTGTCTCCCTTTCTCTTCACCATTTACACCTCGGACTTCAACTACTGCACAGAGTCTTGTCATCTTCAGAAGTTTTCGGATGACTCTGCCATAGTTGGATGCATCAGCAGGGGAGATGAGGCTGAGTACAGGGCTACGGTAGGAAACTTTGTCACATGGTATGAGCAGAATTATCTGCAGTTTAATGTGAAAAAGACTAAGGAGCTGGTGGTAGATCTGAGGAGAGCTAAGGTACCGGTGACCCCTGTTTCCATCCAGGGGGTCAGTGTGGACATGGTGGAGGATTACAAATACCTGGGGATACGAATTGACAATAAACTGGACTGGTCTAAGAACACTGAGGCTGTCTACAAGAAGGGTCAGAGCCATCTCTATTTCCTGAGGAGACTGAGGTCCTTTAACATCTGCCAGACGATGCTGAGGATGTTCTACGCGTCTGTGGTGGCCAGTGCGATCATGTTTGCTGTTGTGTGCTGGGGCAGCAGGCTGAGGGTAGCAGACACCAAAAGAATCAACAAACTCATTCGTAAGGCCAGTGATGTTGTAGGGATGGAACTGGACTCTCTGACGGTGGTGTCTGAAAAGAGGATGCTGTCCAAGTTGCATGCCATCTTGGTCAATGTCTCCCATCCACTATATAATGTACTGGTTGGGCACAGGAGTACGTTCAGCCAGAGACTCATTCCACCGAGATGCAACACTGAGCGTCATAGGAAGTCATTCCAGCCTGTGGCCATCAAACTTTACAACTCCTCCCTTGGAGGGTCAGACACCCTGAGCCGATAGGCTGGTCCTGGACTTATTTCATAATTTACTGGCATAATTTACATATTACTATTTAACTATTTATGGTTCTATTACTATTTATTATTTATGGTGCAACTGTAACGAAAACCAATTTCCCCCGGGATCAATAAAGAATCACTATGACTATGGTGATGGTCTTTAGGAAAACTAAGTCTGCACTGCTCCCCGTTACTATTGATGGTGAACATGTGGATGTGGTGAGGACCTACATGTATCTGTAGTCCGTAAACCAGCAGGGTTGGTCGGTACCATCTGAGGGGAATAATGCTCATAGTGATTTTTGGCAGGGTATACACCTCTAGAGTTAGAAAATATGTGATAGCATTGCACCAGTGTACTATCATGCATTTTATAACACTACTCTAAAATAAGCATTTCTGAAAAGTGGCCAATATAAAGTACAATATATATATTCAACCTAGTGGTATTTTGTCATCAGTGATCCCTCAACATTGAAATTTGTCACAATGATAGCTGAATTCAAGCACTTTTCATCAAAGGTTGTTATAAAATTCTACATTGAAAACTATGTCATTGGTGGCACTCGCAGTACAGTGCCCAATTTCAGTAGAGTGAATCATTTCATTTTTAGAAAAATATTTGTCTATTTATTTTGGAAAAGTCAGTAAAACGCTAGGACACATATAATCACATGGATTTGTGGAGAATTTAGTCAGGAATTCAAATAAGTAATCTCTTTTTGTATATTTTCCATATTAACATCAGTACAGCAAAAAATGTTACCCCACCCCCCAAAAGGTAAAAACCTCATTTGGAGAGATTTCTGGAGTTTTATCAATGTCATGATATTTTCCATATTGTTGTATCAAATCAAAACAATCTTAAGCTTTTGTCATAGCATATAGAATTACAGTACAATAATTCAAATGTGGGGTTCCACACGGCCATAACCTCGGCCACATTTGGTTGTAAAATGAATATGTTTAATCAAAGACTGCTTTCCATACTTTCATAACCTATTAATAATCATAATAATTTTCCAAGTCTTCCACATCTTCATCTGAACTTCCCACAGTCTCTGAGGTGGATGCCTGGTTCTCACAGTCTGCCAGTCTAAACATGTCAGCACACCTGAGGCCATTTGCAACACTCATACATCTTGGGAGTGAACATATTTTTGGACAGTTACAGGCCGGTAGATCCAGGACGGCATCAGGTGCTGGCTGGCCTTCCATCCAGTGCACCACCAACTGTTCAGCTTCTCTCTCCATCTTCCATCCTCTGCCAACAGGGCTTGGCACTTGTGGGTCTTTCTCCAAACATCTTCTCCATATACCAGCCTGGTAGTTGGCTTGCTGTCCCCCTCACGAGAGGCGCGCAGAAGCCCAAGTACTATGTTCTCTACCATGTCAACGTATGATATCCAGAATGCGGATAGCTCTCCATTGTTGTGATGGAGGTGTTCCAGAAAGTCTGACAACAGGGTTATCAGCTCAGCTAAGAGTGGACTTTGCAGCAGGTTGTTCAACTTCTGTTGGTTCAAGTCACTGGCCATGTTGTTCACATGGTCTAAGAATGATATGATCATCCCACTCCTCTCTGGAACGTTGTCCTCGACCCACAGTGTGAACTCTGCCCATGCGAGTCTCATCAGTACTTGTGGACCCTGACAGCACGATTGTAGTGTTTACCATCAAGGACCCCATTGATGGGCCCCTCTGGGACAATTCCAGCTTCTATGCATACATCCTTTAGAGTAGACCAGCATCCCGAAATCACTGTCCTAGGATGGCTTAGGCATTACATATGGTATGGAATGTCCCCATCCTGAGAAGAATGTTGGAGAAGCGACCTTTGTGGTTCCAGGCAATTTCAGTGGCTTTTACAGAGTGCTTGATCCATGACTACCACAATTGTTTCTAGATGACGTTCCTTCCTGATTAGCTCTGATTGATTCAGGATTTCAAATACTGTGGTCAACTCTGTGGCTGGTGAATTGATGGTTGGCAGATACCCAACAATATCTTGTGAAATTGGTTCTTGGTCCCTGGTGCTGATATTAAAACCAGTCCAGCTTGGGATTGTCTAATTCTCTGGATCTGTTGGCCTTGCAGGTGTCCACACCAGGTTCTTCTTGCAGGCAAGAAGAGCAGCTTCCTTGGTTTCATGGACACGGTGTTCCCTGGTTGGGAGAGGCTGTGGGCCCACATGTGCACCTGCTACATATACTTCCAGTTCTTGGTCCTCAATGGTGACTGACCTCTGCTTCAGTTTCTCAATGTGTGGAAACTCACCTCTTGGCAGATGTGGTCCATAGACATTGGCCTATGTGATGTACCCTTTCCAGTGAGAGTTTTCTCGAGTCTATCGATATTGTCCCATGCAAGATTGGTGAAGACATGAGGCTTGATGGAGGCTGGAAGTACAACTCTCCAGTTGGAGGCTGTTGCTAGCTTTTGGAGACACAGAGCAGTGTCATTCTCTTCAAGTTGGGAGTAAGACAACCCATGCCCAAGCCTGTTCAGTGTTTGGATGAGCTCTGAGTTACCCGTCAGTGTTTTTACTGCATAAGGAAGGAGAAGGTGCTTCGGTGGTTTACGTTGACTACATGCTACCACCGCTGCAATGCTATCACATATTTTCTAGCACTAGGGGTGTATACCTTGCCAAAAATCACTGTTAGAATTATTCCCCCCAGATGGTACCGTGGCCCAAATTTGGAGTCCTGGCTCACAGACTACTGGGGGTGCACCTGGATGACAGACTTGAGTGGAGCACCAACACAGAGGCTGTGTACAAGAAGGGCCAGAGTCGGTTCTACTTCCTGAGGAAACTGAGGTCCTTTGGAGTACGCAGGCCTCTCCTTCACATGTTCTATCAATCTGTTGTCACCAATACAATTTTCCATGCAGTGGTGTGCTGGGGCAATGGCATCAACTCAGGTGATGCTGACAGGCTCAATAAACTGATTAGAAAGGCTGCCTTGTTATAGGAGTCAAACTGGACACACTGGAGGCTGTGGTAGAACAAAGAACCCTACGGAAAATCCTGGCCATTCTGGACAATGTTTCTCACTCTCTGCATGCCACCTTGGCTGAACAGAGGAGTACTTTTAGTAATAGACCAAAACAACTGCGCAGCTCCAAAGAGCGCTATATGAGGTCATTCTTACCCTCGGCCATTAGACTGTATAGTGAGTCAACTTATAGGCAGGGAAGTGATGACCCTCCTTCCTGCCAACCACTAAGCACATCCTTCCCTCCCCCCTCCTCTCTCTGCATTCCGCAGGGATCGCTCCCTACACAACTCCCTTGTCCATTCGTTCCCCCCATCCCTCCCCACTGATCTCCCTCCTGGCACTTATCCGTGTAAGCGGAACAAGTGCTACACATGCCCTTACACTTCCTCCCTCACTACCATTCAGGGCCCCAGACAGTCCTTCCAGGTGAGGCATCACTTCACCTGTGAGTCGGCTGGGGTGATATACTGCGTCTGGTGCTCCCGATGTGGCCTTTTATATACTGGCGAGACCCGACGCAGACTGGGAGACCGCTTTGCTGAACATCTATGCTCTGTCCGCCAGAGAAAGCAGGATCTCCCAGTGGCCACACATTTTAATTCCACATCCCATTCCCATTCTGATATGTCTATCCACGGCCTCCTCTACTGTAAAGATGAAGCCACACTCAGGCTGGAGGAACAACACCTTATATTCCATCTGGGTAGCCTCCAACCTGATGGCATGAACATTGACTTCTCTAACTTCCGCTAATGCCCCACCTCCCCCTCGTACCCCATCTGTTACTTATTTTTATACACACATTCTTTCTCTCACTCTCCTTTTTCTCCCTCTGTCCCTCTGAATATACTCTTTGCCCATCCTCTGGGTCCCCCCCCCCCCCGTCATTCTTCCCGGACCTCCTGTCCCATGATCCTCTCTTATCCCTTTTGCCAATCACCTGTCCAGTTCTTGGCTCCATCCCTCCCCCTCCTGTCTTCTCCTATCATTTTGGATCTCCCCCTCCCCCTCCAACTTTCAAATCCCTTACTCACTCTTCCTTCAGTTAGTCCTGATGAAGGGTCTCGGCCTGAAACGTCAACTGCACCTCTTCCTAGAGATGCTGCCTGGCCTGCTGCGTTCACCAGCAACTTTTATGTGTGTTGCTCCTTCCTGTTAGACTGTTTGAGGTAACTTTTTTTAAAACTCTTTCTTACTTATCTTCTAATATTTGTATGTTTGTGTATCCGTGCATTCGTAATGCTACTGTGACCGTAATTTAATTTGGGATCAATAAAGTATCTATCTAATGTGAATGTTAAAACAAATCACTGCAGAAATGAGAGGCATATGTACAGATGATAAGTAAACAGGACTTCATATATCATCTCCTCCATTCCAGAGAATCAGAATTAGAATCTTGTTTGTTATCAGTGACGTACTGTGGGCAATGAAATTTGTTGTTTTATGGCAGCAGTCCAATGCAGTAATAAAGTATACTATAAAGTACAAAAAGAAATATCTAAAAATTAAAATAAATAGGTAGTACAAAAAGAGAGTAAAAATAGTGAGGTAATGTTCATGGGTTTATCGTCCATTCAACAGAGGGGAGGAAGCTGTTCCTAAAATGTTGAGTGTAGGGCTTCAGGCTCCTGAGCCTCCTCTCTGATAGTAGCAATGAGAAGAGGGCATGTCCTGGGTGTTAGGGTCCTTAATGATGGATGCCACATTTTTGAGGTATGGCCTTTTGAAGATGTCCTCAATGTTGGGGAGGGTGGTGCCCATGAGTGCTGATCCAATTGCCAATCATAAGACCATAAGATATAGGAACAGAATTAGGCCATTTGGCCCATTGAGTCTACTCCGCTATTTCTTTGTGGCTAATCCATTTTTTCTCTCAACCCCAATCTCCTGCCTTCTCCCTGTATCTCTTCATGCTCTGATGAATCAATAATCTATCAGCCTCTACCTTAAATATACCAAACGATATGGCCTCCACAGCTGCCCAGGGCAACAAATTTCACAGATTCACCATCCTCTGGCTAAAGAAATTCCTGCTTGTCAGTTCTAAATGGATGCCCCTCTATGCTGAGGCTGTGTCCACTGGTCCTGGGCTCTCCCACCATAGTAAACATCGTCTCCACAGAGGCCTTTCACCACTTGATAAGTTTCAAATGGGCCACCCATCATCCTTCTGAATTCTAGTGAATACGGGCCCAGTGCCATCAAACGCTATCCATATGACAAGCTGTTCAAGCTGTAACCAGCAGAAGGATTAGTGTGGAGATGAAGATGAGGTATGTTAGAGCCTAGAACTCTCTGAAGGAGCAGGAGAAGGAGGAGGTTGACGACCCTTCAGAATGCAGCTGGATGTGCACTTGAAGAGATAACGTGCACCCCCCCTCCCACACGCACACAAATACCTAGTGCAAGAAACTACTGTACCAGCAAAAGCCAATGTAAAAATCAGAACCATTGCTGCTAGCAACTAGAGGTCATGGGTTAAGAGTGAAAAGTGAGAAGCTTAAGGGAAACTTGAGGGCCAACCTCCTCACTCAGAGGGTGGTGAGAGTGTGGAACAAGCTGCCTGTGCAAGTGTTGGATGTGATTTTGACTTCAACACTCAAGAAAAGTCTGGACAGGTACACAGACGGTAGGGGTGTGGAGGGATATGGTCCTGGCGCAGGTTGATGGGAGTAGGCAGTTTAAATCATTTGGCATGGACTAGATGGGCCAAAGATCCTGTTTCTGTGTTGTACTTTTCCATGACTCTAGAACTATAGCCTATGATCTCTTCTATAGGGAATTTACAAGACACTGATCTCTCTCCTTATTCCCTCTGCCTGTTTTACAATGAAGGACATACCACTAGGCTCAAGGACAGCTTCTATCTCTCTGTATGAAGACATTGTTAAAAGACATCAATCCCCTAGTACAATAAGATGGACTCTTGACCTCACAATCTACCTCATAATGAGCTTGAGCCTACTTCCACTGCACTTTCTCTGTATTGTAACACATTATTCTGCAATATATTTACCTCCCCCACCTCTCACTGCTTTGCACCCCTCCCAAGTAATCTCCCTTGAGGCACATCTCTGCAGGCAGCCAAAGTGCTACAACTGCCCATTCACCTCCTCCCTCAACTCCATTCGGGGCCCCAAACAGTCCTTCCTGGTGAGGCATCACTTTACCTGCAAATCTGCTGGGGTCACCTATTATTGCTGGTGCTCCCAATTCAGCCTCCTCTACACTGCGAGACCCGTCGTAAATTGGGGGACCTCTTAGTCGAGCACTTCCGCTCCATTCACCAAAAGCAGAACTTCCTGCTGGCCCAGCATTTTAATTCAGATTCCCATTCCCGTTCAGTCACATTGCTCCCCGTTGTGCCAAGATGAGGCCACCCTCAGGGTGGAAGAGCCCCTTATATACCATCTGGGTAGCCACCAACCCGACGGCTTGCATAACGGTTTCTCATTCCAGTTAAAAAAATTCTCTCATCCTCCCCTCTGACCCCTTACATCTTCTCATCTGCCTATCACCTCCCCCTGGACCCCCTCCTCTTCCCTTTCTCCTTGGTCCACCCTCCTCTCTTAGCAGATTCCTTCTTCTCCAGCCCTTTACCTTTCCCACCCACCTGGCTTCACCTATCACCTTCTAGCTAGCCTCCTTTCCCTCACCCCCACCTTTTTATTCTGGTGTCTTCTCCCTTCCTTTCCAGTCCTGAAGAACAGTCTTGTCCCAAAACATCGACTGTTTATTCATTTCCGTAGATGCCGCCTGACCTGCCGAGTTCCTCCAGCATTTTGTGTCTGTACTTTATTCGGTATTCTGTTATTGTTTTACCTTGTACTACCTCAGTGCACTGTGTAATGTATCGATCTGTATGGATGGTATGCAAGGCAAGATTTTCTCGGTATTTGTGACAAATATTAACCAATTTAATTAATTTGTCCAACTCACGTCAATCAATGACCTCATAACATCCTCCTTTTATAATTCACCACCTCACCTCAAGGCTCTTTAGAAGGTATTTGTTGACAGCCTGTCCACAGATACACTGCAATAGGCCAGGCCCTTCTGTAAATATTTGAAAGTATGCACGTGATTTCCCCTCAAGCTGGTTACCAGGGAGCTGTCAACAAGTGTCGTGACTTATTAAACAATTATGTGAACCAGCTGCGTTAGTGACAGCTCTTCTTAAAATAGTGCCATGGGAATTTTATCTAACAACAGCATCTAGATGGGTCCTCCCTTTATCCAGCATGCCACAGAAGATGTTGGATTGTAAAAAGTTCGAACAGTAAGTATTGGCTGTGGCAAGCATAGTAACTGATTACATCAACGTCTAGTATGGAGGGGCCACTGCACAGGATTGGAAAAAGCTGCAGAGGGTTATATACTCAGCCAGTTCCATCACGAGCACCAGCCTCCCCATCATCCAGGACATCTTCATCAGGGGATGCCTCAAAAAGGTGGCGTCCATCAGTAAGGACCCCCATCACCCAGGACATGCCCTCTACTCATTGCTATCATCAGGGAGGAGATACAGGACACTCAAAATGCATACACAACGTTGCAGAAATAGCTTCTTCTCGTCCGCCATAAGATTTCTGAATGGGCCATGAAACCATGAACACTACCTCATTATTTTTGCTCTCTATTTACTTAGAGTCACAACACAGTAACAGACCTTACTGGCCCACCAAGCCCACCCTGTCCAATTTCAGCCACGTAACCAATTAACCTACTAACCCATACTTCTTTGGGATGTGGGAGGAAGCCAGAGCACCCGGAGGAAATGCACGTGGTCACAGGGAGAACGTACAGACCCCCCCAGAGACAATGGTTGGAATCGAACCCAGGTTGCCAGTAGTGTAATAACATTACACTAACTGCTACGCTACCATCAGAATCAGATAAAAAAAACATAAATTACAATAGGAAGCATTTATTTTAAAAAGTTAAGTAGAACAAAAAGAGAGAAAAAAATAGTGAAGTAGTGTTTGTGGATTCAGTGTCCATTCAGAAATCTAATGGAAAAGGGGAAGAAGCTGTTCCCAAAACATTGAGTCAAGCCAAGTCACTTTTTATTGTCAATTCAACCATAACTGCTGGTACAGTACACAGTAAAAATGAGACAACGTTTTTCAGGACCATGGTGCTACACAAAACAATACAAAAACTACACTGAAATACATAAAACAACACAAAAACTGCACTAGACTACAGACCTACCCAGGACTGCATAAAGTGCACAAAACAGTGCAGGCAATAGATTTAGATTATGAGAACACGCAGTCCTCGTTTATTGTCATTTAGTAATGCATGCATTAAGAAATAATACAATGTTCCTCCAGTATGATATCACAGAAACACAAGACAGACCAAGACCAAAAAACCTGACAAAAACCACATAATTATAACATATAGTTACAACAGTGCAAAGCAATACCATAATTTGATAAAGAACAGTCCATGGGCACAGCAAAAAAAAGTCTCAAAGTCTCGAAAGTCCCATCATCTCACGCAGATGGTAGAAGGAAGAAAACTCTCCCTGCCATGAGCTTTCAGTGCCACAAACTTGTCGATGCAGCACCCTGGAAGCACTCGATCACAGCCGACTCTTGAGTCCATCCGAAAACTTTGAGCCTCCGACCAGCCCTCCAACACCAAGCACTGAGCACCATCTCCGCCGAGCGTTTTGACCCGCCCCGGCCGCCCAGCAACAAGCAAAGCCGAGGATTCGGGGCCTTCCCCTCCGGAGATTCTGGATCACACGGTAGCAGCAGCAGCGAAAAAGGCATTTCAGAAGTTTCTCCAGATGTTCCTCCGTGCTCTCACATCTATCTCCATCAAATCAGGATTACAATAAATAATAAACAAGACAATAGGCACAGTAGAGGGCAGTAGGTTGGTGTCAGTCCAGCTCTGGGTATTGAGGAGTCTGATGGCTTGGGGGAAGAAACTGTTACATAGTCAGGTCGTGAGAGCCCGAATGCTTCGGTGCCTTTTGCCAGATGGCAGGAGGGAGAAGAGTTTATATGAGGGGTGCGTGGGGTCCTTCATAATGTTGTTTGTTTTGCGGATGTAGCATGTGGTGTAAATGTCTGTAATGGCGGGAAGAGAGACCCCAGTGATCTTCTCAGCTGACCTCACTATCCGCTGCAGGGTCTTGCGATCCGAGATGGTGCAATTTCCGAACCAGGCAGTGATGCAGCTGCTCAGGATGCTCTCAATACAACCTCTGTAGAATGTGGTGAGGATGGGGGGGTGGGAGATGGACTTTTCTCAGCCTTCGCAGGAAGTAGAGACGCTGCTGGGCTTTCTTTGCTGTGGAGCTGGTGTTGAGGGACTAGGTGAGATTCTCCACCGGGTGAACACCAAGAAATTTGGTGCTGTTAATGATCTCTACGGAGGAGTCGTCGATGTTCAGCAGAGAGTGGTCACTCCGTGTCCTCCTGAAGTCAACAACCATCTCTTTTGTTTTGTTCGCATTCAGAGACAGGATGTTGGCTCTGCACCAGTCCGTTAGCCGCTGCACCTCCTCTCTGTATGCTGACTCATCATTCTTGCTGATGAGACCCACCACAGTCGTGTCATCGGCGAATTTGAGTGTGTGTCTTCAGGCTCCTGTATCTTTTCATTGATGGTAGCAATGAAAAGAAGGCATGTCATGGGTGATGGGAGTCCTTAATAATGGTTGCCATCTGTTTGAGACATCTCCTTTTAAGACGTCCTCGATGCTGGAGAGGCTAGTGCCCATGATGGAGCTGACTGAATTCGCAACTTTCTGCAGCTTTTTCTGATCCTGTGTAGTGGGTACTCCATACCAGATGGTGATGAAACCAGTTAGAATGCTCTCCACAGTACGTCTGTAGAAATTTGCTGATGTCTTTGGTGACATACTAAACCTCAAGCTTTTTACAAAATATAGCTGCTGTCGTGCCTTCTTTGTAATTGCATTTTAATGTTGGGCCCAGGATAGATCTTCAGATTCACAATCAGAATCAGAATCAGGTTTATTATCACCGGCATGTGTCATGGAATTTGTTAACTTAGCAGCAGCAGTTCAATGCAATATATAATAATATAGAAATAAATAAATAAATCTTTTACTATATTATATATATCGAATAGATTAAAATAGTTCATAAACAGAAATAATAATATTTTTAAAGAAGTGAGGTGTGTTCATTGGTTCAAAGTCCATTTAAGAATCGGATGGCAGAGGGGAAGAAGCTGTTCCTGAATCGCTGAGTGTGTGCCTTCAGGCTTCTGTACCTCATTCCTGCTGGTAACATTGAGAAGAGGGCATGTCCTAGGTGGTGGGAGTCCTTAATGATGGATGTTGCCTCCTTGAAGATATCTTGGGTACGACGGAGGCTAGTAACCAAGATGGAGCTGACTAATTTTTTGACTTTCTGTAGCTTCTTTCAATCCTGTACAGTAGCTGCCCCCCCCCACCCCTTTACCAGGCAGTGATGCAGCCAGTCAGAATGCTATCCTTGGTACACCCATAGAAGTTTTTGAGTGTTTTAGTTGAAAAACCAAATCTTTTCAAACTCCGAATGAAACATAGCCGCTGTTCTTTATAACTGCATCAATATGTTGGGACCAAGTTAGATCCTCAGAGATCTTGACACCCAGGAACTTGAAATTGCTCACTCTCTCCACTTCTGATCCCTCTATGAGGATTGGTATGTGTTTCCATGTTTTACCCTTCCTGAAGTCCACAATCAGCTCTTTCGTCTTACGGGCATTGAATGCAAGGTTGCTGCTGCAACACCACTCGACTATCTGGTATATCTCGCTCTTGTATGCCCTCTCATCTCCATCTGAGGTTCTACCAACAATGAATGTATAATCAGCAAATCTATAGATGGTATTTGAGCTATACTTAGCCACACAGTCATGGGTATAGAGACAGTAGAGCAGTGAGCTAAGCACACACCCCTGAGGCGTGCCAGCATTGGTCGTCAGCGAGGAGGAGATATTATCACCAATCCACACAGATTGTGGTCTTCCAGTAAGGAAGTCAAGGATCCAATTGCAGACAGAGGTACAGACGCCCAAGTTCTGTAACTTATCGATCAGGATTTTGGGAATGATGGTGTTAAGTGCTGAGCTATAGTCAATGAACAGCATCCTGACATCAGTGATGTCAGAGATGTCGACATCCAGGAAATCGAAACTGCTCACGCTTTTCACTGCTGATCCCTCAATGAGGACTGGGAGTGTGTTCCCTCAACTTCCCTAGAACTCCATACCGCCTTACTTATTTATTTTAAATGCATATGTACGTGTGTATCTATATCCATGTTCCAGTGGTAGACACCACCGTTGTTAGTTGAATCAAGGGTGGTGATAAAATAGCATAGAGGCAGGAGATTAAAAATCTGGCTGAATGGTGCCACGACAGCCACACTTTACTCAGTGCCAGCAAGACCACGGAGCTGATTACTGTTTTCAGGAGAAGGAATCCGGATGTCCTTCAGTCAGTCCAGATTGGGCGAATCAGAGGGTGGAGAGGTTCAGCAATTTTAAATTCCTCAGTGTTATCATTTCAAACGATCTGTCCTGGGCCCAGCATGTGAGTGCAATTACAAAACAAGAACTGCAGCTCCTCTACTTTCTTATAAGTTTGCAAAGATTCAGCAGGTCATCTAAAACTTTGACAAACTTCTCTAAATGTGTGGTGAAGAGTATATTGACTGGTTGCATCATGGCCTGGTATGGAAGCTTCAATGTCCTTGTATAGAAAGGCCTCCAAAAAGTAGTGGATAAGACCTAGTCCATAACGTGTAAAGCCTCCCCACCATTGAGCACATCTGCTTGGAGCATTGTTGCAGGAAAGCAGCCTTCATCATCAGGAATCCCCACCATCCAGGCCATGCTCCCTTCTCACTGCTACCATCAGGTCCCATACCACCAGGTTCAGGAACTGTTAATACCCCGTAACTATCAGACCTTGACTAGAGGGGATAACTTCACTCTCCCCATCACTGAACTGGACCCACTTTTAAGGACTCTTCACCTCATGTTCTCAATATTTATTTCTTATTTCTTGTTTTTTTTCCCCTTGCATTTTGTATTTGCTCAGCTGAATTTTTTTTGCATTGGCTGTCTGTCCTGTTGGGTGTGGTCTTTCAATGGTTCTATTGTGTTTCTTTTATTTACTGTGATTGCCCACAAGAAAGTGAATTTCAGGGTTGTATATGGTGACATGTATGTACTTTGATAATAAATTTACTTTGATCTTGAACTTTTAATATCTATACAGTATATCTATCTATTTACAGTATATAGCGTATTTTATGTATTGCAATGACTGCAAACCAACATATTTCACAACATATGCCAGTGATAATAAACCTGATTCTGATTCTGATTTTAATAAGTATTTTGTGGTCCTGTAAGGCAGTATGTGTAGGACATAAAACTCTATCAAAATGCAAGTCATATTGCTTGGTTTTTCACTGGCCATGTGGCAAGTAAAGCTGCAAGTAGACCCTGCAAGTAATGCTGCTGTTGTAATCGCTATTGTGGAATCTCAGAGCTATTTCACAACCTTTTTGCCTCCCGTGACTTCTGTGTAAACAAAGAATGAACTCATAGCTGGGCGCATAAATGATGGTGCAGGAGAGCTACACCTTCTGAAAACTGGAAAATGTTCAACAGTTGGTCCCTGTACATTGTGTCATGATGTCAAAGGTCGCAGAATTCCCAAAACAATTCATCGCGGCCTCAAAAGCATCAGTAATCAGAGGTGCACTCAGAAGTAGCCTCCGTGCTCCAGGATCTGTGTTTCAATCATGTTTAACACGTCCACGTCCATAGTTCCTTCAAAGTTGCCACACAAGTTGGTAAGGTTGTTAAGAAGATATATGGTATGTTGGCCTTCATTAGTCAGGGGCTCAAGTTCAGGGGCCACAACGTAATGCTACAGCCCTAGTTAGTCCACACGTGGAATATTGTGTGGAGTTCTGGTCACCTTATTATAGGAAAGATGTGAAAGCTTTAGGGAAGGTGCAGAGGATGCTGTCTGGATTAGAGAGAATATCTTATGAGGAAGGTTGAGTGAGCTAAGGCTTTTCTCTTTGGGGCGAAGGAGGATGAGAAGTGACTGATAGTACAAGATGATAAGAAGCACAGATCAAATGGACAGCTGAAGACATTTTCCCAGGGGCGGGGGGGGGGGGGAGATAGGTATTACAAAGAGACATAATTTTAAGGTGTTTGGAGGAAAGTATAAGAGGGATGTCAGAGCTAAGTTTGTTACACAGAGTGCTGGGACTGTGCAGGGGTGGTGCTAGAGGCAGATACGTTAGGGACATTTAAGAGACCCTTAGATAGGCACATAGGTGATGGAAAATGGAGGGTTATGTGAGGGAGAAGGGTTAGATTGATCTTAGAGTAGTATATAAGGTGGGCCAAAAGCTGTTCTGTGTTCTATATTTGTAGAGGAGCTCTGCTCAAATGTTTTTAACTAGGGGCTGCATCACTCCCGAAATGGGATTGCTCTCTTCACAGAAACGTTTTGGCATGTGGAGCAGCTAGTGAATAAAAATTGTTCAAGTTTATTGCCTTGGACAATTAGGCTCAAGGCATAAATGCCAGAAAAATTAGCTTTTTGCAGTGGCAACACACTACATTACAAATGTGAAAATCATAAGTTAACATAAACTTAACATGCACTACTTCTACAACAAAATGGTTAAGGTTGTCATAACTGGGAATGGTAGTGGAGATAAGCTCCTAATACTTATTATTACTTAGGATGCAAAACTGGGCTGAGAAGTGGCAGATGGAGTTCAACCCAGATAAGTGTAAGGTGGTTCATTTTGGTAGGTCAAATATGATGACAGAATGGTAAGACTCTTGGCAGTGTGGAGGATCAGAGAGATCTTGGGGTCCAAGTCCACAGGACACTCAAAAAGTTGCTATGCAGGTTGACTCTGTGGTTAAGAAGGCATATGGTGCATTGGCCTTCATCAATCATGGGATTGAGTTTAGGAGCCAAGAGGTAATGTTGCAGATATATAGGACCCTGGTCAGACTCCACTTGGAGTACTGTGCTCAGTTCTGGTCACCTCACTACGGGAAGGATGTGGAAACCATAGAAAGAGTACAGAGGAGATTTACAAGCATGTTGCCTGGATTGGGGAGCATGCCTTATGAGAATAGGTTGAGTGAACTCGGCCTTTTTTCCTTGGAGCAATGCAGGATGAGAGGTGACCTGATAGAGGTGTATAAGATGATGAGAGGCATTGATCATGTGGATAGTTAGAGGCTTTTTCCTAGGGCTGAAATGGTTAGCACGAGAGGACACAGTTTTAAGGTGCTTGGAAGTAGGTACAGAGGAGATGTCAAGGGTAAGTTTTTCACACAGAGAGTGATGAGTGCGTGGAATGGGCTGCCGGCGATGGTGGTGGAGGCGGATATGATAGAGACTCCTGGACAGGTACATGGAGCTTCAAAAAATAGAGGGCTATGGGGTAACCCTAGATAATTTCTAAGGTAAGGACATGTTCAACACAGCCTTGTGGGCCAAAGGGCCTGTATTGTGCTGTAGGTTTTCTATGTTTCTATGTTTCTAAATGCTCCCAATGACAACATCTCAAATAGACTCTGACAACCAAGTCCAACTCCTGGCCTTCACGTGTTGCTTTGCAACTAAACCCAGCAGAACCGCTTCTAATGACAGAAGGGACAAAGGCAGGTTACTGTTGCCTTAAAACCAGTCACTTCAGGCAGATGAGATTCATCAGCTGTGGTTGGCAGCTCAACTGGGAGAAGGAAATCTCTGATCTCAAACCTCCACTGCCTTGTAGTTATACCCATTCACAGGGAAGGCTTCGGGAGTAAACCCCAAGGGAAAAATCCAGAGCTGGAGTCCCTAAGGCAGTCCTACATTGAGTTCAGTGTTGACTGGCAATTCCTGTGACACCGCTGGTGCCAAGCTGTATCAGTCTTTGCCGTTCCTTTGGGTTCATCAGATGTGTAGAGAGGAGGAGCCTATTACAAGGGAAACAGATTATTCTCCATGCTGTTTTACTGCCCTGTCTTGAGTATCTAGACAGCTAGGATGCAATATCCATGGTCAACTCTGACTGACCGAGGCCCATATCACACCAGGCAAAACGAAATTAACACATTGTTAGTGCAGATTGAGTGAGAATAGTGTTCTGTTTTGTCAGGTCAGATCGGGAATCTGAAAGCATTGGGGAAGAAGCTGCTGTTGAACGCTGAGGTGTCGGTCTTTGGGCTCCTGTATCTCCTGCTTGATAGCAACATGGGATGAAATCACGGCCCTGATGGTGGGGTTCCTGATGATAGATGCTTATTTCCTGAGACATCAGCTCTTGTAGGTGTCCCCGGTGGCAGGGAGAGCTGTACTCATGCTGGAGCTAGTTGAATCCACAACTCTCTGCAGCCTCTTGGATCTCCATGCCAGGTCATGATGCAACCTGTCAGGATGATTTCCGCTGTGTGTCAGTAGACGTATTCATGGCTTCAGTGACATGCTGAATCTCCTTAAACTTCCAACAGTCTCTATGATTGCCTCTACAGTATGTGCTGCACCCGGGAATCGACTTAATGATGAAGGCAAGGATTATCTCGGGACGTGGACGTAGGATGTGAACATCTAATTCAGTGCAGACCTGGCATTGCCAGTAGAAATGGCCTAAGGAGCAGAACACCACCAGAGTCGACAACAGTTATTACCCCTCAACCATCAGGCTCCTGAACCAGAGTAGGCAACTTCACTCACCCCGACAGTGAAATGATTCCACAACCTATGGACTCATTTTCAAGAACTCGTGTTCTGTGCATCATCAACTTACTTATTATCATTTTGGTTTTTTTCTATTTTGTATTTGCACTTTTTGTCTTTTACACATTAATTGTTTGCCCATCTTTGCCAAGTGCAGTTCTTCATTGATTTTATTGTGTTTATTGTATTTACTGTGAATGCCTGCAAGAAAATGAATTTCAGGGTTGTACATGGTGGCATATATGTACCTTGATAATAAATTTACTTTGAACTTTGAACAAGTTGGGTGCAGTAGAACACTTGAACTTTCTCCTCCTTTAATGGTTAGTGCTCTGCGTTGTCTTTCACCTGCAGCAACCTTTCATTTCCTCTATGGATGTAGAGGGACGTCTGCAAATGGGACGAGCTTAGATGGGCATTGTGGTCAGTATGAATGAGTTGGGCCAAAGGGCCTCTTGCTTTGCCATGTGACTCTATGACTCTTCTCTCTATTTCTGCTTCAAACGTGTTCAAGACCTCTTCTTCCACTCCCTATAGGTTCCTGGGCATTATCATATCAGAGGATCTGTCCTAGGTCCATTACAAGCTGAACATGGCAGCGCCTTTACTTTCTTAGACGTTTGCACAGATACGGCATGTCATCCGAAACTCTGATGAACTGATGCACTGAGAGCAGCCTGACTTGCAGGATCATGACCTGGTATGGGCAACACCAATGCCCAAGAACGGAAAAGCCTATTAGAAGTGGCAGATACATCACACGAAAAGCCCTCGCCAGTCACCACCATTGATCACTTCTGCAAAGAGCACTACCACGAGACGGCAGCAACCATCATCAAGAGCCCTCTCTATCCAGGCCATGCTCTCTTTTCTCTGCCACCATCAGGAAGGAGGTACAGGAGCCTTAAGGCCCACACTACCAAGTTCAGGAACAGTTATTATCCCTCAGCCATCTGGCTCCTGAACCATCATGGATAACTTCACTCACCACAGCACTGAACTGGTCACTGATCACCATCTACAAACTCACTCTCAACGCGGGTCCCAATTTTATTTACTGTATTTACTTATTTATTGTTATCATTACTTACTTCTTTTGGTATTCACACAACTTGACAGCCTTTGTGTGCAATTTTTCACCGATCCTTTTGTACTTTTTTGTTCTCCTATGAATGCCTGCAAGAAAATGGATCTCAGGATAGTATTTGGAGACATATATGTATTTTGATAATAAATTTACTGTGAACGTTGGAATATCAGAGTTCCAAACACTCATGACTGTCATTGGAATGGTGCCCTGTGATCTTGGACATTCACCTGGGGGTACAGACACGGTCTCTGTTCTAGTCTCCCTTTCAGGCAGTGCTGGGAATCGAACCTGGATCACTATGACTGGGTGGCTTTCCTCCATGCTCCAGTTCCGTAGGACATAGAACATAGAACAATACAGCACAAGAAAAGAGCAAACCAGCAAAAAAGTCAATAAAAAAAAACTAATCCCTCCTAACTGCACAATGCCCATATCCCTCCACCTTCTTCGTATTCCTCGCACATTCTAAAGACATATGGGTTCTCAGTTTAATTGTTCACATGGATGCCACTGGGCAGCACAGGCTCATTGAGCCAGAAGGACCTGTTACTGTGCTGTATCTCTAAATAAATCAAATAAAATAAATCTCCACCCCCAGATCTCACCCCTCACCTACACACTGGCGATGACTTACAGAAGCCAGTTAGCCTGCTTCTGTTCAACCTGTGTTTGAAATGTGGCAGAAACCAAAACACCCAGAAGAAACCCAGGAAGTCACAGAGCGAACATTATACACTTGGTGACCTCTTAATTAGTTGCACATTTACACCTGCTAGTTAATGCAAATATCTAATCAGCCAATCATATGGCAGTAACTCAATGCATAAAAGCATGCAGACATGGTCAAGAGGTTCAGTTGTTGTTCAGACTGAACATCAGAATGGGGAAGAAGTGTAACCTAAGTGACTTTGACATATAATGATTGTTGGGCTAGATGGGGTGGTTTGAGTATCTCATAAACTGCTGATTGCCTGGAATTTTCATGCACAACAGTCTCTAGAGTTTGCACAGAATGATGAGAAAAACAAAAACAAAATTCCAGTGAGCGGCTGACACAAAATGCTGGAGGAACTGAGCAAGCCAGGCAGCATCTAGGAAAAGTGTACAGTAACAACATTTTGGACCAAAACGTCGACTGTACTCTTTTCCTAGATGCTGCTGGGCTCGCTGAGTTCCTCCAGCATTTTGTGTGTGTTGCTTGGATTTCCAGCATCTGCAGATTTTCTCTTGCCAGTGAGCGGAAATTCTGTGGGTGAAAATGCCTTGTTAATGAGAAATATTAGAGGAGAGCAGCCAGATTAGTTCAAGCTAACAGGGAGACGACAGTAACAGTATTAAGCACACGTTAAAACAGTGCTGTGCAGAAGAGCATCTCTGAATGCACAACCCGTAGGGACCTCGAAGCGGATGGGCTACAACAGCGGAAGATCACAAACATACACTCAGTGGCCACTTTTTTAGGTGGCAACAGAGTGCAAACTCCACACGGCAGCATCGGAGGTCAGGGCAGTGGCTCTGCTAGCTGCATCACCTTCCTCCTCCTCTCTCCTATCTTTGCACCACTGCCTTCCCAAGAGATGGCTGGGTGAAGCTCAACGTTTCAGACCACAAGTAAAACACAAGTTAAGCACTGCAGCTTACTCAAGGATAGAATTCTCACAAAGAGTCAACAACAGGAAACGAGATATCCTGAGATCAGGGTAAGAGTCAGCAAACATAAACGATGAGCAGATCACATGGTTACAAGATTAGTTGTTCTGCCTCACAATGACACACCACCATTCAGGCGTTCCACTGGCCACATGAGCTCACCTCTCAGTCAGAAGGACGTGGGCTTACATTCCACTCCAGAACCTTGAGCAGACTGTTCCAGAATCCTCCTCAAGCTCATTACACAAAGACACTTCTCTCGCTGCAAGTCTAAAAGGCTTGACCGATTAACCAACTGACCCGTACGTCTTTGCAATGTGGGAGGAAACCAGAGCACCCGGAGGAAACCCACACAGTCACGGGGAGAACGTACAAACTCCTCACAGACCATGGGGGAGCTGGACCCAGGTCACTTGTGCTGTGATAGTGTAATGCTAACTGTTCCGCTCATTAGCATATGATCTGCACTGCTGCCTCATTGCTCCAGGGACCTGGGTTTGGCCTTATATAAAAAATATTTATTGAGATACAACATGGAACGGGTTTTTCTGGCCCTTTGAGCCGCAGCACCCAGCAATCCCCCAATTTAACCCCAGCCTAATCACGGGACAATTTACAATGACCAATTAACCTACCAACCGGTTAGACTTTGGACTGTGGGAGGAAACTGGAGCACCCGAAGGAAACCCGCTTGGTCATGGGGAGAACGTACAGTACTGACTCATAAGCAGCGGCAGGTTGATAAGGAGCAGGCAATTGTTTTTCTCTTTAATAATGTTGGTGGAGAAAATGAAATATCGCCTGGGCAGGCTGTCTATCTCTACCAAGTGATCTTTTTAAATATATCTGGAGATGGACAAAGCCCCAACAGTGCTCTGTCACTATAGTCCAAGCTGCACAAACAATCCAAACCCCAAAATAATATCTGCGGTAAAAAATATTCTGTACTCTGGCAGGATGGTCAATATGCATCGAATGGGATTAACAGCCCACAGTTAATCATTATTTAACATCATTTTTCAGGGATGACTTTTTATAGACAAGAATTACCTGGATTCCATGACATAATATTTGAGTAATTTTCTGCAGTAGAATTGTGGAAATAAGCCAGGGTGGGGATGAGGCAGAAGAAAACATGTAAAAGTACCTAAAAGTACTCTTCTTGGGCCACCCTCAGATTGGAGGAGCAACACTTTCTATTTCATCTGGGAAGCCTCTAACCTGATACATGAATATGGGTTTCTCCTTCCAGTTTAAAAAAAATCACTCCCCCTCCCCTTTTCTTCTATTCCTCACTCAAACATCTTACCTCTTCTCACCTGCCCACCATCTCCCCTGGGTCCTCTCCTCCTTCCCTTTCTCCTATGGTCCACTCTCCTCTCCAGCCCTTTACCTTTCCCACCCACCTGGTTTCACCTATCACTTTCCAGCTGGCCTCCTTCCTCTCCCCCCACCTTTTAATCCTGGCGTCTTCCCCTTTCCTTTCCTTTCCAGCCCTGAAGAAGGGTCTCAGCCTGAAATGTCAACTCTCCACTCATTTCCATAGACACTGCTGAGTTCCTCCAGCATTTTTGTGTGTTGTTTTAAAAGTACCTAAATAACCTTGAGAAGATCTGTAATAAAATTAATTTCAATTGAAGCCATCAATTTTTAAATCTTATTGTGAGAAAAGGCTGTTTCCGACCACAGTCATGATGCTTAAATGTCAAACTCTGCATGAGTCATTGTGGAGAACTGAGATTTCATCATCATTTCTCTGATGAAATTTGTGTGACTCATTGAGAAACTTGCTGATTCAACGGGTAACACAACACACTGCTTAGTTTCTGTATTAGAGCACGGGCTGATTGGTCACTGCCCCAGCAGATGGCTGTGAATCAGGAATGATTGGTCACTGCCCCAGCAGATGGCTGTGAATCAGAAATGAGTGTTCTGTAGGAAATATTTTAGGGGTTTCAAAGCTCTCCGATGGAAAACAAGAGATGTCAAGGCTAAATTTATGCTGCGTGTATGTGTGTATACATTTGTGTTTGTGTGTGGGCACATGTATGTGTTGTGTCTGAGTGTGAGTGTGTGTGTGTGTGTGTGTGTGTGTGTGTGTGCTTGTGTTTGTGGATGGGTTTGTATGTGTATGTGTATGTGTGCACACACGCGTCTGTGAGTGTGTGTCTGTGGGTGAGATTGTGTGTGTTTGTGAATGTGTGCATGAGTGTGTGTGCTTGTGTTTGTGGATGGGTTTGTGTGTGTGTGTGTGTGTGTGTGTGTGTGTGTGTGTGTGTGTGTGTGTGTGTGTGTTTATGATACACCTACATACCTTAAACAGGCGGGATTATTCTTATTGCAAGGATAGAATGAAAGTGAATTTAGATTGACTTAAACCTTACAAGAGTCTAAAGGACAAAAGGATTTATGAACCAATTAATGGGAAGCCACTGTTGTAATGTAGGAAATGTGGCAGCCAACTTGTTCATAGCAAACTCCCACAGACATCAGTCATCAACTAACTTCTACTCATAATATTGCTTCAGAATAAATATTGGCCAGGCCACCTGGACTAACTCCACTGCCTTTTCCATGATAGAACCATGGAAACTCTTCAAGTTTCAGTGTGATGTATTCTCTAGAAAATAGTTCCCTGACAGGGCAGCACTCCCTGTGTCCAGTACTGCTCCAGAGAAGCTACTGGAGGTTTTTGCTCAAGTATCTGTGATGGGATTTAGTTCCCTAAACCTTTGGACATAGAAATGAGGGAGATGTGGGAGAAGCCACAACTGAGACACAAAGACATGTCAAAGAAGATCGATTCTGTCCTGTGGAAAAATCATATATGCTCTCAAAAGCTCTCACAATAAAAGGAAAAACATGGAATCAAACTTCACTTTTAAAAGATGTTGTACTTGTAGATATCACATCACACTTAAAATGAGTTTCTATGACAATTGTAAATAAGAAAAATTAATTGGCGATGGGCGTTAGGACTAAAGGAGACTGAAGCTTCAAAGACTTGGGATTTGAGTGGATTACAAAGGAAAAGGAGACTGGGGCACAACCTGAAGGTGTGCCTGGGTAACCTGCAAGTGTCGCCCCGCTCTGGTGCAAACATGGCACATTGCTTACTAACTACTTACTAACCTTAATCTGTATGTCTTTGAAATATGGAAGGAAACTGGAAAACCCAGAGGAGTCCCATGTTGCCATGGGAAGAATATAAAAGTCCTTACAGTAGTAAGCAGCCATGATCCCAGAGGATCATGGGTTTGCACCTCTGGTGGACTGTCTCCTCTCCAGGGTGCAAGCCTGGGCAGGAAGATCTGAAGAACCGGCTGTTGCCCGTGCAGCGGGTTCTCCCTCTCCACGTCACTGATGTAGTCCAAGGGAAGGGCAAGCGCCAATACAGCTTGGCATCAGTGTCATTGCAGGGGTTGCCAGAGTGAAGTTATAAACAACATCAAACTGCCTTAGGGACCCCGGCTCCAGATTTCTTCCTTGGGGTTTACTTCCGAAGCCGTTCCCATGGGTGGGTATGTCCATAAGGAAATCAGAGTTTTCCCTCTCTTAGGCAGGCTGCTGTCCAAGGCTGAGAGCCCCACCTGCCCGAACCACTTACAGTACACTGTGGGAAATGAACCCCAAACTTCCAATCACTGGGCACGGTAATGCGTTACCCTAGCTGCTATGCTAGCATGTCACCTCTTGTCCATATGATTTGCTGCATAGCCGCAAGATTCTGATATCATCCCAAAGGCTCCTTCCTCCTCCCTGGGATGGGAATTCCCAAAAATCAGTGGGGTTGGTTGTGGGGAACGTATCCGTAAATTGCCGACTGGTGGTGCAGTGGCATCAGCACCAGACTCCGGAGAGAAGGCTCCCGGGTTTGAATCCAAGTCGGGCCAGCTGCCGAGCACACTTTCCATCAGTGCCTTGTAAAAAAAAGGGTCGAGTCAGGAATGTTCATATCGTGACCCGATTAATCCGAAAGGAGACCAATCCTGACACCACGCGCCAGACAAGAATGGCCGACTGTCTGGTATGACACGCTAAATCAAAATCCATAAATTGAGCCCCTTTCCCCTGGTAATTTCGGCCCATGGCCGAGCTTGGGAGAGAGGGTTTGTTTTTGGAGTCTGATAACAGGGATGTGAATTCTCATCTAGTAGAACTGATTGAGCATTCCCGGTCCTCCCCAGCTGACGAGCTCCCAACCAGAGAACGTAGCACAGTACAGTACACACCTTTCAGCCCATAATGTTGTGCTGACCCTTTAACCTACTCAGTCCTAATGACCCTTTATTCCTCTCCATAGATGCTGCCTGATCTGCTGAGTTCCTCCAGCATTTTGTAAACGTGTGGCTCTGGATTTCCAGCATCTACAGATCCTCTTGTGAACACAAACATTACTAACGTGGCTTGGTGTTTTTGTTCTTTCTTGTGTAAGCTGCAGAATCCCAAAGTTCAAAGTAAAATTTGTTATCAAAATACATATATATCATCATATACAACCCTGAGATTCGTTTTCTTGTGGGCATACACAGTAAATCCAAGAAACACAATAGAATCAATGAAAAGCTGCATCCAACAGGACAGATAAACAACCGATGTGCAAAAGACGACAAATAGTGGAAATACAAATGAGAGAAAAAAGTAACAATAAATAAGCAATAACTGTCAAGAACATGAGATGAAGAGTCCATGAAAGTGAGTCCATAAATTGGGGGAACAGTTCAGTGTTGGGATAAGAGAAGTTGAGTGAAGTTAGCCCGCCCCGCCCCCCGCCCCGGTTCAAGAACCTGATAGTTGAGGGGTGACAACTGTTCCTCAACCTGGTGGTTTGGGATCTCAGGCTCCTGTACCTCCTTCCTGATGGCAGCAGCGAGAAAAGAGCCTGGACTGGGTGGTGAGGGGTCCTTGATGATGGATGCTGCTTTCCTGTGACAGCACTCCGTGTAGACATGCTCAATGGTAGGAAAGCTTTATAACATTCTTGTGGATCTTTGTTATGCCTTTTCTAACCTAGCTACATCCTTATTATCACTAGGCAACCAGAAATGCAAACAATCGACCTTAAATGAGACAAACTGAGCGTGAAAGGCAAGACAGAGAACGTTTAAAGGAGATTTGCAACGCAAGATTTTTATATAGGGAGCGCTGGGTGTTTGCAACAGGCTGCCAGGACTAGTGGTGGAAGCAGATATGATAACAACTTTTAAGAGGCAGGTACAATTAGGGAATAGAGGGGTATGGACAATAGGAATATGGCAGATGCGATTAGACAGAAGTTTACGGTAAATTGGCTTTAGTGCGTGGGTGAGTAGTGGTTGGGGGAGTTGACGGGAATGTGGGGAGGATTAAATGAGAGAATAGAGATAAAGATGAGCTTTATTTGTCACATGTATATCGAAACATCGAAACATGAAATGAAGTGCATTGTTTGTGTTAAAAAACAAACCAGCAAGCATTGTACCGGGCAACCCATGAGTGCTGCCACATTTCTGGCACTAGCATAGAAGGGTGTTGGCTGAAAATATCGATTGATAATTCCCCTGGCCTGCTGAGTTCCTCCAGCACTTTGTGTGTTTTGCAAAAGATTTCCAGCATCTGCAGAGTTCAAGTTTATTGTTACCTGACTGTACATATATACAACCAAACAAAACAATGTTCCTCCAGACCATGGTGCACCCACAAAACATATATCATACACAGAACATTAAATAAAATATTACCAGAAATAATTTAATAAATATAATTCAGAATGCGTGTAGTGCACAGTACAGGTAAACAGTAAACAGCTCACTGTCCAGTGACGAGACCTCGGTGCTGGCAGAGTGTGATTTAATCTCACAGCCTGGGCGAGAAAGTTGTAACCCCGCCCGGCAGTCCTAATCCTGATGCCCCTGTACCTCCTTCCTGATGGTAGTGAGTCAGAGAGATTGTGGGATGGGTGGTAGGGATTCTCAACAATGCTTTCAGTCTGGTAAATGTCACAAATAAGCATATTTATTTATTTGCAAACAACAGGAATTCTGCAGATGCTGGAAATTCAAGCAACACACATAAAAGTTGCTGGTGAACGCAGCAGGCCAGGCAGCATCTCTAGGAAGAGGTACAGTCGACGATTCAGGCCGAGACCCTTCGTCAGGACTAACTGAAGGAAGAGTGAGTAAGGGATTTGAAAGTTGGAGGGGGAGGGGGAGATCCAAAATGATAGGAGAAGACAGGAGGGGGAGGGATGGAGCCAAGAGCTGGACAGGTGATTGGCAAAAGGGATACGAGAGGATCATGGGACAGGAGGTCCGGGAAGAAAGACAACGGGGGGGGGGACCCAGGGGATGGGCAAGGGGTATATTCAGAGGGACAGAGGGAGAAAAAGGAGAGTGAGAGAAAGAATGTGTGTATAAAAATAAGTAACAGATGGGGTACGAGGGGGAGGTGGGACATTAGCGGAAGTTAGAGAAGTCGATGTTCATGCCATCAGGTTGGAGGCTACCCAGACTGAATATAAGGTGTTGTTCCTCCAACCTGAGTGTGGCTTCATCTTTACAGTAGTTTGTCTTCTTTTGCACATTGGTTGGTTATCGGTCTTTGTGTGCAGTGTTCCATTCATTCTATGGTATTTCTTTGTTCTACTGCGAATGCCTGCAAGGAAATGAATGTCAGGGTAGTGACAGGGTAGTGTCAGGGTATGGTGACATGTGCAGTACATACTTTGATAATAAATTTACTTCGAACTTTGAACTTTCCAGGCAGGTTATCCATCACCATCTCCCAGCCTGATGTTTCAAGGCATGGTAGAGGGATTCACAGAAACAACAGGGCCGAGTAAAACCTCTCCAGCTTCTGGGTAACACCAGTTTTTGCTTGGCTGTTTGCACAATAGTATCTGTGAATCAGTCTCCCTGGTGAGGCGGCTGTCAACAATTGCAGGGTTTCGCAATGGGCTCATGATTGTGTCAACATTTTGTCTCTAAATATAAAACAGAAAAAAAAATAGTCTCACATTATAAGCTTGGGAATCTCATATTGATGAGGACTCAGAAACAGACAAGAATAGGGACAGGCATAACTCTGAACCAACATTCCCTCTAATTTTTTTTTACAGCTCTGAGCGGGACATTTTTACACGACCTCTACACTGCACAGCACTTTAAGAAAACACTTTATTAAAAAAAAGTTCCAGCTGTGCGGCAACGAAGGGTATGTGCACGGGAGCATTTCAGTGAGTGTGCGGTCACACACCCACACAGCTCAGAGTGAACAGTGCCCTGAACTGATGCCACAACCAATGGACTCTCTTTCACAGATTCTACAACTCAGTATTAATTATTTACTTTTTTTTTGCAGTGTGGAATGGGCCCTTCAAGCCACGCCTCCCAGCAACTCCTGATTTAACCCTAGGCTAATAACAGGACAAATGACAATGTCCAATTAATCTATTAATCAGTACGCCTTTGGACTGTGGGAAGAAACCTGCACTGTTACGAGGAGAATGTACAACACCTTACAGGCAGTGGTGGGAATTAAACCTGGGTCACCTGTACTGTAAAGCGTTGTGCTAACCACTATGTTACCATGCTGCCTCATTGGCTGTTTGTCAGTCTTTGTTTGTGTTTAGTTCTACATTGTTTCCCTTGGATTTCTTCGTTCTACTGTGAATGTCTGCAAGAAAATGAACCTCAGGGTAGCGTAAGGGGACTTCAGTAACAAATTTATTTTGAACTTTGAAATGCAGAGGCATGGACACAGGTAGAATCAAGAGCAGGGAGGAGAACAAGGACAGACTCGGGAACAAGGGCTGGGGCAGACACCAAGAGATATGGATAGGAGTTGGGGACAGGGAACAGGGAGATGCAAAGGGCCAGGGACAAGGACTCCAGTGCTTACACTTTCCACTGCCCCAGGAAATCAGTCAAAGACCCCTCCCCTGCACACTCTCTTTTTTCCACCCTCTCATCAGGAATATTTTTGTTTTGCATGCCATCCATACAGATCATTTCATCCCATCGACATTGCTTATACAAAGGGCCTGAGGCATTGTTGAAGTTCCCTACCACCCATCCCACAATCTCTCTGACTCAGTACTGTCAGGAAGGAGGTACAGGAGCATCAGGACTAGGACTGTCAGACTGGGTAACAGCTTCTTCCCCCAGGCTGTGAGACTAATGAATACCCTGCCACCACCGAGTTCTTGTCACTGGGACAGCGAGCTGCTTACTGTTTACTGTTTACCTATTCTGTGCACTTTACATGCATAAACTTGAACATAAAAAAACTTTGGAATGTGGGAGGAAACTGGAGAACGCAAAGGAAACTCACAAGGGATGAGAGGTGACCTGATAGAGGTGTATAAGATTGATGAGAGGCATTGATCGTGTGGATAGCAAGAGGCTTTTTCCCAGGGCTGAAATGGCTAACACAAGGGGGCATAGTTTTAAGGTGCTTGGGAGTAGGAACAGGGGGAATGTCAGGAATGAGTTTTTCACACAGAGAGTGGTGGGTGTGTGGAATGCACTGCCAGTGACAGTGGTAGAGGCGGATACAATATGATCTTTTAAGAGACTCTAAGATAGGTACATGGAGCTTAGAAAAATAGAGGGCAATGTGGTAGGGAAATTCTAGTCAGTTCCTAGAGCAGGTTACATGGTCGATACAACTCTGTGGGCTGAAGGGCCTGTAATGTGCTGTAGATTTCTAAGGTCATGGGGAGAATGTATGAAGTCCTTACAGACAGCAGTGGGAATTGAACCCAAGTAGTTGGCGCTGTTATGGTGTTACGGTAACTGCGTGCTGTCCAATCTCAGCTTTGAGCTCAGGTCTTGAAATTTCTGGCCCAATAACTTTACACACCATTGCACCTTCTGACTCTATTGAGCACAGTTTGACAATCCCTGTCTTGGAGGTGACAATCCTGAGGTGAGTGAAGAGGAAGCTGAGTGAAAGAAATTAGAGTGAAAAAAATCAGACAAAGTAAACAAATTTGTAAAACTTCTTAACTTCGCCACTTCATCCAGTCTGTGCCGCACCAGAGAAGCATTGCTGACACTTTCTAGAATGTTCAGGATGTTCTCTCTGTTGTTTTCTCACTAACAACACACAAGGATTGCACAATTCACAAGGCCAATGCAGGAGGTTTCAAAAAAGAAATGTCAAAACATATAGGTTGAATGGAAAAACTCTCAACAGAGGGTGGATAGCTGTTGCGACACACATTAAATACTCCTGTGGTATATGCAAGCACAAGGCAGAGGGATTAACCTGTATTACATTTTATCAACACTATGACCAGTTCTAATTGTTCTCTTTCTGTTAAAAATTGTGTATAATTAATATATCTAATTTACATTTTTCTTATATGATGCTGAAATGATGCTATAAGCCCGTGATTTTTCAGCAAGTATCACATTCCCTAGAACGTAGAAACAGAAACACAGAAAACCTACAGCACAATACAGGCCCTTCAGCCCACAAAGCTGTGCTGAACATGTCCTTACCTTAGAACTACCTAGGCTTACCCATAGCCTTCTAATTTTCTAAGCTCCATAAAGACTGAGGGGATATTTGACAGAGGTACTGTATACAAAATTGTGAGGAGTATAGATAGGGTAAGTGCAAGCAGGCTTTTTCCACTGAGGTTGGTTGAGACTAGCATTAGAGGTCATGGGTTAAGGGTGAAAGATGAAATGTTTAAGGGGAATATGAGGGAGAACATTCACTCAGGGGCTGGTGAGAGTGTGGAACGAGCTGCAAGCACAAGTGGTGGTTGTGGGGTCGATTTCGACATTTAAGAGAAATTTGGATAGATACATGGATGAGAGAGGTATGGAGGGCTATGGTCCGGGTGCAGGTTGAAAGAACTAGGCTGATTAGTGGTTTGCCACAGACTAGATGGGCCGAAGGGCCTATTTCTGTGCTGTTGTGTTCTATGACTCTGTGACTCCAGGTTCTGCATCGCACCTATGCACACATGTATCCTGGCATTCATAAATCAAAGTACTGAGTATAGGAGTTGGGATGTTATGGTGAGGTTGTGTAAGATATTGGTAAGGCCAAATTTGGAATATTGTGTGCAGTCTTGGTCACCTAACTATAGGAAGGATATCAGTAAGATTGAAAGTGTGCAGAGAAGATTTACTAGGATGTTGCTGGGTCTTCAGGAGTTGAGTTACAGGGAAAGATTGAACAGGTTAGGACTTTATTCCTTGGAGTGTAGAAGAATGAGGGGAGATTTGATAGAGGTTTACAAAATAATGAGGGGTACAGACAGAGTAAATGCGAGTAGGCTCTTTCCACTTAGATTAGGAGAGATAAACACAAGAGGACATGGCTTTAGGGTGAAAGGGGAAAGGTTTAGGGGGAACTTCTTCACTCAGAGAGTGGTGGGAGTGTGGAACAAGCTGCCATCTGACATGGTAAATGCAGGCTCACTCTTAAGTTTTAAGAAGAAATTGGATAGACACATGGACGGGAGAGGTCTGGAGGGTTATGGACTGGGTGCAGGTCAATGGGACTAGCGGAATAAAGTTTCGGCACAGTCTAGAAGGGCCGAATGGCCTGTTTTCTGTGCCGTAGTGTTCTATGGTTCTATGGTGCTATGTACTTGTGCAGGCGACAATTAATTCAATTCTGACTTTGAATTTGAGATGCATGCACAAAGCATCAATGATGATAGAGGTGAAGTGAGGTTAAGTAACATCAGCCTCTGCTGAGTGGATTTTGAAAGTGAGAGGTGATCTTACTGAGAAGCTCAGAGAAATTGACAAGCTGTTCAGAATCCTAGTACTCAAGCTGCAGAGTGCAGACAACAGGCCATAGTGTCAGTGTGAAGAAGACATACCCTCTTCTCATTGCTACTCTCAGAGAGAATGTACAGAAGCCTGAAGGCACACACTCAACATTCTGGAAATAGCTTATTCCCCTCCATCATCAGATTTCTATTACAGCACGGGCGACCCAGGTTCACTTCCCGCCGCTGTCTGTAAGGTTTGTATATTTTCCCTGTGACCACGTGCATTTTCTCCAAGTGCTCTGGTTTCCTCACACAACGCAGAAGGTGTAAGGGTTGGTAGGTTAATTGGTCACATGATATAACTGGGTGGCACTGGGTCTTCGGGGCAGAAGGGCCTGTTACCGTGCGGTGTCTCTAAAAAAATAAATCGTTCTGACTCGGATAAAGAGTTGCCCATTTAGGAAGAGATGCACATAGGGGTTGTTCAGCCCTGCTAGACAATAAATCACACTCATCATTTCAAGTTCAAGCTTATTGTCGTCTGACTGTACATATATACAACCCAACGAAACAATGTTCCTCCGGACCACGGTGCACCCACAAAACATATATCATATACAGAAAATAAAATAAAATATTAATCATTTATCTCACCATCGTTCCTCTGTACTAAGCTCATAACTTCTGTGAAGGAAACACAGTAGTATTGAATGGAGGCTCAGTAGCATAGCGATTAGCATAACACCAGAGCTAATCACTGATGGCCAATGGGAGTTTAATTCTTACCACTGTCCGGTTAATTAGACCAGGGAGCCTTATGTCTGTGGTGGGAAAGCTGTTGGAAAAGGTTCTTAGAGATAGGATCTATGGGCATTTAGAGAATCGTGGTCTGATCAGGGACAGTCAGCATGGCTTTGCGAAGGGCAGATCATGTCTAACAAGCCTGATAGAGTTCTTTGAGGAGGTGACCAGGCATATAGATGAGGGTAGTGCAGTGGATGTGATCTACATGGATTTTAGTAAGGCATTTGACAAGGTTCCACACGGTAGGCTTATTCAGAAAGTCAGAAGGCATGGGATCCAGGGAAGTTTAGCCAGGTAGATTCAGAATTGGCTTGCCTGCAGAAGGCAGAGGGTCATGGTGGAGTAAATACATTCGGATTGGAGAGTTGTGACTAGTGGTGTCCCACAAGGATCGGTTCTGGGACCCCTACTTTTCGTGATTTTTATTAACGACCTGGATGTGGGGGTAGAAGGGTGGGTTGGCAAGTTTGCAGATGACACAAAGATTGGTGGTGTTGTAGATAGTGTAGAGTATTGTCGAAGATTGCAGAGAGACATTGATAGGATGCAGAAGTGGGCAGAGAAGTGGCAGATGGAGTTCAACCCGGAGAAGTGTGAGGTGGTACACTTTGGAAGGACAAACTCCAAGGCAGAGTACAAAGTAAATGGCAGGATACTTGGTAGTGTGGAGGAGCGGAGGGATGGGGGTACATGTTCACAGATCCCTGAAAGTTGCCTCACAGGTAGATAGGGTAGTTAAGAAAGCTTATGGGGTGTTAGCTTTCATAAGTCGAGGGATAGAGTTTAAGAGTCGCGAGGTAATGATGCAGCTCTATAAAACCCTGGTTAGGCCATACTTGGAGTACTGTGTCCAGTTCTGGTTGCTTAACTATAGGAAGGATGTGGAAGCATTGGAAAGGGTACAGAGGAGATTTACCAGGATGCTGCCTGGTTTAGAGAGTATGGATTACGATCAGAGATTAAGGGAGCTAGGGCTTTACTCTTTGGAGAGAAGGAGGATGAGAGGAGACATGATAGAGGTGTACAAGATATTAAGAGGAATGGATAGAGTGGATGGCCAGCGCCTCTTCCCCAGGGCACCACTGCTCAATACAAGGGGACATGGCTTTAAAGTAAGGGGTGGGAAGTTCAAGGGGGATATTAGAGGAAGGTTTTTTACTCAGAGAGTGGTTGGTGCATGGAATGCACTGCCTGAGTCAGTAGTGGAGGCAGATACACTCGTGAAGTTTAAGAGACTACTAGACAGGTATATGGAGGAATTTAAGGTGGGGGGGGTATATGGGAGGCAGGGTTTGAGGGTCAGCACAACATTGTGGGCTGAAGGGCCTATACTGTGCTGTACTGTTCTATGTTCTATGTTCTATGTTCACTGTCTGTAAGGACTTTCTACCTTCTCCCTGTGACCATGTGAGTCTCCTCCAGCTGTTTCAGTTTCTGCCCACATCCCACAAGGTCAGTAAGCAGTGGGCACGTTATATTGGTGCTGAAAGCGCGGTGACAATTGCTGGGTGCTCCAGCACATCCTCTGCCTGTAGCAACAGAGCAACACCCACAAAATGCTGGGGGAGCTCAGTAGATCAGGCAGCACCCACGGAGGGGCATGAGCTGTCCGTGTTTCACTCAGAGCCATTCTGAGCAGATCAAGAATTAAGAATTAAATGAGCCCTTTAAAATGCCATATTTATTTCTTTTAGACACCACATAAACAGAATTTTGACTCAACAAGTCAGGCAGCATCTACAGAGGGAAATAAACAGTTAAGTCATCCATAAGGGCGAAGAAAGCAAGACTGAAGATGCAGTAGTTAAAGGTGCATAGCATTTGGAATAATGGACGAATTCGTGATACAATTTGAGATTGGTTGGTATAACGTCGTGAGCATCACTGAGTCGTGGATGAAAGAAGGCCATAGTTGGGAGCTTAGCATCAAAGGATGTACTTTATATCGAAAGGACAGGCAGGAAGGCAGAGGCGGTGGTGTGGCTCTGTTGGTAAGAGATGGAATTACATCTTTAGAAGGAGGTGACATAGGGTCAGAGAATGTTGAATCTTTGTGTGTGAAGTTAAGAAACTGCAAGAATAAGAAAAAACATTATGGGAATCACATATAGACCCCCAAATAGCAGCCAAGATATGGGATTGAGATTGCAAAGAGAGGCAGAAAAGGCATGTAATAAGGGGAATTACACAATTACAATGGGGGACTTCAATATAGAAGGGGATTGGAAAAATTAGGTTGGTGTCGGATCGCAAGAGAGGAAATTTGTTGAATGCCTATGAGATGGCTTTTTAGAGCAGCTTGTGCTCGAGCCCACTAGGGGAAAAACTATATTGGATTGGGTGTTGTGTAATAAGCCTGATTTTATTAGTCAACTTAATGTAAAGGAAACCTGAGGAGGCAGCAATCATATGATTGAATTCATACTGCAATTTGAGAGGGGGAAGCACAAGTCAGATGTATCAGTATCGCAGAGGAATAAAGGGAATTACAGAGGCATGAGAGAGAAGCTTGCCCAGGTGGATTGGAGGAGGATACTGGCAAGGATGACAGCAAAGCAGAGATGGCTAAAGTTTCTGGAAATAGCTCAAAAGGTGTAGGATTGATATCTCCCACAGAAGAAGTTCTCAAATGACAGGGTGAGGCAACTGTGGCCGACAAGAGAAGTTAAAGACTACATAAAAGCCAAGGAGAGGGCATATAAGGTAGCAAAAGTGGGAAGTTGGATGATTTGGAAGTTTTTAAAAATCCAACAAAAGTCAACTATAAAATCTATAAGGGAAAAGATGAAATATGAGGGCAACTAGCTGATAATATAAAGCAGCTTACTGAAAGTTCTTTCATTTATATAAAGAATAAAAGGGAGGTGAGAATTGATATTGCACCACTGAAAAATTACTGTATGTTGGTGAGGTAGTAATGGAGGACAAAGAAATGACAGATAAAGTTAATAAGTTCTTTGCTTCAGTCTTTGCTGTGGAAGACACTAGCTGTGAGCCAGAGATCTGTGAATATCAGGGAGCAGAAGTGAGTGCGTTGCTGTTACAAAGGAAAACTGCTAGGCAAACTAAAAGCTCTTAAGGTGGTTAAGTCACTTGAACCAGATGGACTACATCCCAGAGTCTTGAGAGAGTTTGCTGAAAAGATAACAGATGCATTGGTCATGATCTTTCAAGAATCACTTGATTCTGGCATGGTCCCGGAGGGCAGGAAAATTGCAAATGTCACTCCACTCTTTAAGAAGGGAGGAAGACAAAAGAGAGGAAATTATAGGCTAGTTAAACTAACCTCAGTGGTTGGGAAAGTGTTGGAGTCCATTATTAAGGACAAGGTTTTAGGGTACTGAATAAATTAGATTAGATGAGATTATGAGGACACGCAGTCCTCTTTTATTGTCATTTAGTAATGCATGCATTAAGAAATGATACAATGTTCCTCCAGAATGATATCACAGAAACACAAGACAAACCAAGACTAAAAAAACTGACAAAAACCACATAATTATAACATATAGTTACAACAGTGCAAAGCAATACCGTAATTTGATAAAGAACAGACCATGGGCACGGTAAAAAAAAGTCTCAAAGTCTCTCGAAAGTCCCAAGTCAAAGTCAGCATGGTTTCTGAAAAGGGCAATATTACCTGACAAATCTGTTAGAATTCTTCAAAGTAATAAGCTAGGTGGACAAGGCAGTGGATATCAGTTACTGAGATTTTCAGAAAGCATTTGACAAGGTGCATCACCTGAAGCCTCTTAACAAGATAAAATCCTGTGGTGTTACAGGAAATGTACTGGCACGGATAGAGGAATGTTTGAATGGCAGGAGGCAGTGAGTGGGAATAAAAGGGGCTCTTTCTGGTTGGCTGCCAGTGACTAGTGGTGTACATCAGGAGACAGTATTGGGACCGCTACTTTTCACATTGTTTGTCAATGATTTAGATAGTGAAATTGATGGATTTGTAGCAAAGTTTGTGGATGATACGAAGATAGGTGGAGGGGTAGGTAGCGCTGAGGAAACAATATGATTACAGCAGGACTTAGACAAATTGGAAGAATGGGCAAAATAGTCTCATACGGAATACAGTGTTGGGAAATGTATGATAATGCATTCCGCGAATGAAGTGGTTAACATATGAGAAGCGTTTGGCAGCTTTGGGCCTGTACTCACTGGAATTTAGACGAATGCGGGGGGATCTCATTGAACCTACCGAATGTTGAAAGGACTAGGTAAGGTTGAAGTGGAGTGGATGTTTCCTGCAGTGGGGATGCCCAGAACTATAGGGCACAGGCTCAGAATTGAGGGGTGACCCTTTAGAACAGAGGAAAGGAGGAATGTTTTTGCCAAGGAGTGGTGAACCTGTGGAATATTCTGTCACTGACTGTGGTGGAGGCCAAGTCCACGGATATATTCAAAGCTGGAGCTTATAGATTCCTGATTGGTCAGGGCATCAAGGGATATGGTGAGAGAGCAGGTATATGGGGTTGAATAGGATTCAGGAGCAGCCATGATGAAATGGCAGAACGGACTTGATGGGCTGAATGGCCTAATTCAGCTCTTATGTCTATTGGTCTTATGGTCTTAAATCTAACTATGCCTCTTATCATCTTGAATTTGAACTTATTTAAATCTTAAATCCATCCCACAACGTGAGGGAGTAAAAATCTTTGTGTTATGACTCCGTTGCAATGTACAGACATGTGAATGTATAAGTCTAATGGCTTGCGGAAAGAAACCGCCCTCTAGCCTATTGGTCCTGGCTTTAATGCTGTGGTACCGTTTGCCAGATGGAAGCAGCTGAAACAGTTTATGGTTGGGGTGACTGGTGTCCCTGATGATCCTCCAGGCCTTCTTTCTGCACCTGCTGCTATAAGTGTCTTCAATGGAGGGAAGTTCACATCCACAGATGTGCTGGGCTGTCTGTTCCACTCTCTGCCGTGCCCAGCCATCAAGGTTGGTGCAGCTCCCGTACCAGGCGGTGATACAGCCAGTCAGGATGCTCTCAATGGTGCCCCGGTAGAAGGTCTTGAGGATTTGGGGGTCCATGCCAAACTTCTTCAGTCTCCTGAGGTGGAAGAGACGCTGTTGTGTTTTTTTTTTGGCACACAGCCCGCGTGTACGGTCCAAGTGAGATCATCGGTGATGTGTATACTGAGGAACTTGTAACTACTCACCCTCTCAACTGCAGTCCCATTGATGCTGATTGGGGAAAGCCAGCCTCCGTTCCTCCTGTAATCCATGACCGGCTCTTTTGGGTTTTGGACATTGATGGAGAAGTTGTTATCCTGGCACCACTGTGTCAGGGTGTCAACCTCTCCTCTGTAGGCTGTCTCATCACCACTAGAAATAATGCCGATCAAAGTCATGTCACCTGCAAATTTGATCAGCAGATTGGAGCTGTGTGTGGCAGCACAGTTGTGGGTGTAAAGGGAGTAGAGGAGGGGACTCAGGACACAACCCTGGGGGCGGGGCTCCTGTGTTGAGAGTCAGAGGGAAGAGGTGAGAAGAGCCCATACTGACCACTTGTCAGCAATCCGATAGGAAGTCTAGGATCCAACTGCAGGCTGAGGTCTCTGAGCTGCCTGTTAAGTCTGGAGGGAATTATGGTGTTAAATACTGAACTGTACTCCAGGAACAGCATTCTAATGTATGCATCCCTCTCCTCCAGGTGAGTGAGGACGGTGTGTAGTGTTGTGGCTATGGCATCACCAGTAGACTGGTCCCGTTATTAGGCGAATGGTAAAGTTTCCAGTTTGGGTGGTAGCATGCTACAGATGTAGTCTTTAACCAGCCTCTCAAAGCATTTGCTTATAATTGAGGTGAGTGCGACGGGGCGCCAATCATTCAGGCATGCTACCTTGGTTTTCTTAGGTACAGGGAGAATGATGGACAATTCGAAACAGGAGGGCACTACACACTGGGACAGGAAGAGATTAAAAATGTCCGTAATCACACCAGCCAGTTGTTCCATACACACTTTGAGGACCTGCCCTGGGATGCCGTCCGGCCCTTCTGCCTTGTGGTTGTTGACACGTTGGAATGTTCTACATACTTCAGCCTTGGAGGTGACCAAGGAGTAGGTCTCGTACACCTTCTTCAAGTATTTTCTCATCCTCCTTCTCTCCGGGAGGATGAGAGGATATCAATATATAGAGTCATAGACTACTACAGCATAGAAATAAGACCTTCGACCCATCTAGTCTGTGCTAAACTATTAATCTTCCTAGTCCCTTCGATCTGCACCTGGTCCAGAGCCCTCCATATCCCTCCTCCCATCCATGTACCTATCCAAATTTCTCTTAAATATTGAAATCGAACTTGTATCCACCACTTCCACTGGCAGCTCTTTGCACATTCTCACCACCCTCTTCTGAGTGAAAAAGTTGCCCATCAAGTTCTCCCTAAACATTTCACCTTTCACCCTTAACCTATGACCTCTAGTTCTAGTCTCAGTGGAAAAGGTCTACTTACATTTAACCTGTCTATACCTCTGGAATAGATATATGGAAGTATTTGAACTCCTTCCACCTCACATCATTCTGTCCAGGTCCCAGTGTGATAAGAACCACCCAGAAGTTAAGTTGAAACGGGGATCCCAGATTTTCACTGCCTGCCTCATCTACACAACGTATTGAGCAACTAATTATATTTTTTTTTACTGACGCGCCACAGTAAAAAAAAGTTTCTTCATCATCACTTGATTTTGTTTCATGATAAGCCAGACCTAAGCATTAGGTACTAGACTTGCTGTCTCTAAAAACCACAAGTTTGTGGTTTACCGTGAAACATCTTGACAAGTGTTTCAATAAGACTTCCCTCATTGTTTGATTGCCTGGCGGTGGTTCTTACTAACTTCCTACCCTCTGCTCCGTTGTGAAGACATTTTGTAAATGGTGAATATTTTGGGGAACACAACAGGCCCTCCCGGGCCCAATGAGCCACCTACTTAACACCAGCCCAATCACAGCACCTCTCGGGAGGATCACAACCTTGTCATAGGGTTTGGAAGCTTCTGTGCATTAACAACCCAGAGAGCTCAGTTGACTATAGTCAGAACTTTATGCTTTGGCTCATGGTAGGGTCACTCATGCCAAACAGGTTGAAGGGTAGAGGCCAGACTAAGAGAGGTCCACCGGTCCTCCAGGTTCGGGGGTTCAGCTTAGGGCTAACAACCCTGACTGGTAAAATAAAGTTGTTACAGAAACAGCAATGAAGATTCCTTCTACATCTGAGTATGACAGTAAACCTGCATCACCACCCAGAACTTGCACGACTGACAGTAGTGAAAACCAAGAGGAAGCTACTGACACGATGAAGGAAGCCCTGGACACCACCAGAGATGGAGGACCTTTGTTGCTGCCATAAACATCAATGATATAATGGGCAGTAAGTAAGTAAATAATCATTGGACCAGTTAACCCACTAACTAATCCGTCTTTGGACTGTGAGAGGAAACCAGAGCACTCGGAGGAAACCCATGCAGTCCACAGTGAGAACGGACAAACTCGTTACAGACGGTGCCAGAATTGAACTCAGAACTCCGACCCCCGAGCTGTAATCGTGTCAGGCTAACTGCTGAAGTACTGTGGCAACCTAAGGTAAGTTGATGGTACTCCATTTCCCTTTAATATATTGCAAGTGGAACCTCACAACCATGCAATCTGGACAGGGTCATGAGTACAATTAAGCACTGATATGCACTCAATGGCCACTGAACATTTGTTCATGATCTTCTGCGGCTGTAGTTCATCCACTTCAAGGTTCAAAATGTTGTGTGTTCAGAGATTCACTTCTGCACACTACCGTTGTAACATATGGTTATATGAGTTGCTGTCACCTTCCTGTCAGCTTGAACCTGTCTGGCCATTCTCCTCTGAACTCTCTCATTAACAAGGCATTTTCACCCACAGAATTGCCGCTCATTGGTTATTTTTTGTTTCTCGCACCATTCTCTGTAAACTCTAGACACTGTTGTGTGTGAAAATCCCAGGAGATCAGCAGTTTCTGAGAAACCCAAACCACCCCGTCTGGCACCAACAATCATTCCATGGTCAACATCACTTCGATCACATTTCTTCCCCATTCTGATGTTCAGTCTGAGCAACAACTGAACCTCTTGGCCATGTCTGCATGCTTTTATGCTTTCAGTTACTGCCACGTGATTGGTTGTTTAGATATTTGTACTAATGAGCAGGTGTGCGATTGTACTTAATAAAGTGGCCACTGAGTGAAGATTCTCAAAGTGCAAAATTTCAGACAAAAGCCCAATTAAAATTTATTATCAAAGTACTTAACTTTATATTTTACTACATACTATCTTGAAGCTCATTTTCTTGAAGGCATTTATAGAAAAATAAAGGAATACAATAGAATTTATTAAAAAGCTGTAGATTAACGAAGACTGGTAAACAGCCAATGTGCAAAGGAAGGCAAATTCTGCAAATTGAACAATATACTGAGAAAATGAGTTACAGAGGCTTGAAAATGAGCCTGTCGGTTGTGGAATCAGTTCTACATGACAGCATAAAGAGAAACTATTACTGAGGTAGCACAGAACAGAGACCATAAACCCATACAGCACAGCAGCAGACCCTTTAAATTAGTTATTAAATGGCTAACTAATTTCTTCTGCTTACACAATATCCATATCTTTCCATTTCCTCACATTTATTTGCCTGCCTAAACGTCTTTTAAAAGTCCCTAATGTTTCTGCCTCTTCCACCACTGCATTTCAGGCACACACCACGCTCTGTAAAAAAAACTTGCCCCTCACATCTCCTTTGAAATTAACCCCTCTCACCTCTAGTATTAGACATTTCAACCCTTGCAAAAAGATTCTGTCATCTACGCTATCTACGGCTCTCATAATCTTATAAACCTTACAGATAAGGATGTGGTGAGGTCCTACAAGCACCTGGATGACAGACTTGAGTGGAGCACCAACACAGAGGCTGTGTGCTAGAATGGCCAGAGTCACCTCTACTTCCTGAGGTGACTGAGGTCCTTTGGAGTATGCAGGCCTCTCCCTCACATGTTCTACCAGTCTGTTGTCGCCAGTACAATCTTCTATGTGGCGGTGTGCTGGGGCAATGGCATCAACACAGGTGATGCTAACAGACTTGAATAAACTGACTTGAAAGGTTGCCTGGTTAAGGATTCAAGCTGGACACACTGGAGGCTGTGGAAGTGTTGACACCCTTCCTTCTGTTAGACTGTTTCAGGTAACTTTTTATTTATTATTTCTTATTTCTCTATAATTCGCTATAGTTGTATATCTGTGCACTTGAAATGCTGCTGTGACATGATCATTTGCTTTGGTATCAACGAAGTATCTATCTATCTATCTATCTATCAGATCTCCCCTCAGCCTCCACTGCTCTAAAGAAAACAACCCAAGATTGTCCAACTTCTTGTTATAGTACATGCCCTCTAACCTAGGCAACATCCTGGTAAACCTCTTCTGCACCTTCTCCAAAACATCAACATCCTTCTTATAAAGGGGAGACCTGTACTGAATGCAATACTCCAGATGAGGCCTAGCTAGAGTTTTATAAAGCTGCAACATAATTTCCTCACTTTCGATTGCAATGCTTTGACTAATAAACAAGAGGGAAGATTCTGAAGGTGACAAAAATGTCAGTAAACATCTCTTGTTATAAAGACCAGTGGAAACCTGGAGCTCTCTGCATCTTCTCAGTGATGGCTAGTGGTTCAACTGGAAAATCCAGAACCTCAACTGATAGAGTTTTTGTTAACTGATGGACTAGGAGAGAAGATACCACCAAGGATAAATAGAGTCAAAACTGTATACCTCATTGAATGACTAAACAGGCTTCAAATGTTAAATAGCCTCATTCCCGTGTTGTTTCTTATATTCCTAGATCAGGGCTCTGGACCTGTACCCGATGGAGTTCAGAAGGATGAGGTGGGCATCCCATTATCATTGGGTGAATTTAAGGCAGAGATTAATGAAGTCTGGAGAGGTTTCTTAAGGCTGATAATGGGTTCAGGCTCCCACTGCTTATCACATGCTCCCAATGGTGTGAGCCTCAGGTAGCCTCTGATAACCAAGTCCAGCTCCTGACCTTCATGTGTGGCTTAGCAACTCAGCCCAGAAGAACCATTTCTACCAACAGGAGAAGGGAAAAGGTGGGTTACTTGTGCCTTAAAACCAGTCACTTCAGGCACAGTTGGCAGCTCATCTAGGAGAAGGAAAACTCTGATCTCAAACCTCTGCTGCCTTGCGGCTATACTCACTCATGCGAAGAGCTTCAGGTGTAAACGCCAAGGGAGAAATCCAGAGTTAGAGTCCCTAAGGCAGTCCTACATTGAGTTCAATCCTGACTGGCAACTCCTGCGATGCTGCTGGTGCCAAATCTGTATCAGTCTCTGTCATCCCATTGAGTTCACCAGATGCGTGGAGAAGGGGAGCTTGGTACATGGGCAACAGCTTGCTCTCCATATTGTACTGCCCTGGATTGGGTAGCTAGACAGCTAGGGCATAACATCCATGGTCAACCCTGACCAATGGAGGCTTCAGTTAGGGGCTAAATGGCTATGAGGAGGAGGAGGGAGAATGGAGTTAAGAAAAACAAATCAGCTGTGATAGAATTGCTGGAGCAGATTTGATGGGCTGATTGGCATCATTGTACCCCGATAATCTTTTGGTCTTAAGGTCTGTATTTGACTTCTTGTTCCTGTATTAGAATTGATCTCATCTGACTCCTTTGTGTCTTTTTGTTTTTGGGTTTCTAAGCAACTCCCTTTAGGAAATTTCAGTGCATGGCCTACTCTTGTGCCAAGAGGAGACCATCCTCAAGGTGGAGAAGTAACACCTTATATTCCATATATAATCCTTATATTTCTCCTTCCGGTAAACTAATTCTCCACCCTTTCTCTGTTCTCCACCCTGACCTTTTACCTCTTCTCACCTGCTATTACTGCCCCCTTGGTCCATTCCTCCTTCCCTTTCTCCTATGGTCCACTCTCCTCTCCTATCAGATTCCTTCCTCTCCAGCCCTTTACCTTTCCCGCACACCTGGCTTCACCTATCACCTTTTAGCTAGCCTCCCTCCCCTCCCCCCACCTTTTGCTCCCCCTTCCTCCTCAGTCCTGAAGAAGAGCCATGGCCCGAAGCATCGACTGTTTATTCGTTTCCAAAGATGCTGCCTGACGCGCTGAGTTCCTCCAGCATTTTCTGTGTGCTCCCTTATGGGAAATGTTGCAAACGGAATGTAGAGCTCTCAACTTCCTCCAGCATAGGAACAAGTCCTTTGCCCCATGTGATCTGTAAATTATAAAGACTGTCAAAGGATGAAAGTGACATTTTGGCAGGGGATTCCAAAGCTTAGGTTTCAGGGAACTGAAAATATAGCAACTAATGACTAAATATAAAATCACAGAGTCATGGAGAATGGAAACAGGTTCTTCAAACCCACTCGATACCAAGTACTTATTTACATTTCTCTCGTTTTATTCTTCACACACATTCCTGTCATCTCTCCCCACTCACCTACACACCAGAGGTAATTTACAGTGACCAACATGCACATCGTTGGGAAGCAGGGGAGAACCGAAGCACCTGTCCAGGACAGGACATACAGCAATATATACTGTATCAGCTGGTTGAGTGGTGTTGCAGTCAATATCGATAAGACCAAAGAACTGATTGTGGACTTCAGAAAGGGTAAGGCGAGGGGACACACACTAGTCCTCATAGAGGGTGGACAATTTCAAGTACCTGGGTGTCAATATCTCTGAGGATCTATCCTGGGCCCAACATATTGATGCAGCTGCAAAGAAAGCTGGACAGTGGCTATATTTCATTCGGGGTTTGAGGAGATTTGGTATGCTTCCAAGGACACTCATGAATTTCTACAGATGTACCATGGAGAGCATTCGAACTGTCTGCATGACCATCTGGTATGGGGGGGAGGGGCCACTGCACAGGATCGAAATAAGCTGCAGAAAGTTGTAAACTCAATCAACTCCATCATGGATTCTGCCCTCCATTGTATCCAGGACATCTTCAAGGAATGATGCCTCAACAAGGAGGCGTCCATCATTAAGGTCACCAACGTCATGCCTCATTCCCATTGGTACCGTCAGGAAGAAGGTACCTGAAGGCAAACACTCAACGATTAGGGAGCAGCTTCTTCCCCTCTGCCATCCGATTTCAGAATGGATATTGAATACACGAACACTACTGCACAACTTATTTCATTCAACTTTTTAAAAATATATATGCTTACCGTAATTCGTGTTTTTTTCTAATATATTGCTGCCGCAAAGACAACCAATTTCATGACACGTACTGGTGATATTAAACCTGATTCTGATTCTGGTACTAATGCTGACCTGGATGCAGGGAGGACGTACAAATTCCTGACAGCAGCATCGGTGGTCAGGATCGAAACCTGGTGACTGGAACTGTGAGGCAGCAACTCGACTAGCTTCATCGGTATGTCGCCCCTGCATGCAGCCGTTCAGGAGACCAGAATCAGAAGCAGGTGCAGGCCTCAGAGAAGTGTTTAAGAAGGAGTACGGTGTGTTGGCGTTCATTAGTCAGTATGGGAGTGGGAGGGGTGGGATTGAGCCGTGAGGTAATGTTGCAGCTCTGTAAAACACTGATTAGAGTATTGTGTTCAGTTCCGGTACGCTCATTATAGGAAGCTTTAGAGAAAGTGCAGAGGAGATTTACCAGGACATTGTGCTGAGTAGAGAGCGTGTCTTATGAGCAAAGGTTGAGCGAGCTCGGGCTTTTCTCTTTGGAGCGCTCCCGACTTCACGCTAAAACATGTGGCAATATGGACAAGTACTGTGATGACCCTGGCCTGGGATGCGTCACTCCTTTTTGTAACTTTCACCAGAAAGTGGTGAAATTCTGTGAAGCCGAAACCAATGAGAATGTTGAGAAATCGAATGGAACTCTGTATTTAGTAACTCAGCGTTTCTTCATGATATTGTGCAACTTGGTTAATTGCCCAAGCCATGCTAAATCAGACTGTGGTTTATTTTAAATTAATTTAGCTTCCTCCCAGATGCTAATATGTCTGTTACCGGTCCTTTGATAGCTCACTTTTCCCTCAGTGAATATCACCACCACTTTGTTTCCATATTAAGGTGTCTCCTAGCTCTTTCCAGTAGCACTTCTTGTTATCCCTGGCCCACTTCTAGACCCCTGAGAAGGTTTGTGATGAGCATTGAGCCACACAGTACAGAAACAGGCCCTTTGGCCCATCATGTCCATGACTACCATCGTACCTCAAAGTTCAAAGTAAATGTTAATATCAGAGTACATATATGTCATCACATACATTCCTGAGATTCTTTTTCCATGCTCAGCAAATCTATAGAATAGCAAGTATAACAGGATAACAGAAACATTTCGAATGTTGAAAGGCATGGACAGAGTGGATGTGGCAAAGTTGTTTCCCATGATGGGGGAGTCTAGTACGAGAGGGCATGACTTAAGGATTGAAGGTCGCCCATTCAGAACAACAATGCGAAGAAATTTTTTTTGCCAGGGGGTGGTGAATCTATGGAATTTGTTGCCACGGGCGGCAGTGGAGACCAAGTCATTGGGTGTATTTAAGGCAGAGACTGATAGGTATCTGAGTAGCCAGGGCATCAAAGGTTATGGTGAGAAGGCGGGGGAGTGGGACTAAATGGGAGAATAGATCAGCTCATGATAAAATGGCGGAGAAGACTCAATGGGCTGAATGGCCGACTTCTGCTCCTTCGTCTTATGGTCTTATGATCAATGAAAGATCAGCCAGCGTGCAGAAGACAACAAACTGTGCGAATGCAAATATAAATAAATAGCAATAAATAACAAGAACATGAGATAAAGAGTCCTTAAAGTGAGATCATCGGTTGTGGGAACATCTCAATAGATGGGTGCAGTTATCCCCTTTTGTTCAAGAGCCTGATGGTAACTGTTCTTGAACCTGGTGGTGCAAGTCCTGAGACTCTCGTACCTCCTACCTGACGGTAGCAGCGAGAAAAGAGCACAGCCTGGGTGGCGAGGATCTTTGATGATGGATGTTGTTTTCCTACAGCAGCGTTTTATGTAGATGTGCTCAGTGGTTGGTGGGATTTTACCTGTGATGGTTTGGGCCAAATCCTCTACCTTTTGTAGGATATGAATGTATACTCATCTCTTACTGACTCCATAGCCCTCCCCTGCAATTCAAGTACTCATCCCTCTTGAACCAGAGGGGATATCTTCACTCAACTTCATTCAGCCCAGAACCAAGCTGTTCCCACAACCAAGGACTCTTCATCTCTTGCTCTTGATATTTGTTGCTTATTTATTTCTCCTTATTATTTTGGCTCTCTTGTATTTGCAGTTTGTTGTCTTTTGCACATTGTTTGTTTGTCCTGTGCAGTTTTTGATTGATTCTATTGTGCTTCTCTGTACTTACTGTGAATGCCCACAAGAAAATGAATCTCAGGGTAGTACATGGTGACATATATGCACTTTGATAATAAATTTATTTTGAACTCTGAAGAACTTGTGAGAGTCTCTGCTTCCACAGTGTATTCCAGATTCCATCTACGTTTCAGGTGAAAAAATTTCCTCAGATCCCTTCTAAACCTCTTCGGTTTTGTTTTAAATTTTCATTTTCCTGGGTCTGACATGTCATCTGAGAAGACACTCCTCCAACAGTACTTTCCGATTCCTGCAAGCGACAGACTCCAAACTCAAATTCTGGACCAATGCCTTAGCCCACAATCCTATGACTCACTGGCCTTTGAGCAATAACCAAGTCTAACTGAGCAGAAAGTACCTGGGCCAAGGGATTATGCTGCAGTAAGTGCCAGGTATCGATTCCTTTGTACATAAATGTTAGAGGAGATGATCTATCTGTTTGCCTGTATCTATCAGTCCTGATGTCTGCACGTCTGAGAGTCCACAGCCAAGGAGTGGAAGCCTGGAGATGGCCTGCCCTGAGGTTGGGGGCCTGTCATTGTGTGAGAGTGGGAGGGTGGGAAAGGGGCTGGTTTTGCTTTCGTTCTCTTCTTTTTGTTTTGTTTTATTGGTGTTTTGCTGAATATTGCGGGCATGCTATGTTGGTGCCGGAATGTGTGGCGACATTTGCAGGCTGCCCCCAGCACACCCTTGGTTTTAATGCAAACAGCACATTTCCCTGCATGCACCTGTGATAAGTAAATGAACTGGAATCTGAATCAGGTAATGAAATATTCTGATAGGGTATAGAGAGAGAAGGAGGGCATTTATACAGTACACTCAGCCTTTTGGACACAGAATTCTTCTTGGGCTATCTCAAGGTTCAAGGTGCGTTTATTATCAAAGTATGTATATAGTATAAAACTCTGATGTTCATCCTCTCCACACAGCCACAAAACAAAGAAAACCATGCTATCTGTTCAAAGAAAAGCATCAACCCCCCCATGTGCAAAAACAACAAATCATGCAAACAGCAACAAGAACGTCAAACACCTCACACACACAAAACAAACATCAAACAACCCTCACGCACACAAAACAAACATCAAACAACCCTCACGCACACAAAAATCAAATCATGCTAACAGCAAACCGAACATCAAATACCTCACACAGAAACAACAAATCATGCTAACAGCAAGCCGAACATCAAATACCTCACACAAAAACAACAAATCGTGCTAACAGCAACAAGAATATCAAATACCTCACACAGAAACAACAAATCGTGCTAACAGCAACAACAATATCAAGTACCTCACACACACAAAACAAACATCAAACAACCCTCACGCACACAAAAAACAACAAATCATGCAAACAGCAACAAGAGCATCAAACCACCCCTCCCCCCATATGCTAAAAAGCAAACAAACAAATCAGGAGATGGTTCACAGTTACTAAGAGAACATAGGAACAGAATTAGTCCATTCAGCCCATAGGGACTGCTCCTCCATTCAATTATGGCTGGCTTATTTCCCCTCTCAATCCCAGCAGAAACTGGTGAAGGGCCTCAGCCCGAAACGTTGGTTGTTTATAACCCTTGATGGATGCTGCCAGACCTGCTCAGTTCCTCCAGCATTTGTGTGTGTGTGGCTCTGGATTTTAGCATCTACAGAGTCTCTTGTTCAGATGAAGATCGGCCGCGATCTGATTGGATGCTGACTGGATAAGAGAGGCTAACTGCTTCAGTCAAAGCATCGATAGGGAAGGTGGGTGATATGTAATGGAACTTAAGTAACCAGAGTCATTTCAGCTTAAGTGAATTTACATTTCTGTAAGCATTACAGTTTGCCAAAAAGAACTTCTTATGTCATCTTCTAAGCTTGGAGATTGCAAATAGCTTTCAGGCTCCGTACAGCCTTGCTTCATCTCATTCCTTCATTTCACAGGAATGTGTGAGTGTTATCGTGGCGCTGTAAATGGCTCGTGTGCAATCACATCTGCAAAAACATGTTGAAAGGGCCGGTTAAACAATGTTCAAAGAGCTGTGACCCTTTCCTGCCCACGGCAGCCGATGAGATCCTGGCTGCTGAGATTCCTGACAGAGATGGGTCTGCAGCTGATGCTGAGGATCTCGGTGAGAGGAAAAGGGAAGCGAGTCACTGGGGAACAGTGAGCTGGAGGAGGTGTGGGGTGGCAACAGCAGGTGGACGACAGAATCATAGAGAAGTACAGCACAGAAATAGGCCCTTTGGCCCATCTAATCCATGATAAAACTATTTAAACAGCCTACTCCCATCAACCTGCGCCAGGACAATAGCCCTGCATACCCCTACCATCCATGTACCTGTCCAGACTTTCCTTAAATGTTGAAATCAAGCTCACATGCACCACTTGCACTGGCAGCTCGTTCCACAACTCTCACCACCCTCTGAATGAAGAAGTTTCCCCTCATATTCCCTTTAAACTTTTCACCTTTTACCCTTAACCCATGACCTATGGCTGTAATCCCACCCAAAATCAGTGGAAAAGGCCTGCTTGTTTTTACCCTATCTATAACCCCTCGTAATTTTGTATACCTCTATCAAATTTCCTCTCAATTTTCTATGTTCTAAGGAATAAAGTCCTAACCTCTTCAATCTTCCTGTGTAACTCAGGTCCACCAGACCTGGCAACATCTTTGTTAATTGTCACTGTACTCTTTCAAACTTATTTACATCTTTCCTGTAGGTAGGTGACCAGAACTGCACACAATACTCCAAATTAGGCCTCAGCAACGTCTTATACAGCTTCAACATAACATCTCATCTCCTGTACTCAATATATTGACTTATGAAGGCCAATATGCCAAAAGCTTTCTTTATAACCCTGTCTACCTGCTATGACATGTTCAATGAATTATAGACCTGTAGGCCTTTGTTCTACCACACTTCTCAGTGCCCGACCATTCACTGTGTAAGACCTACCCTGATTAGTTATACTGAAGTGAAACACCTCGCATTTGTCTGCATTAAATTCCATCCGCCATTTTTCCAGCGGATAGTTTTCCTCACTGTCCACTACACCCCCAAAGTTTGGTGTCATCAACAAATTTGCCGATCCAGTTCACCATATTATCATCCAGATCGTTGACATAGATGACAAACAACAACAGACCCAGCACTGATCCCTGCGGCACACCACTAGTCACAGGCCTCCAGTCAGAGGCAACCATTTACTATCAAAGGTTAAACTGAGATTAGGCAACTAACCACAGATCAGGGAATTAACCTAGAACTATCCAGTTCTTTTATGGTTCAGACTTCATCAGCAGAATCATTAGGAAAATTCCCCCTTTGTTAGATTAATTCAATGTGAGCAAAGCCAGCAGAAAAGCAAAAGGAGGAACAATATCCACCGAGGAGAGGAACGCCTTCTCATTATTGCTCATATCCTCCTCTTGCAGCCGAAGGAATAAAAGAATAAACTGCGGAGAGTAGTGAACACAGCCCAGTCCATCAGGGGTAAAGCCCTCCCCTTCACTACACAGTTAATTTAGTGGAAACAGCCCAGTCCACCATGGGTCCACCTCTCTTATCACTGCAGCCATCAGGAAGAAGGGACAGGAGCCTCAGGTTCCACACCACCAGGTTCAGAAACAGTAATTGCCCCTCAATCATCAGGCTTCTGAACCAGAGGAGATAACTTCACTCACCTCAACACTGAATTGATTCTACAACCTATGGACTCACTTTTAAGGACTGTACAACTTACATTCTTAATATATAACTTTTCTTTTCTTTTTGTACGTGTGCAGTTTGTTGTCTTTTGCACACCGGCTGTTTGTCCGTCTGTCTTGTGTGGTTTCTTATTGATTCTATTGCATTTCTTTCTATTTATTATAAATCATCATCATCATGTGTCACGTCATATGATAATGGGCGATTGTGGTCTTTCCATGACTATGATTATTCTTGGCAAATGTTTCGACAGAAGTGGTTTGCCATTGCCTCTGAGCAGTGTCTTTACAAGATGGGAGATCCCAGCCATTATCAATACTCTTCAGAGATTGTCTGCCTGGCGTCAGTGGTCACATAACCAGTACTTGTGTTACACACCAGCTACTCATACAACCATCCACCACTGAAGGTTTCACGTGATTCTGATCAGGAGCTGGGTGGCTAAGCAGGTGCTACACCTTGCCCAAGTATGACCTTCAGGCTAGTGGAGGGAAGTAGTGCCTTGCACCTCCTTTGGTAGAGATGTATCTCCATCCCACCGCCAAATTTATTTTTAAAGCCCGCGAAAGCAACTCTCAGGATAGCATATCATGACATATATATACTTTGATAATAAAATTATTTTCAACTTTGAGTTTTGAGAAGAGGATGGACAAAGGAGCATAATAAGCCTTTTGACTGGAGCAAACTCGATGAACCAAATGACCTAATACTGCTCCTGTATCTTACAAAGCTATGGTCTTTAATGTTTATTGGTTTTGATATTGTGTTTCAATCAGGTTTCTCGTTTCTATGGGTTCGTAAATCTGACGGTGGAGGGGAAGAAGCTGTTCCTGAATTGTTGAGTGTGGGTCTTCAGGCTCCTGTACCTCCTCCCTAATGGTGGTGATGAGGAAGGAGATGTGCCAGACAGTGACAGATGCCAGCTTTTTGACCCTCCGCCTCCTGAAGATGCTCTCGATGGTGGGGACTGTGGTGCCTGTAATGCAGCTAGCTGAATCTACAACCCTCTGCAGCCCCTGTTAATCCTCTGCTTTAGTGTTTCCACACCAGGCTGTGATGCAACCAGTCAGATTGGCACTCCACTGCACACTGAAAGAAATCTGTCAGAGTTTTCGGTGAGATACTGAATCATTCCTAATGAAGAATAACTGGTTGTGCACCTTCTTCATGATTGCATCAAATTATTGATCCTCTATCTGAACTGAAATGGGTTGAATTGAACTGAACAGGGCTGGATTGAACTGAACTGAATATGCCTGGACTTTTTTGATATCCTTGTGATTTGGTGTTTTGTATTTTCTGTTTCTCAATCGTTTTTTTTCTTTCTATCCATTTGTGTGCCTTGTTCCTTTTTTTGCAAGTTAGGGGTTTGGTGTTTATCTTTGAACACATTGTATGGTTTTTTCTTTGTTTTGTGGTTGTCTGTGGGAAGACAAATCTCAGGGTTGTATACTGCATACATACCCTTTGCTAATAAATGTATTTTCAATCTTTGAATCTATCCTGATAGAGATACAGACTTTAATGGTAACATGGTTATTTCTACATGCTTGGAATCCTAATGTATACTTGGAGAAAACTCATTAGCTGGTATGGAATGAAAACGGTTAACTTTTGTTGCAAAACAGCGTTAATAGGAACTTATGTGAAGGTGTTAACTGCAGCTTTAACAAACCACCACAAACAAAATTAAACTCAGAGAAGTGTGTTCTATGCTCTTAGTGTTGGAGCCAGAACTCAGTGGGAACATCAACACCTCTAAATCAGATTACAAACTCTTGTCAGTGGTTTAAACATATCTTCTCATCTTCACTGACTCTTTAGTGGGAGGGAGTGCCAATACTGTTTTGCAATGTCTGAGAGAGCTAATAAAGAAGCCCATTCATTTTACTGGGACCCACAGAACAGTCACAACTCTGAATGTTACCAGTAGTGAATAAGACCTGGTGACGTAATCATTGTTCAGGGACTAATGGTCATAGAACACTTACTGCCAGTGGGATTTCAGAAAAGTTTAAAATATTTACATTTCTATAGCACCATCCTCATCCCTTTCAGGCTATCCCAATGCACTTCAGAATTTGAATTAGAATCAAATTGATTATCACTGATCTATGCTGTGAAACTGGTTCTTTTGCAGAAGTACTGTGCCAGATATAAAATTACTACAAATTACAAAAAAAGTGCAAAAAAGAGTAACAGGGTGGTTTTTATGGGTTCATAGACCGCTCATAAATCTGTGGCAGAGGGGAAGAAGCTGTCCCTGAATTGTTGCGTGTGGATCTTCAGGCTCCTGTACCTCCTCCCTAATGAGGAAGGGCATATCCTGAATGGTGAAGGTTCGAAGGGATAGGTTTCAGGCAGATGGGGTTCATCAGCCATGGCTGGCAGCTCATCTAGAAGGAAAATTCGGATCTTAAACCTCCACCACCTTGTGGCTATACTCAGTCATGTGGAAGGCTACGGGAGTAAACCCCAAGGGAAAAATCCGGAGCTGAAGTCCCTAAGGCAGTCCTGCGTTAAGTTCGACACTGACTGGCCACTCCTGTGGTGCTGCTGGGGCCAAGCTGTCATGGTCTCTGCTGTTCCTTTGGGTTCATTAGCTGCATGGAGAGGGGGAGCTTACTGCATGGGCAACAGCTTGCTCTCCATATTGTAGTGTCTTGCCTTGTGTATCTAGACAACTGGGATGCAACAACCCTGGTCAACCCAACCCACAAAAGCCGCAAAGTGACAGATGCCTCCTTTTTGAGGCACCACCTCCTGAAGATGCCCTCAATGATAGAGAAGGTTGTACCCTGTGATGGAGCTGGCTAATGTTCGCTCTAACATCTGCTCACTGAATAATTCCTTCAATAAAAGCAGTATAAATCAGCCAGTTCTAAAATCTGCAGACAAATCATCGCAAACTCCACGTTGTCAACACCGTCCGCATCAGAAACCCAAAAAGGAAATGTGATTGTGTACGATGGTGAAATATACTTGACATGCCAACGAGGCCGAGGGGGACAACCTTTTGTGCGCAGTTTAAATTCCTTTGCTAGTAGCAAAATATGTGTTTGCGTGCATACGTGCACTCACCTTAGAGGGAACATTGACTGTAATGGAGCTGGCTGAGTGAAGCCTCTATTGATTCTGTGCTTTGGAGCCTCTTGCAGGCTGTGATACAACTAGTGCACAGTGCTCTCCACTGTACAGAGAAAGAAACTATAAGAATCTTCAGTGACGTACTGTATCGCCTCAAATTCCTAATGAAGGTGCTCATGCACCTTCTTCGTGATTGCGTCAATATGCTGAGGCCAGGATAGATCCACTATCCTGATAGAGATATAAAGATAGGACTTTACCGCCTGTGAAGTACTTTGAACGTGTTGTCATAGAACAGAGAAAATACAGCAGCCTTGTTGAATGTTATATAACCAATCTGCTTCTATAATGTTCATTTGGAGAGGGAGTTTCCAGCAAGTACTCTATTTCTCTTGAAGCACAGCTATGGAATCTTTTATGAACATTTTAAAAGAAATGCAGTAGCTGGCAATCTAAAATAAAACTAGAAAATGCTACACTTGTGGGAAGAGGAACTGAATTAAAATTCTGACTGGTTGTACCACATCTGGTATGGAGAATCGGGAAAAAAAAATGCAGAGGGTTACAGACTCGGGCACCTCACCATGGGCGCTATCCTCCCCGGGCATTCAGGACATCTCCAAAAGGTGATGCCTCAATAAGGTGGCATCAATCACTCAGGACGTTCGACGTCAAGCACATGCCCTCTTCTCACTGCAACCAGAGTCGAGGCACAGGAGCCTGAAGATGCACATTCAGCATTTTAGAAACAGCTTCTTCCCCTCTACCATCAGATTTCTGAATGCTCCATGCACCCATGGCCACTACCTCACTATTTTTGCTCTCTTTTTGCACTACTTTTTATACCTTCACATTCTTATTGTAACGTAGTTATTTTGTATGTATTGCTGCCACAAAGCAACAAATTTCATGACGTATGTCAGTGATAATAAACTTGATTCTGATTCATACTGAAGATCTTTTGTCATACAGGGAAGGGGAGGTAAGTATAAACTCGAGATTCTGCAGATGCTGGAAATCCTGAGTAACTACATAGGCAAAATGCTGGAGGAACTCAACGGATCCAGCAGCATCTATGGAGAGGATGTTTTGGGCCAAGACCCTTCATCAGTGTTAGGGCATATTCTGGAGTTAGGGTATATAGCAAATATTAATTTCAACAGCAGCCATTCCTCAGATTTGAATGTGGATTGTAAATCGAATTTAAAACACAGCTCAGAACAATGGGTTTCCAGGAGCTGCAGGCTGGGGTCAATCGCAAACAAAGGAACGCTCCAATTGCCCTCGGATGCCTGCATACATATGCATAAATGCGCCTCAGGGCCAGTGGGGATTAACAATCATTTTGGGTGTCTGGAGTTTGAGTGATAAGAAGGAGGCATTTAAAAACTACATGTAATTCAAAGGAAGCATCATAACTATGGAATTGTCCTGTTGTTACCTTTGATCTTTTGCAAATAAAAATGTCATGTAATATTGAGACGAGGTACACTACCTCATGTTTTTCACTTTTTTTTGGTAATTTGTAGTAATTTTATGCCTTTCCATCATACTGTGGCTGCAAAACAACCACTTTCACAACATATAAGTTGGTGAAAATAAATCTGATGAAGGGTCTTGGCATGAAACGTCAACTGTTTACTCACCTCCAAAGATGCTGCCTGACCCGCAGGTGAGCAAAGAAGATTGATCAGCAGGGACAGTGGCTGTCTGATAGGGTAAAACCAGAGTTACCAAAGGGATTGGAATTTCAGAAATCCATGCCTGAGGGCTGAACCTCTGCGAGTCTGCTGGGGAATTCAGGGCCCAGTGTCTGTGAATCCATGGGTCTCCTGGAGACTGAAGAAGGTGACCTGCCCTAGGCTTAGAGGATGAGTGGGTGGGAGGAATAGGGCTTGTTTTGCTGTTCTTGCTGTGTTTTGTCTTGTTCTGCTGAGCATTGTGGGTAAGGCTATGTTGGCGCCAGAATGTGTGGCGACACTTGCAGGCTGCCACCACCACATGCTTGGGTGTGTTGATTTATTACTTTACTTTATTGTCGCCAAACAATTGATACTCGACCGTGCAATCATCACAGCAATATTTGGTTCTGCGCTTCGCGCTCCCTGGAGTACAAATCGATAGTAAACATAATAAAAATTTAAATTATAAATCATAATTGAAAATAAAAAAGGGAAAGTAAGGTAGTGCAAAAAACCTGACAGGCAGGTCTGGATATTTGGAGGGTACGGCCCAGATCCAGGTCGGGATCCGTTCAGCAGTCTTATCACAGTTGGAAAGAAGCTGTTCCCAAATCTAGCCGAACGAGTCTTCAAGCTCCTGAGCCTCCTCCCAGAGAGGACAGGGACGAAAAGTGTGTTGGCTGGGTGGGTCGTGTTCTTGATTATCCTGGCAGCACTGCTCCGACAGCGTGCGATGTAAAGTGAGTCCAAGGATGGAAGATTGGTTTGTCTGATGTGCTGCGCCGTGTTCATGATCTTCTGCAGCTTCTTCCGGTCTTGGACAGGACAACTTCCATACCAGGTTGTGATGCACCCTAGAAGAATGCTTTCTACGGTGCATCTATAAAAATTAGTGAGGGTTTTAGGGGACAGGCTAAATTTCTTTAGCTTTCTCAGTGCAAATGACGCATTTCTCTGTATGTTTTGATGTAGGTGTGATAAATAAATCTACATCAGAAATCGAGATAAACAAGTTAGTCCTGACGAAGGTCTGGGCCCAAAATATCGACTGTGCTTCTTCCTAGAGATGCTGCCTGGCCTGCTGCGTTCCACCAGCACTTTGTGTGTGTTGCTTGAATTTCCAGCATCTGCAGATTTCCTCGTGTTCAGGATAAACAAGGTCACCTTTGACAATGAGTGAATGGGAGCATTGAGACAGTGAGAACATTGTCAAAGATGAGAGGAGAAAATGTGTCTAGTGCTGGGATCTGTTTGATGGTGGCACGTGACAGGGAATAGGTTGCAGGGAAATAAGTGGGAGGTGGAATCGATGGGATTGCTCTGAGAACCAGCATAGATTCAAAGAGATAAAAGGCCTACTTCTATGTTGTAAGGAAGTATGGGAAAGACAATCTCTTCCTTTGTTAAATTGGTAGTCAATTAATGATTTCAATTCAAAGTAAATGTATTATCCAAGAATGTTTATGTCACCATTTACTATATACCAGTGGTCTGGATATTTGGAGGGTACGGCCCAGATCCAGGTCGGGATCCGTTCAGCAGTCTTATCACAGTTGGAAAGAAGCTGTTCCCAAATCTAGCCGTTAGCTGTAAATACACCATTTACTATATACTAGTGCCAAGATGAGGCCACCCTCAGGGTGAAAGAGCAACACCCCTTATATTCAGTCTGGGTAGCTTCCAATCTGATGGCATGAAGATCAATTTCTCTTTCTTGTAAAAAAAAATCTCCCCCCCCCCACTCTATTCCCTACTCTAAATTGTACCTCTTCTCCCCTCCTTCCTCCTATAGTCCACTCTCCTCTCCTATCAGATTCCTTCCTCTCCAGCGCTTTACCTTTCCCACCCTCCTGGCTTCATCGATCACTTTCAAGCAATCCTCATTCCTCTCCCCCACATTTTTATTCTGGCACCTTCCTCCTTCCTTTCCAATCCTCATGAAGGGTCTCAGCCCGAAATGTCGACTGTTTACTCCTTTCCATAGATGCTACCTGATCTGCTGAGTTGCTCCAGAATTTTGTGTGTGTCGCTTTGGATTTCCAGCATCTGCAGACTTCCTCGTGTTTATGAACTTCCACCTTGAGATTCATTTTCTTTGCAGGCTGTTACAGGGAAATAAAGAAATACAATAGAATTTATGAAAAAAACTTTAAATAATAAAGACTGACAAACAACCAATGTGCAAAAGAAGAGAATTTGTGTGAATAAAATGATCAATAAATAATTTTGGGAACATGAGTTGCAGAGCTCTTGAAAGTGAGTTTGTAGGCTGCGGAATCAGTTCAGTGTTGAGGTGAGTGACGCTATCTACACCAATTTGGGAGCTTGACGGTTGTAGGGTAATAACTGTTCCTGAACCTGATGGTGTGGGACTTCAGTATCTCTGGCCTGATGTGATAGCAAGAAAAGTGCGTGGTCGGGATGGTGGGGGTCTTTGATGATGGATGCTGCTTTCCTGTGGCAGCGCTCCATGTAAGTGTGCTGAGTGATGGAGAGGGCTTTGCCTGTGATGGACAGAGCTGTACCCACCATTTTCTGTAGACATTCCCATTCCTGGGCTTTGGTGTTCCCATGCAAATGACAGTTCGAAGTTCAAAGTAAAATTTATCATCAATATATGTCATCATATACAATCCTGAGATTCATTTTCTTGTGTAAGTGCAAAAAACACAATCAGATCAATGAAAGACCCACACAACAGGACGGGCAAACAACTCTAAGAAGATTAAGGCGCAAAGCAACAGATCCAGAGGCCACTGTGGTTGCCTGAGTCACGTGGAGACAGGGGAGGGAAGGAGTTAGAGAAAGAGATTGACTGAGACTGGTAGGCGAATGCAGAGGTGGTTTTGTGGTTCTGTTAGTTCTGACTCCCAATGTTGTAGGAGTTGTCTTGTTTATATAGTGGGGAGCTGTTTTACAACACAGTATAAGCCAGGATATTAAGGCTAATTAGTTTTGCCTCAGCTGTGGCAAAGCGTCTTGAGCCCATAATATGGACTGGTTTTAATAAATAGAATTGTGAAGGCACACACTCAATGATTCAGGAACATTTTCTTCCCCTCTGCCATGTGATTTCGGACTAGACCATGAACATGACTGCATTTTCACTCTCTTTTAGCCCTACTTCTTTATTTTGTTTATATATCCCACAGTAATGTTTTAATGTATTGCACTGTGCTGCTGCTGCAAAACAACATATTTCACATTATATTTTATGTCAATGATAATAAACCTGATTTTGATTCTGATTCATATCATCTGTGTGTGTGTGTGCGTGCATGTGCGTGAGCACGCGTGTGTGCATGTGTGTGTGTATGTGTGTGTGCATGTAAGAGAGATGGTTTTTCTCTCTCTCTCTCTCAATGTTTTCGCCTGTTCAATCTTGTCATTTGCATGATTTGTTGGGTTGTTTTGAGTGAGGGGGAGTTTGATATTCTTGTTGCTATTTGCGCAATTTGTTTTTTTTTGGCCTGTGGTGGTGGGTTGATCTTATTCTTAGAACAGCTTCCATGGTTTTCTTTGTTTCATGGCTGTCTGGAGGAAATGAATCTCAGAGTTGTATGCTGCATACATACTTTGATAACAAAGGTACCTCGAACCTTGAACTTTTAAATTCCTTTGTCAGACTGGAAAGGAAACAAAGGAATAAACACAAGAGATTCTGCAGATTCTGGAAAACTCGAGCAACACAGACAAAATGCTGGAGGAACTCAGCAGATCAGGCAGCATCTATGGCAGAGGTCCTTAACCTGGAGTCTACGAATCACTGGGGGATCCACAGATAGGTTCCAGGCGGTCTGCAAACTTGGATGGGAAAAAAATTTACATCTTTATTTTCACTAACCTCTAACTGAAATTTAGCATTTCCTTCAATGATGAATGTAGGCAACAAACCACAGTAGTGTTAGCAGTAGCTGTGACTTTGTCACCATTAGAAATCATGGATATTTTCATATCACATTACAGTTGTTACAAATATCTTAAAATATCTAATGTAATTTTAACTTATCTATATTTTAAATGTATAGTCTCTTGTTATTTAATGCATGAATAAAGAAACACTATTATATCACAATTTTAAAAATATTTTGATAACTATTTCAATATAATTGGTTTCTTTTGTAATCCTGTGTATTTTATTTGATGTATTTAAATACATTACTCTGAGAAGGACGCCTTCTGAAGTAGGCTTCACTGGACTGCCAGAAGAGTCCATGGTATACAAAGGGTTATGAACCCGTGAGCTATGGAGAGAAACATAGAAGACCTACAGCATAATGCAGGCTCTTCGGCCCACAAAGTTGTGCCGAACATGTCCTTACCTTAGAAATTACTAGGCTTACCCTTAGAGTTTTTCTAAGCTCCACGTACCTATCCAAAAGTCTCTTAAAAGACCCTATCGTATCCGCCTCCACCACCATTGCTAGCAGCCCATTCCATGCACTCACCACTCTCTGAGTAAAAGACTTACCCCTGACATCTCCTCTGTACCTACTCCCCAGCACCTTAAATCTGTGTCCTCTTGTGGCAGCCATTTCAGTCCTGGGAAAAAGCCTCTGACTATCCACATGGTCAATGCCTCTCATCATCTTATACACCTCTATCAGGTCACCTCTCATCCTCCGTCGCTCCAAGGAGAAAAGGCCGAGTTCACTCAATCTATTCTCATAAGGCATGCTCCCCAATCCAGGCAACATCCTTGTAAATCTCCTCTGCACCCTTTCTATGGCTGCCACATCCAAAAAATTTTGTTGTTGAGTCTGATTCTTCGTGACCTCATGAACCATAGGATTTTTTTCATGGTAAGATACGGAAGTAGATATCCAGGCCTTTCTCACACACAGATACTGCTGCTGCCCAGGTTGGGACCTGGCTGGGTTTGAACTCAGGACCATCTGCATTGAAGTCCAGTGCTGATCCCACTACACCACCAGCTGGCCCAAGGATTAGAGAGTTGACAGTTCAGGCAGAGATCCTCAGCAGTACATTACCTCATTATTCTTTTTTGTTGCATTGTTTATTTCATTTTTATAATTTGTCGCAATTTTATGTCATTGCACTGTACTGCTGCTACAAAACAGCCAGTTTCATGACATATGTCAGTGATAGTGAACCTGCTTCTGATTCAGAGGATAGCCACTGTGGGTTTGTGAAGGTTCCTGTGTAGTCCTCAGGCTGTGCGTGGACTCCGGAAGCGCTGTAGGTGTTTTACATTGGGAAGGAATCTGACCGAGTTCCATGTGATAGATCTATTGAGGCTTTCAATATAAAAACCAAACAAGAAATGGTGATGGTGAATGGAATGTTGTTTAGAACCACAGAAGGAATAACATGAGGTGTCTTTTGGGCTACCATCCATCGGAATATCTGTGGAAAATCCTAGTACTGATGTTACACCTCAGGGTGGTTTTAAACATTGGGACTCTCTTTTTCCACTGGCAGGGAAAAGCTTAAATGGTGTCGGTGGTATGAATTCTAATAGGTTTGGAATTGAGAGGGCAATGGTTCCTTAAGGTTGTCATAGCCGGGAGTGGTAGTGGGGATAAGCTCCCATTACCTGTTAAATAATCCCAACTGTGTGCGTCTCAAGTAGCCTCTGGCAACCAAGTCAAGTTTGTGAAGAGCAAGAGGATAAGACGTGAGAGAATAGGACCAATCAAGTGTGACAGTGGAAAAGTGTGTATGGAACCGGCAGAGATAGCAGAGGTACTTAATGAATACTTTGCTTCAGTATTCACTACGGAAAAGGATCTTGGCGATTGTAGGGATGACTTGCAGTGGACTGAAAAACTTGACCATGTAGATATTAAGGTAGGGGACATGCTGGAGCTTTTGGAAAACATCATGTTGGATAAGTCACCTGGACCGGATGAGATGTACCCCAGGCTACTGAGGGAGGTGAGGGAGGAGATTGCTGAGTCTCATCTGGCAGTGATGATCTTTGCGTCATCAACGTGGATGGGAGAGGTTCCGGAGGATTGGAGGGTTGCAGAAGCTGTTCCCTTATTCGAGAAAGGGAGTAGAGATAGCCCAGGAAATTATAGACCAGTGAGTCTTTCTTCAGTAGTTGGTAAGTTAATAGAGAAGTTCCTGAGAGGCAGGATTTATGAACATTTGGAGAGGCATGATATGATTAGGAATAGTCAGCATAGCTTTGTCAAAGGCAGGTCGTGCCTTACGAGCCTGAGTGAATTTTTTGAGGATGTAACTAAACACATTGATGAAGGTAGAGCAGTAGATGTAGTGTATATGGTTTTCAGCAAGGGATTTGATAAGATACCCCATACAAGGCTTATTGAGAAAGTAAGGAGGCATAGGATCCAAGGGAACCTTGCTTTGTGGATCCAGAATTGGCTTGCCCACAGAAGGCAAAGAGTGGTTGTAGATGGGTCATATTCTGCATGGAGGCTGGTGACCAGTGGTGTGTCTCAGGGATCTATTCTGTCACCCCTTCTATATGTGATTTTTATAAATGACCTGGATGAGGAAGTGGAGAGATGAGTTAGTAAATTTGCTGATGACACAAAGGTTGGGGGTATTGTGGGTAGTGTGGAGAGCTGTCAGAGGTTACAGCAGAACATCGATAGGATGCAATTCTGGGCTGAGAAGTGGCAGGTGGAGTTCCACCCAGATAAGTATGAGGTGATTCATTTTGGTAGGTCAAGTATGATAACAGAATATAGTGTTAATGGTAAAACTCTTGGCAGTGTCGAGGATCAGAGGGATCTTGGGGTCCGAGTTCATAGGACACTCAAAGCTGCTGCGCAGGTTGACTCTGTGGTTAAGAAGGCATACAGTGCATTGGCCTTCATCAATTGTGGGATTGAGTTTAAGAGCCAATAGGTAATGTTACAGCTATATAGGACCTCGGTCAGACCCCACTTGGAGTACTGTGCTCAATTCTGGTCACCTCACTACAGAAAGGATATGGAAACCATAGAAAGGGTGCAGAGGAGATTTACAAGGATGTTGCCTGGATTGGGGAGCATGTATGAAAACAGGTTGAGTGAACTCAGCCTTTTCTCCTTGGAGCGACAGAGGATGAGAGGTGACCTGATAGAGGTGTATAAGATGATGAGAGGCATTGATCATGTGGATAGCCAGAAGCTTTTTCCCAGGGTTGAAATGGCTAACATGAGAGGGCACAGTTTTAAGGTGTTTGGAAGTAGATGCAGAGGAGATGTCAGGGGTATGTTTTCTACACAGAGAGTGGTGGTGGAGGCGGATACAATAGGGTCTTTTAACCATTTAACCATATAACAATTACAGCACGGAAACAGTCCATCTCAGCCCTTCTAGTCCGTGCCGAACTCTTACTCTCACCTAGTCCCACCGACTTGCACTCAGCCCATAACCCTCCATTCCTTTCCTGTCCATATATCTATCCAATTTAACTTTAAACCACAACATCGAACCTGCCTCAACCACTTCTGCTGGAAGCCCGTTCCACACAGCTACCACTCTCTGAGTAAAGAAGTTCCCCCCATTTAAGAGACTCCTGGATAGGTACATGGAGCTTAGGAAAATACAAGGCTATGGGTAACCCTAGGTAATTTCTAAAATAAGTACATGTTCAGCACAGCATTGTGGGCCAAAGGGTCTGTATTGTGCTGTAAGTTTTCTATGTTTCTAAGTTCCTGGCCTTCATGTGTGGCTTATGTACTAAGCATAGCGGAACTGTTTCTACTGACAGGAAAAAGGGCAAAGGTGGGTTACTGGTACCTTAAAAGCAGTCGCTGCAGGGGCTCATCAGCCGTGATTGGCAGCTCATCTAGGAGAAGGAAAACTCTGAACTCAAGCCTCTGCTGCCTTGTGGCTACACCCACCAATGGGGAAGGCTTCAGGTGTAAGTCCCAAGGACAAATACAGTGCTGGAGTTCCTACGTTGAGTTCATTGCTGACTGGCAACTCCTGCAACGCTGCTGGGTGCCGAACTGTACTGGTCTCTGCCGTTCCTTTGGGTTCATCAGCTGCCTGGAGAGGGGGAGCTTGCTGTATGGGTAACAGCTTGCTCTCCATATCGTACTGCCCTGGCCGCGTATCACATAGACAGCTGGGTCAACCTTGACCAACGGTGGGCCTCAATGGTGAAAGATTATTTCCACTTATTGATAAATTGAGAGTGAGTAGGTGATGTAAAGGAGGAATATAGATGACTTCTTTCACACAGAGAGTTATTGGAATACAGAATATTTTAGCACAAGTGCAGGTTATGCACAGAGAGAGAACTGACAGTCATCATTACCCTTCCAAATGCTTTCTGCCTTTGATGTTTGTGAACCCCACTTCACTGAACTGGTGAATTCTAAGTTCAAAGAAAATTTATTACAGTATCGAAGTGCGTATAAGTCACCATATATTACCCTGAGATTTGTTTTCTTGCAAGAATACACAGTAAATCTAAGAATAATAAAAGAGGGATGTCCATTTAGAATGGAGATGAGGAAGAACTTCTTTAGCCAGAGAGTGGTGAATCTGGCCAAGGCATTGGGTATATTTAAGGCAGAAGTTTATAGATTCTTGATTAGTCAGGGCATGAAGGGATACAGGGAGAAGGCCAAAGGATGGGGTTGAGAGGGAAATTGATCAGCCATGATGAAATGACAGAGCAAACTCGATGGGCCAAATGGCTTAATTCTGCTCCTCTATCTTATGGTCATACAATAGAATCAATGAAAAACAACAGCGTGGACACACAACCAATGTGCAAAAGACAACAAACTGTGTGCTAGCACAAAAGAAAAAAAGAAGTAATAAAAATAATAATAAATAAGCAATAAATATCAAGAATATGAGATGAAGAGTACTTGAAAGTGAGTCTAGTAGTTGTGGAATCAATTCAGTGTTGAGGTGAGAGATGAGGGAAGGTGAGCCTGATGGTTGAGGGGTAATAACTGTTCCTGAACCTGGTGGTGTGGGACTTATTGCTCCTGTACCTCCTTGCTGACAGTATACTTTATACTTTATTGTCGCCAAACAATTGATACTACAGCGTACAATCATCACAGCGATATTTGATTCTGCGCTTCACTTCAGTAGCAGAGAGAAGAGAGCATGACCTAGATGGTGGTGATCCTTGATGATGGATGCTGCTTTCTTCTGACTTATTACTGTCATGTGTGCTGAGGTAGAGTGAAAATCTTTGTTTTGCCATCCACAAAGACCACTTCATCACATCAGTGCATTAAGAAGAACAATAACAGAAGCAACACATGCACACACAAAATGCTGGAGGAACTCAGCGGATCAGGCAACATCTATGGAAATGAATAAACAGTTGACGTTTCAGAACTGGAAAGGGGGGGGGACACCAGAATAAGGTGGGGGGAGGGAAAGGATGATAATTAGAAGGTGAGGGTGAAGCCAGGTGGGTGGGAAAGGTAAAGGGCTGGAGAGGAAGGAATTTGATAAGAGAGGAGAGAGGACCATGGGAGAAAGGGAAGGAGGAGGGACCAAGTGGGATGTTGCTGGAAAAATCAGCAGGGGGTTATAGAAGGGGGCACTTGGAGTATTATCAAGAGTTTTGGGCCTCATATCTCAGAAAGGATGTATTTTAATTGGAGATAGTCCAGAGGAGGTTTACGAGGATGATTCTGGGAATTAAGGGATTAACATATGAGGAGCGTTTGGCAACTTTGGACCTGTACTCACTGGAATTTAGAAGAGTGCAAGAGGATCTCATCGAAATTTACCGAATGTTGAAAGGACTAGATAGGGTGGATGTGGAGAGGATGTTTCCTCTGGTGGGGGTATCCAGAACTAGAGAGCACAGCCTCAAAATTTAGGAGCAATTCTGTACTTTTAGAACAGAAGTAAGGAAGAATGTTTTTAGCCAAAGAGTGGTGAATCTGTGGAATACTCTGTCACAAACTACAGTGGAGGCCAAGACTGTGAGTATATTTAAAGCAGAAGTTGATAGATTCCTAATTGGTTGGGGAATATGGATATGGTGTGCGAGTAAGTGTATGGGGTTAAGTGGGATCCGGGACCAGCCATGATGGAATGGCAGAATGGACTTGATGGGCTGAATGGCCTAATTCTGCTCCTATGTGTTATGGTCTTAAGGAGGTGGTAGGCAGGTGAGAAGAGGTAAGAGGCCAGAGTGGAGAACAGAAAAAGAGGGGAGGTGGAGGGAATTTTTCACCAGAAGAAGAAATCTATATACACGCCATCATGTTGGAGGTTACCAGTTGGAATATAAGCTGTTGCTTAAATAGCAATCACAGAATGCACAATAAAGTGCAACAGTCACAGAGAAAGTGCAGTGAAATAAGACAACAGGTTTCAAGGCCATAACGAACCAGACTGAGAAGCAGATTGTGAACTCTTATAACAGTGGCAGGAATTACATCACACACACACACACACACACACACACACACATACACACACAGGCACACACACACACACACAGACACACACACACACACTCACACACACACACACATACACACTCACACACACACACACACACATAGACACACACACAAACACACACACACAGAAACAAACACAGACACACACACACACAAACAGACACACACACACACACACACACACACACACATCTAACCAAACAATAATCAGTTTCTCGTGCTGAGAGTTGTCAGCTTCAAATCGGAGGTTGCTGTTGCGCGGTAACCAGATGGTGACCATTACACCCGTCTCCGAAGCCACTAAAACCAAATGTCACTGCATATCAACAAAATTATAGTGAGAAAAGACCAAGAAATTCCAGAGAACGTAAAAAGTAGCGAGATTTGACTCATTGACGATGATTTGCAGGAAAACTCCACACCATCAGGATATTAATCAATGGAAAAATTACAGTTTTAACACATTTTTATCTCATTAAATATACTTCATGTAATTTATTCAATTACAAAAGAATCACATGCTGTCACCAGGGTATGAATGTGCAAAGTACAGAAACACCTACATACAAATGAGTTCCCATAATGTTGAAGAGTCGGGAATATGCACAATGTTCACTCCAGTGAATGGCAGAACCAGTTTCAAAGAACATAACACAGTACAGCTGAAGAACAAGCCCTTCAGTTCACAATGCCTGTCCTGAGCACCATGCCAAATTAAATAATGCTCTCTGTCCACGCAGGATCTATATCCCACCATTCTCTGCACATTCACGTGTGCATCTGAATGATGTGCACGCTCTCCTTGTAACCGCGCGGACTTAAGACCATAAGACATAGGAGCAGAACTAGACCATTCAGCGCATTGAGTCTACCCCTCCATTCCATCGTGGCTGATTTATTATTCACCTCAACACCATTCTCCTGCCTTCGCCCAGTAACCTTTGGTGCCCTAACTAATCAAGAGCTTATCAACCTCCACTTTAAATATACCCAAAGACAGCCTCCACAGCATTCTGTGGTAATGAATTCCGCAGATTCACCACCCTCTGGCTAAAGGAGCTCCTCGCCTCTGTTCTATTCTGAGGCTGTACCCTCAGGTTCCAGAACACCACTATAGAAACATCCTCTCCACATCCACTCTGTCTGGGCCTTTCAATACTTGAATGGTTTCAATTGAATTCCCCAGCCACCACCACCATCATTTTTCTAAGCTCTAGCAAATACAGGCCCAGGGTCATCAAATGCTCCTCAGATGTTAACCCTTTCATTCCCAGAATCATTCTCGTGAACCTCCTCTGGACCCTCTCCAATGCTAGCACATCTTTACTTAGATAAGGGGTCCAAAACCACTCACAATACTCCAAGTGCAGTCTGACCAATGCCTTATAAACATCATATTAAAGATACCCGCACATTTTTCTATGTAACACACACACACACACACACACGCACACAAAATGCTGGTGGAAGTCAGTAGTTCAGGTAGCATCTGAGGAGAGGAATAAGTAGTGGGCATTTGGGCCAAGACTCTTCATCGGGTTTGGAGGTTTGGAAAGGAAGGGGGCAGAAACCATAAGAAGAAAGTGGGGGGGAGAAGAAGTGATACAAGCTGGAAGGTGATAGGTGAGAACAGATGCGGGGGAAGGTAGGTGGGTGGGGAAGGAGGGATGAAGTGAGAAGCTGAGATGGGATAGGTGGTAGAGGTAAAGAGCTGAATAAGAAGGTATCTTTTCAGTCCTGATGAAGGGTCTTGGCCCAAAATGTCGACTGTTTATTCCTCTCCATAGATGCTGTCTGACCTGCTGAGTTCCTCCAGCATTGTGTGTTACTCTGGATTTCCAGCATCTACAGAATCTCTTGTGTTTAAGAAAAACATGACTGATTCTTCAAATAGTTTGGATCAGATTCTCTTTGAAGTTCACCTGAGAAAGTGTCTCAGTTTAAAATTTCTCTCTGAGACATTGACATCTTTGTACTGCCCCAGGCAAGGAGTTGTGTGTTCACTAAGTAAGTCTGCGGTTTGAGTTCTCAAGGCCACCCGCATTTCTGTCACCAGGAGAGAAAGGCTTTGTCTGTCCCCTCCCATGTCAAAAGCCGGAAACTTCAGCTGATCTATATCTGCCTTCATCCCAGTGGGATTCCTCCTGTTCCGGAAGAGCTGGCGGGGGAGTGGGAAACTCTGCAGGAAGGAAGAGATAAAGTTGTTTGAGGCAACAGGAAGGATAACAAGCAGGTTTTATAATTTTGGAGGGGACACGAAGGGGTGAAGAACAGGGGCATTACAACTGAGCAGGCAAGAATCACAAACAAAAAGAAATGAAGAGCTAAGATTTAGTAGGGACGAAGTAACAAAGATTTCCTTTGTTCAGGGAAAAATGACAAGTTCAGCAAGTGTGAGTCTATAAAGACCATAAGACATAGGAGCAGAATTAGTGCATTCAGCCCATCGAGTCTGCTCCACCATTCCATCATGGCTGAATTATTATCCCTCTCAACCCCATTCTCCAGCTTCTCTCTGTAACATTTGACACCCTTACTAATCAAGAACCTATGAACCTCTGCTTTAGGTCAGAAATAACAACTGGATCTGGTATCTCTATGATGTATTCATTGCACTAGGATATAGAGAACACAGAATGGTGTATAGAACAGGCCCTTCAGCCTATCAGGTCTGTGCTAACTATTATACAAATCGAAACTAATCCTATTTGCCTGCATAAGGTCTATATCGCTGCCTGTTCACGTGCCTGTCTAAACATCTCTAAAACATTCATTACTGGTTATATGTATAAATACATGAATTACATATGTCATCATGCTACCACATGATATGTAAAGTAAACACAAAGTCAGACTCACATTTTGGTCTCACAGAATCATAGGAAAGTACAGCACAGAAACAAACCCTTCGGCCCATCTAGTCTGTGGTGAACTATTTAAACTGACTTCTCCCATTGACCTGCACTGGGACTGTAGCCCTCCATAGCCCTATGGTCCGTGTACTTATCCAAACTTCTCTTAACCATCGAGATTGAGCTCGCATGCACCACTTGTGCTGGCAGCTCGTTCCACACTCTCACCACCCTCTGAGTGAAGAAATTTCCCCTCATGCTCCCCTTAAATTTTTCACCTTTCCATGGCTTCCTTTGAATTAGTTTAATGTTTTGAAGTTACAAAACGTAACATTATTATTTGGTGTAAAAGACTTGCCATTCCAACCCATATTTGACAGAGCCTCAAGTTCCAAGGAGTGAACCTCACCTACAGCCTGTCCTGCTCCAAGCATATTGACACCAGGCTTAGAGACACAGGGCCAAGTACGGCTCTGACACACCTGGAAAACCAGGACACTTATGTCAGAATGCTGCTTCTGCATTTCAGTTCAGTATTCAACATGATTCTCCCACAGAACTTGGTGAACAAACTTCTACTCAGTCTAAGTACACTTCTGTGCAGCTGGGTGTGGGACTTCCTAACCAACAGACCTCAGACATTCAGGATGCACAACCGCTCCTCCCTCCCCATCATCATCAACGTGGGTGCCCCCTCCCCCCCAGGGCTGGGTGCTGAGCCCATTGCTCTACACTCTGATCACACATGACTAAACACCCGAGCGATCATACTGTGAAGTTCACTGATGGGATGCCAGTGGTGGGGCTCGTCACCAACCATGATGAGACAGCCTACAGAGAGGAGAGGAAAGAGCTCGAGGCCTGGTGCCTGGCAAGTAACCTCTTCCTAAATGTCAACAAGAGAAAGGAGACCGTTATAGACTTCAAGAGAACTCACACCCCTCTTTAAATCAGTGGCGCAGCAGTGGAACTGCTCTCAGTTTCAAACTCCTGGGAGTGCACATCTCACACCCCAGGACACATTCTACACAATCAGGAAAGCCCAACAACACCTCTGCTTTCTGAGGGGGATGAAGAGAGCTGGGCTGTGTACACCTATACAGTATACCTCATTCTACAGTAGAGAGCATCCTAACAAGTTGCTTCATGGCATGATAGGGAAAACTTCAGTGTGGCAGACAGGAGGTCTTTACAACGGGGAGTCAACGCTAACCAACGCATCACCGGCACCAGCCTACCGACCGTCAAGGACACGTATACAGAAAGGTGCCGGAAAAGGGCCAGTAACATCGTGAAGGATCCCACCCACCCTGTCCATAGACTGCTTGTCCCGCTCCCATCAGAGAGGAGGCTACGTAGCATCCACACCACGACCACCAGACGACCAGACTCAAAACCAGTTACTTTCCCCAAGCAGTAAGACTGATCAACACTTCCACCCACTAACCTTCCACCCACTAACCTTCCCCTCCACACCCCCAACCACCACTGCTTTATCATTTCCTGTCAGAGTCACCTAATATACAGCCACTCCTGTGCCCAGCATCACTTTGTGGACATACAATCAATCCATGTCTGTAAGCTATCTTATGTATTTATATATACTGTGTTCTTTATCGTATGTGTTTTTTTTTTGTGCTGCATCAGATCTGGAGTTACAATTATTATTTTGTTCTCCTTTACACTTGTGTACTGGAAATGGCATTGAACAACGTTGAGTCTTGATAACATAGCACAGCAGAGTACAGTAACAGGCCCTTCAGCCCACCGTGTCTGTGTAGGCCATGAGCTAATCCCACTGCCTGCACATCATCTATATCGTTTCATTCCCCACCAGTTTATGTCTCTGTCTAAATACCTGTTAGACACTGCTATGTGTGTTTAACAGGTAATTACTGCTACACATGGGGATTCCCCAGGCAGTAAGGCTGATCAACACCTCCACCCACTAACCCATCCCACCACACCACCCACCACCACTGTCAGAGTCACCTTACACACAGACACTCCTGTGTTTCATAGGCATACAATCAATCTACGTAAGTAAGCTATCTTGCATATTTATATCCACTATGTTTTTTTGATTATTGAGTTCTTTATCTCATTGTGTTTTTTTGTGCTGCCTCAGATCTGGAGTTACAATTATTCCATTCTCCTTTACACTTGTGTACAGGAAATGACATTATCCAATCTTAAACAATCTTAATCGCTAGCTTGGCAATCAGTGTAAAGCTATTACATCAATTCTCACCGCTGTCTGTAAGGAGCTTGTACGCTCTGCTCATGCCCATATGGATTTCTTCCAGGTGCTGAAGGATGAGAGGGGATCTGATTGAAACATATAAGATTATTAAGGGAGTGGACACGCTAGAGGCAGGAAACATGTTTCCGATGTTGGGGGAATCCAGAACCAGAGGCCACAGTTTAAGAATAAGGGGTAGACCATTTAGAACGGAGTTGAGGAAAAACTTTTTCACACAGAGGGTTGTGGATCTGTGGAATGCTCTGCCTCAGAAGGCAGTGGAGGCCAATTCTCTGGATTCTTTCAAAAAGAGTTAGATATAGCTCTTAAAGATAGTGGAGTCAAGGGATATGGGGAGAAGGCAGGAAAAGAGTACTGATTGTGGATGATCAGCTATGATCACAGTGAATGGTGGTGCTGGCTCGAAGGGCTGAATGGCCTACTCCTGCACCTATTGTCTGTTGTCTATTGCTCTGGTTTCCCCCCACATTCCGAAGACGGATGGCTTCGTAGGTGAATTAGTCACATGGGTATAATTGGGCCAGAAGGACCTGTTACTGGGCTGTATCTCAAGATAAATAAAGCTTGGCAGCACCTCAGGAGGCTAAAGAGATTTGGCGTGTCTTTTTTGACCCTCACTAATTCTTACAGGTGCACTATAGTAAGCACCTGCGCACTAGGGTAGTGTACAGTTAGTTCGATGTTATTACAGCAGAGTTCAGAGTTCAATTCTGACATCACCTTGAAGGAGTTTTATACATTCCTGCCCATAAATGTGTGGGTTTCCTCTGGGTGCTCCGGTTTCCTTCCACATTCCAAATACGTACCAGTTAGCAGGTTAATTGGTCATTGTAAATCGTCCTGTGTTTAGATTAGGACTAATTTGGGGTTACTAATTTGGAGACTGCCCCGCCATTCAATAAGATCATGGCTGATCTGTCCATAAACTCAGCTCCATCTACCTGCCTTTTCCCCATAACCCTTAACTCCCCTACTATGTAAAAATCTATCTAACTGTATCTTAAATACTTAGTGAAGAAGCCTCAACTGCTTCCCTGGGCAGAGAATTCCACAGATTCACCACTCTCTGGGAAAAACAGTTTCTCCTCATCTCCGTCCTAAATCTTCTCCCCTGAATCCTGAGGCAATGTCCCCTAGTTCTAATCTCACCTACCAATGGAAACAACTTTCCTACTTCTATCTTAGCTATCCCTGTCAAAATTTTGTATGTTTCTATAAGATCCCCTCTCATTCTTCTGAATTCCAGAGAGTATAGTCCAAGGCGACTCAAACTCTCCTCATAGGTTAACCCCTTCATCTCTGGGTTGCTGACCAGTGTGGTTTGAAGCGCTGAAAGGGCCAATTCCATGCTGTATCTCAATAAATAAACAATAAATAAACATCCAAGTGCATCACTGCTCTGCCCAAGAGCCCAAGAAACTGCAGAGAGTTGTGGACACAGCTCAGCAGATCACAGAAACCAGCCTCCCCTCCATGGACCCTTTGTACCTCTCGCTGCCTCAGTAAAGCAACCAACATAATCAAAGACCCTACCCACCCCAGACATTCTCTCTTTCACTCCCTTCTATTGGGCAGAAGTTACAAAAGCCTCAGGTGGATAAAGAAATTTGACATTGAGGCCCAAGAGCAGGAAACGAGCTGACGTCAGCCCATATCAGCCTAGATCCCCCATGGAGGGGAGGATGGATGCTGCGATGTGCTGAAAGTACTGGGCACCAGAATCAAGGCCAGTTTATATCCTGTAGTTAAACATAGAAACATAGAAAATAGGTGCAGGAGAAGGCCATTCGGCCCTTCGAGCCTGCTCCACCATTCAGTATGATCATGGCTGATCATCCAACTCAGAACCCTGTACCTGCCTTCTCTCCATACCCCCTGATCCCTTTAGCCACAAGGGCCAGATCTAACTCCCTCTTAAATATAGCCAATGAACTGGTCTCAACTGTTTCCTGTGGCAGAGAATTCCACAGATTCACCACTCTCTGTGTGAAGAAGTTTTTCTTAATCTCGGTCCTAAAAGGTTTCCCCTTTATCCTCAAACTGTGACCCCTCATTCTCGACTTCCCCAACATCGGGAACAATCTTCCTGCATCTAGCCTGTCCAGTCTCTTTAGTATTTTATACGTTTCAATAAGATCCCTCCTCAATCTTCTAAATTCCAACAAGTATAAGCCTAGTCGATCCAGTCTTTTCATCATATGAAAGTCCTGCCATCCCAGGAATCAATCTGGTGAACCTTAAAGGACTATTGAATAGCCCCTAGTATGATAAGAAAGACTCTTAAACTCACAATTTACCTCATTGTGGCCTTGCTTCTTGTCTGCCTGTAAAAGACTTTCTCTGTAACTGTAACACTTTATTCTGCATACTGTTCATCTTTTATCTTGTTCCACCACAATGCACTGTCTAAAGAATTAATCTGTGTGAACAGTACGCACCATATGCCTGTACTGCACTTCCTTCGTAACTGGGGCCCTTTATTCTGTGTTTAGGTGAAGTCCAACTTCATTGCACTGAACTTCCACTTTTGTCAGTAGCTGCTGTGCTTCCTCCATCTGGTCAGAGAGCAGGACTATGTCATCTGCAAAATCGAGATCTGTGACTATAACTTGTCTGACCCTTTTGGTTCGTCCTGGTTTTATGGTAAAACCAAGCTTATCATTATCTTTGGTAGCTTAATGTGGAGTGTAATCAAGGATGATTATAAAGATGTAGGGTGCTAGAGTGTCTCCTTGCAGCACACCAGCTAGGAGCTCGAACACTGCTGTTTCTCCGTCTGGTGATACAACTTTCGCCATGGTTTTGGTATAGCTGGACTCTATTGCTCTCAGTAGATGGTCTGGCACTCCATAAACTTTCAGGATCTGCAGCATTTTACCTCAGTGAATGGAGTCAAAAGCTTTGCGAAAATCGATGTAAGTAAGCACAGCTGGTAGGTTGTTCTTCTTGACTTCCTCGATGATTCTACAGAGAGCAAGTATTTGCATTACTGTTGTGCGCTTCTGCTGAAAACCATTCTGATTGAATCTTAGCTTAGGGTCAATGGCGGTGCGAATCCTGTTCAAGATCATCCGATTGTATAACTATGCTAAGATGTAGGTCAAGCTGATACCGTGGTAGTTATCTGTCTTCGTGAGGGATCCAGACTTGGGGACTGGGATAATATTTGAGAGTGACCACTGTTCTGGTTTGTCGTCCTTCATCAGTGCCGTATTACATATGTCCAGCAAGGTGTCGTCCAGGTCGCAGTTCTTCAGGACTTCTGGTGGTATCCCATTTGGTCCAGCGCTCCTGCCCTGTTTGAGTGCATATTTGGCCTTCTTCAGTTCCTCAATGGTGAATGGGCCGTCATCGATGTCAACTTGCGCTGGTATCGTGGATATGTCCTCTTCTTCTTCTGTGATCGTTGGAGGGCTTCCCAGCTGGTTCTTAAAGTAAGTAAACCATGTCTGGACAGGGTCCTCTGCTGTTTTACCACTTATTTGACCTGATGGGGACTTCTTCCGTCTGCTGATCTCATTGACTAGGTGCCATGCTTCTCCATGCTGCTTGTCTTCATTAGCAGCCTCAACCTCTCTAATCCTCTCAGCTAGTTCCTCTTCCTTCAGTCGGACGTAGGTGGCAAAGAGATTCTTCTTTGCTGTCTTGAACTTATCTCTTAGCTCTTCTGTTTCGCTCCTTCTAAGTTCAGCATGACAAGCATTGACCACGCTTCTTGCTGCGATGACGTCAGGATGTTTCGAGACCTGGCTCTTCTTGATTCACTTCACAGTAGGCAAACTCTTTGTTGCATCTGTGTGTGCATCTATGAGCCGTTGATAGCGGTCGGTGGCAGTCTCTTCCTCCTCCCTTTCAGACAGAGTATATGGCGTTTAACTGTGATGAAGATACTCTCAAGACCGTAAAGAACGATACCATTAAGAAAGTCTTTGACTTCAGGTACCTCGGGTTAAGAATGATGAGTTCGGAGAAGGACATAAAGAATTGGAAGGCGCTGGTGTGGAGGGCTATGAACAACATGAAGGAAATCTGGAAGTCGAACCTGACCAGAGGGCTTAAAAAGAGGATCTTCATAGCAGTCATAGAGTCCATTCTCACGTACGGATGCGAGACGTGGACACTCACCAAGACGATGCGGAAGTCTCTAGATGGTTGCTATACACGAATGCTCCGGATGGCTCTTGATGTGAGTTGGCAACAGCACATGACGAACGTCGAGCTCTATGACGACCTACCGATGCTCACCACTAAAACTGAGGCAAGAAGACTGCAACTAGTGGGGCACTGTCTACACCACCCTGAGCTACCTGCCAGCCTAGTCATCATATGGGAGCCCAAGCACGGGAGGATGAACCCTGGGCACCCTCCCAAGACTATGGTCAACACGCTCCCAGAAGACAGTGGCGTGGCTAATGTAGATGAACTGAGGGAGAGGGAGAAATGGAGAGTCCATCATTGCACCTGATGCCGGCCCCCTAGGCCTGAGTCGAAGTAGTAGTAGTAGTAGTTTATTCTGCATTATGTCTTTGCTCTCTCTTGGACTCCACTGCAATGCTCTACTGTAAAGAATTGGACGGCATGCAGAACGAAGTTTTTCAATCAGAGCGTGTGACAATAATAAGCCAATTTACCAAATTACAAGCCATTGCTGGTGTATTAAGACTAAAAAATATACACAGAATGCTGAAGGATCTCAAACGAACCAGAATCAGGTTTAATATCACTGGCATATGTTGTGATATTTGCTGTTTTGAGGCAGCAGAACATTGCAATACAGAATAATAAAAACTGAATTACAGAAAGCATGTATATGCATGTTAAATTAAATAAGTAGTGCAAAAAAAGTAATTAAGTAGTGTTCATGGGTTTAATGCCCATTGAGAAATCTAATGGCAGAGGGGAAGAAGCTGTTCCTGAATCATTGAGAAACAGCTTCTTCCCCTCCGCCATCAGATTTCTGAATGGAATAGAAGAATGAAAAGGTCAGGCAGCATCCAATAAACACTCAGCATTTTGGGGCAAGACCCTTCATCATGACTGGTAAGCAAGGGGTTCTCTCTTGGCCTGAAACATGGACTGTTCATTCCTTTCCAGAAATATTGCCTGACCTACTAAGTTTCTCCAGCGTTTTGTATACATTGCTCTGGATTTCTGGCATTTGCAGAATTGATTGTGTTTATGACAAGAACTAAAAGGCTTGGTGGAAGAAGTATTCTGCAAGAAGTATCATAAATGCAGAGAGAGATGGAGCATGTTGTGGAGGAAATGATGCTTTCAGCTGTTTCACAATAAAACTGGGTCACCACGAGTGAGGCAAGGGGAGCTGCAATGGCAAAGGCGGGCATTGTGCCACAGATGGGTGAGAGCGGCGCTGGGAACAGACAGGAAGAAAAATTCAGCTGATAGTTGTCATCTTGCCAAGTGGTCACAAGAGAAACATAAAGTTCTGCCTGACTTCATGCAGGGAGAAGGAAATGATTGACGCAAGTTCTCCAGAATTCATCTGAACTTCAGTTTTCCCCAGAGGAAATCCCAACTTTTTTCTCACAGTCTCTCACAGAAAACGGCAGCAAATGTAGATGATCAGGACCCTCAAGATGGCTCCACCATCTGAGAAAACATTGAGGCCCAAGAGTGGAAAATGAATTGGTGTTCATCCACATGCCAGCCAAAAGCCCCCACCTGAGCCCATCCCGTCTGCATACATTTGACCCACCTCCCTCTGTTCTCGCTATTACCATCGGGCAGAGGTGCAGGAATATTGGGTCTCATACCACAAGGTTCAGGGGCATTTGTTGCCCTGTGCCCATTGGGCTCCTGGGCCAGCTTCACTTGCCTCAGTATTGATCTGGCTCCGCACCCTGTGGACTCCCTTTCAGGGTCTCTGCAGCTCCTGTTCTCAGTATTATTTGTTTACTTTATTATTAGCACCATTTGTCCTTTTTCACAAGTTCGATGTTTGTTGGTCCTTTTTTTGTGGGTTCTATTGTATTTCTTTATTTTCCTGCGGCTGCCTGCAAGAAAATGAATCTCAAGGTTGTATATGGTATATGTACTTTGATAATAAATTTACATTAAGCTTTGAAACTTTCCGGTGGCCGTATAGGAGCTGAAAGACTCACACGCAGTGTTTCAGTAACAGCTTCTTCCCCTTGCTGCTAGATTTCTGAATGAACAATGAACCCATGTACATTACCTATTTTTTTCTTCTTCTTTTTGCACTACTTGTTTAATTTAATTTTTAATATATTTCTTCTTATTATAGTTACTTTATTATGTTGCCTTGCATTGTACTGCTGCTGCAAAACAACAAGTTTCACAATATATGCCAGTGTTATTAAAAACCTGATTCTGAGAGCTGAATGGTATGCGTTGTCTTGGAGAATGTGTTAAAAGTGTTCTTGGTCCTGTTCAGTTCTGTAGGTGGGCTCTTATGATGTAGGTGTGAAGTGAGCTTCATTAGTCATCAATGACTTGGTGCTATTTATAATACCAATCCAAAATACACCGCCTCCGAGCCAGCTGACTCTGCAGGCACCCGGGGACCACTGGCAGACCAGTGTTGCTGCGTCTCCCTTTGGTTCTAATGTAGGATTTCTGACCAGAAACGTCGGCAGCTCCTGGCTCTCCACACATGCAGCTCGACCCACTGAGTTCAAGATTGAAGATTGCTTAATGTAATTTCCAGCACACAAATGTAAAGGAGAATGAAATAATTGTTACTCCAGCACAACAAAAAGCAAGATAAAGAACACGATAAATATAAATACATAAAATAACTCGTATACATAGATTGATTGTATGTCCATAAAGTGACGCTAGGTCAGTGCATAAGGTAACTTTTGCACGAGTCAGTTGTTTGTCCATCTTGTAGCGTGCTGTTTTCATTAACTCTATTGAGTTTCTTCATTCTTACTGTACGTGGAGAAAGTTCCATCAGTGCACCATCCTAGGAAGTCCTTTCTGCACTGTCCTAAACCTATCACAATCATTCCTTAAAGCAGAGTGTCCAGAGATGGATATGCAGATTCCCGCAGTGGACATACTGTGTTTTATTTAGGTTTGGTATAGCTTCCCAGTGTTTACAGTTCTATTTATATCATTTTTTATTTAGGTGTTGGAAGTCATTTCTAAGTCAGGGCATGTTCTATTCATAGCAGATAACCTCACTGTCCGCTATGTCATGCACCAATACAGAAATTGGGATAGTGACATTAAGGAATTGGAAACCAGAAATCTGGAATTCCAAAGTGCTACCCTTGTTGACCAAGTTCCAAAGTAATATGGGAAAATCGCAAATACTTGGATTAAAGATAAGCTTTTATTTAATTGATTCTATTGTATTTCTTGTCCTACTGTAAATGTCTGCAAGAAAATGAACCTCAGGTAACATATACATACTTTGATAAGAAAATTACTTTGAACTTTATTTATCACAGGCATATTGAAACATCAAAGCATACCGTAAAATGTGTCGTTTGCGTTAACAACCAGCACAGTCGTGTTGGAGCAGCTCGCAGGTGTCACCACACTTCCAGCACCAGTATAACTTACTAACCTAACACGTACATCTCTGAAATGTGGGAGGAAACCCGAGTACCTGGGAAAACCAACATGTTCGTGGGGAGAACGTACAAGCTCCTTACAGACGGTGGTGGGAGTCGAACCCCAGTCAGTGATTGATTGCAATGCTTGGCAAAGAGCAAAGCCTACAACAGCTAACTGTCCTGCGGGTGCGGTTAATGCAATTCAGGGGCTGAGGCATCTCCAGCACTACTGAGGTTGTGACATTCCAGCGAGAAAACGCCAAAGAAAACTTGGGTGGGAAGACAAAGGAAAAGCCTGCATTCCTATAGCACCTTTCACAACAGGGGTTCCCCAAAGTGTTTACAACCAATAAAATCCTCATCGCTTATTGGCCGTTGATGCTGTTCCCCTGTCTGAGACTCTGAAGTGGGCTTAGGGTCACATATCCATCCGGTTAAAGCCGGCATATTTCACCCCAAAAAGGCATTAATGAAATAGACAGGATTTTACAGGAACCTTGTAGCTTCATGGTCACTAATACAAATACAAACTTATATGGTACCACGAGACCCAGTTCAAATTGAATTATCAAGTTCTCTGATGACACATCTCTGGCCTCTTCAGCAACGATGACAAGACGGCATACAGAGAGGAGGCAGAGCGGCTGGTCAAAGCACAGCAACTTGAGTCTCAACATGGACAAGACTAAAGAGATGATTGTGGACTTTCGGAAGATGCAGGCTGACCACTCCTCACGGCACATATACAGCTCCTGTGTACAGAGAGTCCTAGGAGCACCAAGTTGCTGGCTGCACAGGTAATGCATGATCTCACCTGGTCTCTCAACACCACCTCTTTAGTCAAGAAAGCACATTAGTGCCTCCACTTCCCGAGGAGACTGAGGTGAGCAAGGATTCCCCCCCCCCCCGCCTCCCCGATTCTAACCAAGGAGCACCACCCAGAGTGTCCTGACCAGCTGCGTCGCCGTCTGGTACGGGAATTGCAAGGCATCGGGCCACAATGCCCTGCAAACGATGGCAAGGACTGCTGAGAAGATCATCGGGGTCTCTCTTCCACCCATCCGAGATATTTATCAGAAGCATTGTGCTCTCAATCACGCCTCTCAGCCATCCCACAATCTCTCTGACCCCCTACCATCAGGCAGGAGGTACCGTGGCATTAAAACAAGGTCTGTTAGGATTGGAAACAGCTTCTTCCCCCAGGCCGTGAGACTGCTGAACTCCCTGTCACCACCCAGGTCTCATCACAAATGAAGCGCCGTTACACTGTTTACTTTTTAACTTGCGTTGTAAATGCACCTTACTATTTGTTAATTTATTTTATGTAATATTACTTTATGTCTAATGTGTGTGAGTTATATATATTATCTTATGCACTTTGGTCCAGAGGAATGTTGTTTCATTTGACAATGTACATGGATGTGGCTGAGTGACAATAAACTTCAACTTGAATTTGAACTTGGCCACAAGAATTTAAATCGGCAGTTCTCATGACAGGTTTCGAGCTAAGGCCTCCGGCTTAATGCACCGGGCCTCAGGACACCAGAACGACTTCTAAATCACAATTTAGCGGCGGACACAACTTCTAAATAAAGGTTTCAATCAGCGGGCCACACCAACTTTCTGCTTCTCTTGCTAATAAATTAGCCACTGCGCCGAAAATACTGAAACATTCAAACATTGCCTTTTAAGTTCAGTCCATGCGCGTTCGCCATGGCAACGGTGTTATTTATGATTACAGCTTCGCAGACTCCGCCTGTTATGCCCTGTACATTGTTAGGCATGTGAAATCTATGTGCAATGTTGCAATGTTATCACTCAGCAGCTTTGAGTAAGTTAGAGATGGTGCAATCGCCCAGTGCTTTTGCAAAGCCAGTCTGAAAACATTAATTTCTTGATTCTCGCGCCCTCCCTCCTCCATCGTTTTTTTCATCTCGGCGAATTAAAAAAAGGGAGGAATTTTTTGTTACTTAATTGAATTTAAAACCACCAGATGCAATAGCGAGACTTGAACTTCATATAGTGAAACTTGGACCCACTTCACCAGATCCAAAAACAGATAGTACCCCAAGCCATCAGGCTCTTAAACCAGAGGGGAAAATTTCACTCACCCCAAAACTGGATTGTTCCCACCATTAATAGACTCACTTTCAAGGACTCTTCATCTCACATTCTCAATATTTATTGTTTATTTATTTTTATCATTATCTATCTATGTATACTATTCTTGTATTTTACAGTTTGTTGTCTTTGGCATATTGGTTGTTTGTCTGACTTGCGTGCGTTTTTTCATTGACTCTACTATCTTTCTTTGTATTTACTGTAAATGCCCGCAAGAAAATGAATCTTAGAGTAGTACAGGGTGCAATATATGTACTTTGATAATAAATTTACTTTGAACTTTGAACTTGATCAATGTCCCATGTCACTATGTTACTGAGCCAGTAACTTAACCATTGCAATACTGCAATGTTACACTGGACAACAAAGATCTTGCCTCTAGCCTCTAGCCTGAATACTTTTGGGTGTTCCTTATGGATTTTGGGCTGCTGATCATGAAAATCACCATGAAATTTCCCTATCACACACCACGTATTTGAAATCACCTATATTTCAACATATAGAAAAATAGAAACATAGATAATCTACAGCACATTACAGGCCCTTTGGCTCACAATGTTATGCTGACGTGTAACCTACTCTATAAGCTGCCTAGAATTTCCCTACCGCATAGCCCGCTATTTTTCTAAGCTCCATGTACCTATCTAAGAGTCTCTTAAATACAGTTCAATATATAGTTCAAGTCAGAATAACTGATGCCAAGATTAAGGAAGGCATTTCCATTGATCCACAAATCAAACAGGTCATCAATGACAGGCAATTTGAAGAACTTCTAGTGGGACCAGAGAAAGTCACATGGAAGGTATTCAAGGATGTTGTTGCAAATTTTCTTGGCAACTATAGAGCACCAAACTATGTGCAGCTGGTTAACAAAATGCTTCAAGCATACAAAATCATAAAATGTAACATGTCACTAAAGATTCATTTTCTGCATTCCTATTTAGACTTCTTGCCTGCAAATCTTGGCACTGTCAGTGACAAACATGGGGAAAGGTTTCACCAGAACATTGCGGTCATGGAGAAACAGTATCAGGGTAACTGGAATCCATCAATGCTGGCTGATTATCATTGGACACTTCCGAGGAGTCTCAGACACTGGGTACAAATTAAAATCACCAACAAAACCTTTTTAGCTTAGTTGAACTATTGCAAAGTGTCAGCAGCATTATGCAATTAAATGCATTGCATTCAATAAAAGTTAATTTCTTGTTTCTCCAAATTCCTATGTGTTACATGTAGTCTGAAATTATATTTGTGTTCAACTTCAAGCAGTCTATCATAAACAAAAACAATTCTAAGGAAGCAACACTTTCAAAAAAATGTTGCCCAGTGTCATCATAGAGACCGCTAAGTTTTGGAAAAGTTATGGTAAAAACACTGAATGTGATAGGAAAGGAGAGTGGACCATGGGAGAAAGGGAAGGAGGAGGGGATGTGCAGTTGAGGGGAACAGAAGGGGTAAGAAGGAAGCCAGAATGGGGAATAGCTACAGAGAAGTGGGGAAGAAGTTAGAGAAATTGATGTTCACAGTTTTTTCAAGTTTTTCACTGTACTTTGGCACATGTGACAGTAATAAACCAATTTACCAATCTAAAATTATTTAATGCTATTAGTGTCACTACTCTATAGGGGGGATTCTGATCAAAAATTTATGCTCTTTTGATTATGGGAAAACTTTAAAGATTTCTTAATAATTTGGACATCCTATATGTATAATCATTAACTTACCAGACAGAAAATAGGAATATGATGACATTGATAATTTTACCATAAGACATAAGAGCAGAATTAGGCCATTTGACCCAACAAGTTTGCTCCGCTATTCCATCATGGCTTTTCCATCTTCCTCTTAGCCCCAGTTTCCTGCCTTCTGAGAATCAGAATCAGGTTTATTATCACCGGCATGTGTCGTGAAATTTGTTAACTTAGCAGCAGCAGTTCAATTCAATACATAATATAAATGAAGAAAGAAAATAATTAATAAATAAATAAATTACAGTATATGTACATTGAATAGACTAAAACTCGTGCAAAAAACAGAAATAATATATACTTAAAAAGTGAGGCGGTGTTCAAGGGTTCATTGTCCATTTAGGAATCGGATGGCAGAGGGGAAGAAGCTGTTCCTGAATTGGTGAGTGTGTGCCTTCAGGCTTCTGTATCTCCTTCCTGAGGGTAATAGTGAGAAAAGGGCATGCCCTGGGTGCTGGAGGTCCTTAATAATGGATGTTGCCTTTCTGTGACACCGCTCCTTGAAGACGTCCTGGGTACTTTGTAGGCTAGTACCCAAGATGGAGCCGACTAAATTTACAACCCTCTGCAGCTTATTTTGGTCCTGTGTAGTAGCCCCTCCATACCAGACAATGATGCAGCCTGTCAGAATACTCTCCGCAGTACATCTACTGAGAGTATTTGTTGACGTAGCAAATCTCTTCAAACTCCTAATGAACTATAGTCACTGTCTTATAGAACATAGAATAGTACAGCACAGTACAGGCCCTTCGGCCCACAATGTTGTGCCTACCCTCAAACCCTGCCTCCCATATACCCCCCCCACCTTAAATTCCTCCATATAGCTGTCTAGTAGTCTCTTAAACTTCGCTAGTGTATCTGCCTCCACCACTGACTCAGGCAGTGCATTCCACGCACCAACCACTCTCTGAGTAAAAAACCTTCCTCTAATATCCCCCTTGAACTTCCCACCCCTTACCTTAAAGCCATGTCCTCTTGTATTGAGCAGTGGTGCCCTGGGGAAGAGGCGCTGGCTATCCACTCTATCTATTCCGCTTATTATCTTGTACACCTCTATCATGTCTCCTCTCATCCTCCTTCTCTCCAAAGAGTAAAGCCCTAGCTCCCTTAATCTCTGATCATAATGCATACTTTCTAAACCAGGCAGCATCCTGGTAAATCTCCTCTGTACCCTTTCCAATGCTTCCACATCCTTCCTATAGTGAGGTGACCAGAAATGGCCATAATACTCCAAGTGTGGCCTAACCAGAGTTTTATAGAGCTGCATCATTACATCGCGACTCTTAAACTCTATCCCTCGACTTATGAAAGCTAACACCCCATAAGCTTTCCTACCCTATCCACCTTGCCTTCTTTATAACTGCATCGATATGTTGGGACCAAGTTATGTCCTTAGCGATCTTGACACCCAGGAACTTGAAGCTGCTCACTCTCTCCACTTCTGATCCCTCTATGAGGATTGGTATGTGCTCCTTCATCTTACCCTTCCTGAAGTCCACAATGAGCTCCTTCGTCTTACTGACATCGAGTGCAAGGTTGTTGCTGCAGCACCATTCTACTAGCTGGCGTATCTTGCTCCTGTATGCCCTCTCGTCACCATCTGAGATTCTACCAACAATGGTTGTATCATCAGCAGATTTATAGTGTTTGAACTATACCTAGCCACACAGTCATGGTATACAGAGAGTAGAGCATTGGGCTAAGCACACACCCCTGGGGTGTGTCAGTGCTGATCATCAGTGAGGAGGAGATATTATCACCAATCAGCACAGATTGTAGTCTTCTGGTTAGGCAGTTGAGGATCCAATTGCAAGGGAAGTACAGAGCCCAGGTTCTCAATCAGGATTGTGGGAATGCTGGTATTAAATGCTGAGCTATAGTTGATGAACAGCATCCTGATATAGGTGTTTGTGTCGTCTAGGTGGTCGAAAGTCGTGTGGAGAGCCAGTGAGATTGCATCTGCTGTTGACCTACTGTGGTGATGGGCAAACTGCAATGGGTCCAGGTCCTTGCTGAGGCAGGAGTTCAGTCTAGTCATGTCCAACCTCTCAAAGCATTTCATCACTGTAGATGTGAGTGCTTCCAGGCAATAGTCATTAAGACAGCTCACATTATCCTTGTTAGGCACTGGTATAATTGTTGCCCTTTTGAAGCAGGTGGCAACTTCTGCCCATAGCAGTGAGAGGTTCTCCCCATATCCCTTCATGCCCTGACCAGTCAAGAACCTATCAACCTCTGCCTTAAATACATCCAATGACCTGGCCTCCACAGCCGCCTGTTGTAACAAATTCCACAGATTTACTGTAGATGCTGGAAATCTAGAACTGAAATGGAAAAGACCTGGCACCACCTACCAGAGTAACATGCACAAAATGCTGGAGGAACTCAGCAGGTCAGGCAGAATCAATGGGAAGGAATAAAGAGCTGACGTTTCAGGCTGAGACCGTTCACCAGGGCACATCAAGTCAGACGACAGCGGGGAAAGGTGAGCGTGTAAAGGGCACAGCAGGTGTGTGATGGGGACTACAGGGGCACATCAAGCAATGTGTGTGTGTGTGTTTCACATGGAGGAGTTGAGTCGAGTGAGTGGCAAAAAAAAGTGTTACGATTTAGAAAGAAAAGCATTACCACTGCTGGTTTTATTTTCTATGAATGTAAAATGCTTTTCATTGTGCCAAGATGTGCCAAGTGGAGGTGCAACACGTTATATTTCATCTGGGTAGCTTCCAACCTAATGGCATGAATATAGATTTCTCCTTCCAGTAAAAAAAATTCCACCCCCACCTCCTCTGTTTCCTACTCTGACCTTTTACCTTTTCTCACCTTCCTATCACCTCTACCTGGGTCCCCTCCTCCTTCCCTTTCTCCTATAGGCAACTCTCCTCTCCTATCAGATTTCTTCCTCTCCAGCCCTTTACCTTTCCTACCCAGCTGACTTCACCTGTCACCTTCAAACAATCCTCCTTCCCCTCCCTCCACCTTTTTATTCTGGCATCTTCCTCCTTCCTTTCCAGTCCTGAAGAAGAGTCTCAGCCCAAACATCAACTGTGTATTCATTTCCATAGACGCTGCCTGACCTGCTGAGTTCTCTAGCGTTATGTGTGTGTGTGTGTGTGTGTGTGTGTGTGTGTGTGTGTTGCTTTGGATTTCACAGTGCTTATTCTTTTGAATATATTTTATATTATGAATACAGTTTATTTTAGAAATAAAAATGTCAGAATCAGAGTCAGATTTCACTGACATATGATATGAAATGTATTGTTTTGCAGCAGCAGTACAGTGCAAACACATAAAAAATATGCTAAATTACAAAAATAAGAAAATAGTGAAGAAAAGACTAATGAAGCAGCATTCTTGGGTCCATGGACCATTCAGAAATCTGACAGCAGAGGGGAAAAGGCTGTTTCTCAATCATCGAATATGGGTCTTCAGGCTCCTGTATCTCCTTGCCCTGATGGTGGTAATGAGAAGAGGGAATGTCCCGGGGGTGGGGGGGGGGAGTGAGGGTTATTAATTATGGATACCACCGTGTGAGGCACCACCTCTTGTAGGTGTCCTTGATGGTGAAGAGGGCAGTCCCTTGTGATGGAGCTGGCAAAGTCTACAGCTCTCCGTAGCCACTTGCGAATCTGTGTATTGAGGGTCCCATACCAGGCTGCAAAGCAACTAGTCAAGATGCTGTTCTCCATACACCTAAAGCAGGGGTTCCCAATCTCTTCTATGCCATGGACCAATACCAGTAAGCAAGGGGTCCACAGACCCCAGGTTGGGAACCCCTGATCTATAGGAATTCATGGCTTTGGCGACATGCCAAATCCTTCATGAAGTGGAGCCACTGGTGTGCCTTCATCAATGTGTTGGGCGCAGGACAGATCCACAGAGATGCTGACACCCAGAAACTGCTCACCCATTCCACCATTAGCCCCTCGATGAGGACTGGTGCATGTTCTCCTGACTTCCCCTTCCTGTAGTCCACTATCAATTCCTTGGTCTTACAGACACTGAGTGCAAGATTGTCGTCCAGATATCACTCAACCAACTGATCTACCTCACTCTTGTACGCCATCTAAGATTCTGCCAGCAACAGTGTTAGCATCAGTGAGTTTATAGATGGCATTTGAGCTGTGCCTAGCCATGTGTGCAGAGAGAGTAGAGCAGCCAAAATCAGAATCAGGTTTAATATCACCGGCACAAGTCCTGAAATCTGTTGTCTTTGTGGCAGCAGTACAATGCAATGCAAAATAAAATAACATGAAAACATGAATATATATATTAGCTAAATTAAATAGTAGTGCAAAAAAAAATAAAATAATGAGGTAGTGTTCATGGGTTCAATGGCCATTTAGGAATCGAATGGCAGAGGGGAAGAAGCTGGTCCTGAATCGCTGAGTGTGTGTCTTCAGGCTCCAGTACCTCTTTCCTGATGCTAACAATGAGAACAGGGTGATGGAGAGTCCTTCCTGTTGGATGTCCCCTTTTTGAGGCATCGCTCCCTGAAGATGCTCACTCAAAACACGCTGGAGAAACTCAGCAGGCCGGGCAGCATTCGACGTTTCGGGCCGGAACCCTTCGTCAGGACTGTAGGGGCAAGGGGCAGACCCCAGCATCTGCAGATTATTTTGTATTTACGCCCCTTGAAGATGACTTGAATGGTGGGGAGGCTCGTGTTCCTGGTGGAACCGACCGAGTTTACAACTCTCTGCAGTTTATTTCGATCCTGTGTAGAAGCCCCCCACCCCCACCATTCCAGACGGTGATGCAGCCAGTTAGAATGCTCTCCCCAGTATATCTGTAGAAATTTGCGAGTGTCTTTGGTGACATACCAAATTTTTCAAGCTCCTAATGAAATACAGCCGCTGTCGTGTCTTCTTTGTAGCTGCAGCGGTATGTTGTGTGTGTGTGTGTGTGTGTGTGTGTGTGTGTGTGTGTGTGCTTTCTATCTTTAGTTTGTGTTACATTTCTTATATTTTTAAATTTAGAATGATTTTAGGAGTTCAACGACACACCTCACCCTTAAGTATAATACTGCTAGCATTAGTCATGATAAGAGAATAATGGAAAAAAAAAACATGCTCACAATAGATACGGCAACCTCCGAGACACAAGAATAGATCATTCAAAACGTTTATGAACCAACCATTGAGTCATATAGAGGAGGCGGACCTTCGTGATCTCTACTCCGCCCGCCCACTGCATGTTATGCAGTTGGAAGAATTTTTAAAACAAGGTATTTATTTTTCACCCCTCCCCTGTTCTGTTGCCAATAGGCCTGTGAGTGTTGCATGGAGAGGAGGGGAGGATGTTGCAATAAGTGAGCCAGCCAACGTCAGCCAGCTCAGAGCGAGAGTGAAAGCGCGTAGCTCAGTAATGGTTCACCAAGATTACAGTAGCCTTACGTTATAAACTCGTCTGGTAGCTGATTCCTTTAGTATTAGCTACAGGATCCTCCTTAGAGTCAGAGGATACTTCTGAAGACTTGAAACAACTTTGAGTTTGTTTTGTACCTCTTTAATGGAAGTTTTTTAAACAGTTTTTTTGCATTTGGAATTGACTATCTACGGGAAAATTATCAGGAATTCTGCCTTATAACTGGACATGCTGCTCGCGACTGGATCCGGACCTTACTCCCGGGATTTCGTGCCGTTGTGAACCACACTTGGGGAATTTGGAGACGAAAGGGACAAAGTAGTCTCTGCCACTCAGGGAGTCTGCATTATCCGGCAGACAGGGAAAGAGAAGACGTAAAAAAAAGCGAAGGGGCATTCTTTATCGCTGCCGCAGCCTAGTCGGCGCTTGATAACACGAAGTAACCGCAGGTAAGTTTCTGAAACCTAACACGTTCGGAGTTGAATGTGCGGCGTTTTAACTCGGGCTCTTTGTCCTCGCCAGCGCCCCGCTCTCTGAGCGTTGGGAAAAAGAGCGCTGATTGTATGCACCCCTCCCCGCCACCCTGACAGAGTTTGCAGACATTGGAGAGAGCAACTATTTGTCCAGCGTTCCAACGTCACGCAAATTCGCACCAAACTTCTTCTCTCGGTAACGGTTTCATGTTCCCGAGCCGGGGGTTTAATTTCAAATCTTTTGTTGCTTCGATGTTGGTGAGCAGCGCTCTCTTCGTCGACCTTTGGACCCATTGTGTTGTCGCGGAGACTTTTTCGGAATCACTAAGTGTTGGGTGTTTGTGATCTCCGCGGGAAGGAACTGCGAGGAGTTTTAACCCCACCTGGATATATAACTATCGTGGGAGTTCACAGACCAGGGTACTGGGAGATGTTTAGGATGCTTCAGGCAAGGGTGGGTTGAGTTCCTCGGATGGTCCAAGAACCATCTTGATGGGAAGAGCCTAGAACAAAGGGAAGGAGGCCTAAAATTGGGCCAGGGAGTGGGTTATTTCTCCTAGTTTGGAATATCAACCCCCACCCCCTAAAGTAAAATCTGTTTGGAATAGGCAGCATTGAAATGTTTGGAATTCAGAGTTGAGGTGGGCTTCGTTTCCGTACTCGGGCGATGATCACTGTTTGAATCGGTACAAGTTAGAAGGTGGATTTGGTGGAAAAGCCAGTTGGTCTCTTCCTGTTCCTTTTGTTCAAAGGGAAGGGGGGGTCATTGCCCCCACCCTTCGTGGCCATTGTTTTGTGGTTTGTGTTGCCCTCCCCAGGACTTGGGAAATGGACTCGGTTGTTTTGAGCTTTGGGTGTTGGGGGGGGATCGGGGTCTGATTCCTCCTAAACCCCCCGGTTATAGGCTTTCATCTGGGGGTGTTGCCGGCAATTATATAGCGCCCTCGGTTTTACGAATCTATTTCCGCCTCCCCATCCCGTTCGAGCCTTCTCGCCCTTCAGCCGCGGATAGGTGTGATTGCTCCTAACCCAGGTTTAGACTTTAATCGGGGGCTAACGCCTCTTCGCAGCCTGCATTTATGGAGCGCCCGCGGTTTACCGAAATCCGTCGCAGGACTCTGGTGAGATCGGGGCACAAACGGCAGGAGAGCTCGGTTGTCCATTCTCGGAAGCAAATCCTCGAATAGGTTTCAAAGAATTCCTTTTAGGGAGCGGTGAGAGGTTCGAGGAGGGGAAAACTTCAGGTCCAGGATGAGGCCAAGATGGAAGGGACAGGGAGGGGTAACATCGTAGACCAGAATTTGTCTTCGTCTATAAACAATTAGGTTTCTAGGAAGTGTGGCGGGCATGTCTACAGTAACAGACTTTTTCCAGATTAAAAAATCGGTTGTGTTATCTTTGAACAGAGTGATACTCATGAATGAGACATACGCTTGACCTCATCACCCTGAGCTCTGATTGGCTGGGCTGTGATTTCTTACCTGAACTTGCTGTGTTGATTCATGCCAAGGGTGAATCACCAGAAGACGCCCTGTGCACGGGTTGCTCAGAGACAGAGATGAGTGTGATCCCTGGTATTTACCAGCCTGTATGCTGATGGAATGTGACGAAAGGCTGGGCCAGAATGGTGGGTGGGCAATTGTACAGCAAGGGGATCCATGTAGGTGGGGGGATATGTTGGAGAAGGGAACCCTGTTTTTGGAAGAGTATTCAACTTGCGTGCAGTTCTCGGATAAATCATTACAGTCCCAACCTTCATACCCCAGCACCACATACTGACCTGTAGTTGCATGTTTGAATGCCAACAAAGAGGCCTCAGTGCTTGTAAACTCAACTTGAAAGTCTAGCACGGAAGGCCGAAGCTCTGCGTGCACTGGGGAAGTCAAAGGCATGATCAATGTCTGCAAATCCAGCAGTCCGCTGGGGACTGGAGGACAAAGAAGACGGCCTGTCCTGAGGTTAGAGGACTGGGTATGTGCGTAGGTGGGTGAGAGTGAGGAATGGGGCTTTTTTTTTGCTGTTACTTGCTTTTATCAGGTTCAGTTTTAAGTTCAAGCTCATCATGCCAGTATACAGCTAAACAAAACATCATTCCTCTGGGGCCAGAAAGTGCAAAACACAATAAATGTAGTCACACATAGCACAAGTCCCTGAGTGGCCCGGCCTGGAGAGTGACAGGCTGACATAAAGTGCAAGATGCATGTTTTATCGTTTTGGTATGTTCTGTTCTGTTCTGTGGTGTTTTGCTCTGCCGAGCAACGTGGGCATCTGCTGGTGCCGGAAGGTGTGAGTGGCACCGCTTGCGGGCTGCCCCCAGCGCATCCTTGGGTGTGTTGGTCGCTGACGCAAATGGCACATTTCATTCTGTTTGACGTGCACGTTTGAAATAAATCTGAATCTGTTTGGTATCATGGACCTGGTGGTTTTGAGATTTGAGACTGTGGCCTCCTGAACACACACAGCTTCTCTTTTTACTTGAGAAGCTCCTTACCGAACTGGAACTTCCAACTGGGCGCCACAGCCGCGTAGCGGTTAGCGCACCCCTCCGGCAGGTCGGTATCGGTGTTCAGAGTTCAATTCTGGCGCCATCCGTAAGGAGTCTGTATGTCCTCCCTGTGATAGGGTGGGTAAAACACTGCAGAATGAAGTGTGGCAGCCACAGAGAAAGTGCAGCGTAGGTAGACAACATGGGCAGGATCCCCTGTAAGGAATTTGTACGTCCTCCCTGTGAACGCTTGGGTTTCCTCCGAGTCCTCTGGTTTCCTCCCCTAGTCCAAAGACGTACCAGTTAGTAGATAAATTGCTGATTGTAAATTGTCCTGTGATTAGGCTAGGGTTAAATAGGTGGGTTGCTGCACAGTGCGGCTCGTTGGGCGGAAGGGCCAGTTCCGGGCTGTTTAATCTAAATAAATAAAAGCCAGGAAGATGTGTTGTAAACAACCAGGAGCCCAAACTGTTTCCCAGCACTAACCAAGTGGGAGTGTGGTGCCTAAACAGCAACTTCTTTTGTAGTTTGTGAAACATTAATCTAACAAAAGTGCAGGAGCGATTGGGGGACTACTTTGAGCACCTTCACTGGTAGGCTTTTCCAACTTCCATTTTAATTCTACTTCCCATTCCCATTCCCATTCTGACATGTTGGGCAATGGCCTCCTCCACTGCCACAATGAGGGGAGACGGAGGCGGGCTGCTTGTCCCCACAAACTCATAAACCCATACAGGATAAAATGGGCTTTAAAGGTGAATTTGGATAAGCAAGATACGATGAGGCCACTCTCAGGTTGGAGGGGCAGGAACTCATATTCTGTGTGGGTAGCCTCCAACCAGATGTCATGAACACATCGATTTCTCTAACTTCTGGTCATTTCTCCCCCCCCCCTTTTTTCCCCATTCCCCATGCATGCAGGCTCCCATCTGACCCGTTCTCTGCTCACCTGCCCACCACCTCCCTCTGGTTCTCCTCCTTCCCTTTTTCCTATCAGATGCAGTCTTCTTCAGGCCTTTACCTTTTCAACCTATCACCTCCCAGCTTCTCACTTCATCTGCCCTCCTCGCCCCCGCACCTTTCCCCTTACTTCTCACTTGTACTCCACCCCCCCCACCTTCTTATTCTGACTTCTGCCCCCTTCCTTTCCAGTCCTGATGAAGGAACTCAGCCCGAAATGTTGACGGTTTATTTCGCTCAATAGATGCTGCCAGACCTACTGTGTTCCTACAACACTTTTGTGTGTGTTACGCTGGATTTTCAGCACCTGCAGAATCTCTTGTGTTCAGGAGAGGAGTCTGAGTGTGACCCGCAGAGAGTGGGTTCGTAGTCACTCAGTACAATTATCTATCAGCACCTGCTGGTGGGACCACATGGACATTTCAAGTCAATAGACCATAGGTGCAGGAGTAGGCCATTCGGCCCTTTGAGCCAGCACTGCCATTCACTGTGATCATGGCTGATCATCCACAATCAGTACCCTGTTCCTGCCTTCTCCCCATATCCCTTGACTCAGGGGCATAATCAGGTGAAATAACCAAAATAGGTTGATGGAATTGTGATACAAATCTACCAAGATCTTACCTGGATGGTAGGAGTATGGAGGGCTATGGTCCCGGTGCAGGTCAATGAGAGTAGGCAGCTTAAATGGTTTGGCATGGACTAGATGGGCTGAAGGGCCTGTTTCTGTGTTGTACTTCTCTATAACTCTAAACAAAAATAAAAGACTTGAAATACTCAGCCAATCAGACAGTCCCTGTGGAGAGAGAAAAAGTTAACATTTCCTAGTAGTGACTCTTTTTCAGACATGCAGAGCTTTGATAAAGGGTCATTTGCACTGTTTCTACCCCCACGGATGCTTCCTGACCCGCTGAGAATTGCCAGTTCTTTCTCTGCTTTTTTGTTTCAGGTTTCCCGACATCTTCAGGATTTTGACAGGCAGCGTTATTGAATGGGGTGTGCAGACTAGAGGGGCTGAATGGCTGCTGCTGTTCTGTTTTGTAACACTTGATCTCGCTCTCTCTTTCCTCAGATCCCGATGAGTGTGAACGCCCAGACATCACTGCCTTCTCACCAGGCCCGGCTGAAGAGATTAGACTTTGACGACTCGGATGACCCAGACCTTCCCAAATGCAAGCGGGCACGTTTGAGCCAGCTGTCCATCCCGGCCCTATCGCCATGTCTCGGATCACCTTCCCCCACACCTTCCTCCTCCACCGATGACAACAGCGTGTCGCGCATTGGCCCCTACCTCCTACTCAACCCCACTGAGACTAATAATTGCTACCGAGCCATCCACACTGACACAGAGGAGGAGTATATCTGTAAGGTATGATTGTTTGTGCTTGGGGAGGAGAGGGGCTTTAGAGGGATGACTAGATTGGAGCGGGGGGGGGTGTTATCGAAGTGCTTGTCCTGCTGACAACAGGTTCTGCAGATGCTGGAAATCTTGAGCAACACACACAATATGCTGGAGGAGCTCAGCAGATCAGCCGATGTCTGGGGCTGAGACCCTTCATCGAGGTCGCTGATCGCACTTGGTTCGTGGTGGCTATGCTTGGCGATTCGGGGGTGTGGGAATGGAGACAAGAAGAAAACTGGCCTCTTCCTGTGCAATGAGGGGGGTACAGATAGCTCTCAGTACGCGCGGTTGTCAGTCCAGTGACGCTGGGAGATGGCTGCCATGATGGGACATGGGCCCAGTCCCTCAGCCGTTAAACGGAGTCCCATCCAGAAAAGATTAAAGGTTAGCTTTACATGAACGAGGAAGTCTACAGATGCTGGTAATGCAAAGCAAGACACACAAAATGCTGGAGGAACTCAGCAGGTCAGGCAGCCTCTGTGGAGAGGAATAAAGTCAACGTTTCGGGCCGAGACCCTTCTTCAGATTAGCTTTATGTGTCACACGTACATCGAAATATACACTGAAATACATCATTTGTGTCAATGACAAACAGAGTCTGGGATGTGCTGGGGGCAGCCCACAAATGTCGCCATGCTTCCGGCACCACAACACACTAACCCGAACTGAAACACCTCTGGAGAGTGGGGGGGAGACCAGTATGGTCTCGGGGAGAACGTACAAACTCCTTACAGACAGCAGTGGGAATTGTACCCTTATTGCTGGCACTGTAAACTGCTACCCTACAAATCAAGGCCTCTCGCTGCCTCTCTGTCATAACAAGTGCTAGCTTTGAGCTCCTTGGGCAACCAAATAACGCAAGTGAGACTCCTTACAGCTACTTCCTGTGACCTTCTGAAAGTATGGGTTCACCAAAACTACGTTATCTCATGTTAATTAGAATTCTCACATCTCCAAGGAAGTCACAGTCCAGTTTATTGCTAAATGTACAAGTACCTGTACATGTATTCAAAAACTCGCAGCAGCGTCAGAAAGAACATTTGCAAGATGATGATAAGATATAGGAGCAGAATTGGGTTACTTGGCTGCTCTCCCATTCCATCATGGCTGATTCATTATACATTCTCCTGTCTTCTCCCTGTAACCTTGACGCCCTGTTTAATCAAGAACCTATCAACCTCTGCTTTAAATATGCCCAAACAAAACATGAACAGTTTGTGCAAGAGAGAACAATTATCTTCAGCTCTATTTTAGTGCAGAATAATCATAGTGCTCATGCAAGGTTGTGCAGATGCTGGAGATCTGGAGCAACACACCCAAAATGCTGGGGGAGCTCCCAGTGGGTCAAGCAGCGTCTCTGGAGGGAAGTATACAGTCCTGATGAAGAGTCTTGGTCCGAAACGTTGACTGTTCATTTCCCTCTATAGATGCTGCCTGACGTGCAGAAATCCTTCAACATTATGTGTGTGTGTGTTGATTCTCATGCTCGTAAGGGTTGCTTAGCTGAAGTGATTAGGGTTGTATTGGGTTGGTTCAAGAATTGAATATCGCTTTCTCTTTTCCTGTCTTGAATTCTCCCGCTGGACGAGCAGACTTGGTGTTCCCTACAATGTTTCATGTGGGTCATGGGGAAGGGTATGGGGAGGTGACCTGCATTTCCCAGCCCTGTGCCCTCTGTCACCCGTGGTTGCAAATTGGCAGCCATGTGCCTGTGAGACTCAATGCATTGGGAAGGTCCTATCAGGGCCAGTGGTCTAGTCTAAGGTTTTCAGGTGAAGTTCGAAGATTCAAAGTCCTTTTATTATCAAAGTGCGTACACAGTATACAACCCTGAGATTCGTCTTCCCGTAGACGGCCACGAAACAAAGAAACACCATAGAACCTGTTCAAAGTAAACATCAAACACCCGACGCACAAAAAAAACGAACAAATTGGGCAAGTGGCAAAAAGCACGAGAATAACATGAAGAATATTAACTATCAAACTGCAGAGTCTTCAAAAACGGTCTAGAGGTGTTCAGTTTAGCGCTGTGTTGCAGGTTGGTTGTAGGCCGCAGAGCCAGCCCATGCCAAAACGCCCTGATCAAATCACACAAAAGTAGCCAAGATAAAACTGCAAGCATGTAACATGAACCGCAGAGTTATTGAAAATGAGTCCACAGCCACACGCTGAGAGAGAGAGCAGGGATACAGAAAGAAACAGGTCCAATAACTCCAAATAACTGGCCTCTTTCCCAGGAGAGGGGAGTCTAGGACTAGAAGGTATAGGTTTAAGGTGAGAGGGGAAAGATTTAGGGAACATGAAGGGCAACTTACATGGCTACAACATTGTGAGGAAATGTTGGAGATAGATTGGGCACGTAATGAGGAGAGGCCAACTCCATCATCAAGACAAAACTTCATTGGACCCTGAAGGGCAGAGGAAACGCTGGAGACCAAAGACTGGTCCCCATTAGTGCCGTACTGTAGAGGCAGAAATGGGGACCCTGAACCACACCTGAGGCGCAATAAGAAAATGGCCAAGGACAGGCAGAGACGAGGTTTCTTCATTACTGCCCTAAGTGCAAGTAGCTTAATAGGCAGAAAGTAAGTGAGGAGTAACTTCCTCACAGAGAGTAAAACGAGCTGCCAGGGGAAGTGGTTGAGGCATGTACAATAGCAATCTTTAAAGAGATTTGGGTTAGTACGTAGTTAGAAAATGTTTAGAGAGTTAAGGCCAAACACCAGCAAATGGGAACTAGCTTAGGGGAGCACTGTGAATGACCTGGACTAGATGGACTGAATGGCCTATTTCTTTGCTATATTACTGGATGCTCTTCCCTGCAGAGAATGGGGAGGGGGGGGTGGACTTGTGAAGGCTGAAATTATTAGTTTGTTTAGGCATTTAGTTAATAGTGGGGGCAGAATGAGCTGCGTGTCAGCCCGAAACACATCGACTGTCTATTTCTCTCATTAGTTGCTGCCTGATCTGCTGAGTTCCTCCGATGTGTGTGTGTGTGTGTGTGTGTGTGTGTGTGTGGGGGGGGGGCACGGGGCTCAAGATTTCCATCATCTGCTGAATTGCATGTGCCCTTCATTCTGTGACTCTAACCTCTCCTTCCTCCACAGGTCTACGCCATGAAGCACTACAGCGAGGTGATAGCGCCGTACGCCCGCCTCCCGCCTCACCCCCACGTGGGCCAGATGGCCGAGGTGATCGCGGGCGACCGGGAGGCCTACGTGCTGTTCCTGCGGGGCCACGGCGACATGCACTCCTATGTGAGGACCTGCAAGCGGGTTCAGGAGGAGGAAGCAGCCGCACTTTTCCAGCAGATGGTCCAGGCAGTAGCCCACTGCCACCGCCATGGCGTCGTCCTCCGAGACCTCAAGCTGCGGAAGTTCGTCTTCACCGACAGGCGGAGGTGGGTTCTAGCAGCCGGGCAAAGGGGCAGTGGGAGGAGGGTGGGGGGAAGGAAGGCTGGTGGGGTGTGAGGAGGTTTAGTGGGGTGCACAGAATGGAGGGAGGCAATAGGGTGGAAGAGGGTGGGGACCAATGGGACGTGGGGAAAAGGAAGGAGTGGGCCAATGGGGTGTGGGGAGGAGGAGAGTGGAGGGCCAATGGGGTGTGGAAAGGAGGAGGGTGGGGGGGAGTTGTCTTACTACTCTTCATACAGATCAGATCATTACAGGGAATAAGGTAAAACAATAACAATGCAGAATAAAATGTAGCAGCTACAGAGAAAGGGCAGTGCAGGTAGACAATAGGTGCAAGATCATTACGAGGTGAATTGTTATGCAGGCCCATCCAGTGCCGGCTATCATTGCCCACACTTTGCTTTTCCATTCCACATTCTACACACCTGTCCCACCAGCCTCAAGAAGTGATCTCCGATGAAGGTTGCCATATAAATTCAAGTTTTATTGTTCTATCAGCACATTTTCTCCAATATTCATTTTTAATTTCTTTCCTTCAGGAACAAGCTGAGGCTGGAGACCCTGGAGGATTCCTGTCTCCTGAAGGGGGAAGATGACTCCCTGATGGACAAACACGGCTGCCCTGCCTATGTTGGTCCAGAGATCCTCAATGGCAAGCAGTCGTACTCAGGGAAGGCTGCTGATATCTGGAGCCTGGGCGTGGTGCTGTACACTATGCTGGTGGGCCGTTACCCGTTCCAGGACACCGAACCAGCCGCCCTGTTCAATAAGATCCGACGAGGACTGTTCACCATTCCAGAGAGCCTCTCCCCCAAAGCCAGGTGCCTTATCCGGTGTCTCCTGCGGCGCGACCCAGCTGATAGACTGACGGCCAGCGAGATCCTGGACCACCCCTGGTTCAATTCCAACTTCAACGTCCCCTGCAACCCCAACTTGGCCCCACTGACAGATCAGCTGGTCCCAGATGTTTACAGTGGGGACCTGAACGATTTGTAGAGGATTTTTTTATTATGATCGACAGACAAAGATATTTACAAAAGAGAGTCACGTTTTGCCTCCGTTGACTGTGAAATGGATAGATATTTCAAACTTAACGTCTGTGGGGTGCTCTGAAGGGGGTGTCTAACCACAGGGTATCAGGTATACCCGTAATCACAGGTGGGGTGTCTTCTCAGCAGAGGCATTTGTAGGTGTTGGACGGGGCAGGGTGTGCAGTTGATACTCTACCCCTTCCAAAGTTTTTCCTAAGAGGACAGACGGGTGGGAACCTCTAGAAGATGCTAACAGGATTAGCAGAGATCCCCACTGAAAATAATCGCTGAGGGAGAGGTGAGATGTGATTTAAAACCATTAGCTGGTAGTCCATTCTATCACCTGGTAGAGGTAGTAGCTGTGAGTTGCATTGTGCCCTTACCAGGTTAAAACCGGACAATCAAAGTCCTTATTAATTCTGCACTCTTAAGAGACTTGGGGCAGGACGTGAGGCTGTCTGCTGCCATGATGTGATTTCTCCAATCTCCCGCCAGCCAAAAGCAAGTTGCCCAGGTGGTGAATGTGAAGGAAGAAGGAGCTGCTCTGAACTCAGCCCTTCTCATCGCACAAAACTGAAGGATTCTTGAGGCGCAGCCAGACTGCTTTGTGAGTACCGTGCCACCTTGCAGTTACGGCGTGCTGTTCCGGGAATCATGCAGACACTCGATACTTGATTACTTTTGAAGCCTCTTCAGTGTTTACAGACCAGAATGCAGAGTGTTTGAGTCTCCGTTGTAGTGGCAACTGCTGTAAAAGGAGTGGACGTCAAACCCATGCTGTCTTTTGATTAACTCGCAGCTTGTGGAACATACACAAAGAACCCCTGTGTTAGGCTGCCCATTCTGCTTTTGGCAATTCCGGTCGGTGGTCACTTGGTGTCCTCCTGCTTGTAACACTCTCAGTCAACGTACATTTGGGTGGCAGCAACCCTCTCTAGAAGCGAGCTGATGCCTCCCTTGTGGGCATTGAACTGGCCAAGGCGTTAGTCAACATGTGTTCCACCACAGAACAAGCGGCCAAACCTACTTCAGTCCTGACTTGCCAAAAATAAAGTGTAGATAATACTTTTCTGCGGCGGCCCTTTGTGGAGACAGTGGGCTGGGTGAGTCTGTCAGTGAGGACTGATGTCAGCCTTCTTATTCCTAAACAGACTGTGCACCATAATGGCCAAAAACCACAAATGACGGGACGGAATCTTTTGCAGGTTTTTTTTGTACAGGATATTACTGATGACAAGTTGTAAATGTTGGTAAAATGCACACAACAAAAACACTACATTTTGAATTAGTGTGTCTATGAACTGACTGTATATTTGTCAATTTCAATTAAAAATGTGTATTTTTTGTCTGCTGTTTAATCTCACTTTTTTTTTTAAAAAGAAAAATTGTCAGCTGACAGACAAAAATAGCAGTAAAGCTATTTTTTTCCCGTGATCATGTTCCATAATCAGAGATGCTAAGTGACTTTTGGTTAGAAACACAAGAGATTCCGCAGATGCTGGAAATCCAAAGCAACACACACAAAATGCTGGAGGAACTCAGCAGGCTGGACAGCATCTATATTTTGGGTTGAGACCCTCCTTCAAGACTTGAGAAGATAGGGAAATAGTGGCTGAGTTAAAAGGTGGGGGGGAGGGGGAGAGGCTATATGGAAGGTGCTAGGTGAATTTTCCCCCTTCTTTAGTCCTGAAGCGTCTTGGCCTGAAACGTAGACTGTTTACTCTTTTCCATAGATGCTGCCTAGCCTGCTGAGTTTCTCCAGCATTTTGTGTGTGTTGCTTTGGATATCCAGCAGCTGCAAACTTTAATGTTTTGCTTAGAAAGTTGGATTTTGGTTAGAACAGAGGTAACAAACCATTGACTTGATACTTGGGTGAGGCAAGACTTTCATAGTGGACCACATGGTCTACCTCATCTTTGCTGATCCTGGGGATATTGTTGCATCACAACTTGTTAAATCCTCATTAATGGACGGAAAGTAGCTCACTGGAGCCTGACTTTAAGATCCCTGATATAGTTGTTGGCCAGTTGTAACTTGGAAGTCCAAATGCAGGATTGCCTAAAGTTTAACTTACAGGTTGAGTCAGTGGTAGGGAAGGCAAATGCAATGTTTGCATTTATTTCAAGAGGACTAGAATATAAAAGCAAGGATGTATACTGAAGCTATATAAGGCATTAGTCAGACCACACTTAGAGTTCAGTGAGCAGCTTTGGGCCCCTTATCTAAGAAAGGATGTGCTGGCATTGGAGAGGGTCCAGAGGAGATTTACAGGAAATATCCAGGGAATGAAAGGGAATGTATGCATTGGGATTTTTAGTGAAATGAGGGAGTATCTCATTGAAACCTGAATATTGAAAAGCCTAGATGGAATGACCGTGGATGGAATTTTTACAATAGTGGGAGAGTCTAAGAGCAGAGGGCACAGCCTCAGAATAGAAGGAACTCCCTTTCAGACAGGGGCAATTCTGGAATTCACTGCCACAAATGGCTGGTGTGGCCAAGGCATTGGGTGCATTTAAAGCGGAGGTTGATAGGGTGTCAAAGTTTATGGGAAGAAGGCAGAAGAAAGGGGTTTTAAGGGAATAGTAGTCATCCATGATCAAGTGGCAGAGCAGACACCATGGGCAAGATGAGGGCAAACAATCTTGAGTTGAGAAAGGTTAAATTGGAGAAAGGCCAATGTTGACAGAATAGGAAAGGATCTGGTAGGTGTGGTTTGAGACATGTTAATTTCTGGCAAAGGTGTACTTGCTAAGTGGGAGGCCTTCAAAGTGCAGTTTTGAGAGTACAAAGTTTGCATGTGCCTGTCAGAATAAAAGACAAGGATAACAAGTTTAGGGAACCATTGTTTACAAGAGATGTTGAGGCCCTGGTTAAGAAAAAGGAGTTGCATAGCAGGTAGGAACAAATGAGGTGGCTGAAGAAAGGGAGCACTTACAGAAATCAGGGGAGCTAAAAGGAAGCATGAGGTTGCCCTGGTGGACAAGGTAAAGGAGAATCCTAAGGGATTCTACAGATACGTAAAGAGCAAAAGGATTGTAAGGGACAAAATTGGTCCCCGGGAAGATCAGAGTGGCAATCTATGCATGCAGACAAAAGAGATGGGGGAGGTTTTAATAGATTTTTTTGCATTTGTGTTTACTGAGCATCCGGACAGAGTCTATAGATGTGAGGCAATGCAGCAGTGAAGTCGTGGACCCTATACAAATCACTAAGGAGGAAGTGTTTGCTGTCTTGAGGCAAATTATGGTAGATAAATCCCCAGGGCTTGACAATTTGTTGCCTGGGACCCTGTGGGAGACTAGTGCAGAAACTGCAGGGACCCTAGCAGAGGTACTAAACATCCTTAGCCATGGATGAGGTGCCAGAGGATTGGAGGATAGCTAGTGTTATTCCGTTTTTTAAAAAGCTCTAAGGATAAGCCAGGAAATTACAGGCCAGTGAGCCTGACATCAGTAGTGGGAAAGTTACTGGAAGGTATTCTATGGGACCAGATCGATGAGTATTTGGATAGACATCGTCTTATTAAGGATAGTCAGCATGGCTTTGCGTGTAGTAGGCCATGTCTAATCAGAGTTTTTCGAGGAAGTTACTAGGTAAATCGATGAAGGCAAAGCAGTGGATGTTGTCTTCATGGACTTTAGCAAGGACTTTGACAAGGTCCCGCCTGGAAGTTGGTGAAGAAGGTTCAGTCACTTGGCATTCAAGATGAGGTGGTAAACTAGATTAGACATTGGCTTTGTGTGAGAAACCAGAGAGTGGAAGTAGATGGTTGCTCTGTGACTAGTGGAATGCCACAGGGATCGGTGCTGGGTCCAATGTTGTTTGTCATCTATATCAACAATCTGGATGATAACGTGGTTAACTGAATCAGTAGATTTGCAGATGACACTAAGATTGGGGGTGCAGTCGATTGCAAGGAAGATTATCAAAGCTTGCAGCAGGATCTGAACCAGGTGGTGAAATGGGCTGAAAAATGGTAGATGGAATTTAATGCAGACAAGTGTGAGGTGCTGCACTTTGGCAGGACCAACCAGGGTAGGTCATACCATGAGCAGGAGTGCAGTGGAACAGAGGGATCAGGGAATTCAGATCCATAATTCCTTAAAAGTGGTATCACAGGTAGCCAGTCATAAATAAGAGAAAATCTGATGCTGGAAATCCAAGCAACACACACAAATGGGGCATTATTGTTGAGGTGATTGGAAATAGGCACCGAGGGGATGTCAGGGGTAAGTTTTTCACACAGAGAGTGGTGGGTGCAAGGAATACACTGCCAGTGGTGGTGGTGGAAGCAGATACCATAGGGTATTTTAAGAGCCTCTTAGACAGGGACATGGAGCTTAGAAAAAATAGAGGGCTATGATCTAGGGAAATACTTGGTAGTCCCTAGAGTAGGTTATATGGTCGGCACAACCATGTGGATCGAAGGGCCTTTAATGTGCTGTACATTTCTATGTTCTATGTTCAAAATACTGGAGGAACTTGGCAGGCCAGGCAGCATTTATGGAAAAGAATACACAGGTAGAGAGGGTCGTTAAGAAAGCTTTTGGCAGATCGGTCTTCATAAATTAATGTACTGAGTACAGGAGTGGGCTGTTATGTTGAAGTTGTATAAGACATTGGTGATGCCTAATATAGAGTACTGTGTGCAGTTTTGGCCACCTACCCACCAGAGAGATGTGAATAAGATTGAAAGAGTGCAGAGAAAAATTAACAAGGATGTTGCTGGGACGGGAGAACCCAAGTTATAAGGAAAGATTGAATAGGTTTGGACTTTATTCCCTGGAACATAGAAGATCAAAGGGAGATTTGATAGAGGTATTCAAAATTATGAGGGTTATATGTAGGGCAAATGCAAGCAGGCTTTTTCCACTGAGGTTGGGTGAGACTAGAACTAGAGGTCATGGGTTAATGGTGAAAGGTGAAATGTTTAAGGGGAACATGAGGGAAACTCCTTCACTCAGGGCGATGAGAGTGTGGAACAAGCTGCCAGTGCAGGCGGATATGAGCTTAATTTCAACATGTAAGAGTAATTAGGATAGGTATGTGTATGGAGGGCTATGGTCCAGTTGCAGGTCGATGTGACTAGGAAGCTCAATGGTTTGGCACAGACTAGATGGGCCGAAGGGCCTGTTTCTGTGCTGTAGTGTTCTATGACTATAAGTTACCTAAACTTATCATAAATTATACAGACCTTGCACCCTGTCAGTTTGAAAAGAAAAAGCAATTAACTACCAATTGCTGGTAGCCATCTTATGTAACTTTTTATTGGGATACAGTGCAGAATAGGCCCTACCAGCCCAATGAGACATAATCCCGATTTCACCCTGGCCTAATCACATGACAATTCACAATGACCAATTAACCTACTAACTATTACGTCTTTGGACTGTGGGAGGGAACCGGAGCATCTGAAGGAAACCTATACAGTCACAGGGAGAACGTACAAACTCCTTAAAGGCAGTGGTGGGAATTGAACCTGGGACGGCTGCACTGTAAAAGTATTGTGCTAACCACTATACTACCATGTCGCACCATCAGGGACACTGGACTGAGGTTTATGCGTGTTTACTTTCTCACAGACTAAGTTTCACCTTGCACGAGTTCTCACAGACGCTGCTACATCTTTGGATCTTTCATCTTCTCCTTCGTTCTGGTATCGTATTCAGCGTTCTGCCCCGAAGTGGTGGACACTGAAATGGAGTTGATATTGCAGGTTGGATCTACAGTACACAAACAGACTCACCTGAGCTAGTCCCCTTTACCTGTTTGGTGCTACAGTGGCATAGCTGTTTGTGCTTGGGGTGTCAGAGTTCAACATTAGTTTCCTCTGTAAGGAGTCTGTGGAATGCATGGGTTTCCTTCGGATCTTCTGGTTTCTTCCCACATTCCAAAGACATACTGGTTAGTAAGTTAATTAGTCATTGTAAATTGCCCCGTGATTAGGCTTGGGTTTAATCCGGAAGGGCCAGTTCCATCACTAAATAAAAAAACTAAACATTATCATTATCTACCACTTTCTTTGGTAATTCATTCCATGTACTCATCACCCTCTGTCTGGAAGAAGGCACCATTCAGGTCCCCTTTCCCTTCTCACCTTATCTCCCCAACATCCATGTCCTTATGCTTGGGAAATACCAATATGAAGTCCTCATTAAAGATCTTGTTCACTTCCTCTACCTCCTCCCATAATCCCCTTCTTTGAGTCATACAGCAATGCAGGCCTTTTGGCCCATCAAGTCCATTCCAACCAGTTGCCCACTGGTTATTCCCAATTTTCTGATGCATTCGGTCCATAACCCTCTAAAGAAGGGATTCCCAACTTTTTTTTAATGCCATGGACCAATACCATTAAGCAAGGTGTCTGTGGGCCACAGGTTGGAAACCCCTGCCCTAGGCCCCACCCCTCCATGTACCCATCCAATGCAGGATACTATTGTATCTGCCTCCACCACTTCCTCTGGCAGCTTGTTCTACAGACTCAGCCCCCTCTCCATGGAGAAGTTGCCCCTTGGGTTTAAATCTTTCAAATCTTTCCCCTCTCACCCTAATCTTATGCCCCATGTTTCTGGATGCCCCTATCCTGAGGAAGGCTTTCCAAAGTGCATTACCTCACACTTCTCTGTACTGAAATCCACTTGATCCTCCTTGGCCCACTTCCCTAACTGATGACATTTCCCATCAACTATAATATCCTTCTCCACTATCAAATAACCTCCTTCACTATCAGCTGTTTGTCCTTGGGTGTCCTTAGCCACCTCACTTTATATCTCCTAATATACATACAGTATACAATGCTTTGGGATTCTTCTTAATCCAAATTGACTGGGACATTCATGGCTTTTCTAGCCCTCCTAATTCCATATTTATTTTTCCAGACTCCTTTGAGTTTGTTGATGGTGGGGCCAAGAAAGCCCTACTTCCTCAGGAGCTAAAGAAATTTGGCACGTCCCCATCGACCATTACCAATATTTATCGACACACCATAGAAAGTATTCTGTCTGGATGCCTCCTGTCTTGCTCTGTAAGTGACCACAAGAAACCATGGGGAGCTATGGCCACAGCTCAGCACATCACAGGAACCAGTCTCCCTTCTGTGGACTCCGTCTACACTCCTCTCTGCCTCAGCAAAGCAGCCAGCTTAATCAAAGACCCCATCTGCCCCAGACATTCTCTTTCCTCAGGCAGAAGATACAAAAACCTGAAAGTACATACCACCAGGCTCAAGGACAGCTTCCACCCTGTTATTAGACTGTGGACAGACTTCACAATCTACCTTGTTATGATCTTGCACTTTATTGTTTACCTGCACTGCACTTTTTTGATAGCTTTTACACTTTATTCTGCATTGTTATCGTTTTACCTTATTCCAGCTCAATGCACTGTGTAATGAGCTGAACTATATAAAAAAAATGCAAGACAAGCTTTTGATTGTATCTTGGGTCATGTGACAATGAAAAACAATAACTGGTTGTCCACCCAGGAAATGCTCTCTTCTCACTGCTGCCATCAGAAGGTACAAAAGCCTCAGACCTCACACCACCAGGTTCAGGAACAGTTATTACCCCTCAACCATCAGGCTCTTCAACCAAAGGGGATAACTTCATTCAGCTTCACTTGCCCCATCATTGAACTGTTTCCACAATCAATGGACTCACTTTCAAGGACTCTTTATCTCATGCTCTCGATATTTAGTGCTTATTTCTTTATATTATTATTTCTCCTTTTATATTTAAATACAAACACCTATGTCAGGATGCTGTTTGTTGACTATAGCTCAGCATCTAACACCATCATCCCCATAATTCTGATTGATAAGTTACAGAACCTGAGCCTCTGTACCTCCATCTGCAATTGGATCCTCGACTTCCTAACCAGAAGATCACAATCTGTGTGGATTGGTAATAATATCCCCTCCTTGCTGATGATCAACACTGGCACATCTCAGGGGTGTGTGCTTAGCCCACTGCTCTACTCTCTCTATACCATGACTGTGTGGCTAGGTATAGTTCAAACACCATCTATAAATTTGCTGATGATACAACCATTGTTGGTAGAATCTCAGATGGAGATGACAGGGTGTTCAGGAGCTTGATATACCAACTAGTTGAGTGGTGTCACAGCAACAACCTTGCATTCAATGTCAGTAGACCAAAGGGCTTATTGTGGACTTCAGGAAGGGTAAGTTGAGGGAATATGAACCAATCCTCATAGAGGGATCAGAAGTGGAGAGAGTGAGCAATTTCAAGTTCCTTGGTGTCAATATCTCTGAGAGTCTAACCTGGTCCCAACATATTGATGCAGCTATAAAGAAGGCAAGACAGCGACTATACTTCATTAGGAGTTTGAAGAGATTTGGTTTGTCAACGAAAACACTTGAAAACTTCTATAGACGTACTGTAGAGAGCATTCTGACAGGCTGCATCACTGTCTGGTATGGGGGGGATGTGGGGAACACTACTGTATAGGACCGAAAGAAGCTACAGAAAGTTGTAAAATCAATCAGCTCCATCTTGAGTACTAGCCTCCATAGTACCCAAGACATCTTCAAGGAACGGTGCCTTAGGAAGGTGACGTCCATTATCAAGGACCCCCATCACCCAGGACATGCCCTCTTCTCATTGTTACCATCAGGAAGGAGGTACAGAAGGCTGAAGGCACACACTCAGCGATTCAGGAACAGCTTCTTCCCCTCCGACATCCAATTTCTAAATGGACATTGAACCCACGAACACTACCTCACTTTTTTGTAATTGATTTACTTTTTTTTCTTTCTATATTATCACGTATTGCAACGAATTGCTGCTGCTATATTTTAAAACACATGCTGGTGATAATAAACCTGATTCTGATATTTTCAGTTTGTTGTCTTCTGCACTCTGGTTGAATACCCTAGTAGGCTGGTCTTTCATTGATTCCATTATGGTTACTATTCTAAAGGTTTACTGACTATGCCCACTAGAAAATGAATCTTAGGGTTGTATAAGGTGACATATATGCACTTTGATAATAAATTTACTGTGAACTTTGAACAAAATCAATATTCTGCAAAGGCCTTGTCCAATTACAACTAGCTAATATCTTTTGTCGGACTTGGAAAAGGAGTAAACCAAGTAGATTCTACAATTCAGTGAAGGTGGGGGAGAGAGGGACTAAAAAAAGGAAATATCTGTGATTGAGTGAGGCCACGTGAGGTAGGTTAGTGGGGAGACTAGTGATTGTGACTCTTTGTGTGTGTGTGTGTGTGTTGGTAATGGTTGGGCTGTAGGACCACGTTGTAACACCACCACCAGCTGGGTGAATACCATACTGCAACAGCTGCAGAAGTTTCAAATATCACGAAGAGTGTATGATGCAACACCTTAAGCTGAAAGCTTTTTTATTTGAGGTAACTCTAGACTGGTTGAAGTAGCTAGTTACATATTCTCAGTACACGTTGGTTGTTTTTGATTCACATGAGTACCACTTTATCAGGTACACCTGCTCATTAATGTAAATACTAATCCGCCAATCTTGTAGCAGCAACTCAGTGCATAAAAGCATACAAACATGGTCAGGAGTTTCAGCTGTTGTTCAAACTAAACATCAGAATGGAGAAGAAATGTGATCTAAGTGACTTTGACCACGGATTAATACTTGGTGCCAGGTGCAGAGTGGTTTGGGTATCTCAGAAACAACTGTTCACCTGGATTTTCACACTCAACAGTCTCTAGTGCTTACAGAGAGAGGTGTAAAAAATAAAAATCGTCATCCAGTCAGCGTCAGTTCTGTGGGTGAAAATGCCTTGTTAATGAAAGAGATCAGAGGAGAATGGCCAGACTGGTTCAAGCTGACAGTAACTCAAATAACCACTCGATGCAACAGTGGTGTGCTGAAGAGCATCTCTGAATGCACAACACATCAAACCTTGAAGTGGATGAGCAACACCAGCAGTAGACCACACAGGCTTCCACTGGTGCACCTAATAAAGTCAGATGGGCAACCAGTATTTGCTTTTCCCCCAACGTTAAAATACCTAGATGACATGCATTGAAGGCAAGAATTGGGAAGTTTAAAGGAGATGGGCAGGGAAAGATATCTGTTTGTGACTGGTGCTAGAAATCATTGCCAGAAATGGTGGAGGAGGAGAATATGATAGAAACTTTTATGGGACTCTTAGATATGCACATGAATATGCAGAGAACAGTTCCTCAAGAGGGCAGCATCCATCATTGGGTATCCTCACCATCAACAGCATACCTTCCTTTTGTGCTGACCCTTTAACACACTCTGAGATCAATCTAACCCTGGCCTCCCACATAGCCCTCCATTTTTCTTTCATCCAAATGCCTATCTAAATGTTCTTAATGTATCTGCATCTACCATCTCTCCTGGTGAGGCGTTCCACATATCCACCACTCTCTGTATAAAAAAGCCTACATCTGACAAGCCTCTATATTTTACTCCCAACACTTTAAAATTATGCCCCCTCATATCAGCCATTTCCACCCTGGGAAAGAGTCTGCAGCTGTCCACTCCATTTATGCTTCTTATCATCTTGTACACCTCTGTCAAGTCACCTGTCATTGTGCTTTGCTCCAAAGAACAAAGCCCTGGCTTGCTCAACCTATCCTCATGTAAGGGGTTTCTTCTTTTATGTTACTGCGTAGTCTAATTAAAATGGCTTCTTTGTTATGTTGTAATTGAAATGACTTCTTTGTTATGTTAACTGCTGAGAAAGTCCTCCCGCTAGTAGTTTGTTTGGATCATGTTACTGATAAGAGGTTGAACAAACCAAGTGGGATAGATGTTATTCTTTCTGTGTGTTTGTAAGTTAGTGTGATGCGCGGGTTTTTGTGGAGAAGGCAGGAGAGAGAGACAGGGGATGGACCAGGTGCTGTGAGTCCGCTAACGGGGTCGGACCCCGAGCAGGAGTCTGAGGTCCAGGGTGTTCGGCGAGGAGAGGAGACGGAGACGGACTCGTGTGGAGTGTCTGGTCGACCACCGTTGTTGGTCCCAGATGGCAGGTCGAGGTGGTCCGAGGGGATCGCAGAGTGAAGAAGGAGGGTCCCGAGCTCCAAATTTCCTATTATATTTTATTCTCTATTAATTATATAGTTCCCGTAATATCTATAAACTGTAAATTATTTAATCACATCTGGTGTATTGTCTGTTATTTGGGCAGGGTGGGTACATCACACAGCATCCACATAAACTATTACCCAGTTTGGCGGGGCCGAGGCTGTTTCCCTAGACGACAGTGAGCTGAGCGACCCTGAGGCTGGCCAGGTGGGCTCCGCTCATAAGACATGCTCTCTAATCCAGAAAAAAATCTCCTCCACACATCTCTAAAGCTTCCATATACTCCCAAAATGAGGTGACCAGAATTGAACACAATATTCCAAGTGTGGTCTAACCAGAGTTTTATAAAAGCTGAAACACTACTTCTTGAACACAATACCCCGAGTAATGAAGGCCAACAACTATACACCTTCTTAACCACCCTATCAAATTGTACAACAACCTTGAGGGATCTACGGACATGGACCCCAAGATCCCTTTGTTCCTCCACACTGCAAGAATCTTACTATTAACCTTGTACTCTGCCTCAAGTTCAACATTCCTAAATGTACCACCACACTTTTCTAGCTCAAACTCCATCTGCCACCTGTCAGCCCAGCTCTGCATCCTATGCTTTGCTTTAATTTCATAAAATTCCCCCTCAGAATGATATCCTCCCATTCCCAATCACCCTTGGAATTGTCTCCTCCCTTTCCCAATCACCCTTGGAATAATCTTCTCTCATTCCTATTCCCCCACAGAATGATCTCCTTCCATTCCCAATCTCCCTTGGAATTAACTCCTTCCATTATGAATTTAGAACAAAACATAGAAAATCAGATCTGGGCTGAGAAGTGGCAGATGGAGTTCAATCCAGCAAAGTGTGAAATGATACACTTTAGAAGGTCAAACTTGAAAGCAAAATACATGGTTAACCATTCTGAGGGGGAATTTTGTGAATTCCATAAATTGTTCTGAATTCCTTTGTCCTACGTCAAGCAATGCGGCATGGAGGGAGATGGATGATCTATGGCAACAATGTTAGTGTAGCAGTTAGTACAATGCTATTACAGTTCAGGACATCAGAGTTCAGTGTTCAATTCTGGCATCTGTTGTAAGAAAGTTTACATGTTCCTCCTGTGTGTGTGTATGGGTTTCCTCCAGGTGCTCTGGTTTTCTCCCACAGTCCAAAGATGTACTGGTTAGTAGGTTAATTAGTCAGTGTAAATTGTTCTGTTATTAGGCTAGGGTTGCTGAGCTTGAAGGGCTGGTAGGGCCTCTTCCGTGCTGTATCTCTAATAAATAAAACTCGTCATCTTACCCACCCCAGTGGCACCTCAAACAACATCACTTCTTGGCTCAGAGCCACTATTTTGTAATTAACCCAACTACAGTATCTATTCCCCTCCGAACCCACATGAGTTGATGCTGGAATGCAACGTGTGAAGGGTTGATAAGGCCAAGTCAGACCACGTGCCGAAGAAGTAAAGGGCTACATCACCTCTTTGCAGCTTGCTGAAACGTCAAGAATCCTTCCTCCACAGGGTGGTGACTGACATTAAACTGCTCCATGACAGATGGCTCAAGGTGTGGTTTACGAGAATGCAAGCAGATGGAAGGAAATGGAAGTCAGAGACACGCAAGAGTTTGTTTAAAGGTCTTTGCTTATTCAACCTACATGCCAATGAACTGCCATCAAGCCAACCCTAAAAGGTCATCGATGTAGACAGAACCTGCAGGCTGGAGAGGACTCCTAGTTACAATTCTCTTCTTTCTTCTACAGTCTTATGAGATCAAATAAGTTTTCCTTTCACTCTAGCTTTGAGAGAATTCTGAGGTGGCTAAAAAAAGTAATAAATGCACTCTTCCAGAGATGGGGCAGGAGATGGTTGGTGGAACTGGGAGGTATGTAGGTCCTTCTGCTGCATACAAAGGACATCCATGCACCCTAACCCTGGTTGTCATCACTGTCTGGCATGCCAATTCAAATGGACAAGGAAGTCAAGAAGCAGCAGATTAGTGGGTATTGCCCAATAGATCACAGGCACATTTCTCCTGACCATCAGAAGTATCTCCAGTAGGAGGCGCTGCCTCAAGAAGGCAAGAACCATCAGCAAAGATCCCCACCATCTGGACCATGCCATAATAGAGCATCAGTAGATTCTGGTATGGTTAGGGTGGCACTGGTTAGTTCAGGAATGACATAGCTGAAGGGAAATAGCTGTTTTTGAACCTAGTGGTGTGGAACTTCATGCTTCTGTACCTCCTGCCGATGGTTGATGCAAAACTATGGTATGGTCCAGATGGTGGGGATCTTTGCTGATGGCTCTTGCCTTCTTGAGGCAGCGCCTCCTACTGGAGATACTTCTGATGGTCAGGAAAAATGAGCCTGTGATCTATTGGGCAATACCCACTACTCTGCTGCTTCTTGACTTCCATGTGCATTCGAATTGCCATACCAGAACAGAATTCTCATTGAAACTTATCAACTGCTGAAAGACCTAGATAGAGTGGATATGGACATGATGTTTCCGATGGTGGAGGAGTCTAGAACCAGAGGGTACAGCCTTAGAATAGAGGGGTGTCCATTTAGAACGGAGATGGAGAGTAATTTCTTAAGTCAGAGAGTGGTGAGTCTGTGGAATCCATTGCCAAAGGTGGCTGTGGAGGCTAGGTTATTGGGTGTCTTTAAGGCTGAAGTTGATATGTTCTTGATTAGTCAGCGTGAAAGCTTATGGGGATTAGGCAGGAAAATGGAGTTGAGCGGGAAATGGATCAGCCCTGATGGAATGGCGAAGCAGATTCAACAGTCTAATTCTGCTCATATGTCTCAATGTTTTATGGTCAAATCACTGCTTCGGTATAGCAACACTATGGCCATGTTGAACTACAACGGGCTTTGTTTTTGTTTTAATTGTTTTTCCCTCTTCTTTGTTTTTGTCTGGTGAATGTTGTCTCTTTAATGCCATGTGCCTGTGATCTTTTTTTTTCAAGATTCGAGATTCACGTTTATTTGTCACGAGCACTTTGAAACATACAAGTGAGATAAACAACCAACACACCCAAAGGTGTGCTGGGGGCAGCCCGCAAGTGTTGCCAAACATTTCAACTCCAACAAAGCAACAACAGCAAAAACAAAGACCCACCCCCACCCCCACATACACACCGCAGAACAACATGGAACACAAAGTTTAAAGTAAATTTGTTAACAAAGTAGAGCACACATATGTCACTAGATACAATTCTGAGATTCATTTTCTCACAGGCATACTCAGTAAATCCATAATAGAATCAACAAAAGACTGCACCAACTGGTCATGCAATCAGTGTGCAAAAGGCAACAAACTGTGCAAATATCAAAAAGAAATAATCATATTAAATAAATATTGAGAACATGAGATGAAGTGTCCTTGAAAGTGAGTTCATAGGTTGTGGGAACATTTCAATGATGGGACAAGTGAAGTTATCCCCTCTGGTTTAGGAGTCTGATGGCTGAGGGGTAATAACTGTCCTTGAACCTGGTGGTGTGATCCTGATCCTCCTGCTCCTTCTTCCTAATGGCAGCAGCGAGAAGAGAGCATGAACTAATGATGAGGGTCCCAGATGATGGATGCTGCTTTCCTGTGACAACGCTCTGTGTAGATGTGCTCAGTGGTGGGGAGGGCTTTACCGTGATGGACTGAGCTGTAGCCACTATTTTTGTAGGATTTTCCCTTCAGGGGCATTGGTGTTTCCATACCAGGCTGTGATGCAGCCAGTCAATGTACTCTCCACCATACATCTCTAGAAGTCTATCAAAGTTTTAGATGACATGCCAAATCTTCACAAACTCCTAAGGAAGTAGCGGTAGTGTCAAGCTTTCTTTGTTATTGTATTTGCATGCTGGGCCCAGAACACCTCAGCTGAAATGATAACACTGAGGAATTTAAAGTTGCTGACCCTCTCCACTTCTGACCCTCTGATGAGGACTGGCTCATGGAACTCCTGCTCCTGAAGTCAATAATCAGCTCCTTCATTTTGCTGACATTGAGTGATTTTCAGTCTTCCTCCTACATGCTGATTCATCACTACCATGATTTGGCCTACGATAGTACAAGCAACAAGCAACAGCAGTAAAAGCAACCCACCCATACACCTTTAACTCCAGGTAAGGCCCCTAGCTCCAGCTTCTAGTGGAGACAGATGCCCCAGGAGACTTGCAGAGATTCGAAGACTTGGCTCTGGCCAATGGGCCTCAACTTCCTGAATGCTGCAGCAAGTAATTTTTTCATTGAGCTTGTGTACATCTGACAATTAACTCAAACTCGACTTTGAGCCCACCCTGCATACAATGAGTGTTGAGTACCTATCAATCTGCACTGGGGCCTTTTTCACTGCCTCTGGCACATCAGCACTACTGGGATCTCAGAAACCATCCAGCACGTGGAACCTTGGCTGGCCTTGAGTGACAGGCCGCTGACTAAACTCAACTGCACGAACCGTGAATGACATCTCCTCACAATCAACACTAGATTCAGGATTGTTTCTTGTCATTCTTCAGTCCACAAATGTAAAGGAGAACAAAAGAATTGTTACTCTTGATCTGCTGCAGCAAAAAAACACCCACACAATGGCAGAGCGAGTGAAGCCTCTGTCGGTCAGGGATGACCATGGATGTTGTGTCCTAGCTGTCTAGATACACAAGCCTGGGCAGTACAATATGCGAATCAAGCTGTTTCCCATGTAGCAAGCTCCCCTCTCCACGCATCTGATGAACCCAAAGGAACGGCAGAGACCAATACAGTTCAGCCCCAGCAGTGTCACAGGAGTTGCCAGTCAGTGTTGAACTCAGTGTAGAACTGACTTAGGGACTCCAGCCCTGGATTTTTCCTTAGGGTTTACTCCTAAGCCTTCCCTATGAGTGGGAATCGCCACAAAGCAGCAGAGGTTTGAGATCAGATTTTTCCTTCTCCTAGATGAGCCCCATCTGCGCGAAGTGACTGGCTTTAAGGTGTCAGTAACCCGCCTTTGCCCCTTCTCCTGTCAGTAGAAACAGTTCTGCCTGACTCAGTAGCTAAGCCACATGTGAAGAGCAGGAGCTGGACTTGGTTGTTGGAGGCTATTTGAGGTGCACACCATTGGGAGCATTTAACAGGTAGTGGGAGCTTGTCTTCATTACCACCCCCGGCTATGACAACCTTAAGGAACAATAAGCATAAAGAACACAAATAAAACACGAAAAAACACAATAAATACGTGTAAAAGCAATTCTATAAAACACAATATACAAGTAACTACTGTATACAGACTGATTGTATGTACATAAAGTGATACTAAGTGATGTGTGTGTAGTGGTGGTGGGGTGGGTTAGTGGGTGGGGGTGTTGATCAGCCTGATGCCTTGGGGAAAGTAACTGATTTTGAGTCTGGTGGTCCTGGCGTGGTTGCTACATAGCCTTCTCCCTGATGGGAGTGAGACAAATAGTCCATAAGCAGGGTGTGTGGGATTTTTCAAGATATAGCTGGTCTTTTTCTGGCACCTTTCTATATATATGCCTGTAATGGCCAGTGGGCAGGTGCCAGTGATGTGTTGGGCGGTTGTAGAGCCCTCCAAACTGCCACAGTGCATTTTTTGTACTACGCTGTCTTGATACACAGAAAAAGCTCTGTGCATACATTGTACAGCACTGGTTTAACTTCTAAAATATTATCAGAAGGAACTGGTCATGAATTATACAATCAATATGTCCTTGTTTAACAGGAATTGTACACAAACTGTCCGAGAGTGCTCTGGATATCCATTTATGGTAACTCCTCACACACAAAGGCTCAAAACACTGAAGAATGTTGGCATATTCAGACTCGGTTATACACTGAAGGACTAAAGGCATAAATATCCCTGGACTGGGAACTTAAAAAGACATGCCTACATTTTAGAAGATACAATCAGAACAAAAGACACCGTAGACAGACAGTATCTTTTTCTCAGGGTTGAAATGTCTAATACCAGAGGTCATGAATTTAAGTTGAGAGGGGGTTATTTCAAAGCAGGTGTGAGGAGCAAGTGTTTTTTTTACACAGAGGGTGGTAGATGCCTGGAATTGCCTGCCAAGGAATGGTGGTAGAGGCAGATACGTTCGAGACTTTTAAGAGGCGTTTAGATAGGCGTATGAATGTGAGGGAAACAGAAGGGGATTAGTTTGGTTGGCCATTTGATCACTAATTTAACTGGATTGTCACAACATTGTATCCGAAGGGTCTGTTCCTGTGTTTTACTGTTCTATGTTCTAAACTACATACTGGAAGACCTGTGGTTAAATACACATTTGTCCAGATATTCAGAAACTCTCCTCAATCCTCAAAGATCTTGGTGTGGCTCCAACCTCCCAGTTTTCTTTTCAACCAAACTTACACTGTTCAACACAAACAAAATGCTGGAGGAACAGTTGATCAAGTACCACACAGTTCCAAGTAAACAGTACCAAGACTTTTTATTGAATTGAATTGACTTAATTGCTTACATCCTTCATATACATAAGGAGTAAAAATCTTTACGTTACGTGTCCGTCTAAATGTGCAATGTGCAATTTATTGTCATTTATAATAAATAGTATGTACACCAGGACATAAATATAACAGACAAATACAGGAAGGGGCAGAACCCAGAATAAGAAAGTGGGGGCGGGGATGGAGCACAAACTAGCATGTTATAAGGATCTCTGTCAAAAAGGTTGATTGTTTATTCCCCTTCATAGATGTAGCCTGACTTGCTGAGTTCCTCTAGCATTTTGTGTGTGTTACTCAAGATTTCCCGATTGTGAAACACTCACCTTTGTTCTTTCTCTCTTTTACACTCACAAAACCTTACTTTTTATCCAAACTGTCTTTTTTTTTTGTTGCTCAGAATTAAAATCTCACCTGATAAAAAAGAATCACTCTGGGTTTAAAACTGTAATAATGCTGCTATACAAATGCAAACTGTTGTTGTGAGCACAATAGTCAAAAAACTTCCAAATTTCGGCACCAAGGACAATGAGTTTTATTTTATTTTACTTCATTTAGAGATAAAGCATGGAACAGGCCTTTCTGGCCCGATAAGCCACACTGCCCAGAAAGCCACCTAATCACAGGACAATTTACAATTTACAATGGCCAAATTAACCTACTAACTGGTATGGCTTTGGACTGTGGGAGGAAACCCATGCAGCTCATGGGGAGAACATACAAACTCCTTAGAGACAGGACCGGAATTGAACTCTGAAGTCCGGAATGACCCGAGCTGTAATAGTGTCGCACTAACCACTATGCTACCATGGTGCCGAGATACCATTACAATTTCCATTCACCCACCAGATACCTGTAGGTTTGCACAATCAATTATGAGCAAACAGTGTGTGACCTTTTTAAGCTGTTCTGTAATTAAAAAGAACTTCATTAAAAATTAAATACTCAAGGCAACAGACAGTGCAATCAGTCGAGTCAATTACATTTCATTAGGAGTTTGAGAAGATTTAATATGTCACCAACAACACTTGAAAATTTCTACAGATGTACTGTGGAGAGCATTCTAACTGGTTGCATCATTGTCTGGTATTTGGGGGGAAGGAGAACTACTGCAAAGGATCAAAGTAAGCTACAGAGAGTTGTCAACTCAGTCAGCTCCATCCTGGGCCCTAGCCTCCGTAGTATCCAGGACACCTTCAAGGAGAGATGTCTCAGAAGGGTGCTGTCCATCAATAAGGACCCACATCATCCAGGTTATGCCTTGTTCTCATTGCTACCATCAAGGAGGAGGTACAGAAGCCTGAAGGCACACACTCAACAATTCAGGAACAGCTTCTTCCCCTCTACCATTTCTGAATGGATATTGAACCCATGAATAATACAGCACTCCTTTTTAATTTTTATTTTTGCATTTATTTAACTATTTTATATATATAGTTACTGTAATTCACAGCTTTTTTTCTCTATTAGCATTGTATTGCTGCTGCAAAGACAACAAACCATAACATATGCCGGTGATATTAAACCAAATTCTGACTCCACCACAAGGTCCTTGACAGATCAGGGTCAAGGTCCAGTGACTTGGAATGCAAGACAAGTGGGGACATTTCTCTGCTGCAGCCTTCCTCCCCCTTCACTGCCGTTGTTATGGGTCATTATCTTCCACCAGCTCAATCACTGAGATCTTGACTGGAACACTCTTTCCTGGATCCCCTCCCCCATTGACCTTACCGCCATGGGTCACCCTACCAGGAGCTAAGCGCTGGATGGCTAATCTCCAGACAGCATCACTCTCAGGATGTCAGGAGCTCCCCTGCCTCTCCACCACGACAAGGTGACAATCCTCAGAGAAGATGCAAGACAACACATCATGTTGATACATGTGCAGTGAATCAAGTATGGATTTGCTTACACACCAAGCCCTGAACATTGACGCCTGGGCAATAAGGGTAAACCTGCTACCCAAAGTACGTAGAAATTTGTCATCCAAACTGGTCAGGGAATATTTAAGATAAATAACAGTAACGGCTTCTACACAATGAAATAATCTGTTGCAGGAGGGAGATTGGGATCAAGGCAGATGTGTGGGCAATGGAGGAGATGCGGGTGAGGTCAGCCTCAATGGTGGTAGGGGGTAAACCCTGTTCTTTGAAGAAAGGACATCTTAGATATTCTAAAGTAGAAAGTCTCATCCTGAGAATAGATGCGGTGGAGATGGAGGAACTGAGAAAAGGGGAATGTATTCTTATGTGACAGAGTAGGAACAAGTGTAGACAACTGAGAGTCAGTGGGTTTGTAAAAGACATCAGTGGATAGTCTGTCTCCAGAGATGGAGACAGAGGGTCTGAGAAAGGGGAGAGAAGTGTCAGAGAAGGACTAAATTTGAGGGCAGGGTGGAAGTTAGAAACTGATAGGTTCTGTGTGGGTGTAGGAAGACCAATGCAGAGAATGTGGCATAGAAAGAGTTGAGTAAAGTTACCAGTGTAGACTTCGAACGGAATGTTCCACGTTGCTGATGAAAAGGCCGGCACAGCTAAGGCATACTTGAGTGCACACGGTACGCCTTTAGCCTGGAGAAAGTGAGAAGACCCAAAAGAGATATTGTTAAGGGTGACAACCAGTTCCCCCAGATAGAGAAGGTAGAGTGGAACCAGTTAGGTCTTTTGTTCAGAAACTTTGTCCAGACAGGGTTTCCCAACCTGGGATCCACAGACCCCTCGCTGAATAGAAGGACATCCATTTAGAACGGTGTTGAGGAGGAATTTTTCTAGCCAGAGGGTGGTGCATCCGTGGACCTCATAGCCACAGATGGCTGTGAAGGCCTAGTCTGTGGGTATATTTAAAGTGAAAGAGTGGTTCTTGATTAGTAAGGGCATCAAAGATTACGGGGAGAAGGCAGGAGAATGATCATGAGAGGAATCAGCCATGATGGAATGGCAGGGCAAGCTCGATGGCCCGAAAGGTATAATTCTGCCCCTACATATGTCTTACGGTCTCATCGTTCCTAGAACAGAACTGGCCCAGGGTACAAAATCATGCAGCAGTTATTATGCCGACCTGCACATTGTAGCCATCATCATTATGTGCCAGTTCGTGTGATGTAGGTGATCATGGTCTCATGACCATGATTGTTCTTGGTAAATATTTCTACTTAAGTGTTTGCCACTGCCTTCTTCTGGGTAGTAGCATTATTTTTTAAATTTTTAAATTTTTTTTTGCTCAGCATAACAAAACTTTCAATTTACAGATACATTTACATTTCTTCCCCTCACAGATATCAGCTATCAGAACACTTCCATCGAAGTATAGACATCACCCCAACATCCTATACAAAAGCCCTTATTAGTATAGCAGACAGGTTTACATCTACATACTGCAGAAAAAGTTGCCATGTTTTATGAAAACTATTTGTTTTTGAGTGTACCATACATGTCAAAAAGTCCAGGGGCGTAATCGGATATCCAACAAAGTAAAATGTTCTTCCTCGCACAAGAAGTCAGGACAAGACTGGTGACACCGGCCATTATCAATACTCTTCAGTGATTGTCTGCCTGGCGTTAGTGGTCGCATAATCATGGCTTGTGATATGCAATACACACAAAATGCTGGAGGAACTAGCAGGCCAGGCAGCATCTATGGAAATGAGCAAACAGTTTACATTTCGGCCCAACACCCTTTATTAGGACTGGAAAAAAAGATGAGAAGTTAGAGCAAGAAGGTGGTGGAGGGGAAGCAGAAGAACACGGTGGTGGGTGATGGGTGAAACTGGGAGGGGGGAGGGGTGAAGGAAAGAGCTGGGAAGTCGATTGGTGAAAGAAATGAAGGGCTGGAGAAGGGGGAATCTGACAGAAGAGGGTGGAAGAGCATGGAAGAAAGGGAAGGAGGACGAGCACCACAGTGAGATGATGGAGATCAGTTGTGAGAGGGAAACAGGAATGCGAATACTGAGGTGGAGGTGGAGGGGGAGGGGGGAGGAATTACCAGAAGTTTGAGAAATTGATGCTCATACGATCAGGTTGAAGGCTATCCATACAGAAGATAAGGTGTTGCTCCTCCAACCTGAGTATAGCCCATTACCTCTCTCTGGTGGTCCTCTCCCTTCCCTTTCTTCCATAGTCTTCTACCCTCTCCTATCAGATACTCCTTTATCTCTTTCACCTATCAGCTTCCCAGCTTTTTACTTCACCCCTCCCCTCCTGGTTTCAGTTATCACCCACCACTGTGCACTTCTTCCTCTCCTCTCCACACCTTCTTGCTCTAACTTCTCATCTTTTTTTCCAGTCCTTGATGAAGGATCTTGGCCCAAAACATCGACTGTTTAATCTTTTCCATAGATGCTGCCTGGCCTGCTGAGTTCCTCCAGCATTGTGTGGGTGTTGCTTGGATTTCCAGCATCTGCAGGTTTTCGTGTTTGTGAACTGCACTAGCTGCTCACATGACCATCCCATAGCTTAATGGGACCCTGAATGGGGGCAGGCGGGGGGGGCTAAGCAGGTGCTATACCTTGCCTCAGGGTGACCCGCAGGCTAGCAGAGGGAAGGAGCACCTTACACCTCCTTTGGTAGAGACGTGGTATATTGTAGTATATTTATCTAAAAGAAAAGGGCAGTGTGGTAGTTGGTTACACTTTATCAGCAGCCCATGCTCTCTCTCAATGTCAAGATGAATGACTGGTGGCAGAATTGCCCAAGTTCCACTCAAACTTGAGGCCAGAGAAGTGCGACACAAATGTTGACACTGGCTTTCATTTTTTTGTTTTGTCACAATGATTATTAAAATATAAAAGGGATAAGTGTTTGATGGCTCTGGATTTCAGAAGAGTGAGAGGGGAGATCTCATTAAAACCTACAGAATATTGAAAAGCCGACAAGTTGTTTCATACAGTGGTAGAGTTTACCACCAGAGGGCACTGCCACAGAATACAAGAACATCACTTTAGAACAGAGATGAAGAGGAATTTCTTTAGTAGAGTGTGGAGACTCTGTGGAATTCATTGCCACAGACGGCTGTGGAGGCCAAGTCATTGGGTGTATTTCAAGTGGAAGTTAATAGGTACATAATTAGTAAGGGTCTCAAATCTAATGGGGAGAAGGCAGGAGAATGGGGTTGAGGAGGAAAATAAATCAGCCATGATGGAATTGCACAGCCAACAATGAGCCAAATGGACCAATTCTACTCCTTTGTCTAATGGTCTTATTATATTTTTCAGTTATGTGGTTCTCAAGAAGGTTGATATTATTTAATCAAACCAACAACAGTAAAAAGGATAGACAGAGAACACTTTGGGACTGTAGCCTATGTACAACTTTAAAAAACTAAATGCTGGATTCAGTTCTGTGGATTCCTGCTTGCAGTGCAAGTGTCCTGTTCACCAGGAGAGAACAGACAATATCGGTCCGTTGAACATTTTTGTCATCTGGTCCCACTGCAAGTTAAGTCAAGGAGTAAATTCAGTTCTCTACGGCTGTGTAGAAGCTAGCTATCTCAAGATGCAGGAAAAGAATTTTCAGTTTAATTGGGCTGCACCTTCACGCACAAATAGCTCTGTACCTGCAAGTAAAAACAATCCTTTATTCCAGGCTGCCTCCTTAACACCAATGACCAAGAACAGAAAAGACTGCAGAAAGTGGAGCATGCAAGCAAAACACTCCCCAACACTGAGCACAGCTACAAAGAGCACTGCTACAGAAAAACAGTCCCCATCATCAAAGACCACCACCATCCAGGCCAAGCTCTCTTCTCGCTACTACTGTCAGGAAGGAGATACAGGAGCTTTAGGTCCCACACCACCAGGTTCAGGAACAGTTATTACTCTTCAACTACTGGGCTCCTGAACCAGCGTGGACAACTTCACTCACCTCAAGAGTGAACTGATTCTACAACCTACAGACTTACTTTCAAGGATTCCACAACTCATGTTCTCAACAGTAATTATTTACAGTTTTTTATTTGCACATTGGTTGTTTTTCTATTTTTATGTAGAGTTTTCATAAATTCTATTTTCCTGTAAATACCTGCAAGAAAATGAATCTCCAGGTAGTATATGGTGACATATAGATAATGAATTTACTTTGAACTTAACCAATTACATTATTACCTACGGAAGAGATGAATACTATGCTAAACTATTAGCATTTGCTAATAGTTTAACATCATCAATACCTGAGGGAGATAAAACAGTCAGAAATTATTTGCTGCCAATTCTAATTGGTAAGGTTTTTAAAAATTCCAATTTGAAAAGAAGAGGTTCAGGTAAATAGCTACTGGTCCAGACTTCACCCCGCACCCAAAAAAAGTATAAGTTAAAGTATAAGATAGTGTGAGGAAAGTAATTTTTTAATCAAATACTAACCCACAAGAAAACAAAAATTGACAAAATGCAGATTAAACTAGATGACAACACACAATTATCTATATAATTCACACACTCTAGTTACGAGATTGAAGCTACAGCTTAAGGATGTTTGGTCTAATTAATGTCCAGCTACTTTAACAAAAAAAAAGTGCGCAATTATTTGCAGTGATTTCTTCCCCCGACCCCCTTCCCTCTTTTTCCATTCAGGCTCCCCTCTTACCCCTTCTCCTCTCCTCACCTGCCTATCACCACCCTCTGGTGCTCCTTCTCCTCTTTCTCCCATGGTCCATTCTCCTATCAGATTCCTTCTTCTTCAGCTTCTTCTACCCAACACCTTCCAGCTTCTTACTACATTCCTCCTTCCCACACCCTCACCTGTCACCTTCTAGTATGTACTCCTTCCCCTTCTCTCACCTTCTTATTCTGACTTCTGGCCCTTCCTTTCCAGTGCTGATGAAGGGTTTCAGCCCAAAACTTTGACTGCTTATTCTTCGCCATAGATAGTGCCTGACCTGCTGAGTTCCTCCAGCATTTTGTGTGTATCACTATGTTGTACTTATAAATGGATTTGTGACCTACAAAAAGTCCTGATAGTGCCACTAAAGCATAAGGAAGCACAAAATTCATCAAGTCTTATAAATGCAAGTTAATTGGGACCAAATATTCACTCATACCTTGTGCTATGAACAGTACGTGAAATCTCTGCAACGCATCCATTCTTCATTCAGAGCTCTTCAATCTTCTTTCTAATGGCTGGACTTTTTATTATGAAAAATTTGGGTTTCACTTTAAATCAAGTCATTGTAGACGTAACGTCAATTGTGTCATTTTTTTAAGCATGTCTGGATGGTAAAATGCATTTTTTATATTCAATTTCTGGGATATGGATGTTTCCGGCAGGACCAGAATTCACTAATTATCTTTTCTGAGGTATGGACAAACCACAACACCACTGGGAGTGGTGAGGAATCCAGGATTTTGACCTACTGACTGTGAAGGAGCAGTAATATATTTCTGAACCAAGGTGGTGTGTAGCTTGGAGGGCAACTTCCAGGAGGTGATCTTCCCCATGCTTTTGCTACTCTTGTCCTTCTCATTGGTGGAGGTATGCGTTTGGGAGGCATTCTGTAAAGAGTCTGGTCCCATGAGTGGGATTTGCATGCTTTCGACTCAGCAAGGAGGAAGAAATGCCATTAAATTTCCAAGTCAGAATGTCGCGCTACCTGGTGGTGGTGCAGTGCTTGCTCTTGTTGGCAGAGGTTTTCGTTTGGGAAAGGTTGTGCACATATCCTGGTAGTACTGGGCAATGTAGTGCTTTCGGAAAATGTTACGCCGTCCATCCAGTGTCTGAGGCTTTATAAGGAGTTGGTCAGACTGCACTTGGACTATTGAGAGCAGTTTTGAGCCCCTCATTAAAGAAAAGGTGTACTGACATTGGAGAAGATCCAGAGGAGGTTTACAAGAATGATCTTGGGAATAAAAGGGTTAACATATGAGGAGTGTTTGATGGCTTTGAACTTGTACTCATTGGAGTTTTAGATGAATGGGGGAGCTGTCACTGAAACCTATTGAATATTGAAAGGCCTGGATAGAGTGGATATAGAGGGAGAGTCGAGGATCAGAGGGTATAACCTCAGAATAAAGGGACATCATTTCGAACACAGATGCGGGGGAATTTCTTTAGCCAAAGAGGAGTGAATCTGTAGAATTCATTGCTACGGAAGGCTGTGGTGAATCAGTAGAATTCATTGCCACGGAGTCATTAGGTGCAATTAAATCAGAGGTTGACAGGTTCTTGATTCCTCAAGGCATCAAAGGTTACACAGAGAAGGAAGGAGAATGGGGTTGAGAGAGATAAATCAGCCATGATGGAATGGTGGAGAAAACTCGATCAGCCAAATGGCCAAATTTTGCTCCTATGTCTTATGGGGAGAATGTGTAGGCCAGTACTAGTCAACTGATCTATATTTGTTAAGTTTTGGCAAAAATCTGTAATAACTGCTTCTCAGGGTCCATACGGAATTAGTAGACAGAATCAATTCTGCGCAAAAATGGAAAATAATTTGTGCAGAACTTAATATTTTTGCTTCTGTTATAAAGACAACATTTCTGAGGGCCCCAGTCCTGGGCACTTAACAAGCAAGTAGTAGTAGTATTGTGATCACTGGAATCGAGTACAATGTTATCCCAAGGAATTTCCGAGATGGTAGAGTGGATTCCCTTCATGGAAAAGCCTGTGGGTGACGTAGGGAGGCTGATGCATGGACAGTCACCACACGGTCCTTGACAAATCAGAGTTGGGGTCCAGTGACATGGATTGCAAAATGACTGGGGACCCTTCACTGCTGTTGTGATGTGTCATCATTTTCTGCCAGCTACACCCCTGATTTCTTGGTTGGATCACTCTTTGGAATGTCCCCCTTTACCTTACCACCATGGTGACCCTACCACGAACAAAGCACCAAATGGCTAAATTCCAGATGGCATCACTCTGGGGATCTCAGTAACTCACAAGCCTCTCCACCACAAGATGATGATCCTCCGAGAAGACAACCATTGTAATACTGAGAAAACATTATATTTTAGTAATGTTAAGGGAAAAACTTGTCTATGTTTCTAGAATTACCATGGCTGGTTCTACATCTACTTGAGGAGGAAAAATGAGATGCATTTTAACAGCTCATTCAAAACACAATTAATCTCATTTATTAATTTTAGAAACTTTTATCTGCAGTTACCAAATTCGGCATCACTGAGGTAATTTGTGTCTCTCTGTTAGCTGTTATATTTTAAAAAGTGACAAACTGCACTAATACAAACTCAGATACAACTATAACACATAGGAGTAGAATTAGGCAATAACTAAAGATAGTCACTGGTTTTGGGCTTTAAGAAACTCTGTACACTTGATCCAATTATTCAGACAAGAGGAGCAGATAAACCAACTCACCTCGTTTTATCCAGATTCCCCTCCACTTCCAAACTATTCTCATGCTCTAGCTCCATGTCCAGTTCACTGCCAAGCCCTAAGTCGCCAGGAAACATTAGTCCACTGGAAGAGACATACATAGGATTAAAACAAGGGGTTACAATGTGTTCAGTAAAAGTCTTTGAAATGAGGAATGAGGACTGAAGATTGGTTTGCTCATTCATCCGAAGAGATGACTGAATAGAGGTGTAAAAGATGAAAAGAGGCATAAATTGAGTGGACAGCCAAAGATTTTTCCCGGGGCGGAAATGGCTAATACAAGGGAGCATACCTTTATGGTGTTGGGAGGGAAGTATAAGGGGAATGTCAGAGTAAGGGTTTTTTATTACACATACAGCATGGTAGGTGCCGCCAGGGATAGAGGCAGATACATTAGGGACATTTAGGAGACCCTTAAATAGGCACATGGATGAAAAAAAAATGGAGGGCTAAGTGGGATTGAAGAGTTAGACTGATTAGGGTCAGTCCTGATGAAGGGTCTCGACTGAAAACATCAACTCTTTATTCCTTTCCATAGATGCTGCCTGACCTGCTGAGTTCCTCCAGCATTCTGTGTGTGTTGCTATAGATTTCCAGCATTTGCAGAATCTTTTGTGTTTATATCAGGGGTTTCCAACCCATGGACCAATACCATTAAACAAGGGGGCATGGACCCCAGGTTTATATGAATCCTGATGATTGAACAAGGTTAAAAGGTCAGCACAACATCAGCACTGTGTCCTACTCTTCTCTATTTTATGATACCATGATGAAATGAAGAAGCAGACTTGATGGGCCAAATGGCCAAATTCTGCTCCTACGTCTTATAGTCTTATGAAACAGCACTATTAATTTCTTCACAAGGGAACTTGATGGCAGTGTTAAAACACCTGAAATCCAGTGTAGACTAACAGATTTAAAGTTTATGCTCCTATATTTCTGATGCTAAAAGCAACAAGCCAAGTAAAGGAGGAATACCCAATGCAACTGTCAAAGCAAAATGATTTAAAGTCTTGGGCAGCAATTGATATCCACTCATCTGGCTAAAATACAGGTGAAGAACACAATTCTCTTCAGCCTCTGGTTGTGGAAGTAGCTGAACAACCACAAGGTTCCCTCCTCGCCATAAGGGTCTGAATTCACGTCTGGATGGTAACTGTCACACAGAAAACATGATAGCTGTTTATTTTCATTACAAAGAATAAAATAGGGTATGCTCTTTCAGCTGTGCTGTTCACTAACCAGTCCAGGAAAACCTGGTAACATTTTAACTATAAGTTTCATAGTCCAAAAGACAATCTCATCATTTATAGCCTTCTACAGTTCAGGCTTCAGCTCCCAGCTACCAAGTACAAGCAGCTGTCCACGGCATTTACAATCTGTACAGCACACACAGCAAGAAAATTATTGATCACCCACAAGGGTGTGGAGTTTTCCAGCTAATGATATTACTGATTAACACAATACGATGTTATCATTTCAAAGGATCTGTCCTGGGCACAGCACGAAAGCAAAGCAGCACCTCTACTTCCTTATACGAAGATTCTGCATGACAGCTAAAACCTAAACAATCTTCCATAATTTGCAGATAAGTTTATTGACTGGTCGCATCATGGTGTGGTAAGGAAACACTAATGTCCTTGAATGGAAAATCCTACAAAAAGTAGTGGATATGGCCCAGTCCATCACAGGTAAAGCCCTCACCACCAGTGAGCCTATCTACTCAGACTGCTGTTGCAGGAAAACAGCATCCATCATCAGGGACATGGAATTAAAATGTGTGGCCATTGGGAGATCCTGCTTTCTCTGGCGGACAGAGCAGAGGTGTTCAGAGCAGAAACGATCTCCCAGTCTGCGTTGGGTCTCGCCAATGTATAGAAGGCCACATCAGGAGCACCGGATGCAGTATATCACCCCAGCTGACTCACAGGTGAAGTGTTGCCTCACCTGGAAGGCCTGTCTGGGGCCCTGAATGGTGGTGAGGGAGGAAGTGTAAGGGCATGTGTAGCACTTGTTCCGCTTACAAGGATAAGTGCCAGGAGGGAGATCAGTGGGGAGGGATGGGGGGGACGAATGGACAAGGGAGTCGCATAGGGAGCGATCCCTGCAGAAAGCAGAGAGGGGGGAGAGGGAAAGATGTGCTTAGTGGTGGGATACCGTTGGAGGTGGCGGAAGTTATGGAGAATTATATGTTGCCCCCGGAGGCTGGTGGGGTGGTAGGTGAGGACAAGGGGAACCCTATTCCTAGTGGGGTGGCGGGAGGATGGAGTGAAGCAGATGTGCATGAAATGGGGGAGATGCATTTGAGAGCAGAGTTGATGGTGGAGGAAGGGAAGCCCCCTCGTCCTGGAATGAAAAGCCTCATCCTGAGAGCAGATGCGGCAGAGACGGAGGAATTGCAAGAAGGGGATGGCATTTTTGCAAGAGAATATGGAAATCAGTTTGCAGCTTGGCTTGTGAAATACATAGCCTTGGATTTTGGCAGAGACAAGTCTTAGAATAAATACTTGCATTTGCTTATCTTGCAATAATTAGCCTCAAGGATATAAGGCAAACTGTCTGTTAATACAAAGTTGTACACAGAACTGAATTTTTAAGCAACACTCACAACACGCTGGAGGAACTCAGCAGATCGGGCAGCATCCGTGGAAATGATCAGTCAACGTTTCGAGCCGGAACCCTTCGTCAGGACTGAAGAAGGAAGGGGCAGAGGCCCTATAAAGAAGGTGGGAGGAGGGTGGGAAGGAGAAGGCTGGTAGGTTCCAGGTAAAAAACCAGTAAGGGGTAAGATAAAGGGTGGGGGAGGGGAAGCAGGGAGGTGATAGGCAGGAAAGGCGAAGAAGGAATAGGGGAAAACACAATGGGTAGTAGAAGGAGGCGGAACCATGAGGGAGGTGATAGGCAGCTGGGGGAGGGGGCAGAGTGAAATAGGGATAGGGGAAGGGAGGGGGAGGGAATTACCGGAAGTTGGAGAATTCTATGTTCATACCAAGGGGCTGGAGATTACCTAGAGGGTATATGAGGTGTTGCTCCTCCAGCCCGAGTTTAGCTTCATCATGGCAGTAGAGGAGTCCATGTATGGACATATCTGAATGGGAGTGGGAAGCGGAGTTGAAGTGGGTGGCAACCAGGAGATCCTGTCTGTTGTGGTGGACGGAGTGGAGGTGCTCGACGAAGCGGTCCCCCAATCTGCGTTGGGTTTCACTGATGTAGAGGAGGCCACACCGGGAGCACCGGATGCAATAGATGACCCCAACAGACTCACAAGTGAAGTGTTGCCTCACCTGGAAGGACTGTTTGGGGCCCTGGATGGTGGCAAGAGAGGAGGTGTAGGGACAGGTGCAGCACTTACGCTAACAGGGATAAGTGCCGGGTGGGAGATCCATGGGGAGGGACGTGTGGATCAAGGAGTCGCGGAGGGACCTATTCCTGCGGAAAGCGGAGAGGGGTGGAGAGGGAAAGATGTGCTTAGTGGTAGGGTCCTGATGAAGGTGGCGGAAGTTGCGGAGGATAATGTAATGGACCCGGAGGCTGGTGAGGTGGTAGGTGAGGACAAGGGGAACTCTGTCCCTGTTGTGGTTGCGGGAGGATGGGGTGAGGGCCGAAGTGCTGGAAATGGAGGAGATGCGGGTGAGGGCATCATTGATGACTGCAGAAAGGAAACCACAATCCTTAAAGAAAGAGGACATTTGAGATGTCCTGGAATGGAAAGCCTCACCCTGGGAGCAGATGCGGCAGAGACGAAGGAACAGGGAACAGGGAATGGCATTTTTGCATGTGGCAGGGTGGGAAGAAGTATAGTTGAGGTAGTTATGAGAGTCAGTGGGCTTGTAGAAGATGTCAGTGGACAGTTTATCTCCAGAGATGGAGACCAAGAGATCGAGAAAGGGGAGAGAAGTGTCTGAGATAGACCAAGTGAATTTGAGGGCTGGGTGGATGTCTGAATTAAAGTTGATGAAATTGACGAGCTCAGCATGGGTGCAGGAAGCAGCACCAATGTAGTCATCAATGTACCGAAGGAAAAGTTGGGGAGCAGTACCAGAATAGGTTTGGAGCACAGACTGTTCCACATAACCAACGAAGAGGCAGGTATAGCTGGGGCCCATGCGAGTGCCCATAGCTACACCCTTGGTCTGAAGGAAGTGGTAAGAGCCAAAAGAGAAGTTATTAAGTGAGAGAACCAGTTCCGCCAACCGGAGGAGGGTAGTGGTGGTGGGGAACTGGTGAGGTCTATTGTCCAGTAAGTAGCGGAGGGCTTTGAAGCCTTCTTGATGGGGAATGGAGGTGTATAAGGATTGGATACCTCTTCCCACCCCACCACATGCAAAAATGCCATTCCCTATTCCCAGTTCCCCCACCTCCACCGCATCTGCTCTCAGGATGAGGCTTTCCATTACAGGATATCTCAAATGTCCTCTTTCTTTAAGGATCGTGGTTTCCCTTCTGCCATCATCAATGATGCCCTCACCCGCATCTCCTCCATGTCCCGCACATCGGCCCTCACCCATTCCTCCCACCACAACAGGGACAGAGTTCCCCTTGTCCTCACCTACCACCCCACCAACCTCCAGATCCAGCACATTATCCTCCACAACTTCCGCCACCTTCAACAGGACCCCACCACCAAGCACATCTTTCCCTCTCCACCCCTCTCCGCTGTCCGCAGGGATCAGTCCCTCCCCACGGATCTCCCACCCGGCACTTATCCCTGTAAGTGTAAGTGCTACACCTGTCCCTACACTTCCTCTCTTGCCACCACTCAGGGCCCCAAACAGTCCTTCCAGCTGAGGCAATACTTCACTTGGGAGTCTGTTGGGGTCGTCTATTGCATCCGGTGTTCCCGGTGCAGCCTCCTCTACATCGGTGAAACCCGACACAGATTGGGGGACCGCTTCGTCGAACATCTCCGCTCCGTCCGCCACAACAGACAGGATCTCCTGGTTGCCATCCACTTCAACTCTGCTTCCCATTACCATTCGGATATGTCCACACATGGCCTCCTCTACTGCCATGATGAAGCTAAACTCAGGTTGGAGGAGCAACACCTCATATACCGTCTAGGTAGTCTCCAGCCCCTCCCTTCCCCTATCCCTATTTCACTCTGCCCCCTCCCCCAGCTGCCTATCACCTCCCTCATGGTTCCGCCTCCTTCTACTACCCATTGTGTTTCCCTTATTCCTTCTTCACCTTTCCTGCCTATCTCCTCCTTGCTTCCTCTCCCTCACCCCTTTATCTTTCCCCTTACTGGTTTTTCACCTGGAACCTGCCAGCCTTCTCCTTCCCACCCTCCCCCCACCTTCTTTATAGGCCCCTTCCCTCTTCAGTCCTGATGAAGGGTTCCGGCCCGAAACGTTGACTGATCGTTTCCACGGATGCTGCCCGACCTGCTGAGTTCCTCCAGCGTGTTCTGAGTGTTGCTTTGATCCCAGCATCTGCAGAGTATTTTGTGTTTACTGAATTTTTAATTTTGTCTATTGCTATGGGTGCAGTTTATCACAAGAGATCTGCATGTGAACCTGGCTTATCTTTTTTCTAATTCGCAAGGTTAATCGAACATCCTTTGCTTTTGCAATCGATTTGTGTGTGCATAAAAGGAGCTGTGCACCCTGTATTATTTGGAATTTAGCAGTTCCATGCCTTGTGAATAAAGCTCTCTTTAGTTCAAAGTCCGTGACTAATTTACTTGCAGTTAACTTTAACCAAATTTCCTTAGTAAACTAATTTCTCTAACATTAAAATTATTTTTTTATCTTTCATATTTGAAGTTTGTTGTCCTTCGCACATTGGTTGTTGTCCACCCTTTTGGGTGTGGTCTTTTATTGATTCTATTGTGTTTCTTGGATTTAGTGAGTATCCCCAAAAGGAAACAAACCTCAGGTTGTATCTGGTGACATATATGTACTTTGATAATAAATTTACTTTGAACTTGTACTTTGTACAATCAAAGACACATCAAGCACTGTGTATATGTTATCCAAATGCTGTTTGTGTGTGTCTGTGTGCATGTGTCTGTATACAGAGATGTTTATCACAGGTTTAAGTAGGTTCTAGTGTCAAACAGCCTTTGCAGCAAAGTGCAACTTTGTAAATTGAGTTGAACAGAAGCAAAGTACACAAAGTGGCCACTTTATTAGGAACCACTGTTCACGTGCTCATTAATGCTAATATCTAATCAGCCATTCAGGTGGCAGCAGCTCAGTGCATAAAATCATGCTGACAAGGTCAAGAGGTTCAGTTGTTGTTCAGACTAATCATCAGAATGGGGAAGAAATGTGATCTAAGTGACTTTGACCGTGTAATGATTGATGGTGCTAGACAGGGTGGTTTGAGTATCTCAGAAACTGCTGATCTCCTGGGATTTTCACACACAACAGTTTCTAAAGTTTACAGAGTCTAGAGTTAATGGTGTGTAAAACAGAACCATCCATTGAGCGGCAGTTCCGTGGGGAAAAAATGTCTTGTTAATGAGAGGTCAGAGAATGGGCTACAGCAGTTTAAGACCACAAACATACACTCAGTGCCCAAGTTATTAGGTACACTGCCTGTTAGGAGTTTGTATGTTTTCCCCGTGATCGTGAGGGTTACCTCTGGGTGCTCCAGATTCATGTCACATTCCAAAGATATCCAGGTCAATGTTAGTGCTAGGGTTAGGGTTAGCGAATTGTGGGTATGCTACGTTGCTGGCAGTAGTTTGGTGACATTTGTGGCCTGGCACCAGTACATTTGCTGTATGTTTCAATATTCATGTGACAAATAAAGTTCCGATTTCAAAGCAAATTTGTGGAATCCAAAGCACCAATAATTCTATTCTCTCCACCGATGCTGCTCAATGCACTGAGTTCCTCCAGCACAGGGTCTCCCAACCCAGGGTCCACAGAGCTCTCAGGTAATGGTATTGGTCTATGACATAAAAAAGGTCAGGAACCCCTGGTGTAGTCCAGCAGGTTCTCTGTTGCTCCAGATTCCAACATCTGTAGCCTCCTTTGTTGATGAACTAGAGAGAAATGTGGCCACAGGATGCTATATCAAGATGGTAATTCTGGGAAGACACTAATTCTTAGATAAAACATCAGGTTGGTCAACATTAGTGAATATCTGATGACTTTAATGGTCCTGACAAATGACTCACTGGAACAAGAAAATTATTCAAGGAATTTCCCCAAATGCCACAGTAGGGTTTCTAATACCTTCTGCTGGCATTATGAAGGGCTCACTAAAAAGCTTCAGATGTGTAAGTAAAAGGAACATAATTAAAATGACAGCAAAGCTTACTTGCTCGGGCTGGCACCTGTGGCATGAGGTGGTGAACAGGTCTCCAAATGATGTCTGACTCTTTGGGCAGAAATGTTTAAACATCTGTTTGTCGTCAGCCATCTTACATTAGTAGCTTTCTATCCTGAAACAAGTCATAGAATGATAGTTTATTTCAGATAGTCACAACGTCCAACTTTTGCCTCTGAGTCAGAAGGTTGTAGATTCAAATCCCTCTGTACAGACTTGAGCACAAGACCCACCCCTTTAGATTCTATCTGCCCTCTTCTTTCTCCCCTCCATCTTCCACCCCCCCATCCACATGATCAACACCCAGCCAGGAACTCCCCCCCCCACTCACTTAACTCCCCCACCTCCCCCCCCACTTCTCCCTACCCATTGTCCAACTCTCCAAGTTCCAAGTAAATTTTTATCAAAGTACATAAATGTCACCATATACAACCCACAACTCCTTGTTTTGCAGGCAATCTCAGCAAATACAACACAGAAGGATTAATGAAAGACTGCGCCCAACAGGGCAGACAACAACCAACGTACATAAAAAAACAACAAACTGTGAAAATAACCAAAAAGAAAGATAAAGAAATAAAAATAACAATAATAATTAACAAATAAACAATAAATAGAGAAAGAAGAGTCCTTGAAAGTGAGACCAGTTCAGTGATGGGGCAAGTGAAGCTGAGTGAAATTATCCTCTCTGGTTCAGGAGTCTGATGGTTGAGGAGTCATCATTGTGCCTGAACCTGGTGGCGCTGTTCCCGAGGCTCCTGTACCTTCTTCCTGATGGCAGCAATGAGAAAACAGCATGTTCTGAGTCGGGGGCGGGGGGGGGGGAGGTCCTTGAAAATATATACTGCTATCCTGCCACCCCGACTCCCAAGTCTCTCTTCATCTCTCCCTTTCCCGCTTATCCCCTTCATCCCTTGGAAAACACTTTTACTCCCCCTTCCTCCAAACCCATTTCTAGGCTCTCCTCTCTGGGACTCCCACCTCGTCTCTCCCTACTGCCCCTTCCCTCCCTTCCACCCTCCCATTTCAATTCCCTGCCTCTCACTCCCATTCTCCCACTGCTTGCCTATCATTCCCTCCCTCCCTGTCACTCATTCCCTCCCTCCTTCCTGGCCCTGCCCATAATGCCGCAGTCTCTGGTCCTGATGCTGAAATCGGAATTAATCGCCCCGAAGCCTGAGTTCGGTAATAACTCCACCCTCGTCCCTTCCCCTTCCGTCTCGCTGCCGTTTTCCAGCGGGATTTACCGCGGCCGCCCTGAGACCCGGGCCGCCATCGCCACTCCTGCGCATCATGGGAATTGTAGTCCCTGTCTTCAGGCGGGAGACAGGTCAGGGAATCTCCCCAGTCACCTTCATCCTTCTCCTGGCCGCGTTTGAATTTGGGGGACGCTTATGCCTTGTTCATGAAGCCTTAACCAACCGACGATTTGTTTTTTCCCTTTTCATTCATTCAAAACAGCAACGTCGTTGACAGACCAACTTTAATGCCCTAACCCCGTTGCTCTTGAGAATTTGGTCGTGAGACAGCTCCTTCAGCCTCGGCAGACCTGTAAGTGTTTCTGTATCGGTGGTGGTAATTGGTTTGGGAAGTGAAAAGATTTGGTGAGTTACTGTGTGCATTTTGTACACTGTCCACTTTGCACTTACAGATACTGGTGAAGGATATGTTGATGGGTGGTTCACTATAAAAAAAGTTGGGACTTTCCTCATTGGAGAGTAAGAGAATGAAAAGCAATCTTTTGGTGGTGCATATAAGTACAGTATTGTGTATAATTTATGTTTTCCTTGTGATTTTTGGAAGTGGAATTAACTATGTCATGAAATTTGTCAATTTGTGGCAGCTTGGATTCATGCACTATTCAGATATCTGATGGTGATGGGGAAGAAACATTGAGTGTGGGTGTTCAGGTGCCTGTATCCCCTGATGTAGCAATGAGAAGAAGGAATGTTCTGAATGGTGAGGGTCCTTACGATGGATGACACCTTTTTAAAGATGTCCTCGATGGTTCGGGGACGTGCCTCTACAAGCCTCTGCAGCCCCTTGTGATCCTGTGCATTGGAGCCACCAAACCTGGTGGTAATGTAATCAGTGTTAATACGCTCCATGTCATGAGAAATGCTCAAACTGAGAAGAAACTCTTGTAATTTTGTTCGCTGTGTCAAACTTGAACTGCATGTCAATAGATGGGATAAGGTCAATGTCAAATGTGATGACGTATTTAGTTTCTGGCCTGTGGGCCTCTTGGATGTTTGCTAAGCTCTGTTTTCAAAACAGGGCAGACACCTGTAAGTTAACTTCCAGTTAATATTTAGTTTCTGGTCATAAATGGGAGTTAGTCTTCAGTTGTCAAAATGTAAATGACAAGCAGTGATCAGTTTGAAGTTAAAACAAAGTATTGCCAATAGAGTAGTGTTGCAGGCACTCTATCTGTAGAAGCAGATGTAGTTCACTGCGCTGGATTTATTAGTGGCCAAGGATGCAGTATAAGACAATGGGTTATTTATTTTGGTCTGTTTCAAAAAAGACACTGACTAAGTTGTTTAGTTCAAGGAAGCTTATAATTTAGCATATCAATAAGTGATCTATTAATGCTGGAAGATTTATGTACTCTGAGAAGGTAGCTTTCCAGCATTAGCTGAGGCCTATGTCTCTAAGATTCTTCTAGGCCGTTTGTGTAAAAAGCTCACTGTGGACAATAGACACGGAAGTAAACTAGTCTTTGAAGACTTGTTATTTACAGTATGATCTCCCTGCGAAGAAACTATGAGACGAGGCATAAGCCAATGTTTGACTCCATTTCACCGATTAAGGCGATGAGAAAGGTTGAAACATCGAGGCGAATCTAGAAAGCGAGCATGGGTTCAGCACCAGCTACCTGTCTTTTGATCCCCCTGCTACCAGAGAAGGAGCCTGTGTGGCCTATTGCTGTTGCCACAGCGTAGGCCTCTGTGTTCGAACAGTGTCTCTCTCTATTGATGTTGTCAGAGGGTGTTACCGAGGTCCTGTGCGTTTGGATTCGGACTGTGGACCATGTTCTTGTTGTGATTGTGTTAGTTCTTTTTGTGGGGGGGGTGGTTTGGGGCCGATGTTCTTGTGATTTTGTTAGTTTTTTTGTGCGGGGGAGGGGGAAGAGAGTTTGTGGGATTATGTTCTTACTGTGGTTTTGTTTGTTTTTTGTCGGGGGGCTGATGTTCTTGTTGCAATTTTGGTCATATTTTGTGTAGGGGGTTGGGGGCTGTTATGTTACTTCTGTTTAACCCTTACATACTGTTCGTGTCAAATTTGACCCGTTTTGACATTTGACAGCAGTAAAAACATCCTAAATGCCATTTTTTAAGCCGAAATTTGATGACTTTTCCTAAAGTGACCCAAAATGCGCAAAAATGAAAATATTTTAAAATTTTATACTTTTGTACAGGTGCTACAAATTTTTGTACATTGAGGCGATTCCAGGTCAAATTTGACCCGTATCTATTGAAATGGATTTTAGATCTCTGAAACATTAGTTAAGGATTAATCACCCATTTATTAACGTCAGATAGGCTATTTATACATTCTAAATAGATCTGTGGTTCAAAATTTGGTATAGACACTTGTTATGAGGGGATTCTTGGGCCGGGTCAAAATTGATCCAGACCATACTGTGAAGGTATAGAATATAAACAGTATGTAAGGTTTAAACGTACCGTGGGTTAACAGTGAAGAATCATATTCTGGAAGAATTAGAGAACTTTTATTTACAGTAAAAAAACAAACACATCTTAACCCAGCCACGTGCTGGAACATTCTGGCAATCCCACGCATGCTGAGTGTTCTGTCCAATCATGTACTGGCACATCATTGCACGTGCTATCACCACATCTTCCTTTCCTTAAAAAGAAAAACAATTAACAATGTTAATCAAAGCAAATACGTTTGTACATAATTCAACAAGTCTCTATCAGTCTCTCTGTGGGTTTACGAACACGAGTAGACCTTCTAAGTGGTACACACAGATCTTGTGTTTCCTTGTTATTATTTACATGTTTTCTCTCATCTGCATCAGTTAACTGAATCTCTGAAGAATCACATCTTCCTTTCCTTAAAAAGAAAAACAAATACCAACATTAACCAATAAACAAATCTATATCAGCTAACTAAAACTCTGAAGTTGGCTCTTCGCTATCTGGGCAATGACTCTTCTTGTGCTGCTTCTTTTCTGCTTTAAGCTTTTCTTTATGTATCTCAACTAAACTTTTTGTTATACTCTCACATGCCTCCTGGTTAGAATCTGGAATTTCAGGTAAGCAGTTCACGCTATCCTCCTCAGCAATCTGCTTCCCTGCTTCTGTTTGGACTGTATCTTTCCTAATGCCTTCCACTTCCATTTGTAATGAAATACGAATCTTCTTTTCTTCATCTAATGCATTCATTATAACCATATAACCATAACAGCACGGAAATAGTCCATCTCGGCCCTTCTAGTCCATGCCGAACTCTTACTCTCACCTAGTCCCACCGACCTGCACTCGGCCCATAACCCTCCATTCCTTTCCTGTCCATATAGCTGTCCAATTTAACTCTAAACGACAACATCGAACCTGCCTGAACCACTTCTGCTGGAAGCTCGTTCCACACAGCTACCACCCTCTGAGTAAAGAAGTTCCCCCTCATGTTACCCCTAAACTTTTGCCCTTTAACTCTCAACTCATGTCCTCTTGTTTGAATCTCCCCCACTCTCAATGGAAAAAGCCTATCCACGTCAACTCTATCTATCCCCCTCATAATTTTAAATACCTCTATACCGTCTCCCTCAACCTTCTACGTTCCAAAGAATAAAGACCCAACTTGTTCAACCTTTCTCTGTAACTTAGGTGAAGGTACCCAGGTAACGTTCTAGTAAACCTTCTCTGTACTTTCTCTATTTTGTTGACATTTTTCCCATAATTCAGTGACCAAAACTGTACACAATACTCCAAATTTGGCCTCACCAATGCCTTGTATAATTTCAACATGACATCCCAGCTCCTATACACAATGCTCTGATTTATAAAAGCCAGCATACCAAAAGCTTTCTTCACCACCCTATCCACATGAGATTCCACCTTCAGGGAACTATGCACCATTATTCCTAGATCCCTCTGTTCTACTGCATTCTTCAATGCCCTACCATTTACCATGTATGTCCTGTTTTGATTAGTCCTATCAAAATGTAGCACCTCACATTTATCAGCATTAAACTCCATCTGCCATCTTTCAGCCCACTCTTCTAACTGGCCTAAATCTCTCTGCAAGCTTTGAAAACCTGCTTCATTATCCACAACTCCACCTATCTTAGTATCATCTGCATACTTACTCATCCAATTTATCATCCCATTATCCAGATCATTAACGTATACGACAAAATTGTGTAATCTCTTTTTTATGCTGAGACTTCATCATTTCAATACAACTTCTGAATTCCTTCACTTGTGCTTTCTCTTCTTCCTTATACTGTGCCCACTGTGAGTGTTCTTGCTCTAGCCGGTGATTAGACGGAATCTCATATTCTCTCAGTGTCTCTTTAATTATCGCTTGCATTAAAGCAACCTCCTCCTCCCATTGCTTTTTCACATCATCAATTGCCTCTTGTTTGGTCGTATCAGACACTGCAGCTACTGCTTTTATATTCTCCATGTCAGCATTTTCATAAAGTGCATCTATATCAATTCCTCACGGTCATCTTAAATCACTGCATTTACTTGTTTCATTTCATTTTCCTTCTTTCTACTTCTACAACAGCGCAAAAAATGAATAATCTTACCGCAGTTGTAGCAAATTTTGCCATATGCGAAACAGTGATATGGGCGATGTTCCCACGCACAGCGATCACGTGACTTTTTTCTTTGAAATACTGTCTTGCTCCCTGTTGGTTTTGTCGATGTATTATTATATTTCTTGATCTATTTGTGCTTTTTTACAGCGTTTACATTGCAGTTTTCAACAAAAAGCTCTTCAGCCTGCGACATTACGGTCTCAAAAGCTTTGCAGAGCGCCAAAGCTTTTTCAAAATTTATGCCTTGCTCTCTCAACAGCCTTTCTCTCAGAGCATTATCTCGAATGCCACAAACTAGTCTATCTTTAATAAGAGAGTCTGTGAACAATCCAAACTCTCACATTCGACTACGCTTTCTTAACTCAGTCACATACTGATCAATTGTTTCAGTAGCTCTCAGCGCACATGTGAAGAATTTATACCACTCATACATTAATGCTTAGGTATACAAAATACTTTGAATCTGTCCATTATCGACTTTAAATTGAAATTATCTCCATCTTCAAAGACAAAATTATTATATATCTCTACTGTGTCATTTCCGATTATATGGAGCAGGACTGCAGCTTTAGTTTTGTCCGCTTTTCTATCAGCTCCGATCGCCAGTAAATATATTTCAAAATGTTGCTTGAATATCCTCCAATTCTCAGCTACATTGCCAGTCAGCTGCAATTTTGGTGGGGGTTATAAACCTTCCATTTTACCGTTTACAGTTCAAACTTTTTTCTTCATTTTTTTTGATTATCTTCGATTCTCAATTCCCCTGTATTAATCTTCCAGAACCACTTCTGACACCATGTTATTGTTACTTCTGTTTAAATGTACCGTGGGTTAACAGTAAAGAATCATATTCTGGAAGAATCAGAGAACTTTTATTTACAGTAATAAACAAACACGTCTTAACCCAGCCATGTGCTGGAACATTCTGGCAATCCCACACATACTCAGTCCTCTGTCCAATCATGTACTGGCAAATCGTTGCACGTGATATCACCACAGGGCCGATGTTCTTGTTGTGATTTTGTTTGTTTTTTTTGTGGGGGTGGGAGGGAGTTTGTGGGCCAATGCTCTTGCTGTGATTTTGTTAGGTTTTTTTTGGTGGAGGAAGGGGGTTTGGGGGTTGCTATTCTTGTAGCAACTTTGTTCGTTTTTTTTGTGCAGGGCGGGTATTGGAGACGGATGTTCTTGTTGTGATTTTATTTGCTTTTTGTGGGGGTGGGAGGGGGGCCAATGTTCTTGTTGTGATTTTGTTAAGTTTTTTTGTGGGGTGGGGGTTTGGGGGCTGATGTTCTTGTTGTGATTTTGTTAGTTTTTTGTGGGGGGAGTGGGGGCTGATGATGTTGCATTTTTGTTCATTTTTTATGTAGGGGGGTTTGGGGGCCAACGTGCTTGCTGTGAGTTTGTTAGTTTTTTGTGTGGGAGGAGGGGGTTTGGGGGCTGCTGTTCTTGTTACAATTTTGTTCATTTTTTGTGTAGGGGGTTGGGGGCCGATGTTCTCCTTGTGATTTTGTTTGTTTTTTATGCGGGGAAGGGTTGCTGGGGACTGATGTTCGTTTGATTTTGTTAGTTTTTTGTGTGTGGGTGGTTTTGGGGGCCGACGTTCCTGTGATTTTGCTAGTTTTTTGAGCGGGGGAGTGGGGCTGGGGGGTGGTTGATGATAATATTGCTGTTCTTGTGTGGGGGTGGGTTTGGGTTTGCTGTTTTTCTTTGAACAACTTCCATGGTTTTCTTTGTTTAGTGGCAATCTGGAGAAGACGAATATCAGAGTCGTATACTGCATGCATACTTTGATAATAATTGAACCTTTTAACCTTTTATCCAGAACACGCCCTCTTCTTATTGCTACCATCAGGGAGGAGGTACGGGAGCCTGAAGACACACACTCAATGTTTTAGGAACAGCTTCTTCCCCATTTGCATCAGATTTCTGAGCGGACCGTGGACACTACCTCACTTGTTACTCTCTTTTTGCACTACCTGTTTATCTTTTATTATACAGTGTTTATTGTAACTTGGCAGTTTTGTACTGCTGCTGAAAAACAACAAATTTTACAACAAACTATGTGTCAGTGATAGTAAACCTGATTCTGATTCTGATTCCAAAGTTTTCTCAAATGGCCTAGAGTGGATTCTCATTATACAGCACCTACACGCCTTCCGCAAAAAGCAGGATTTCCAGGTGGCCAACCATTTTAATTCCAATCCCAATTCCCATTCCAACAAGTCAGTCCATGGTCGCCTCTACTGTCATGATGAGACCACTCTCATGTTGGAGGAGTAACACTTTATATTCTATTAGGTTAGCCTCTAACCTGATGGCATGAACATCAATTTCTCCAACTAATGTAATTTCTCCCCGTCACCCTTCCCTCTTCTTCCATTCTGCAGTCTGGCTCCCTCCTTACCTCCTCTCCTCTTACCTGCCTATTGTCTCTCCCTGGTGCCCCTCCACCTTCCCTTTCTCCCATGGCCCACTCTCCTCTCTATTAGATTACTCATTTTCAGCACTTTACCTTTTCCACGTATCACTTCCCTGTTTCTCATTTCATTTCTCCCTCTCCCCCACACACCTGGCTTCACCTGTCACCTGCCAGCTTGTGCTCCTCCCCTCCCTCCACCTTCTTATTCTGGCTTCTTCACCCTTCCTTTCCAGTCCCGATGGTTTAAGACGTTGACCCTTATTCCCTTCCTGCCTGACCTGCTGAGTTTCTCCAGCATTTTGTATGTGCTTGACAAGCTACAATAGATGTGTCGTGGACAGTGTATTTACTGGCTATATTATGGCCTGGTATGGTAACACCAAAGCTCTTGAAAGGAAAATCCTACAAAAGGAAGTGGATTCTGCCCAGTACACCATGGAGAAAGCCCTTCAACCATTGAGCACCAGCAACGTGAAATGGTGTTGTAGGAGAGCAGCGTCCATCATCAAAGATCCTCATCGCCCAGGCCATGTGCTTTTCTCGCTGCTGCCATCAGCTAAAAAGTACCAGAGCCTTCGGACTCACACCACCAGGTTCAAGAGCAGTTACTACCTCTCAACCATCAGGCTCTTGAACAAAGTGGATAGCTACACTCACTTGCCCCATCATTGAAATGTTCCTACAACCAATGATCTCACTTTAAGAACTCTTTATCTAGTTATCTCATGTTCTCATTATTTATTGCTATTTATTTATATTTGCATTCGCACAGTTTGTTGTCTTCTGCACTCTGGTTGATCGTTCATTGATTCCGTTTCAGTCACTATTCTATAGATTTGCTGATTATGCCCACAGGAAAATGAATCTCAGGGTTGTATATGGTGACGTATATGTATTTTGATAATAAAATTTGCTTTAAAATTTAAACTTTAAAATTTTTTGCTCTGGATTTCCAGCATCTGCAGAATTTCTTGTGTTTATGAGCTTGGGCAGTAATGTGATATATTGGCAGTCTCTTGTGTCTCTGTAATAATGTTTAATTCATCAGTTCAGGCCAAGAGCTTTTACCCCGGCACAACACTGTGGCCAGACTATGGCCAAAGGTTGATGCTGATCTCGATGACGTTTATCTGATCATTAACGATAAATATTAAAATGGCTAGTCTGTGGTCTGAAGAAACTTCCAAATCTATTCTTATTTCAAGTAATGTTATCTTGAGTACTTGGGTACTGATAGTGGGCCACAGCTTACATCAGCTGAGTTTGTGGTGTTCGCCGTGATGTGGGGTTTTTGAATCTGACGTAAGAGCTTAAGACTTAGGAGCAAAATTAGGCCATTCAGCCCATCGAGTCTGCTCCACCATTCTATCATAGCTGATTTATTACCCCCTCAATCCCAATCTCCTGCCTTCTCCTTGTAACCTTTGACACTTACTTATTTACTTGGGCTTTTAGCTCCTAGATGAAGCACAGGCCATCGATGACCTTCTGTCTCCATTGTCCTCTGAAGCCAATTGTATGGTCGGGGTACATCAATGTTTTAGCAATCCATTGCATCTACTGTACAGGGTGTTGTTGCATGAATAAAGCCACCAGAGAGAAATACTGGTAGACATAAAGCAGTCTCTTTATTTGACAAAATAAGATACAGCAAGCATCATATTGGAAACCCTTTTGGAGCAAGAGGTCTGCCTGGCCAAATACTATACAATATTTTATACGCCAAAGATCAAAAGGCAATTCCATTTTTACAGTAATTTTACATTTGAACTATATGTAATTTTCAAATGCCTGTATCTTCCTGCCATTGTACCTCCCTGTTTGCACTTATATTACAAACACCAAAATACACATAAGTCACAAATTTAAATCAGCATTGTCTGTTCTTCCAATTAACTTGGTTTATGGTTCTTAGGCACGCATTGTTCAGAGCTGCATTTTAGTTTCAATCCACAGTTCATATTCGAATTTGAAGGGTAGTTACTGAAGTCAGTTTCTGAAGTTATTTGCTGCATGTGCTAACCCTAAAAACCACTCTAACACAGGGGATTGGCCCATACAGCTTCACCAGAGCTCTGTTGGCCGGCCTTACCTGTTTCCATCTCTCAGGATGGTCTTTGAGGAGCTTTGACACATTTAATCAAGTACCTATCAATCTTCGCTTTAAATATACTCAATGACTTGGTCTCCACAGCCATCCATGGCATTGAATTCCACAGGCTCACTACCTTCTGGCTAAAGAGATTCCTCATCACCTCTATTTGAAATGAATGTTTCTTTTTATTCTAAGGCTATGCACTCTGGTCTTAGACTTACCTTCTATTTAAAACATCTCCACACCCACTCTTCTAGGCCTTTCAATATGTTTCAATGAGATCCTCTGTCCCCCCCCAATCTTCTACACTTCAGTGCATATGGTCCCAGAACCATTATGCATTCCTCGTTCATTAACCCTGTCATTCCCACATCATCTTTATAACCACAATCACCATGATCACACTGCCAAAACAAATATTGAGTTGTTTTTCATAAAAGGCTCAAATACTCCAATATCTGCTTACGAAAACTGCGGCTTCAATGACAAGTAACCATCATACAGGTACTCATCAGTACTAAGCCCTCAGAATCTCAAGGGCACTGAGTGAGGTCAATGGTAAGTGTGTCAAATACTTGTTGTGAAATCAAAGTACCTGATAGCATAGTAGCTGAAATCATAACCAGGGTATTACATTTAGAAACTTTTAATTTCATTATTTTTGAAAGCATCTTCACTTTACAGAATTTTATTTTTACATGTCCCAAAGACTTTTGCACAGTACCGTAGGTAAATTGGTCCATTGTAAATTGTCCTGTGATGAGGCTAGGTTTATGTTGGTGGGTTGCTGGTGTGGTGTGGCTCAGTGGGCAAAAGGGCTTGTTCCGCGCTGTGTCACTAAATAAAACAAAATAAGTAATTAAAACCCTTCCCTAGATCTGCAGGCAGCACAGCAGTGCAGTGGTTAGCGCAGTGCTTTACAGCGACAGCAATTGGTTTAATTCTTGCCGCTGTCTACAAGGAGTTGTACGTTCTTGTGATGCAGTGGTTTCCTATCATTTGCTCCTGGATTCCAGGTTAGGGTTAGTAAGTTGTGGGTATGCTATGTTGGTGCAGGAAGCATGGCGACGCTGTGGGCTGCCCCCCAGCATATCCTTATTTTGTGCTGAATGTTGATGCAAATGCCCCAGTTCACTATATGTTTTGATGTACGCATGACATATCTACCATCAGACTTTTTAGTTTCACAAGAACCTTCTCTCTAGTAATGGTAACTTCACACACTTCATGACCCCTGACACCTGGAACTTCCACCATACTGCTGGTATCTTCCACAGCCAAGACTGATGCAAAATACATACTCAGTTCATCCATCATTTCCTAGTACCCCATTACTCCCTCTCCAGCAACTTTTTCCAGCGGTCTGATATCCATTCTTGCCTCTCTTTTATACTTTATGTACCTGAAGAAACTTTTGGTATCCTCTTTAATATTATTGCTAGCTTACTTTCGTATTTCATCTTTACCTTCTTAATGACATTTTTAGTTGCCTTCTGTTGGTTTTTAAAAGCTTCCCAATCCTCTCATTTCCTACTAATTTTTGCTCTATTATATGCCATTTCTTAGGCTTTTATGTTGGCTTTGACTTCTCTTGTTATCCACGGTTGTGTCACCTTGCCTTTAGAATACTTCTTCCTCTTTGGGATTTATATATCCTGTGCCTTCTGAATTGCTTCCAGAAATTCCAGTCATTGTTGCTCTGCCGTCATCCCTGCTAGTGTTCTTTTCCAATCAATTCTGGCCATCTCCTCTCCCATGTCTCTGTAATACCCTTTACTCCACTGTAATACTGATACATCTGACTTTAGCTTCTTCTTCTCAAATTTCAGGGTGAATTTGTTACATTATGATCACTTTCCTCTAAAGGTTCTTTTACCTTAAGCTCTCTTAATCAATTCTGGTTCATTGCACAACACCAAATCCAGAATAGGTGATCCTCTAGTGGGCTCAAACACAAGCTGCTCTAAAAAGCCATTTGGTAGGCAGTCTAGAAATTTCCCCTTCTAGAATCCAGCATCAACCTGATATTCCCAATCTACCTGCATATTGAAGTCCCCCGTGACTATTGTATCGTTGCCCTTTTGGCATGCATTTTCTATGGCCCCTTGAAATTTGTAGACCACATCCTTACTACTGTTTAGGAGGTCTGTATACATCTCCCATCAGGGTCTTTTAACCCTTGCAAATCCTTAGCTCTATCCACACCTTCCGACCTCTTTGTAATGATTTGATTTAATTTTTTACCAACAGCAGAGCCACCCACTCTGCCTTCCTGCCTGTCCTTCCAATACAGCGTGTATCTTGAACATAAAGCTCCCAGCTATAATCTTCTTTCAGCCATGTTTTTGTATACTTCTATCATTTATTCTGACTGTGCCTTCTGTGTGATAACTAAAGTTTAATCTACACTCACACGCTTCCCCCAGGGAGAGGTTGACCAGGCTAGGTCCTTATTCCTTGCAGAAAGAGGGGCGACCTTATATCAATATCAATGATATTATCTTTAGTATTATGAGACCAATAGGCAAAATTGGTCATTTCTTCAGGATAAGAGAATCTGAAACTAGGGGGCATAGATATAGAATATTCGGGGAAAGATTTAAAAAAGGTTCTGAGAGGTATTTTTTTCCACACAGAGGGTGTTGAGAAGATAGAACAATCTACCAGAGGAAGTGGTTGAGGTGGTTACAATAGTATCTTTCAGGAAAAATTCGTCTAGCCCTTCCCTCCCACGTAGCCCTCCATTTTTCTTTCATCCAGGTGCCTATCTAAGAGTTTCTTAAATGTCACTAATGTATCTGCCTTTACCATCACCCCTGGCAGAACGTTCCATTCACCCACCACTGTGTAAAAAAAAACTACCTCTGACATCCCCTCTATACATTCCTCTAAAATTACCTTAAAATTATGTTCCCTCATATTAGCCATTTCCCCTCTGGCAAAAAGTCTGGCTGTCCACTCGATCAGTACCTCAAGAAGGCTAGGCTCTCAGTTTATGTCTTTACTACAAGTTCATTCCTCTTCTAACAAGCTAAGTATGTTTATTCATCTCGAAGGAATTGACACAGTATTAGTCTTCCTTGATTGAAAACTTACTGCCTGTTACACCACTGGCATTTAGGACAGCAATGAAGGTCCTTCATCTCTGGCAGCATTCAGGGCTTCCCTCATCATGTCAGTTGCTTCCTCTCAGTTTTCACTACTGTCAGTTACGCAAGTCCCGGCTGGAGACTCAGGAATACCATCACACACAGATGTAGAAGGAGTCTTCACTGCTGTTTCTTTAACAGTTCTGTTTTACCAGTCAGGGTTGTTAGCCCTGAGCTGAACCTTCGAATCTGGAGGACCAGTGGATCAGTGTCCTCTACCCTTTGACCTGCTTGGCATAGGTGACCCTACCAAGAGACAAAGCAGAAAGCCCTGTCTCCAGCCAGCATAACTCTCTGGGTCATTGAGGCACACAAGCCTCCAAACCCAATGACAAGATTGTGGTCCTCTTGGAGGATCAACTGAAAAGGAGAAATATTTGCAGGAGAAATCTTTCTTTCTCCCATGGTTCACTGCCCTCTCTAAATACCTACCCCTCTCAACTACCCACCCCTCACCTATCACCCACCAATGTACTCCTTCTCCTCTCTCCCAGCTTTTTCTGGCTTCTTCTCCCTTCCTTTCCCGTCCTGTTGAAGCATCTCGGCCTGAAGCGTGGACTGTTTATTCATTTGCATAGATACTGAGTTCCTTTGACCTCCACATTTCGTGTGTGTTACTTAGATTTCTGTCATCTGCAGAACCTCGTGTTACACCCCACCCTGTATCAACCAGCGGTTGGCATTGTAAATTAAATAATGACTAACTCACAGTGATTGAAAAAGCTTGCAATAATTCCAGCTCAGTGTCACACCTGTAAAGTTGCTCCCATTTCTGAGTTACTTCCTTTAAATCAGGCATTTGCGTGGACTACTAAATCAGGGCCTCGTTCTTTAAAGAAGAAAAAAACAACTCTTGCTTCCTGGAACAAAGTTTCTTTCGCTTTTTCTTTTGAGTTCTGAAAAATTGGTCCTGTTGATTTGACATGAACAGCACTCCCCAGTTCCCGAGATAAGGCACCGGGAAACCTTGTAAGGAAACAGGTGAGCCGAGCATTTCTCTCTTTGGTAACGCTGCTAGAATAAGTTTTGTGTTTGTGAAAGCTGCTTGATTTGATTTTGGGTCGTGGGAGGGAAAGTGGAAAAAAGAACAGTGTCCGTTATTGCGAAAGGTCAAATAAATGCAATTGCGATGATAGTGAAATGTTAAAATTTTGATCGTTGATAATTTGGTGCAGTTATTTTTAACTTCCTTTGATAGGTGCAAAATTTATTTGCAGTCTTGATGTTGGAATGAAGAAGTTGAAATCGGTTTAAAGGCTGAGTTTAATAGAAGTCTTATTTTCCAGTTTATGAGAATAACTCGTTCTCTCAGTGTTATTTATTACTCATTATTATTATTATTATTTCTTTTTGGATTTGCACAATTTGTCGTCTGTTGCACGTCGGTCAAATCAGAATCAGGTTTAATATCACCCGCATATGTCGTGAAATTGGTTGTTTTGCGGCAGGTGTATATTGAAGTACATAATAAAAATCATACATTACAATAAGAAATATATATTTAAATTAAATTAGTGGAAAAAAAATTTAAATAGTGAGAGATGGTGCACACGGGTTCATTGTCCATTCAGAAGTCTGATGGTGGAGAGACTGTTTCTGAAATATAGTCATAGTCATATTTTATTGATCCGAGGGAAATTGGTTTTTGTTACAGTTACACCATAAATAATTAAATAGTAATATGTAAATTATGCCAGGAAATAAGTCCAGGACCAGCCTATTGGCTCAGGGTGTCTGACCCTCCTAGGGAGGAGTTGTAAAGTTTGATGGCCACAGGCAGGAATGACTTCCTATGACGTTCAGTGTTGCATCTCGGTGGAATGAGTCTCTGGCTGAATGTACTCCTGTGCCCAACCAGTACATTATGTAGTGGATGGGAGACATTGACCAAGATGGCATGCAACTTGGGCAGCATCCTCTTTTCAGACACCACCGTCAGAGAGTCCAGTTCCATCCCCACAACATCACTGGCCTTACGAATGAGTTTGTTGATTCTGTTGGTGTCTGCAACCCTCAGACTGCTGCCCCAGCACAACAGCAAACATGATAGCACTGGCCACCACAGACTCGTAGAACATCCTCAGCATCGTCCGGCAGATGTTAAGGGACCTCAGTCTCCTCAGGAAATAGAGACGGCTCTGACCTTTCTTGTAGACAGCCTCAATGTTCTTTGACCAGTCCAGTTTATTGTCAATTCGTATCCCCAGGTATTTGTAATCCTCCACCATGTCCACACTGACCCCCTGGATGGAAACAGGGGTCACCGGTGCCTTAGCCCTCCTCAGGTCTACCACCAGCTCTTTAGTCTTTTTCCACATCAAGCTGCAGATAATTCTGTTCACACCATGTGACAAAGTTTCCTACCGTAGTCCTATACTCAGCCTCATCTCCCTTGCTAATGCATCCAACTATGGCAGAGTCATCAGAAAACTTCTGAAGGTGACAAGACTGTGCAGTAGTTGAAGTCTGAGGTGTAAATGGTGAAGAGAAAGGGAGACAAGACAGTCCCCTGTGGAGCCCCAGTGCTGCTGATCACTCTGTCGGACACACAGCGTTTCAAGCACACATACTGTGGTCTGCCAGTCAGATAATCAAGAATCCATGACACCAGGAAAGCATCCACCTGCATCGCTGTCAGCTTCTCCCCCAGCACAGCAGGGGGAGAACGTTGAGTGTGTGCCTTCAGGCTCCTGTACTCCCCCCCCCCCCCCACCCGATGGTAACAATGAGAAGAGGGCATGTCCTGGGTGATGGGGATTCTGGATTCTGCCTTTTTGAGGTACTGCCTTTTGAAGATGCCCTCAGTGCTGGGGAGGCTGGTGCCCCGAATGGAGCTGCCTCGGTTCACAACCCTCTGCAACTTGTTTTGATCCTGTGCAGTGGCCCTTCTGAAACAGATTGTAACCCAACCAGTTAGGAAGCTCTCCACGGTACATCTGTAGAAATTTGCTACAAACGGTTGTTTGTCCATCTTGGTGTGCAGTCTTTCATTGATTCTATTGTGTTTCTTTGTATTTACTGTAAATGCCCACAAGAAAAGTGACTCTCAGGGTAATATATGGTGACAGAAACTGTATGCACTTTGAAAATTGACTTTGAACTTTGAGCATTGCTGTTTTTCATAAGACCATAAAACGTAGGAGCAGAATTAGGCCATTCAGCCCATCTGTATTCCTATTGATATTTGTATCATTTGTGAACTCCTAAGACTATTTTCAGAATTCTGTTCCAATTTTTCTCTGAAGAGCCTTCAATATCATCCCATAGCATTGAAAAATGCAGGTGCTGGAAATCTGAAACAGCTCAGGAAATACAGGTGGCAGGGGGGTGGCAGGGGAGATGTGCAGAAGCAGAGCAGAGAGGAGGGAGATTTCAGTTCAATCACAAACGAGAAAATCTGCTGACGATACAAATCCAAACCACACCCACATTCACTCTTCTTCGGTTGTCCATCGAAATCCGATGACAACGTCCACTCCTTTAACGGTGAGATCTTTGATGACTATACAGTCCTACCCTGGACCCACAAGCTCTATTGCAGGTGGGACATGTATATGTGGTAGTGGTGGCAACCATGGCTGCATTTCTCCTGGCTCTCTTCTGCTGTCTTCTGGTTGTTCTTTCCATCTCCAGAATATGAACCCCATCCCTACACAGCTGTCGCCAAGTGGTACGGTCAGCAGCAACATCCTCCAGGTCCTCGGGTCTGATCGTGCACTTCCTTAAAGCATTCTTCATCTGATCCTTACAGGGCTTCTTCAGCCCTCCAGCTGAGCGTCGACCATGATGTAGTTGGCCATATAACACTCTGCAGGGTAGCCGACATGGGGGCATCCTTATCACGTGCCCCAACCTCTGCAGCTGACACTGGGTGATCATGGCCTCAATACTTCTGCAGTTGGTCTTTACAAGTATTTCAGTGTGAGGCACCCGCTCACACCAGGTAATTCCCAGGATGCGCTGGAGGCAGCTTATGTGGAAGTGTTCCAAGGACTTGATGTGACGGCTGTAGGTTACCCAAGCTTCACAGCTATAAAGGAGGGTGGTGACACAGACCGCTTGGTATACGGCGACCTTTGTGGAGGGATGAAGGCTCCTGTTCTGAAAAACTCTACGCCGAAGTCTCCCAAAGGCAGCTGATGCCTGTTTAATGCGACTCTGGATGTCGTTGTCAATGCCGCTATTCTCAGAGAGAATGCTCCCCAGATATTTGAAAGACAGCACTACTGACAGCTTTTCATCACCAACAGTGAAGGCAGGTAGAGTGGGTAGACACTGGTACTTCATTGGCAAACCACTCCTGACTTGGTGGTATTGACAGTCAGCCCCATTTTGCTGTACACTCTCACCACCACAGCAAGGACAGTCTGAAGATCCTCCGGAGTATGGGCCACAAGAGCATAGTCGTCTGCATACTGCAGCTCCAGCACCCACTCTCTACGGAGTTTGGTGGTTGTGTGGAGCCTCCTGATGTCAAAGAGGTTGCCATCTAATCTGACGTCCACTGCTTTGGAGAGGTCAACAAAGGCCATAAAAAGGTCCTGATGTTGCTCCCGGCACTTTTCCGGAAGCTGCCGGGCTGTGAAGATCATGTCGATCGTGCTCCTGTTCTTCCTAAGTCCACACTGCGATTCAGGCAGCATTGACTCGGTGATGTTGCTAATGAGTCTCTGAAGCATCACCTCAGCCAGGACCCTTCCAGCAAATGAAAGGAGTGATATGCCCCTACTATTGTCGTAGATGGCCTTGTCACCCTTGTTCTTATAAATGACAATGATGTTTGCATTTCTCCATTGCTGTGGGATGTTCTCATCAGTCCAGGCTTTGGTGATGTACTGGTAGAGGGTGCGCATACACATGTACCCTCCGTTCTTCAGTAACTCAGCAGGGATATTGTCAGTGCCAGGGGACTTGTTGTTCTTAAGGGAATGGACAGCGGATAGAACCTCCTGGAAGGTTGGTGGTAGACTGAGGTCGTGGATAGGAGGAAGTTCAAGTAGTTCGTCCAGGATGTTGGGGACTGCATCAGTGTCCTGATTAAGCAGGGTATTAAAATACTCAGCCCACCTCAGCAGAATGGTATTGTGATCCTTCAGAAGTGTTAGACCATCTGCTGTTTTCAGGGGAGTAACACATCAATTTATTGGGCCGTAGATGGTTTTGACAGCATTATAAAAATTATGCATGTCATTATTATCGGCAAAGGACTGGATTTCATGTACCTTTTCAGTCCACCACTCATTTTGTATGGCCCGTATTGCCTTTTGCACTTTCCTCCGAGCTGCCTGCCAATGCTGTCTGATGCTGGTGGATGAAGGGTTGTATAAAGTTGCCCGGTGTGCTTTGTGCATGTCCTTAAGCAAGTTGTGGGTGGTGTCTGAGTTATCGTCAAACCAGTCTTGGTGGTTCCTGCTCTTATGGCCGATGGATTGGGCTGCTGCCTCATAGAGCGCAGAGATGATATAGGTCCACTGTTGTTCCATGGTATTTTCTGAGCTCAGACAAGGTTCCAGCTCCCTTAGTTGCTCAGCAAGGATGCATCGAAACTCACTTCTTGCTTCTGTGTTTCTCAGACGGTTGCAATTTAGCCGCTATTTGTTGGGTTTTTGCAGCCGCAAGGTGGGATGCACTTTCATCTGGAGCTTGGCCACAATCATATGGTGGTCAGTCCAGCATTCTTCCCCAACTGGGGTGAGCAGTGCGGTCCCTAAATATACATACATACACATACACACACACACACACACACACACACACACAACTGCCCCCGCCGGAGGGACTCAGCAGGCCCGGCAGTATCTATGGAAATAACTGTTCGAAGTTTCAGGCCGAGATGTTGATGGTATTCTTTTCCATAGATACATTTGAGATTCAAGATAGTTTGGTGTTATTCTTCAGTACACGAGTGTAAAGGATTTTACTCTGGTTCCAATGCGGCATAAAAAACACAATAAATATAAGACCATCGGCTTGCTCACAGAAGGCAAAGAGTGGTTGTAGACGGGTCATGTTCTGCATGGAGGTCGATGACTAGTGGTGTGCGTCAGGGATCTGTCCTGGGACCCTTACTCATCGTGATTTTTATAAATGACCTGGATGAGGAAGTGGAGTGATGGGTTAGTAAATTTGCCGATGACACAAAGATTGGAGATGTTGTGGATAGTGTGGAGGGCTGTCAGAGGTTACAGCAGGACATCGATAGGATGCAAAACTGGGCTGAGAAGTGGCAGATGGAGTTCAACCCAGATAAATCTGATGTGGTTCATTTTGGAAGGTCAAATATGGTGGCAGAATTGTAGTATTAAAGGTAAGACTCTTGGCAGTGTGGATGATCAGAGGGATCTTAGGGTCCGAGTCCATAGGACACTCAAAGTTGCTGCGCAGGTTGACTCTGTGGTTAAGAAGGAATATGGTGCCTTGGCCTTCATCAATCGTGGGATTGAGTTTAAGAGCCAAGAGGTAATGTTGCAGCTATACAGGACCCTGGTCAGACCCCACTTGGAGTACTGGGCTCACTTCTGGTCACCTCACTACAGGAAGGATGTGGAAACCCAGGAAAGGGTGCAGAGGAGATTTACAGGGATGTTGCCTGGATTGGGGAGCATGCCTTATGAGAATAGGTTGAGTGAACTTGGCCTTTCTTCCTTGGAGCGATGGAGGATGAGAGGTGACCTGATAGAGGTGTATGAGATGATGAGAGCCATTGATCATGTGGATAGTCAGAGGCTTTTTCCTGGGGCTGAAATGGCTAACACGAGAGGGCACAGGTTTAAGGTGCTTGGAAGCAGGTACAGAGGAGATGTCAGGGGTAAGCTTTTTATGCAGAGAGTGGTGAGTGCGTGGAATGGGCTGTCGGCAACGGTGGTAGAGGCAGATACGATAGGGTCTTTTAAGAGACTCCTGGATAGGTACATGGAGCTTAGAAAAATAGAGGGCTATGGGTAACCCTGAAATAAGGACATGCTCGGCACAGCATTGTGGGCCAAAGGGCCTGTATTGTGCTGTAGGTTTCCTAAGCTTCTATAAGACATAGAAGTAGAATTAGGCCATTTGGCCCATTGAGTTTGCTATGCCATTCAATCATGGCTGATCCTTTTTTCCCCTCCTCAGCCTTCTCCCCGTCACCTTTGATGACATATCCAATCAGAAACTATCAATTTCTGCCTTAAATACACCCACCGACCTAGCCCCCACAGCTGCCTGTGGTAACAAATTCCGCTAGTTCACTACCCTCTGGCTAAAGAAATTTCTCTGCAGCTCTGTTTTAAATGATCGCACCACTATTTGAGGCTGGGCCCTCTTGTCCTAAATCCCCCACCATGGGAAACATCCTTTCCACATCTACTCTGTCTAGGCCTTTCAATATTCGAAAGGTTTCAATGAGATCAGACCCAGACCTATCAAACGTTCCTCATCTGATAATCCTTTTGTTCCCAGAATGATCCTTGTGAACCTTCTCAAATTCCAGCGCATCTTTTCTTAGATGAGGAGCCCAAAACTGCTCACAATACTCAAAGTGAGGTCTCACCAGTACCTTCTAAAACCTCAGCATTACATCCCTGGTATTATATTCTAGACCTCTTGAAATGAATGCTAACTTGGCATTTACCTTCCTCACCTCTGACTCAACCTGCAAGTTAATTGTTAGGGTGTTCTGCACAAGGACTCCCAAGTCCCTTTACATCTCAGATTTAGGATCGGAAGGTGCAGAATCTTTATGGGTTGAGCTAAGAAATAGCAGGGGTAAAAGGACCCTGATGGCAGTTATTTATAGGCCTCCAAACAGCTGCAGGGATGTGGACTACAAATTACAACTGGAAATAGAAAAGGCTTGTCAGAAGGGCAGTGTTATGATAATTGTGGGGGATTTTAGCATGCGAGTGGATTGGGAAAATCAGGTCGGCACTGGATCTCAAGAGGGAGAATTTGTAGAATGTTTGCGAGATGGCTTTTTAGAACAGCTTGTTGTTGAGCCCACTGTACTGGATTGGGTATTGTGTAATGAACCGGAGGTGATTAGAGAGATTGAGGTGAAGGAACCCTTAGGAGGCAGTGATCATAACATGATTGAGTTCACTGTGAAATTTGAAAAAGAGAAGCCGAAATCTGATGTGTCAGTATTTCAGTGGAGTAAAGGAAATTACAGTGGCGTGAGAGAGGAACTGGCCAAAGTTGACTGGAAAGGGACACTGGCGGGAAAGACAGCAGAGCAGCAGTGGCTGGAGTTTATGTGAGAAATGAGGAAGGTGCAAGACAGGTATATTCCAAAAAAGAAGAAATTTTCGAGTGGAAAAAGGATGCAAGAGAAGTCAAAGCCAAAGTTAAAGCAAAGGAGAGGGCATACAAGGAAGCAAAAATTAGTGGGAAGACAGAGGATTGGGAAGTTTTTAAAACCTTACAAAAGGAAACCAAGAAGGTCATTAAGAGGGAAAAGATTAACTATGAAAGGAAGCTAGCAAATAATATCAAAGAGGATACTAAAAGCTTTTTCAAGTATATAAAGAGTAAAAGACAGGTGAAGAGTAGATATAGGACCGATAGAAAATGATACTGGAGAAATTGTAATGGGAGATAAGGAAATGGCAGAGGAACTGAACGAGTATTTTGCATCAGTCTTCACTGAGGAAGACATCAGCAGTATGCCGGACACTCAAGGGTGGCAGGGAAGAGAAGTGTGCGTAGTCACAATTACAACAGAGAAAGTACTCAGGAAGCTGAATAGTCTAAAGGTAGATAAATCTCCTGGACCAGATGGAATGCACCCACGTGTTCTGAAGGAAGTAGCTGTGGAGATTGCGGAGGCATTAGCGATGATCTTTCAAAAGTCAATAGATTCTGGCATGGTTCCGGAGGACTAGAAGATTGCAAATGTCACTCCGCTATTTAAGAAGGGGGCAAGGAAGCAGAAAGGAAATTATAGACCTGTTAGCTTGACATCGGTGGTTGGGAAGTTGTTGGAGTCGATTGTCAAGGTTGAGGTTACAGAGTACCTGGTGGCATATGACAAGATAGGCAGAACTCAGCATGGATTCCTTAAAGGAAAATCCTGCCTGACAAACCTATTACAATTTTTTGAGGAAATTACCAGTAGGCTAGACAAGGGAGATGCAGTGGATGTTGTATATTTGGATTTTCAGAAGGCCTTTGACAAGGTGCCACACATGGGGCTACTTAACAAGATAAGAGCCCATGGAATTATGGGAAAGTTACATACGTGGATAGAACGTTGGCTGATTGGCAGGAAACAGAGAGTGGGAATAAAGGGGATCCTATTCTGGTTGGCTGCTGGTTACCAGTGGTGTTCCACAGGGATCAGTGTTGGGGCCACTTCTTTTTACGTTATACATCAACGATTTGGATTATGGAATAGATGGCTTTGTGGCTAAGTTTGCTAACGATACGAAGATAGGTGGAGGGGCTGGTAGTGCTGAGGAAATGGAGAGTCTGCAGAGAGACTTGGATAGATTGGAAGAATGGGCAGAGAAGTGGCAAATGAAGTACAATGTTGGGAAGTGTATGGTTATGCACTTTGGCAGAAAAAAATAAATGGGCAGACTATTATTTAAATGGGGAAAGAATTCAAAGTTCTGAGTTGCAACGGGACTTGGGAGTCCTCGTACAGGATACCCTTAAAGTTGACCTCCAGGTTGACTTGGTAGTGAAGAAGGCGAATGCAATGTTGTCATTCATTTCTAGAGGAATAGAGTATAGGAGCAGGGATGTGATGTTGAGGCTCTATAAGGCGCTGGTGAGACCTCACTTGGAGTACTGTGGGCAGTTTTGGTCTCCTTATTTAAGAAAGGATGTGCTGACGTTGGAGAGGGTACAGAGAAGATTCACTAGAATGATTCTGGGAATGAGAGGGTTAACATATGAGGAACGTTTGTCCGCTCTTGGACTGTATTCCTTGGAGTTTAGAAGAATGAGGGGAGACCTCATAGAAACATTTCGAATGTTGAAAGGCATGGACAGAGTGGATGTGGCAAAGTTGTTTCCCATGATGGGGGAGTCTAGTACGAGAGGACATGACTTAAGGATTGAAGGGCGCCCATTCAGAACAGAAGTGCGAAGAAATTTTTTTAGTCAGAGGGTGGTGAATCTATGGAATTTGTTGCCACGGGCAGCAGTGGAGACCAAGTCATTGGGCATATTTAAGGCAGAGATTGATAGGTATCTGAGTAGCCAAGTTATGGTGAGAAGGCAGGGGAGTGGGACTAAATGGGAGAATGGATCAGCTCATGATAAAGTGGCAGAACAGACTCAATGGGCCGAATGGCCGACTTCTGCTCCTTTGTCTTATGGTCTTATTTTTGAATTTCGTCCCCATTTTGAAAATAGTCTGCACATTTATTTCTAATACGGAAGTGCATAACTATGCATTTTCCAACATGTATTTCATTTGCCACTTTCTTGCCTGTTCTCCTAATCTAAGTCCTGCAGCCTTCCTGTTCCTTAACACTACCTGCCCCTCCACCCAACTTCACTTCGTCTGCAAACTTGGCAACAAAGCCATCTATTCTATCATTTAAATCATTGGTACAGCATAAAAAGAAGCGGTCCCAACACTGACCGCTGTGAAACTTCGCTAGTCGCTGGCAGGATCCTTTTATTCCCACGCGCTGCCTCCTACCTTCTAGTTGCTTCTGTAGGTTTTTAAAAGCTTCCCAATCCTCTATCTTCCTGCTAATTTTTGCTATGTTGTATGTCCTCTCTTATGCTTTTACATAGCTTTGACTTTCCTTGTCAGCCACGGTTGTACTAGTTTTCCTTTTGAGTATTTCTTCGCTTTTGGAATACATCTATCCTGCAAATGTAAGTATAAAAGCAATTCTGTGAAAAGCATTGTACAAGTAACTGTTTAGTGTGGCCATGCGTGAGATTAAATTGTATATGTAGAGTGGCTGTATGTACATAAAGTGACACTTGGTGCAGGAGTATCTGAACCATGGACCCCTCGGTTAATGGTAGGGGTCTATGGCATAAAAATGGGTGGAAACCCCCGATGACTCTGACAGGAAATGACAAAGTGACTCTTGGCAAGAGGACCATTTTTAGGTAGCAGCGAGGCAGATGAAAGCACACTAGGATAGTGACTGTGTGAGGTGTGGACAGGAAGCATAGAGTGGCTGTGCATGGGGGGGGAAGGTGCTGATTGAAGGGCGCCGAGGGATTGTGAAGGGAAGTTGCTGATGTATACATAACAGTGGTGAGATGGGGTAATGGCTTGGGCAAAGTAACTGTTTTTGAGTCTGGTGGTCCTGGCGTGGATGGACTGTTTGCCTCCTACCTGATGGGAGTGGGACAAACAGTCCATGAGCAGGGTGGGTGGGATCCTTCCTGGTGTTACAGGCCTTTTTCCAGTACCTTTCTGTAAATACAGTGCACCCTTGATGGCGGGAAGGCTGGTGCCAGTGATATGCTGCGCATCATCGTATCACCTATTGTTGAGCCCCCTCCCCACCACAGTGCTGTTTTCATACCTCACTGATATGATTTTGAAGGCTCCAGTTATGACCCAGCCTCCACAGAGTTCTCACAGTTGATTTCCTGATTTCTGCTACCCTGTGCGAGTTTACACCTCCCCCACCCCCCCTTCAAGATTTTAAGACGTTGTTCCTTTGTTCGAGGGCTCTCCCATCAAAGTTCAGAGTACATTTATTATCAAAGTATGCATGCAATGTACAGCCCTGAAATTCGTCTTCCCACAGTCACAAAAAAACACCATGGAACCAATCTGTGCAAAGAAAGACATCAAACTTTCTTCCCCCTGCACAAAAGGCAACAAAAAAAACACAAAATTGAAAAGCACATTTCAGTACAGTTCAGCCTGCTGTTGTTATCTTCAGGCCACCCCAATCAAAAATCTCCCAAAAGTAGTAGCAAAAGAGACCAGGGCTAGAACACGTCATAAACCTGAGAGTCCAAATCTACAATCCGTGTTGATTAAACCTTGCTACAGTCCTTGAAACCTTGAAAAAGTCTTCAGGTTATAAAATTCTTTCTGCATGGTAAACTGCTCAGATCACTTCCTTAGCCTTGTACAACTGATGTTATCAGAGTGGTGGTTAAACTATTAGTCCCCTGTTCAAATTACATTCACCAGAAGTTTAGAATTGGGTAGAACCTTAAAGAAAAACATCACAGAAACAGGCCCTTCAGCCCATTTCCTCCATGCTAACCAAGGTGCCCACTTATACTGTTCCTGTTTGCCCATATATGGCCCATATCTCTCTAAACCTTTCCTCAGACAGTCGGAATGCGTAACTGTTCCTCCCTCCCCATCACCTTCCACGTGAATGCCAGCCCAGGGCTGTGTGCTGAGCCCATTTGCTGTACATTCTGCTCACACGTGACTGCACGGCCAAACACCCGCGTAAACACATCGTCATTCACCAATGACTCGACAGTGGTGGTGCTCATCGCCAACAATGATGAGACGGCCTACAGAGAGGAGATGAAGGGCTCGAGGCCTGGTGCCTGGCAAATGACCTCTTCCTCAGTGTTAAGAAGACAAAGGAAATCACAAACAAGAGAAAGTATGTAGATGCTGGAAATCCAGAGCAACACACACAAGATGCTGGAGGAATTCAGCAGGCCAGGCAGCACCTATGGAAAAGAGTAAACAGTCAGTATTTCGGGCCAGGACTCTTCATCAGGACTGGAAAAAAAGAGATGAGAGGTCAGAATAAGAAAGTGGGGAGCGGGAATGAAGAAATTCAAGGTAGTAGGTGATGAGTGAAACCAGGAGAGGGGGAGGGGTGAAGTAAAGAGCTGATAAGTCAATTGGTGAAAGAGATACAGGGCTGGAGAAGGGAGAAAGTGATAGGAGAGGACTGAAGGCCATGGAAGAAAGGGAAAGGGGAGAAGCACCAGAGGGAGGTGATGGGTAGGTGAGAGGGGGAAATGAGAATGGTGAAGGAGAGGGTGGGGGCATTACTGGAAGTTCGAGACAAAGAAAATAGTTATCAACCAGGAGAACTCATACCACTTGCACTCCTGATTATATCGGTGGCACAGAAGTTTCGAACTCCTGGGCGTGTATATCTGACACACCCTTTCATGTCCCGGAACACATTCTACATAGTCACGAAAGCTCACCAACACCTTCACTTTCTGAGGAGGCAAGAGAGCTGGACAATGCACATCCATACTTGCGCCATTCTACAGACATGCAGTAGGGAGTGTTCTAACAAGCTGTATCACTGCTTGGTGCAGAAACTGCACTGTGGCAGATAGGAAGTCAGAACTGCCCAACACATCACCAGCACCAGCCTACCCACCAGAAAAGATATGGCTACCGAAAGATACCAGAAAAGGGCCAGTACCATCATGAAGTATCCCACCCACCCTGCTCATGAACTGTTTGTCCCACACCCATCAGGGAAGAGACTATGTAGCATTCATGCCAGGAGCACCAGATTCAAAACCAGTTCCTTCCCCAAAGAAGCAAGGCTGATCAAAACCTCCACCCACTAAGCCACCTCCCCACATCCCCAACCACTACTGCTATATCATTTCCTGTCAGACTCATACTCAACTAATGTACAGACACGCCTGTGTCTAGCATCACTTTATTATGGACATACAATCTCTCTATTTATCTATATACACTATCTTACGTATTTGTATTTACTGTGTTTTTTATTATTCTGTTCTTTATCTTGTGTGTTTTTTTTTGTGTTGCATCAGATCTGGAGTAACAATTATTTAGTTCACCTTTACACTTGTGTTTCAGAAATGACCTTTAAACAATGCTGAATCTTGAATTCATGTACCTATCAAAATGTCTTTTAAATGTTGGTATTGTATCAACTACTTTCTCAAGCAGCTCCTTCCAAAGCTGACCACTCTCTGTATAAAGAAGTTGTCCTTTAGGCGCTTTAAAATGTGTTTGTTTATTTATTTTTTTTTTTATCTAGTGATACAGCGTGGAGAAGACCCTTCTGCCTCAGCAACCCCCGACAACCCCGATTAACCCTAACCTAATCATGGGACAATTCACAATGGCCAATTAACCTACCTGGTACGTCTTTGGAGTGTGGTAGGAAACTGGGGTACCCAGAGAAAACCCACAGGGTTACAGGGAGAACATACAGAGACTCCTCATGAAACAGCACTGGAATTGAACTCTAAACTCCAGAATGCCCTGAGCTGTAATAGCATTGGGCTAACCACCACACCATCGTGGTCCCCTCTCCACTTTGCCCTCTCACCTTAACACATCTCTTAAAGAACTGTTATTTGTCTGGTGCCATTGGGTGCAGGTGTCCGTCTGATCTTTAAATTTCACCTGAGCAGACTTAGTTTAAAACCAGATCAGCAGCATGACTAATGAAGCACTTCCATAATTTTTGGAGATGCATTTACATGAGTATCAGCAGAGATTTCAGTCTTCCCCTTTTCAATCCGAATCAGGTTTAATATCACCGAAATACATCATGAAATATATTCTATTGCGGCAGCAGTACATTGCAATACATAATAAAAACACTAAATTACAATAAGAAATGCATATTAAAATTAAATTAGTAAGTAGTACAAAAAGAGAGCGGGAAAAGAAGTAGTGAGGAAGTGCACATGGGTTCATTGTCCATTCAGAAATCTGATGGCGGAGGAGAAGAAGCTGTTCCTTCAGGCCTCTGTATCACCTCCCTGATGGTAGCAATGAGAAGAGGGCATATCCTGGGAAATGGGCGTCCTTAATGTGTTTTTGAGGCGTCACCTTTTGAAGATGTCCTGGATGCTGGGGAGGCTAGTGTCCATGATGGAGCTGGCTGAGTTTACAACTTTCTACAGTTTATTCCAATCCTGTGCAGTGGTCCCGCCATGCCAGTTAGAATGCTCTCCACGGTACATCTGTAGGAATTTGCTAGAGTTTTTGGTGATATACCAAGTTTCCTCAAACTCCTAATGAATTATGATATCCTTCTTTCCCTTTGATTACCTAGAGACTTTCCTGCAGTAGTTAATCTAAAAGGCTGGAGAAGTCCAACTGGATCTCAAAATGAATCCGAGCATGGACCTGACAGATAGAGGTGAGTTTCCTGAAACCCATATCCTTTGGTAGTGCTGTGGGTGGGTTACAGCAGGCGTACAATCTGATGTGAGGAAACAGACCATTCAGAATCAGGTTTTTTATTACTGATGTACGTCATGAAATTTGACCATAAGACCGTAAGACGTAGGAGCAGAATTGGGCCACTGGTTTCCACACAACCCAGCCAGTGAAAATATCATTCCTGCGTCCACCACTTCAAAGCAGTAAAGGAATTTTATGGAATTATTTGAATCCATTTCTCATTCAAGGCTCAAGGGAGTAGAAGCCCAGTCTGGTGAACCCCTCCTCTGATGATATACACACACTACACCAAGACTGGTTGGACACTGAGGTGTAGTCCATAAGACACTGGAGCAGGACAGGTAATTCAGCCCTTTGAGTCTACTCTGCCATTCTATCATGGCTGATTTATTATCCCTGTCAACCCCATTCTCTTGCCTTCTCCCCGTAACCTTTATTAGCTTTACTAATCAAGAACCTATCAATCTCCACTGTAAATATACCCAATGACTTGGCCTCCACAGCCTTCCATGGCATTGAATACCACAGATTCACCAACCTCTGGCTAAAGAAGTTCCTCCTCATCTCTGTTGTAAGAGATGTTCTTGTATTCTGAGCCTGTGCCTTCTGTTCCTAGACTCTCTCACTGTTGGAAACATCCTCTCTATGTGCAGTCTTTCTAGGCCTTTCAATATTCGGTAGGTTTCAATGAGATCTCTCCCCCCACCCCATTCTTCTAAACCTCAGTGAATGCAGGGATACTGCAGTTGGAGGACTATCCGTGAGAGTGTGTGTGTGGGTGGAAGGAGGGTACTTACTGCCCTTTGGGCTGCTGGTGTTTGGTGCAGCAATGAAGGTCCTCCACCTTGGCCTGTCCATATCGTCACACACAGATAAAGAAGGATTCTTCATGGCTGTTTCAGTAGCAATTTTTTTTTGACCAGTCACAGTTGTCAACCCTGATTTGAACCCCCAAACCTGGAGGACCGGTGGACCACTCTTACTCTGGCCTGTACCCTATCACCTGTTTGGCATGGGTGACCATACTAAGAGCCAAAACACTAGGGCCTGACTCCAGCCAACATAGCACTGTGGGTCACTGGGAGCCTCCAAACCCTACAACAAGGTTGTGGTCCTCTTGGAGGGGGGAAGGAAGGTGGGAGGAAGGAAAGGAACTTGTTTTGCTGTTGTTGTTTTGTTGCTTGTTGTGTTCTGTGTTGTTCTGCTGAGCATTGTGGGTATGTTATGTTGGTGTCTGAATGTGAGGTCGAAGTATATGTTAGCTAAAAGAAAGACCCATCACAAGTTCCAGAATAAACAAAGAAATGATTGAAGGGATGGTGAAACAGGAAAAACATAGAAGAGACGATGAAAATCTGTTGCATTTTCCTTGTCTCCTCACCCTGCCCCTATCACAACTCTGTGTGATCAGTAAGGTGACTTTGTTCTGTGTCATTCCTCTAGCAGAGAATGTTGCTTGGGAGCTGAGCCGAGCAATTGAACAGGGGGACAAAGAAACTGCGATGAAGTGTGTGGAGTTCCTGGCTGAGCGACATGTGCCCATCAACGTCCAACTCAACAAATCTGCATACCAACAGCAAGAAATTAGGTAGGTTCATTCTCAGAGGGGAGAGGGAAGTGATTCCTCTAATAGAACCATGCTGTAAAAGCAATTTTCATTCACGTATTGAAGGTGCATAGGACAAGTCATATTCATGTGCAGATCTCCACCTCCAAACAGGTCTGTTTAACCTCCATCCCCACTCGAAGCTCTAGAGGAAATCAGTGGCTCAGGCAGCTTCAATGGAGGGAAGTGAACTGTTGACATTTCAAGTCAAGCCTCTTCCTCCACCCTAAAAATAGAAGATAGAATAGTACATTAAGGTATAGGCCCTTTGGCCCACGATGTTGTACCAGCCTTATAACCTACTGTAAGATCAATCTAACCCTTCCCTCCTACACAGCCCTCCATTTTGCTTTCATCTGTGCCTGCTTGCATTTATCCTATCTATACCCCTCATAATTGTTTATACTTCTGTCCAATCTCCCTTCATTCTCCTAAGCTCCAGGGAAGTGGTAACAATTCAACCTTTCCCTATAACTCATGTCCTCAAGTCACAGCAACATCTTTGTAAAGTTTCTCTACACTTTTTCAATCTTATTGATAACTTTCTTGTAGATAGGTGACCAGAACTGCACACAATACTCCACATTTGGCCTCTCAACATTCTACACAGCTTCAACATAACATCCCAACTCCTGTACTCAATATTTTGATTTATAAAGGCCAATGTGTCAAAAGCTTTCTTTACAACCTTATCTACTTGTGACAGCACTTTTTCAATCTTATTGGTATCTTTCCTGTAGATAGGTGACCAGAAATGCACAAAATACTCCAAATTTGGCCTCACAACTTCAACATAACATTCCTCTTCCTGTACTCAGTTGTATGATTTATGAAGACCAATGTGCCGAAAGCTTTCTTTACAACCCTATCTACCTGTTCACTTTCTGAAAACTGTTTAGATCACAGGTACCCACTTCCCCTTATTGCTTGGTGAAAATACTAGGCTGCAGATAATGACAGTGCTGTCATCAGCCAGAGTGGAAGTGATTTGGGGTGTTCCATCAATCAAGATAGAACTGCTCTCACTGCTGTAAGTGGCCAAGATTGATTTTGTGCATGGTTACACATTCTCCATTTTTGCATTTTCCCAGAGAAATTATTATTTGTTGTTTCGAGATACAACGCAGAACAGGCCCTCCCAGCCTAACGAGCTGCACCGCTGAGCAAACCACCTATTTAACCCTAGCCTAATCACGGGGCAATTTACAATGACCACTTAACCTACCAACTAGTTCGTCTTTGGACTGTGGAAGGAAACTAGAGCACCCGGAGGTACACATGGGAAGAACTTATAAGCTTTCTTACAGAGGATGCTGGAATTGAACTCCGAACTCCAATCCTGTGAGCTGTAATAGCGATATACTAACTGCTATGCCACTTTGGCGTCCTAATATTAGGTCAATTTGGAAAGGTATGTGTAGTTTCAGTTACCTCTAACCTTTGGTTAGACTCAGTTTTGAAATAAATGTACTTTGCTTCCCATCCACTGGTTCAAGAGGCTATGCCATCTTGTCCTAGACTCTCCCACCATAGGAAACATCATTTCCACATCTACTTTGACTAGGCCTTTCAACATTTCAAAGGTTTCAATGAGATCTCTCTTCATCCTTCTAGATACCAGAGAGTACAGGCACATAGCCATCAAACATTCCTCATATCACCTGTTCATTCCCAGAATCATCCTTGTGAACCTCCTCCAATGCCTGAACATCTTTTAGATAAGGAACCCAAAACTGTTCAAAATACTCAAGGTGAGGCCTCGCCAGTGCCTTATAAAGCCTCAGCATCACATCGCTGCTCTTATATTCCAGACCCCTTGAAATGAATGCTAACATTTCATTTGTCTTCCTCAGCAGTGACTCAACCTGCAAGTTAACCTTTAGGGTATTCTGTACAAGGACTCCCAAGTCCCTTTGCATCTCAGATTTTTGGATTTTCTCCCCATTTAGAAAATAGTCTGCACGTTTATTTCTTCTACCAAAGTGCATGACCATGCATTTTCAAACATTGTATTTCATTTGCCGCATTCTTGTCCATTCTCCTAAGCTGTCTAAATCCTTCTGCAGCCTTCCTGTTTCCTCAACACTACCTGCCCCTCCACCAATCTTCATATCATCTGCAAACTTGGCAACAAAGCTATCTATTCCATCATCTAAATCATTGATATACAGCATAAAAAGAAGCAGTCCCAACACCAATCCGAGTGGAACACCACTAGACACTGGCAGCCAACCAGAAAAGGATAGTTTTATTCCCACTTGTGCCTCCTACCAGTCAGCCAATGCTCTAACCATGCTAGTAACTTTCCTGTAATACCATGGGCTCTTAACTTGGTAAGCAGCCACATGTGTGGCACCTTGTCAAGTGCCTTCTGAAAATCCAAATATACAACGTCAACTACATCCCCTTTATCTATGGTGGTGGTGGGGAAAATGACATCGGTGGTGGGGAAAATGCTAGAGTCAGTTATCAAAGGTATGATAACAGCTCATTTGGAAAGCAGTGAAATCATCAGACAAAGTCAGCATGGATTTGTGAAAGGAAAGTCATGTCTGACGAATCTTATAGAATTTTTTGAGGAAGTAATTAGTAGAGTGGATGGGGGAGAACCATTGGATGTGGTATATTTGGATTTTCAAAAGGCTTTTGACAAGGTCCCACACAGGAGATTAGTGTGCAAACTTAAAGCACACAGTATTGGGGGTAAGGTATTGATGTGGATCGAGAATTGGTTGGCAGACAGGAAGCAAAGAGTGGGAATAAACGGAACCTTTTCAGAATGGCAGGCAGTGACTAGTGGGGTACCGCAAGGCTCAGTGCTGGGACCCCAGTTGTTTACAATGTATATTAATGATCAATGTATATTAAATGCAGCATCTCCAAGTTTGCGGATGACATGAAGCTGGGTGGCAGTGTTAGCTGTGAGGAGGATGCTAAGAGGATGCAGGATGACTTGGATAGGTTGGGTGAGTGGGCAATTCATGGCCGATGCAACTTAATGTGGATAAATGTGAGGTTATCCACTTTGGTGGCAAGAACAGGAAAACAGATTATTATCTGAATGGTGGCCGATTAGAAAAAGGGGAGGTACAACGAGACCTGGGTGTCATTATACACCAGTCATTGAAAGTGGGCATGCAGGTACAGTAGGCAGTGAAAAAGGCGAATGGTATGTTGGCATTCATAGCAAGAGGATTCGAGTACAGGAGCAGGGAGGTTTTACTGCAGTTGTACAAGGCCTTGGTGAGACCACACCTGGAGTATTGTGTGCAGTTTTGGTCCCCTAATCTGAGGAAAGACATTCTTGCCATAGAGGGAGTACAAAGAAGGTTCACCAGATTGATTCCTGGGATGGCAGGACTTTCCTATGAAGAAAGACTGGATCGACTAGGCTTATACTCATTGGAACTTAGAAGATTGAGGGGGGGGATCTTATTGAAACGTATAAAATTCTAAAGGGATTGGATAGTATGATCATACTGAATGGCAGTGCAGGCTCAAAGGGCCGAATGGCCTACTCCTGCACCTATTTTCTATGGTTCTATGTTTCTATTACATAACACCTAATCCAGTGTAGCTGATCCCCCTAGTGGGCTCAATGACAAACTTTTCTAAAAAGCCATCTCGTAGGCATTCAACAAACTCACTCTCTTGAGATCCATCAGCAACCTGATTTTCCCAATCGACCTGCACATTAAAATCTCCCATGACTATCATACCTTTGCCCTTTTGACACGCCTTTTCTATTTTCCATTGTAATCTGTAGTCCACTGTATATAACTGCCATCAGGGTCCTTTTACTCTTGCAGTTTCTTAACTCGACCCACAAGAATTGAACATCTTCCGATCCTATGCAACATCTTTCTCATGATTTGATGCCATGCTTTACCAGCAGAACCACACCACTCCCTCTGCTGACTTTCCTATCCCTCTGATACAAAGTGTAACCTTGGACATTCAGTTCCCAACTCCAACCATCCTTCAGCCACGATTCAGTGATGGCCACAACATCATACCCAAAAATCTGTAAAAGTGCAACAAGATCATCCTCCTTGTATCTTATACTTAGTGCATTGAGATATAACATTGTGTTTGCTACCGGATTTGATTCTGCATCCCTAATGCACTGATGCTCCCCCTGCTGGCTGAAATTTTGTCCTATCATCTCTCTGCCCTTCCTAACAGTCTGAATGCACACTATCTTTGCTTTTTTACCATCCACCCTATCCTGAGTCCCTTCACTCTGGTTCCCATCCCGCTGCCAAGTTAGTTTAAACCCTCCCCAACATCTCTAACAAACCTGCCCACAACAATATTGGACCCCTTCAGGTTCAGGTGCAACCGATCCCCCAGAAGAGGTCCCAATGATCCAAGAGCCTGAAGCCCCGCTCCCTGCACCAGCTTCTCAGCCACGCATTTATCTGCCAAATCATCCTGTTTCTGCCATCATTGGCCATGAGACAGGCAGTAATCCAGAAATTACTACCCTGGAGGTCCTGCTTCTCAGCTTTCTGCCAAGCTCTCTAAATTCTCTTTTCAGAACCTCTCTATTTTCCTTCCCATGTCATTCGTACCAATATGTACCAAGACATTTTGCTGCTCTCCCTCCCCCTCCAAAATGCTGTGGACACAATCCGAGACATCCCTGATCCTGGAAACTGGGAGGCAAGATACCATCCGGGTGTCCTGTACACATACACAAAATGTCCAGTCTGTCCCTCTGACTATTGAGTCCCCTATCACTACCACTCCCCTCTTCTCCCCTTTTCCCTTCTGCACCATGGACCCATGCTCAGTGCCAGTGACCTGGTCTCTGGCATTGCCCTGGGAGGACATCTCCCACAACAGTATCCAAAACAGTATACATATTATTGAGGGGAATGGCCACTGGGTGCTCTGTGCTAATTGCCTATTCACCTTCCCATTCCTTCTGATAGTCACCCAGCTATCTGCCTCTTGCAACTTGGTGGTGACTACTTCCCTATAGCTCCCAACTGATGAGCTCCCCGCTCTCCTGTACAAGCCGAAAGTCATCCAGCTGCTGCTCCAGATCCCTAACACGGTCTTCAAGGAGCTGCAACTGGATGCATTTCACACAAAGGTAGTTATCTGGGAGACTCTCCCAGTACTGCCACATCCAGCATGAAGAACACACAATGGCCACTTAAACTACATTAAGTACCCCTGACACAGTAAGAAAATAGGGAAACTTAACAGAAACCTTCTTGAACAACCTAGCCAGAGGCAACTCCTCTTCCGAGCCAAAGTCTCCTTTGAGCCAAGGCTTGATGCTCCCACTCCCAACAGTGGCTGCTCCCTTCTGTACTTTTATTTACTCCTCTCTGCACTGCTCCTGCCGCTGGAATGACACCAAACGCCCGCAAAGCTCTCCTTTTAAACGAGCGCCACCGACCTCTGAGAAACCTCCAGACTGTGCAGTACAACAATCATGCCACTAAATATAAAATCCTGTCTACCTTCCTGAGGGAGTGATTTTGCACCACTTTGCACCACAGGTTAAGAGTTGGTGTGGAAGACTGGTGGACGAGTGGTACAACCATCACAATGAACGTGTTTCCTTACACGACTATTGCAATGCTGAAGACAAAGGTAAGATGGGATACTCGCCACCATGAAGTACAAAGCTTAGTCAGGGCGACTGTGTGCGGATTTACAATGGGAAATCATAAACAATGGGAAGCAGGTCAAGCCCAGCAAGTACTAAGAAACACACACAACATGCTGCAGGAACTCAGCAGGCCTAGCAGTGTCAATAGAAATGGATAAACAGTCGACATTTTGGGATGACACAACTCAGGACTGGAAAGGAAGGGGGAAGACACCAGAATATAAAGGTGGAGGGGCGGTGACGGGAAGGAGGATAGCAGGAGGGTGACAGGTGAAGCCAGGTGGGTGAGAAAGGTAAAGGGCTGGAGAGGAAGGAATCTGATAAGAGAGGGGAGAGGGGGAGAAAAGAAAAAAGTAAGATGGAGGAGACGGAGACTTGGGGGGAAGTGATAGGCAGGTGAGGAGAGGTAAGAGACCAAAAGGGGGAGGGAAATGTTTTTACTGAAAGGAGAAAATGATACTCATGTCATCAGGTTGGAGGCTACCCAGATGGAATACAAGGTGCTGACCTCCACCCTGAGGGTGGCCTCATCTTGGCACAAAAGGAGGTCCTGGACTGACGTGTTGGAATGGGAATCAGAAGTAAAATTACGATTGGGATGTCCCACCTTAGGCGGATGGAGCAGAGGTGCTAAGAAAGCAACATCCACAATTGTGTTGGGCAGTGGAAGTGGAGCTAGCAGAGTCGCTGCCTCACAAAGCTAGAGCCCCAGGTTTGATCTCGACCTTGGATGCTGTCTCTGTGGAGATTGCACGCTGTCCTCAATTTTTCTGGAGGAATTCAGGGGTTGAGAGAGATAATAAATCAGCCATGATGGAATGGTAGAGCAGATTTGAAATGGCCTAATTCGTCACCTATGTCTTATCAAGTTGAAGTTCAAGTTCATGTATGTCAGTCAATCACAGGTGAATACCCATGAATACAGCCAGACAACAGCGTTCCTCCAGGGCCATGATGCAAAGCACAGTTCCAACAGACATTAACAGCACAAGGACTGGTTTACCTGCTGCTGTAAGATATCCCTAGTTAGTAGATAGGGGCTCGAATTCTTGAAGGGAGTTGGTAAGAATGTGGGGGGGGGGGTGGGAATTAAACAAAAAAAAATTGGAATAACATGGTGAATGTAAATGGTGAGCATGGACTCTGAGCTGGTGGGGGATGGAGAGTGTGGATTCAGGGGTGGGGGGAGTGTGGACTCTGAGCTGGGGGAGTGTGGACTCTGAGCTGGGGGGGTGGGGAATGTGGACTCTGAGCTGGGGGGGTGGGGAGTGTGGACTCTGAGCTGGAGGGTGGGGGGAGTGTGGACTGAGCTGGGGGGGTGGAGAATTTGGACTCTGAGCTGGGGGTGGGGGGAGTTGGACTGAGCTGGTGGGATGGGGGGAGTGTGGACTCTGAGCTGGGGGGTGGGGGGAAGTTGGACTGAGCTGGGGGGATGGGGGGAGTGTGGACTGAGCTGGGGGGATTGGGTGAGTGTGGACTCTGCTGGGGGGTGGGGGGAGTGTGGATTCTGAGCTGGGGGGTGGAGAATGTGGACTCTGAGCTGGGGGGGTGGGAGGAGTTGGACTGAGCTGGGGGGGTGGGGGGAGTGTGGACTGAGTTGGGGGTTGGGGGGAGTGTGAGCTGGGGGTGGGGGGAGTGTGGATTGAGATGGGGGTGGGGGGAATGTGGACTGAGCTGGGGGGGTGGGGGGAGTGTGGACTCTGAGCTGGGGGGTGGGGGGAGTGTGGACTGAGCTGGGGGGGTGGGGGGAGTGTGGACTCTGAGCTTGGGGGGTGGGGGAGTGTGGACTGAGTTGGGGGTTGGGGGGAGTGTGAGCTGGGGGTGGGGGGAGTGTGGATTGAGATGGGGGTGGGGGGAATGTGGACTGAGCTGGGGGGGTGGGGGGAGTGTGGACTCTGAGCTGGGGGGTGGGGGGAGTGTGGACTGAGCTGGGGGGGTGGGGGGAGTGTGGACTCTGAGCTGGGGGGTGGGGGGAGTGTGGACTGAGCTGGGGGGTTGGGGGAGTTGGACTGAGCTGGGAGGTGGGGGGAGTTGGACTGAGCTGGGGGGATGGGGGGAGTGTGGACTCTGAGCTGGGGGGTGGGGAGAAGTTGGACTGAGCTGGGGGGGATGGGGGGAGTGTGGACTGAGCTGGGGGGTGGGGGGAGTGTGGATTCTGAGCTGGGGGTGGGGGGGTGGGAGGAGTTGGACTGAGCTGGGGGCTGGGGGGAGTGTGGACTCTGAGCTTGGAGGGGTGGGGGGAGTGTGGACTGAATTGGGGGTTGGGGGGAGTGTGAGCTGGGGGTGGGGGGAGTGTGGATTGAGATGGGGGTGGGGGGAGTGTGGACTGAGCTGGGGGGGTGGGGGGAGTGTGGACTGAGCTGGGGGGTGGGGGGAGTGTGGACTCTGAGCTGGGGGGTGGGGGGAGTGTGGACTGAGCTGGGGGGTTGGGGGAGTTGGACTGAGCTGGGGGGGTTGGGGGGAGTGTGGACTGAGCTGGGGGTTGGGGTGAGTGTGGACTCTGCTGGGGGTGGGGGGAGTTGGACTGAGCTGGGAGGTGGGGGAGTTGGACTGAGCTGGGGGGATGGGGGGAATGTGGACTGAGCTGGGGGGATAGGGTGAGTGTGGACTCTGCTGGGGGGTGGGGGGAGTTGGGCTGAGCTGGGGGATGGGGTGTGGACTCTGAGCTGGGGGGTGGGGGGAGTGTGGATTCTGAGCTGGGGGTGGGGGGAATGCGGACTGAGCTGGGGGGGTGGGAGGAGTTGGACTGAGCTGGGGGGTGGGGGGAGTGTGGACTCTGAGCTTGGAGGGGTGGGGGGAGTGTGGACTGAGTTGGGGGTTGGGAGGAGTGTGAGCTGGGGGGGAGTGTGGACTGAGCTGGGGGTGGAGGGAGTGTGGATTGAGATGGGGGTGGGGGGAGTGTGGATTGAGCTGGTGGGGTGAGGGTGAGTAGATTGAGCTGGGGTGATGTGGAGAATGTGGACTCGGCTGGGGGGTGGGGAATATGGATTCGGCTGGGGGGTGGGGGATTTGGACTCTGGGCTGGGGGGGCATGTGGACTCTGAGCTGTGGGGTGTGTGGACTCTGGGGTGGAGGGTGTGGACTCGGGTGGGGAGTGTGGACAGTGGGCTGGCAGGTGTGGAGAGTGTGGAATCGGGAGGTGTGGAGAATGTGGACTCAGTGGCGGGGGGGAGTGTGGACTCTGAGCTGGGGGGTAGGGTGGCCCATTTTTGTATTTTGTCTCTCTACAATGTAAAGTCTTTGCCAGTGGTGTAGTGGTATCTGCTCCCAGACTTTGGAACGAGGTCCCCGGTTCGGCCAGCTCCTTGCACACTTTCTGTCTGTGCTCGGTTAAGCATCAAGCTAGCAACTCAGCGTTGTAAAGAACAGACAAACTGCTAACGAAATGGCAAGGTTGCCACCCAATGCACCAAACAAAGTGCAGGCAGGAACTTTACCTTTTCAATAACTCTAATGCCCGTTTGTGTCCCATTAAGTACAACTTCCTGACCAGGCTACCGCTCAAGGCATTGGTGCTGGGTTTGCCTCCCTTCAGCCAGGAGGTTACAGGTTCAATCCCCGCTTGTAATAGTGGGAGGCACCACTGCTCTGTTGGAATGTTGGAGCATTGAGCTGAATGGGTGGGCACAGGACCTACTCCATAAATGTTCCATTAGCCATTGACTTGTTTATCTTTATTCAGAAAAAGTACTCCATACAGGCATTAGGTACACACAAAATGCTGGAGGAACTCAGCAAGTCAGGAAGCATCTACGGTGAAGAATAAACAGTCGACATTTCATCGGGACTAGAAAGGAAAGGGGGAGAAGCCAGAATGAGAGGGTGGGGGGTGGGGAAGGAGTCCAAGCTGGCAGGTGGGTGTGGGAGGGGTGATGAACTAGGACAGCGGTCCCCAACCACCGGGCCACAGAGCATGCGCTATTGGGCCGTGAGGAAATGATATAGATTTGGCGATATGAGTCAGCTGCACCTTTCCTCATTCCCTGCCGGGCCGCGAGGAAACAATATGATTTGGCGATATGAGTCAGCTGCACCTTTCCTCATTCCCTGTCACGGCCACTGTTGAGCCATTATGCACGCGAGGTCATTACGTGTCCATGTCAGCGTGGGAAGATCAACTCCTCACGCTTGCAAATGACGACGGGCTGAAAAGTATGTTTGACATAACATCTCTGCCAGCATTCTGGATCAAAGTCAAGGCTCAATATCCTGAGATAGCCGCGAAAGCACCGAAAACGTTGCTTCCATTTCCAACATATCTCTGCAATGAATGCAACGAAAACTAAATTGCGGAATAGACTGCTCATTAGGGACCCCCTTCGAGTATCGCTGTCACCCCTCGATAGGACGGTGTTGTTGCAGGGAAACAAGCCCAGGGCTCCCACTGATTCAGCGATATTGGTGTGTTGCAATGATTTTATATGTTCATAGGGGGAAATATGCGCTGTGTTCAATATCCAAACGTTACTTAAAATGTTGTGATGCTATTGATTTATATAACCATATAACAATTACAGCACGGAAACAGGCCATCTCTGACCTTCTAGTCCGTGCCGAACGCTACTCTCACCTAGTCCCACCGACCTGCACTCAGCCCATAACCCTCCATTCCTTTCCAGTCCATATAGCTATCCAATTTAACTTTAAATGATAATATCGAACCTGCTTCTGCCACTTCTACTGGAAGTTCAACATTTACTTCAAACTTCCCTGTTCTCCCCTGATAATTGGCTTTTCGCTATATTCATGCGAGGAAAATATGCGCTGTGTGTTTAATATTAAATTCGTTAGATAAACCCTTTTAGAAACAAAATTGAGTGTATTAGCCACTTATCACCAATATTCCGGTCGTGATTAACCGCGCCCCCCCCCCCGAACAGAATTATCAAAAACAATTTGTAGAAAAATAATCGGCACGTGCACACATGCGCACTGCTGCCCGCCCAAGGCTTCATGGTCATTGTAGTCTTTCTCGGGGTAAACCCAATGTATTTGACTGCTACTCTTGTCCGTTGCCAACCCTATCCATGCCCCCCCCGCCCCCGAGTCGGCCGGTCCGCAAGAATATTGTCAATATGAAACCGGTCCGCAGTGCAAAAAAGTTTGGGGACCCCTGAACTAGGAAGCTGCGAGGTGATAGGTGGAAAAGGTGAAAGGCTGAAGGAGGAATCTAACGGGAGAAGAGATTGGACCGTGGGAGAAAGGGAAGGAGGAAGGGCACCAGACGGAGGTGATGGGCAGGAAGGGAGAGGAGAAGGGTTAAGAGGGGAACTGGGATGGGGAATGGAGAAGGTGTTGTATACTTCAGCAGTGTGGCACTCCTGCACCAATCCAGTATCGCAGATACAGTACCGCATGGGTGCTGAGGTGTCACAGATGCAGGCAGTGGGTACTTGCAATTAGTGTGCAGTTGAGAGAGAGAGAAAAAATATATATATTCTGTCTGGGTACCTCCAATTTGATGGCGTGAACCTCAATTTCTATAACCTGGTAATTTCTCTCCTGCCCCCACCCCCCCCCCCATTTGCGTCAATGACCAACACTGTCCGAGGATTTGCTGGGGGCAGTCCAAAACTAGTGCCACACTTCTGGCACCAACATAGCATGCCCACTACTTGCTATCCCTAACCCGTATGTTTTGGAAATGTGGGAGGAAACCCACGCGGTGACAGGGAGAACGTATAAACAGACAGTAGCGGGATTGAACTGGCGCTGTAATACAGTTATGCTAACCGCAATGCCACCGTGCCGGAACCCTGTATGCTCTGAATCAGCAAGGTAGAGAAGGCTATAGGACCAGTTCTGGTGAATGGGGTTAGTATAGATGGGTACCCTTTGAGGGCTGAAGGGTCAGTGTCTGTGCTCTGTAACTCTTTGACAGTTTCCTCTTTCTGTTGTCTGTAAAGATGCATAAAGACTACAGTTTCAGTCCTAAACTGCAACAGTGGATCATTGCACAGCGCCTGGCGAAGGACCACGAAACTCTTTCCTTTCATGGCATCAAAAAGGATGGGGATACGGCCTACCTGTACCTTTTGACAGCCAAGCAGGTCGCACAGACTGACCCTGTGCAGCTACCAGCAGAAGCACCTCAGGTGGCTACTGGTGAGTAATAGGGTCTCAGCACCTCTACCTCTCAAGACACCTCTACTGTTGAGACTATGGGTGGGGAATCGTCCTTCATTCTTCATTCATAGGATGTGACCATGACATTATTTCTTCTGAAGCCCATCGCCCCTACTTCGGCGTAGGCTGCTAAGTCCTGGGCCGGTCGTACAAGTTGTCTTCTGGTGTAGCCCATTTTCAAAGATCCTTCTTGTCTCGGGGATGAGGTCTTTGGAGCCTCTGTTGGCATTTCTGTAGCTCTGGGTTTTTACGGAATGGGGTTGCTAGCCCCTGCTTTCACAGCTGTGCTTGAGACTGTCCATGGTGGAGTTACTGACTGACTTTTATTGCCCACCCCTATATGCCCCTTGTGAGGCCATTTCACGTGGTGATTAAAAGGTAAATACACAGATGAGTCTGGACAGATTGGGAAAACCCAGTAGATAATCCTTCCCTGAGGAATGTCTGTGAAACTTAATCCCAATACTCTCTATCCCGTGTGAGGGGGACTCTCTGCTTTGTAATGAAAGATTTTTAGATTTAAGATAGAGACTGATTTGCCACATGTACATTGAAATATCAAAACATACAGTGAAACACATCATTGAGTCAACGATCAACACAGTCCGAGGATGTCTGGGGGCAACTCACGTGTCGCCATGCTTTGGGTGCCAGCAAAGCATGCCCACAACTCACTAACCCTAACTCAAACATCCTTGGAACGTGGAATGAAACTGTAGCACCCAGAGGAAACCATATAGTTACACGGAGAATGTACTAACTCTTTATGGACATTGGTGAGAATTGAACCCCGATCGGTGATCGCATTTACAGGGAGAATGTACAAGCTCCTCATGGACATTGGTGAGAATTGAACCCCGATCGGTGATCGCATTTACAAGGAGAATGTACTAACTCCTTATGGACATTGGTGAGAATTGAACTCTGATCGGTGATCGCATTTACACGGAGAATGTACAAGCTCCTCATGGACATTGGTGAGAATTGAACTCTGATCGGTGAACGCATTTACGCGGAGAATGTACAAGTTCCTCATGGACATTGGTGAGAATTGAACTCTGATCGGTGATCGCATTTACAGGGAGAATGTACAAGCTCCTCATGGACATTGGTGAGAATTGAACCCCGATCGGTGATCGCATTTACAGGGAGAATGTACTAACTCCTTATGGACATTGGTGAGAATTGAACCCCGATCGGTGATCGCATTTACACGGAGAATGTACAAGCTCCTCATGGACATTGGTGAGAATTGAACTCTGATCGGTGATCGCAAGCTCTGTAGCACAAAACAAAGAAGAGAACTTAGGTTCATAAATGGTTCACGGATTTGACTGCAGAATGGTTTTGGAATGCTAAAATGCACCATTTTTTCCCTCTGGATACAGATGAACCAAGACCAATTAGGGAGCAACTTCTCCCAGTGTTGGAAGCGCGTGGCACCGCAGCACAGTTGAATGAAGGACGGTGTTTGGCAAAAGCAGTGCCTCAGGTGGGTCCAAATTTTTGTACATATGTGTTGTGTGAAGCATCCATCCCTCCCTTCTCTCCCTTGCAGAATGGGCCTTTCGAGCCACACTACTCAGTAATCGCCTTATTTAATCCTGATCTAATCACCGGACAACTTATAATGACCAATTAACTTGCCAACTGTTATGTCTTTGGATTGTGGGAGGAAACCAGAGCACCCAGAGGAAACCCACACAATCATGAGGAGAATGTGCTGGCAGCAGCGGGAATTGAACTCAGGTCACTGGTACTGTAAAGTGTTGTTCTGCCCCTCGTGGTGCCCGACTGTCCTTGGGCTGGAGAGGACACAAGAGTATCGATGAACAGAGGGACCTTAGTGGGTTCAAGTCCATAGTTCCCTGAAAGTGGCCACGCAGCGTGATAATCATGTCATCATGATAATCAGAGTCACGCTGTCTTAAAAGTTCCTTCTCCCAGGCAATTATTCCGATCAACCATTCTTGTTAGCTCCCCTTCCCCCTCAATCTATTGCCTCAGTCACTGCACTGTAAACTCCTTAAAACTCTTTTTATAATGCTGTTAACATTGTAAATATACAGTATGCATTTTGTACATTCCATGTCTGTACTTATAACATTATTTTATATCATTATTTATTCTTTATAATTATTGATGTTTTTATTGTATGCCGCACCCTGACCAATATCCTAACATGAAGCAAATTCCTACAACCTGTAAGTATATGTGGTGGATAAAGTTGACCTGTAATCTTTGATTAAATCCTGATGAGAGGTCCCCTGACATTAACCCCACTTCCTTCGCCTCAGTTATTCCTTCTCCCAGCTCAGTCGCTCACCTGAGCCCATTCGTGGCTGCGTTTCCTGCTGATGGCACAATGAGGAGTAGGCATGTTCTGGAGGGTGAGGGTCCCTATTAAGGATGTTGCCACCTTGTAGATGTCCTTGATGGTGGTGAGAGCTACAGTTGCAAGAAAAAGATTGTGAGCATTAATTACTCATGAAATGTGGACTGATCTTCATCTAGGTCACTAGAATAGACAAAGAAAATATGCCTAAACTAATAACACTCAAACAATTGTACTTTTAATATTTTTATTGAATACATTGTTTAATCATTCACAGTCCAGGCTGGAAAAAGTATGTGAACCCTTGTACTTAATAACCGGTAGAACCGCCTTTAGCAACAATAACCTCCACCAAACATTTCCTGAAGCTGCTGATCAGACGTGCACAATGGCGAGGAGGAATTTTAGATCATTCCTCCATACTAAACTGTTTCAGTTCATCAATATTTCTGAGATACCTTGCATGAACAGCCCTCTTCAGGTCATGCCACAGCATCTCAATTGGGTTAAGGTCCAGACTCTGACTTGGCCATTCTAAAACACAAATTTCCTCTTTTTAAACCATTCTGTTGTTGATTTACTCTTGTGTTGCATCATCCAACTTCTATTAAGCTTCAGGTGGTGGACCACCATCCTGATGTTCTCCTGTAAAATGTCATGATACAATTTTAAACTCATTGTTCCCTCAACAATTGCAATCTGTCCAGGCCCTGAGGCAGCAAAGCAGCCCCAAACCATGTTTCCACTCTGCTTCACAGTTGGGATGAGGTTTTGGTGTTAGTGTGCAGTGCCCTTTTTCCTCCAAACATAGCGGTGTGTATTTCTGCCAAAGAGTTGAACTTTTGTCTCATCTGTCCACGGAACATTGTCCCAGAAGCATTGTGGAACATCCGAGTGACCTTTTGTAAACTTCAGATGTGCAGCAATTTTTTTTTGGAGAGCAATGGTTTCCTCTATGGTGTCCTTCCATGAACACCATTCTTGTTCAGTGTTTTTCTTATAGTGGGCACATGAACAGAGACTTTAACAAGTTCCAGAGATATCTGCAGGTCATTTGCTATTATCCCTGGGTTCTTTTCCACCACCTTCAGCATTGCACATTGTGCTCTTGGTATGATCTTTGCAGGACACCCACTCCTAGGGAGAGTAGCAACAGTACAGAATTTCCTCCATTTGTAGAGAATTTCTCTTACTGTGTACTGATGGATACTTGGGTCTTTAGAAATGCTCTTGTTGCCTTTTCCAGCTTCATGCTTCTCTACAATTCTCCTCAGCTCCTCTGAGAGTTGTTTTGATTGAGGCATGGTGAACATAAACAGATCTTTCTTGAGAAGTGCAGGCTGTCAGTAACCTGACTTTGTGTCTTTTTTCTAGGGCAGGGCACCTCTATAACCCACACCCTCCATCTCATCTCGTTCATTGGGTGACCTGACTCCGAATAGCTTTTGTAGAAGGAATTACCCCAAAGGTTCATGTAGGTTCTTAAACCTAGACTGTGATTTTTTTTTTTCAAAATGGTGTACTTAGCATTGATAAGAAGAAATACAATTGTTTGTGTTTTATTAGTTTGGGCGGATTGTATCTGTTTAGGATTGTGATTTAGATGAAGATCAGACCACATTTTATGAGCAATTAATGCCAAAAACCAGGTAATTGCAAAGGGTTCACTAACTTTTTTTTGTAACTGTGGCCAAAGGTCCCTGATAATGGATGTTGCTTTCTTGTAGGTGTGCTTGATGGTGGAGGGAGCTATACCAGTGTACACATATAGATATTGTGCACTCCCTGCAGTGTGGGGACTGAGACACGAATGCCTGATTTGATACATTTAAATAGAATATAGAACAGTATGGCACAGTACTGATGTCCTGATGAAGGGTTTTGACCTAAAACATCAACTGTTTATTTTCTGCAGGCACTACCTGACCTGCAGAGTACTTCCAGCATTTTGAGTGTGTCACTGACTTTGATGGCGGCAAGGCGGAGATGTGTATGTCTCTACCAAGGGAGGTGTAAGAAGCTCTTTCCCTCCTCTAGCCTGCAGGTTCCCAATGGGCAAGGTGTGCCATCTGCTGAGCCCCCCAATCAGGGTCATGTGAAACCATGGGAGCAGGTGATGGATGGTCGTATGAGCAGTTGGTACATATCACAAGTCCTGACACTGATAACAGGCAGACAATCTCTGAAGAGTATGGATAATGACTGTGGTCACCTGTCTGGTAAAGACACTGTCCAGAAAAAGGCAATGGCAAACCACTTCTGTAGAAAAAAATTGCCAAGAACAATTATGGTCATTGACAGACCGTGATCGCCCATGTCATAATACATGAAGCATGATGATGACTTCATACAACACGGCACATAATGATGATGATAATATGACTTGATATTGCAGAGTCTGAGAAAAATTATTTATCTTAATACAGGGAAAGTAGAACCACAAGAAAAAATGTATTTTTTTTTATCCTTCCTGTTAGATTGGCTGGAACTGTCCAGGATGCACATACGTCAATAAACCAACTCGTCCGGGGTGCGAGATGTGCAGCACGGCCAGGCCAGATGACTACCAGGTTCCCAACACCTACAAACCTGACCAGGAAGAACTGCAGAGGATGAAAGAGGAAGAAGCAGCTTTCGAACAATATGAAAAAGTAGGGTTCTTTTGATAACTGCTGTTCCATTTAGCTTCTTGCCTTCAGATTCAAAGTAAATTAATTGTCAAAGTAGATCTACACTTAGTGGCCACTTTATTAGGTACAGGAGTGGCACCTTTTGTGGTCTCCTGCTGCTGTAACTCATCCACTTCAAGGTTCAATGTGTTCAGAGATGCTCTTCTCCACACCACTGTTGTAAGACAATAGACAATAGGTGCAGGAGTAGGCCATTCGGCCCTTCGAGCCAGCACCGCCATTCATTGTGATCATGGCTGAACATTTCCTCAACTCCGTTCTAAATGGCCTACCCCTTATTCTTAAACTGTGGCCTCTGGTTCTGGACTCACCCATCAGCGGAAACATGCTTCCTGCCTCCAGCGTGTCCAATCCCTTAATAATCTTATACTTTTCAATAAGATCCCCTCTCAGCCTTCTAAATTCCAGAGTACACAAGCCCAGTCGCTCCAATCTTTCGACATATGACAGTCCCGCCATCCCGGGAATTAACTTTGTCAACCTACGCTGCACTCCCTCAATAGCAAGAATGGCCTTCCTCAAATTTGGAGACCAAAACTGCACACAGTACTCCAGGTGTGGTCCACCAGGGCCCTGCACAGCTGCAGAAGGACCTCTTTGCTTTTATACTCAATTCCCCTTGTTATGAAGGCCAGCATACCATTAGCTTTCTTCACTGCTTGCTGTACTTGCATGCTTGCTTTCAGTGGCTGATGTATAAGAACTCCTAGATCTCGTTGTGCTTCCCCTTTTCCTAACTTGACTCCATTTAGATAATCTGCCTTCCCATTCTTACCACCAAAGTGGATAACCTTACATTTATCCACATTAAACTGCATCTGCCATGCATCTGCCCACTCACCCAGCCTGACCAAGTCACCCTGTATTCTCATAACATCCTCCTCACATTTCACACTGCCATCCAGCTTTGTGTCATCGGCAAATTTGCTAATGTTACTTTTAATTCCCTCATCTAAATCATTAATATATATTGTAAACAGCTGCGGTCCCAGCACTGAACCCTGCGGTACCCCACTGGTCACCGCCTGCCATTCCGAAAGGGACCCGTTAATCACTACTCTTTGTTTTCTGTCAGCCAGCCAATTTTCAATCCATGTCAGTACTCTGCCCCCAATACCATCTGCCCTAATTTTGCCCACTAATCTCCTATGTGGGACTTTATCAAAGGTTTTCTGAAAGTCCAGGTACACTGCATCCACTGGCTCTCCCTTGTCCATTTTCATAGTTACATCCTCAAAAAATTCCAGAAGATTAGTCAAGCACGATTTCCCCTTTGTAAATCCATGCTGACTCGGACCAATCCTGTTACTGCTATCCAGATGTGTCGTAATTTCATCTTTTATAATTGACCCCAGCATCTTTCCCACCACCGACGTCAGGCTAACCGGTCTATAATTCCCTGTTTTCTCTCTTCCTTCCTTCTTGAAGAGAGGGACAACATTAGCCACCCTCCAATCCACAGGAACTGATCCTGAATCTATAGAACATTGGAAAATGGTTACCAATGTGTCCACGATTTCTAAAGCCACCTCCTTAAGTAACCTGGGATGCAGACCATCAGGTCCCGGGGTCTTATCAGCCTTCAGACCCAACAGCCTATCCAACACCATTTCCTGCCTAATATAAATTTCTTTCAATTCATCCATTACCCTAGGTCCTTTGGCCAGTATTACATCTGGGAGATTGTGTCTTCCCTAGTGAAGACAGATCCAAGGTACCTGTTCAACTCATCTGCCATTTCCTTGTTCCCCATAATATATTCACCCGCTTCTGTCTTCAAGGGCCCAATTTTGGTCTTAATTATTTTTTTCCTTTTCACATACCTAGAGAAGCTTTTACTATCCTCCTTTATATTCTTGGCTAGTTTACCTTCGTACCTCATTTTTTCTCCACGTATTGCTTTTTTAGTTACCTTCTGTTGCTCTTTAAAAGTTTCCCAATCCTCCAGCTTCCCACTCGTCTTTGCTATGTTATACTTCTTCTCTTTTATTTTTATACTGTCCATTACTTCCCTTGTCAGCCACGGCCTCCCCTTACTCCCCTTAAGATCCTTCTTTCTCTTTGGAATGAACTGATCCTGCACCTTCTGCATTATTCCCAGAAATACGTGCCATTGCTGTTCCACTGTCATCCCTGCTAGGGTATTGTTCCATTGAATTTTGGCCAGCTCCTCCCTCATAGCACCATAGTTCCCTTTGTTCGCCTGTAATACTGACACTTCTCCCTTCTCCCTCTCAAATTGTAGATTAAAACTTATCATGTTATGTCACTACCTCCTAAAGGCTCCTTTACCTCGAGGTCCCTGATCAAATCCGGCTCATTGCACAACACTAAATCTAGAATTGCGTTCTCTTTGGTAGGCTCCAGTACAAGCTGTTCTAAGAATCCATCTCGGAGTGACTCCACAAACTCCCTTTCTTGGGGTCCAGTACCAACCTGATTCCTCCATGTTGAGGTCCCCCATTACCTTTGCGACATGCCAATTTTAACTCTTGATTCAACTTACACCCTACATCCAGACTACTGTTTGGGGGCCTGTAGATAACTCCCATTAAGGTCTTTCTACCCTTAGAATTTCTCAGTTCTATCCATACTGACTGTATGTCTCCTGATTCTATGTTCCCCCTTGCAAGGGACTGAATATCATTCCTCACCAACAGAGCCACCCCACCCCCTCTGCCCATCAGTCTGTCCTTCCGATAGGACATATATCCTTGAATATTCATTTCCCAGGCCCTGTCCACTTGAAGCCATGTCTCTGTTATTCTGACAACATCACACTTACCAATTTCCAACTGTGCCTCAAGCCCATCCACTTTATTTCTCATACTCTGTGCATCCATATACAATACTTTTAATTCATTACTCCCCTCACCTCCCACATCAATTCCTATTTCACCTGGCCATACTGTACGATTCCTTCTTGAGCTTTCTGCTCTGTTGATTCTGCTGTCTTTCTTAACTTTTCTTATTCTCACTTTCCCTTTATCTCCATCCTTATGTTTCCAGTTCGTCTCCCCCCCCACTACTTAGTTTAAACACCCCCATGTTGCAGAGGCAAACCTGTCTGCCAGAATGCTGGTGCCCCACTTATTAGGGTGCAACCCGTCCCTTTTGTACAATTTATCCTTACCCCGAAACATACCACAGTGGTCCAAGAATGTAAATCCTTGCTTCCTGCACCAGTTCCTCAGCCACACATTCAGATCCATTATCTCCCTGTTCTTGACCACTCCAGCACAGGGAACTGGAAGCAAACCGAAGATGACCACCCTGGAAGTCCTGCTTTTCAGCCTTCTTCCGAGTTCTCTGAAGTTGCGCTGTAGAATGTCTTTCCTCTTCTTCCTCACGTCATTTGTGCCGACATGCACCACCACTTCCAGATGTTCACCTTCGCTCTTGAGGATTCCCTGCAATCGGTCCGTGACATCCTTGATCCCAGCACCAGGGAGGCAAAACACCATCCTTAAGTCTCGCCTGTTGCCACAGAAACCCCTTTCTGTACCTCTCACTATGGAGTCCCCTACTACCATGGCTCTGCCTGACGGCTGTCTCCTCAGCTTTGCCTCAGCGCCAATTGTTGACTCGCAGACCCATCTGCCCGTAAGGTGTGGTTATTTGAGTTACTGTTGCCTTCCCATCAGCTTGAACCACCCTGGCCATTCTCCTCTGATCACTCTCATTAACAAGGCATTTTCGTCCCCAGAACTGCCACTCACTGGATGTTTTCTTCTGCTTTTTGCACCATTCTCTATAATCTCTATAGACTGTTGTGTGTGAAAATCCCAGGAGATCAGCAGTTTCTGAGATACTCAATCCACCCCGCCTGGCACCCGAGATTCCCGTTTAGCACCGTCTATAGACTTGTTTTATTGAGGCATTTACAGGAAACAAAAAATAAATACAACAGAATTTACAAAAATCTATACATAAATAAAGACTGATAAACAAGCAAACTGCAATAGAAGACAAAATGTGAAAATAAAAAAAAGTAACACTGAGAACATGAGTTGTAAAAAGTCCTTGATAGTGTGTAGGTGGTTGAATCAGTTGAGAGTTGCAGTGAGTAAAGTTATCCAACCCAATTCAGGAGCCTCATGGTTGTAGGGTAATAACTGTTCTTGAACCCGGTGGGGTTATAGCCTGTGTAAAGAAAATTACAGATGCAAACAACAATGGCCTGATATGGCAACTCCAATGTCGAGGAATAGAAAAGGCGATAGAACATGGTGGACACAGCCCAGTCCTTCAGAGGCAAAGCCCTCCCCACCAGTGAGCACAATTACATAGAGCACTATCACAAGAAAGCTGCATCCATCATCAAGAACCTCCACCATCCAGGCCATGCTCACTGCTCACTACTACCATCGGGCAGAAGGTACAGAACCAGGTTCGGGTTCAGGAACAGTTATTACCCTACAACCATCCACCTCCTAAACCGGCTTGGATAACTTCACACACCTCAATGCTGAAACAACTCCACAATCTTCAGACTCGCTCTCAAGGACTCTCCAGATCTCTTGTCCTCAGTATTCCTTACTCTTTAAAATTATTTGCTGCCTTTTGCACCCTGATTGTTTGTCAGTCTTTATTTATGTAGTTTTTTTTTCATAGATTTGGTTGTGTTCTTTGTTTACCCATAAATGTCTGCAAGGAAAAGAATCTCAAAGTAGTATATTTCACACATATGCATTGTGCGGAACCTATGCCCTCCTTGGCATTACGGGGGCTGCAAAGGAAAGAGCCATCAGGGCCGTCACAGAGGCTGCTGAACAAGCCTCTGGATGGCTATGGATCAGGAGGTGTGACCCGTGGAGCAATGCTGCTGATCAAGCTGGGGCCTGATCAACCCTGGCTGGGTCACATGGGCGAGGGTGTCTGATGTTGAAAGACCAGAAGCACCTGATAAACCCAGGTTACACCACCGATGATGTGCCCCAGTGCATCCTAGCAGCAGCATTATGAAGGATTTACTTTGAGCTTGATTTGGAACATGTGTGCACTTCTGGTTGCCGCCATTATAATAAGAATGTTGAGGCTTTGGAGAGGACACTGAAGAGATTTATCAGGATACTCTCTAGATATTAGGGAATAGGAACAAACTTTGTTTTCTCTGGAACGTCAGAGACAAAGCGGAGACCTATAAAATTACAAGAGGCATAGATAGGTTAGACAGCTAGACTCTTACCCCATGGTAAAAATATCAATTACTAGAGGACATACATTTAAGACGGGCGGTGGGGGGGCATTTGAAAGAGGATGGATGAAAGAAGTATTTTTACACAGAGAGAGGTGGGTGTTTGCCACAGGCTACCGGGGGAGTGATGGAAGCAGATACAATAGTCATGTTTAGGAAGCTTTTGAATAGACATGAGTATACAGGGAATGGAGGGTTTTGGCTGATGTGCAGACAGAAAGGATTTAGTTTAATCTCACATTGTGTTCAGTACAGCCATTGTTGGCCAAATGGTTTGTTCCTGTTATCAGTGGTGTAGAGAGAGAAAATTTAGAAAGACACTTTGAATCGAGTTGGGTGATAACTAAAACTAGAGGTCATATGTTAAAAGTGAAAGGTGAAATATTTAATTGGAACCTCTTCACTCAGAGCTGGTGGGAGTGTGGAACGAGCTGTTCAGTGGGTTTGATTTCAGCGTTTAAGAGAAATTTGGGTAATTACGTGGATAAAAAGGGTATGGAGGGCTATGGTATAGGTACAGGTCAATGGGGCTGGGCAGAATAGCAGTTTGTTATAACTAGGTGGGTCAAAGGGCCTGTTCTGGTGCGGTAGTGTTCTGTGACTCTGCTGTTCAATGTTGCCGACAACAGTCAGTGGCTTTTGTGGCCTTGTGTGGTATTTGAAATGTGATCATCTGAGGGACATAGAATACAGTGACAAGAATCCACATGGGGTCAAGCCATATAACCATATAACAATTACAGCACAGAAACAGACCATCTCGGCCCTTCTAGTCCGTGCCGAACTCATACTCTCACCTAGTCCCACCGACCTGCATTCAGCCCATAACCCTCCATTCCTTTCCTGTCCATATACCTATCCAATTTAACTTTTAAACAACAACATCAAACCTGCCTCAACCACTTTTACTGGAAGCTCATTCCACACAGCTACCATTCTCTGAGTAAAGAAGTTCCCCCTCATGTTACCCCTAAACTTTTGCCCTTTAACTCTCAACTCATGTCTTCTTGGTTGAATCTCCCCCATTCTCAATGGAAAAAGCCTATCCACGTCAACTCTATCAATCTCCCTCATAATTTTAAACACCTCTATCAAATCCCCCCTCAACCTTCTATGCTCCAAAGAATAAAGACCTAACTTGTTCAACCTTTCTCTGTAATTTAGGGGATGAAACTCAGGCAACATCTTAGTAAACTTCCTCTGTACTCTCTCAATTTTATTGACATCTTTCCTATAATTCGGTGACCAGAACTGTACACAATACTCCAAATTTGGCCTTACCAATGCCTTATACAATTTCAACATTGCATCCCAACTCCTATACTCAATGCAACACACATAAAAGTTGCTGGTGAACGCAGCAGGCCAGGCAGCATCTCTAGGAAGAGGTGCAGTCGACGTTTCAGGCCAAGACCCTTGAGTCCTGACGAAGGGTCTCGGCCTGAAATGTCGACTGCACCTCTTCCTAGAGATGCTGCCTGGCCTGCTGCGTTCACCAGCAACTTTTATGTGTGTTGCTTGAATTTCCAGCATCTGCAGAATTCCTGTTGTTTCCTATACTCAATGCTCTGATTAATAAAGGCCAGCATACCAAAAGCTTTCTTCACCACCCTATCCACATGAGATTCCACCTTCAGGGAACTATGCACCATTATTCTTAGATCCCTCTGTTCTACAGCATTCGTCAGTGCCCTACCACTTACCATGTATGTCCTATTTTGATTAGTCCTACCAAAATGTAGCACCTCACATTTTTCAGCATTAAGCTCCATCTGCCATCTTTCAGCCCACTCTTCTAACTGGCCTAAATCTCTCTGCAAGCTTTGAAAAACTACTTCATCATCCACAACGCCACCTATCTTAGTATCATCTGCATACTTACTAATCCAGTTTACCTCCTCATCATCCAGATCATTAATATATATATATCAAACAACATTGGACCCAGTACAGATCCCTGAGGCACACCGGTACACACCGTCCGTCAATCTGACACACAGTTATCCACCACTACTCTCTGGCATCTCCCATCTAGCCACTGCTGAATCCATTTTACTACTTGGATATTAATGCCTAACGATTGAACCTTCCTAACTAACCTGCCGTGTGGAACCTTGTCAGAGGACTTACTGAAGTCCATATAGACAACATCCACCACTTTACCCTCATCAACTTTCCTAGTAACCTCTTCAAAAAAATTCAATAAGATTTGTCAAACATGACCTTCCATGCACAAATCCATGTTGACTGTTCCTAATCAGACCCTGTCTATTCAGATAATTATATATACCATCTCTAAGAATACTTTCCATCAATTTACCCACCACTGATGTCAAACTCACAGGCCGATAATTGCTAGGTTTACTCTTAGAACCCTTTTTAAACAATGGAACAACATGAGCAATACGCCAATCCTCCGGCACCATCCCCATTTCTAATGACATTTGAGATATTTCTGTCAGAGCCCCTGCTATTTCCACACTAACTTCCCTCAAGGCCCTATGGAATATCTTGTCCGGACCCAGAGACTTATCCACTTTTATATTCCTTAAAAGCGCCGGTACTTCCTCTTCTTTAATTGTCATACTTTCCATAACTACCCTTCTTGTTTCCTTTACCTTACACAATTCAATATCCTTCTCCTTAGTGAATACCGAAGAAAAGAAATTGTTCAAAATCTCCCCCATCTCTTTTGGCTTCACACATAGCCGAAACCCTTTGGATTTATTTTTGGTAGCTGAATTTTGTCACTTTCTGTCTTATAACACTACAGCACAGAAACAGGCCCTTCAGCCCATCTAGTCCATGCCAAACTATTATTCTGCCTAGTCCAATTGCCCTGTACCCAGACGATAGTCCGCCATACATACCCCTCCCATCTGTGTATCCACCCAAATTTCACTTGGGTGCCAAGGTGGCACCAGTGAACAACGATTCCTTGGGTGACATCTATTCAGATAGTCAATTATTTCACTTTTTCTGTGCCTTTTTATCATAATTGTGTTTTGGAAACTGTTGGGGCCTGTGACTTGCAGTTTGGAGTTCAATTGAGTGATCTAGCGCTCTGCTGTCCCCAAGAAAATTCCAGGAGAGGACGTCAAGCACGAGCTGCCTTGAACAGAAGATTAGAGACGGGAAGGGGCCATAATCGACTCCATCTCTCACCAATCGAAGCATCGAGAAAGATTGAAGCATCGAGGCAAATTCGGAGGAGGCTGGGTCAGCAGTCACTTCTCACAGGTCAGGACGGAGATCGCTCCTAACGGAAAGCCGCGTTGGGCTGGAGGTCGCTCCCATGGGAGGCCGCGACTCTGTGAATGAAGGCCCCATGGAAGGACTGAGTTCGAGCTGTTGATCTCCGCGATGCTGACGGAGGATGTTTTTGGAATTCTGAGACACGTGACTATTGGTGTGGACTGTAGTTAATATTGGTCTCCTTCAGTTTTCTGTGTTTTCTTTCTTGTTGTCAATTGGCGGGTGGGCGATATGTTACTTTTTTGAATGAGGAAGGTGTTGTAGATTTGATGTTCATGTTATTATCTGTGTTATTTTTTTGTGTGGGAGGGGTTTGATGTTTTATCTGCCGTGTCTGGGTGGGCGATCTGTTTTTGTGCGAGGGAGGGATTGGGGGGTTTTGGGATTTGAGTTTTGCTTCTTTTTCTCTTCCATGTGGGAGCGGGGTTTGATGTCTTCTTACAGCGAATTCCATGTTTTTGATGTATTTCATGGCTATCTGGAGAAGACTGATCTCAGAGTTGTATAGTGTACATACTTTGATAATAAAATGATCCTTTTGAACCTTTGAAATGTTGAAATCGAATCAGCTTCTGGCAGCTCGCTCCACACTCTCACACCCTCTGAGTGATGAAGCTCCCCCTCATGTTGCCCTTAAATATTTCACCTTTCCCCCTTAAACCATGACCTCTAGTTCGTCTAACTAGAGAGGGCTAAGGCACCGGTGACCCCTGTTTCCATCCGGGGGTCAGTGTGGACATGGTGGAGGATTACAAATACCTGGGGATACGAATTGACTATAAACTGGACTGGTCAAAGAACACTGAGGCTGTCTACAAGAAGGGTCAGAGCCGTCCCTATTTCCTGAGGAGACTGAGGTCCTTTAACATCTGCCAGACAAGGCTGAGGATGTTCTACGAGTCTGTGGTGGCCAGTGCTATCATGTTTGCTGTTGTGTGCTAGGGCAGCAGGCTGAGGGTAGCAGACACCAACAAAACCAACAAACTCATTCGTAAACACGAGAAATTCTGCAGGTGCTGGCAATTCAAGCAACACACATCAAAGTTGCTGGTGAACACAGCAGGCCAGGCAGCATCTCTAGGAAGAGGTACAATCGACATTTCGGGCTGAGACCATTCGTCAGGACTAACCCTATTCTGTGTTTTTTTTTGTTTGGGAGGGTTTTGATGTTTTATCTGCCATGTTTGGGTGGGCGATCTGTTTTTGTGCGAGGGAGGGATTGGGGGGTTTTGGGGTTTGAGGAAGGCCGGTGACGTTGTGGGGATGGAACTGGACTCTCTGACGGTGGTGTCTGAAAAGAGGATGCTGTCCAAGTTGCATGCCATCTTGGACAATGTCTCCCATCCACTACATAATGGACTGGTTGGGCACAGGAGTACATTCAGCCAGAGACTCATTCCGCCGAGATGCAACACAGAGTGTCATAGGAAGTCATTCCAGTCTGTGGCCATCAAACTTTACAACTCCTCCCTTGGAGGGTCAGACACCCTGAGCCAATAGGCTGGTCCTGGACTTACTTCCTGGCATAATTTACATATTTAATTATTTATGGTGCAACTGTAACAAAAACCAATTTCCCTTGGGATCAATAAAGTATGACTATGACTACGACTATGACTATCTCACCCAACCTCAGTGGAAAAAGCCTGCTTGCATTTACCCTATCTATACCCCTCAAAATTTGTATACCTCTATCAAATCTCCCCTCGATCTCCTACACTCCAAAGAATAAAATCCTTACCTGTTCAACCTTCCCCTTTCCTTATAACTCAGTTATTTTTATTTCTCAGTCGATGGTTCTCGAGCGGCAGAAGAATTACCAGCAGATGTTGGAAACAGATGATCAAAACCTGGTCTCAGCAAGTGAGGAGTTTGATTGCCCAATTTGTTTCACTTCGTTGGAGCACGGGAAGGGAGTTACTCTTCGAGAGTGCCTACATTCCTTCTGCAAGTAAGAGAAACCTTCTGTTGCATTGTAAATCAGAGAGGGGTGTAAAAGGGCACAATACTGAACAGTGTGGCAGAGTACTTGGCTTTAAAATAACACCAATCTCTCTTGCAGTACAGCACACACAAAATTTAGAAGAATGCGGGGGGGGGGGTAGGGTGGAAATCTCACTGAAACCTACTGAATGTTGAAAGGATGTGAAAGGATAGGGAGAATACGTTTCCTATGGTGGGGTATCCAGAACTAGAGAGCACAGTGTCAAAATTGAGGGGCAACATTTTAAAACAGAGGTAGGGAGGATTTTTTTTTAGCCAGAAAGTAGTGAATCGGTGGTAGGCTGCGGTAGAGGCCAAGTACGTGGGTATATTTAAGACGGAAGTTGATCGTTTCCTGATCGGTCAGGGCATCAAAGGATATGGCGAGGAAAAAAAGTGTGTGGGGATGAGTGGGATCCAGGATCAGCCATGATGGAATGGCAGAGCAGACTCAATGGGCTGAATGGCCTAAATTGCTCATGTGTCTTAAGGTCTTAGTGTCACTTTATGTACAGATAATCATTTCTTGTATAAAGGCTAAGATAATGCATTTATATTTATTGTGTTTTTTATGCTGCAATGAATCGGGAGTAGCAATCATTTTCCTCTCTTTCACACTTATCTACTATCTAATTGACTAATGACAATAAACAGTCTTGTATCGTGAATTTGCCTACATTTGGCTCATATACCCCTTCTATCCGTGCACTTGTCTAAACAAACTTCTAGGAAGAGAGTCAGTCCCTCTCCCAGCACTAAGCACCAACATCGAAACGTGTAGAGAATTGACACCCTCACAGAGGCACTTTGTTGTTTTAGAAATCACTCTCTATCCTAAAAGCCTCCAACACTAATTTCATTGCCATTCTGATACTTTCTCAATCTGGTCATTTTATTAGGTACAGGAGTGGAATCTGGTGTGGTCTTCAAGGTTCGACGTGTTGTGCTTTCAGAGATGCTCTTCTGCACACCACTGTTGTAACGTGTGGTTACTTGAGTTACTGTCACCTTCCTGTCGGCTTGAACCAGGCTGACCATTCTCCTTTGACCTCTCTCAATAACAAGGTGTTTTCACCCACAGAACTGCTGCTCACTGGATGTTTTTTGTTTTTCACACCATTTTCTGTAAACTCTAGAGACAGCTGTATATGAAAATCCCAGGAGATCAGCAATTTCTGAGATACTCAAACCACCCCATCTGGCATCAACAATCAAAGACACTTAGATCACATTTCTTCCCCATTCCGAGGTTTAGGCTGAACAACAACTGAACCTCTTGACCATGTCTGTGTGCTTTTGCATTGAGTTGCTGCCACACGATTGGCTGATTTGCATTAACAAGCAGGTGTACAGGTGTACCTGATGAAGTGGCTGCTGAGAGGTAACTTTGGCCCTTCATCAGATGGGGGGTGGGAGAGAGAGAATGGTTCAGGGGGTTGCAAAGGGAGTTGCGTTAGGAAAGTTAAGAAATGGCGGGGGGGAGAGGCTGGAGTCTCACTAAGGTGAGAGAAGCCGCAAAGGGCAACCCATTGAAATGCAGAGGCAGGTGGGGGGTTGGAAGGGGAGAAGCAGAGGAGCACAATATATGCTTTGGCTGGGAGAAGGGATAAAAGCAGAAGTGGAGCATCCTGTCAGCTGCAGCAAGAGGCAAAACCCTGACAAAAGTGAAACATATTTATCTCACTCATCAACCCCCCCCCCCCCCACCGCCTTGGTGGGATTTGAACTTGTGTATTTTGATTATTGCTATGCTCCTGGAAACGAGAGAGAATCATAGGGCCCTACAGCACTGAAACAGGCCCTTCAGCCCTTCTAAGCCATGCCAAACTGTTATTCTGCATCATTCCATTGACCTACCCCTGGACCATAGCCCTTCATACTATGTACTTCTCTTTAATGTTGCAATCAAACCCACATCCACCACTTCTGCTGGCAGCTCGTTCTACACTCACACCACACTCTGAGTGCAGAAGTTCTCACTCGGGTTAACCTTAAATATTTCTCCTTTCCCCTTAACCTATGACCTCTAGTTCTTGTCTCACCCAGCCTCAGTGGAAAAAAGCCTACTTGCAGTTACCCTCTCTATACCCCTCATAATTTTGTATACCTCTATTGGATACTGCCATGGTAGCATAACAGTTAGCGTGACGCTATTACAGCTCTGGGCATCAAAGTTTAGAGTTCAATCCCAGCACCTTCTGTTAAGGAGTTTATAGTCCCCCCTGTGGAATGCATGGGTTTCCTCCAGGTGCTCAGATTTCCTCCCACAGTCCAAAGACCTACCAGGTAGTAGGTTGATCGGTCATTGTACATTGTCCCATGATTAGGCTAGGGTGAAATCGGGTCGCTGGTGGTGTGGCATGAAGGGCCGCAAGGGCCTATTCTGCACTGTATCCTGTGCCCTTCGAGCCATGCCACCCAGCAATCCCCAGATTGAATCCTGGCCTATTCATGAGACAATTTACAATGCCCACTTAACCTACCTGTCTGTAGGTTTTTGGACTGTGGGAGGAAACCGGAGCACCTGGAGGGGAATGTGTGAACTCCTTACTGGCAGCATTGGGAATTGAACCCACGTTGCTGGTACTGTAAACCATTGTGCTAACCGTTAAGCTACCATGCTGCCCTCCTGCACTCTGGGGAATAAAGTGCTAACCTATTCAGCCTTTCCCTATAACTTTCCCTAAACTTGATTCAGATCCTAATTCTGAGGGAGGAGGTTGGGAGTAGAAATGGTACAGGAAAAACAGTGAATTTTATTGACACCAATGTCACTACTTCCAGAGACTGCCTGAAGGGAACGATCCTGAACAGCACAGACGCTGATGTGACGTGTCCATTTATGAACGAGTATTACTCTTGCGATAGCAAGATCCTTGAACGCGAGATAAAATACGTGAGTTCTCTTCACCCTCCTACCTTGTGCTTTACCTCAAGAACAATCCAACCACCTCTGGTTTGGCAGCACGTGGGTTTGTTAATCGCCTCCTTTTTTGGCAAGAAGGGCCTAGGAAGGCAGGGACGTTCCTTGCCAACTCAGTGGCCTGCGTTTTGGTGAATAGAGCCAGTCCTGCTCTGCACCAGAAAGGAACTCAGAACAAAGGCCTCTTGGACCCAGGGTCCTGCGTGGCACCCTGAAACTTCTGGCAGATGCCAAAGCTTTGTCTCACTTCACCCACCCACCTCAACACTCAACTGATTCCACAGCCTATGGACTCACTCTCAAGGACTCTACAACTCATGCTCTCAGTAATATTTATTTACTTCTTGTAATTATTAGTTTTTTCTTTTTGCATTTGCACAGTTTTTCGCCTTTTGCACATTGGTTGTTCATCGGTCTTTTGTATGAAGTTTTTCATTGATTCTGTTGTTTTTCTTTGTATCTACCATGAATGCCCACAAGGAGAATCTCAAGGTTTTATATGGTGACTTTGATAATAAATTTACTTTGAACTATGAACTCAAAGGCGTGCTTTTAATTGGATTTGTGAGGCAGAGTACTAACACTAGCAACAACAGATTCTGTTTTACCCTGCGGCTTCTTTCTGAATCACAGGTTACCATCTTTTTTAAGTCCGTGGACCCCCACCGTTAACCAAGGGGTCTGTGCACCGACCCTAGGTTGAGAACCCCTGATCAAGGCTGTAAGTTCTGTGTCACTATTTTAAGTTAGTGGTGACACAGTAGCGTGGCAGTTGGCGTAATGTCGTTGTAGTGCCAGTGACCTGAGTTCAATTCTCGCCATTGCCTATAAGGAGTTTGTACATTCTCCCCATGACCGCGTGGGTTTCCTCCTGCATTCTAAAGATCTACGGTTTAGCCGGTTAGTTGATCACATGGGTGCAATTGGAAAGGACTCGGTAGGCTCCTATATCTTAATTGGGTGGCATGGACTTGTTGGGCAGGAAAGACCTGTTATTGTGCTGTATCTGTAAATAAAAAGAGAGCTGCCCTTCTGGTTCTAACTCTGCCTTTGATGTGTTTCTGCACAGCTCCTATCAGCGGGTGAGTATCGCAGCTACCTGGACAGAAGCTTAGCGATTGCCGAGAACTGCAGTGAGAACAGTTACCACTGCAAAACCCCAGACTGCAGGGGCTGGTGTATCTATGAAGACGACGTCAATGATTTTCACTGCCCCCTCTGTATGAAAAGTAACTGCCTGATCTGCAAGGTGGGTAGGACTTACACCAGAGGCTTTTCAGAAAGAAGCCAGAGCAATTAAAGAGTAGCTTTATTTCTCATGTGTACAGCAAAGGACATTGGTTTTTGCAGCTTATGGATCACTGACAGCTGGATTTCTCTCTCGACATAAAACCAAGTCAATTGAAGGTCTCAAGACCAAAACTGACAGTTAAAGAATTAGAATTGGTTTATTATTGTCATACGTACCGAGGTACAGTGAAAAGCTTGTCTCAGCTGCTGTTCGTACACAGTGCATCGAGGTAGTACAAGAGAAGACAATTGCAGAATGCAGAATAAAGTGTTACATTACAGAGCAAGTGCAGTGCAGGTAGGCAATAAGGTGTGAAGCTGTAACAAGGTAGATTGTGAAATCGAGTCCATTTTAGTCCACTATAAAGCCGTTCTCTTTTACATTTGTGTACTGGAAATTACATTAAACAATCTTGAATCTTATCATATTAGGGAACTGTTCAATAACAGCAGGGGGCGGGGTCCTTGAGGCTGCAAGTACATACTCTCAGGCTTTTGTATCTTCTACCCAATGGGGGAGAGGAGAAGGGAGAATGTCTGGGTTTGTGGGGGGGGGGGGTCTTTGATTTACTGAGAAGTGTAGACAGGGTCCATGGAGGGGAGGCTGGTTTCCATGATGTGCTGAGCTGTGTCCACTACTCTCTGCAGTTTCTTAATGGTCACAGGCAGAATAGTTTCCATACCAAGCTGTGATGCACCCAGATCAAATGCTTTCTATGGTGCATCAATAAAAATTGGTAAGTGTCAACACGGAAGAGCCGAAAATATTCAGCCTCCTGAGGAAGTAGTGGCACTGGTGAGCTTTCTTGGCCGTGGCTGGGCCTGGAGGCTACTGCTGACGTTAACTCCTGGGAACCTGAAGTTCTCAACTCTCGCAACATACAAATTTCAGTCAAGGTGATCGTCAGGTTTAAGATGGTGTTACTGAAGGTGGGTGACAGCTTACTGGTGGTCTTCAAAGCAAAGAATAGAACTAAATACTCTATTAATAACACTTTTTCTGTGGAAAGTTGTGGTAAATGGTCACCACAAAGAATGAAGAGGCGAGTGCAGGCGAAGCTGATCTAAGGGTGCGAGACGGAGTTGGAGCAAGGTCGAGGCTTGTTCAAAATGGAGTTGGAGAGAGTGGAGTGGAGTTGTTGCTAAACCAGGAACAAGGTTGGATCGATGGAAGTGCCAGGCAGATTTAGAAAAGTCGAGAGTGGGCTGGAATATGACAGTGGCCATGGGCTAGAACATGGCGCCTAGGCCCAGAGTGTATTGCTGCGGTGAGGCCCAGGTCTTAGTCTGGCGGATGACCTGGTGCTTGGGCAATTTAAACGCCAGGCCAGATGGACTGAAAAGGTAGGGTGTCGGGACTGGAGGTGGGAGCTTGGGCCTGTTCTGTTCTGTGACATTTTACCCCGCTTTCCTTGGCACCAAGGCTGTGCCATGCTCCAGCTGCTCCGGCATTGGTGTCTGTGAGCTCTGGGGTGATTTGCCCCACTGTCTGATGAACCCCTGACTGAGACTATGGGCCCACTGTAGCTGCTCTGGGCTTTGGGTTTGTGGTTCTTTCGAGTTTCTTGTTTTGTGGCTGCCTGTAAGCCGGCCAACCTCAAGGTTGCATAACTTATACATACTTTGATAATAAATGTACTTTGAATAGAGTTAAAGCGCGGGTCTAACTGTCGCACATTTAGCAAACAGGCATAACCAGTGGCTAGGGAGGCAAAGGGTATACTGGCCTTTATTGCAAGAGGTTCAATTCCTGCACTGTCCATATGGAGTTTGTACGTACTTCCCCTGACCAGTTTCTTCTCGCATTCCAGAAATAGGGAACCATTATTACAGTTGTACAGGATGCTGGTGAGACTTCACCTGGAGAACTGTGCTGTTCTGGTCCCCTTGTTGTGAAGTGGTACAGTGCCATTGGGTGCAGTTTAAAAAAAAATTCCCGGGGTTAAATCCTGGGATGAGAGCAGTGGCCTGTCACCAGTGTCTTAAGAAATTAGATCTATCTGATTTGGAGTTTAGGAGATCTTACTAAAACATGCAAGACCTTTAGGGGGCATGACAGGATTGATGCTGAGATTTTCCACTAGTTCAGAGAATCTCAAAGAAGAGGATATATATACCACCAAACTAGACGTGCCCAGGCATCATCCATGGTGAAGGTGGCGGAGTTTGTCATTGAAACATCGCTTATAATCAATACTTGTACCCGGCTGGAAGCCCAAGGAAAGTTTATTCATCACATACCCCAGGAAAACACTAGATCCTTTTTTTTAACACTGTGGCCACTGTACACCTGCTCGTTAATACAAATATCTTATCAGTCAATCAATATGGCAGCAATTCAATGCACCAAAGCATGCAGGAATGGTCAAGAGGTACATTTGTTCAGGCCAGACATCATCATGGGGAAGAAATATGATCTTTGACAGAGTGGTTAGAGTATCTTAGAAACGGCTGATCTGGGGTTCTCACGCACAACAGTCTCTAGAGTTTACAGAGAATGTTGTGAAAAACAAAAAGAGCTTCCAGTGAGCAGTGGTTCTGTCGGCGAAAACGCCTTGTTAATGACAGAGGTCAGAGGAGAAAGGCTAGACTGGAAGGCAACATTGCTTGTTTGTATGTTTCGTTGTGTGCAGTTTTTCATTGATTCTGTTATGTTCTTTATCAAAAATGTATGGGTTAGTAGGTTATTTAGTGACATGGTTGTAATTGGTCAGGGCAGTCTCTTCGGTTACTGTGCTGTATCCCTAACAATATCTCTTCTGCTTATTTACATAGGCTATACATGAAGGGGTAAATTGCAAGGAATACCAAGACAACCTCAGAATTCAAGCTGAAATTAATGAAGCTGCAAAACAAACTGCGGAGATGCTCAAGGTAATGCATCTATCATTTCAAGGTCATTTCCTGACTTAAGGATTATTATTTTTTTAAAAGCTTTGAGTCCCCAGATTCATTGATTAAAGGTGAGTAGGGGAAAATGTTCTCAGCTCAGACAAAATGTGAGGTTCTCTGTTGGTCAGGGTAGACCATACTTGTATCTTAGCAGTCTACATGATATGCAAGCTGGGGGAGTGTGATATGGAGAGCAACCTGTTCTCTATGCAGCAGGTCCCCTCTCTCCATGCAGCTGACGAATCCGAAGGAACGGCAGAGATCAATACAGTTTGGTACCAGTGGCATTGCAGGGGTTGCCAGTCAGTGTTGAACTCAACATAGGACTGCCTTAGGGACTCCAGCTTTGGATTTTTCCTCAGGGTTTACTCCCAAAACCTTCCCCGTGAGTGGGTACAGCCACAGGGCAGCAGAGGTTTGAGATTGGAGTTTTCCTTCACCTAGGTGAGCTGCCAACCACAGCTGATGAGCCCCATCTGCCCAAAGTGACTGGTTTTAAGGCACCAGTAAACCGCCTTTGCCCCTTCTCAAACAAAAGGTTACACTGGGCCTATTAGCTAAGCTGCACGTGAAGGCCGGGAGCTGGACTTGGTTGTCAGAAGTTATGTGAGACACACACCATAGGGAGCACGTAATAGGTAGAGGGAGCTTATCTCTGCTAATCCCCACTAACCCCTTAAAGGGCCACTTAGACAAAAAAAAAGTTGCAATTGTATGGCACCTGTTAACGTTATAAAATCTCTGAAAGGTACCTTATCAAATAAAATTGGATTGAGATTACATGTTGAAATGTTTAGCCTACATGTCTACGAGTACACCATTTTGTGTTTCATCCACCTCGTCACATTTCGTTTCTTGTTTCCAGCTTCTTTTGTCCCATGAATTTTAGCTTGTATGTGAAGATACGTCCACGATGTAGAGGGCAGGACTAATAGTCCAGTGATGTTCAAAGTAAATTAGATATATGGGTCCAGTGAGATGGAGGAACTGAGCGAAATACATGTTAGTAGGGAAGTGGTGTTAGGTAAATTGAAGGGATTGAAGGCAGATAAATCCCCAGGGCCAGATGGTCTGCATCCCAGAGTGCTTAAGGAAGTGGCCCAAGAAATAGTGGATGCATTAGTGATAATTTTTCAAAACTCGTTAGATTCTGGACTAGTTCCTGAGGATTGGAGGGTGGCTAATGTAACCCCACTTTTTAAAAAAGGAGGGAGAGAGAAACCGGGGAATTATAGGCCGGTTAGCCTAACGTCGGTGGTGGGGAAACTGCTGGAGTCAGTTATCAAGGATGTGATAACAGCACATTTGGAAAGCGGTGAAATGATCGGACAAAGTCAGCATGGATTTGTGAAAGGAAAATCATGTCTGACGAATCTCATAGAATTTTTTGAGGATGTAACTAGTAGAGTGGATAGGGGAGAACCAGTGGATGTGGTATATTTGGATTTTCAAAAGGCTTTTGACAAGGTCCCACATAGGAGATTAGTGTGCAAACTTAAAGCACACGGTATTGGGGGTAAGGTATTGGTGTGGGTGGAGAATTGGTTAGCAGACAGGAAGCAAAGAGTGGGAATAAACGGGACCTTTTCAGAATGGCAGGCGGTGACTAGTGGGGTACCGCAAGGCTCAGTGCTGGGACCCCAGTTGTTTACAATATATATTAATGACTTGGATGAGGGAATTAAATGCAGCATCTCCAAGTTTGCGGATGACACGAAGCTGGGTGGCAGTGTTAGCAGTGAGGAGGATGCTAAGAGGATGCAGGGTGACTTGGATAGGTTGGGTGAGTGGGCAAACTCATGGCAGATGCAATTTAATGTGGATAAATGTGAAGTTATCCACTTTGGTGGCAAAAATAGGAAAACAGATTATTATCTGAATGGTGGCCGATTAGGAAAAGGGGAGGTGCAACGAGACCTGGGTGTCATTATACACCAGTCATTGAAAGTGGGCATGCAGGTACAGCAGGCGGTGAAAAAGGCGAACGGTATGCTGGCATTTATAGCGAGAGGATTCGAGTACAGGAGCAGGGAGGTACTACTGCAGTTGTACAAGGCCTTGGTGAGACCACACCTGGAGTATTGTGTGCAGTTTTGGTCCCCTAATCTGAGGAAAGACATCTTTGCCATAGAGGGAGTACAAAGAAGGTTCACCAGATTGATTCCTGGGATGGCAGGTCTTTCATATGAAGAAAGACTGGATGAACTGGGCTTGTACTCGTTGGAATTTAGAAGATTGAGGGGGGATCTGATTGAAACGTATAAGATCCTAAAGGGATTGGACAGGCTAGATGCAGGAAGATTGTTCCCGATGTTGGGGAGGTCTAGAACGAGGGGTCACAGTTTGAGGATAGAGGGGAAGCCTTTTAGGACCGAGGTTAGGAAAAACTTCTTCACACAGAGAGTGGTGAATCTGTGGAATTCTCTGCCACAGCAAACTGTTGAGGCCAGTTCATTAGCTATGTTTAAAAGGAAGTTAGATATGGCCCTTGTGGCTACAGGGGTCAGGGGGTATGGAGGGAAGGCTGGGTTCTGAGTTGGATGATCAGCCATGATCATAATAAATGGCGGTGCAGGCTCGAAGGGCCGAATGGCCTACTCCTGCACCTATTTTCTATGTTTCTATGTTTCTATGTTTCTATATGCTACCCTGAGATTCATTTTCTTGCGGGTATTCACAGTCAATGCAAAGAAACATAATAGAATCAATGAAAGACGGCACACACGACGGACAAAACAATCTGTGTGCAAAAGACAATAAATGTGCAAATACAGAAAGGAAATAAATAAGCGATTAATATTGAGAACATGAGGTGAAGAGTCCTTGAAAGTGAGTCCATTGTTTTTTGGGACAGTTCAGTGATGGGGCAAGTGAAGTTATCCCTCTGGTTCAAGAGCCTGATGGTTGAGGGTTAGTAACTGTTCCTGAACCTGGCAGTGTGAGTCCTGAGGCTCCTGAACCTCCTTCCTGATGGCAGCAGCGAGAAGAGAGCATGACCTGGGTGGTGGGGGTTTCTGATGAAGGATGCTGCTTTCCTGCAACAACACTCAGTATAGATATGCTCAATGGTGATGGACTAGGCTGTATCCACTACTTTTTGTAGGATTTTCCATTCAAGGGCATTGGTGTTTCCATACCAGGTTGTGATGCAGCCAGTCAACATACTCTCCATCATACATCTATAGAAGTTAGACTAAGTTTTCAATGACATGCTGAATCCTCGCAGATTCCTAAGGAAGAAGAGGCGCTGCCATGCTTTCTTCGTAATTGCTCTTGCATGGTGGGCCTGAGACAGGTGTTCTGAAATGATAACACCAAGGAATTTAAAGTTGCTAACCCTCTCTACCTGTGATCCTCCAATGAAGACTGGCTCATGGATCTCTGGTTTCCTCATGAAGGCAATAATGTCAGCAAGACCAAGGAGTGGATTGAGTGAGGGGTTGTTGTTGTGGCACCACTCAGCCAGATTTTCAGTCTCCATCCTATATGCTGGTTCATCACCACCTTTGATTCGGCCTACGTAGGCCAGTGGTATCATCAGCAAACTTGAAGTATAGAGCGAGTAGAGCAGGGGGCTCTGCTCAGGCTTCTGGTGACCTGTGCTGACGGAGATCGTAGAGGAGATGTTGCCAATCTGAACAGACTGGGGTCTGCAAGTGAGGAGATTGAGAATCTTATTGCACAAGGAGGTCTCGGAGCATATGGATTAGTTTTGAAGGGGGGGTGGTAACCAATGATTCTGACCTGCTGTAGAATCCCAGTTATAATTGGAGTGATAATAGCAACTGTATCTTTAGTTATTGAGCTGCTAGGCTCCTGTTTTCTAAACCCTTCTCCTCCTGAGACACCACAGAACTTGGTGTTAATCTGATTTTCAGTAATGTATTTGTACCTTGCTGTGAAATTTTCTTTTGCCTTCCTCTGGAAGCAATGTAGGAACATGGAACACTACAGCACAGTACAGGCCCTTCGGCCCATAATGTTGTACCCACCTTTTAATCTACTCTAAGGTCAACCTAACCCTTCCCTCACACCTAGTCCTCCATTTTTCTATGATCTCTGTGCCTATCTAAGACTCCCTTAATGTATCTGCCTCCAGCACCTTTAGCAGCATATTCCATATGCTCAGCACTGTTTTCTGTGTAAGAAAAAAAAGTCCTACCTCTGACATTTCCCCCCCCCCCGTACTTTCTTCAAATCACCTTAAAATCATGCCCCATTTCCGCCTTGGGGAAAAGTCTGGCTAGCCACTTGATCTATGCCTCTTATCGTCATACCCCATTAAAACGATGCTGATGTTGGATATTGTTGCATTGGGAGTTCCGGCTGTTCTTAGGAATTGATTCCTTTTCCTTACCCTTGTTGTCTTTTACAACACACAACACCATTCAGCCCAGTTAGTCTACACCAGTTGTCAATAACCCCATGAGTCCCATTCCCTCACTTATTTCCTTTAATCTTTTCTCTGTCACATAACATGAACTTCCTACCACCCAATTTATCCAAAGTTTCAATATACATGTGACAAATAAATGTACTCTTTATAATTACCAGCTGCCAGATAATCCATAAAGCCACACGCCTTTGGGACATGGAGGGAAGCCCACAGGGTCTCGGGGAAAATGTGTACATTCTACCCAGACAACACTGGAGCTTTGCTGCAGCAGAGAAAATGTGTGGAGAAAGCTCGGTTGTGGTCCTCAGCTGAGGATCGTTACCGATCACGAAGCAATGCTGTCTGAAATTCTGTCCATTAGGCACTTGGCTCTTAGTCGGGTCACTGTGTGCTAAGGTCAGGAGGGAGGTTCCCAACATAGAGCAATCCAGCCAAGACCTCAATGTGGAGCTGGAGAAAGATGACACGTTATAATGGCAATGAAAGGTACCCAATTGTCTTATTTCCATGCCACTGGACCCTGACCTGGAACTGGAAAATTGCCTTTAAGGCTCCTGAACCAACTTAACTCACTTCAACACTGAACTTGTTCCACAACCTATGGCCTCATTTTCAAGAACTACACAACTCGTGTTCTCTATTATTTATCATAGATTTTTTTGAATTGGCAGAGTTTGTCATATTTGCACACTAGTTGTTTGTCTGGCTTTGTGTAGTTTATCAATGATTCCATTGCATTTCTTTGTTCTATGAATGCCTGCAAGAAAATGAATCTCAGTATTATGTGGTGATTTGCACTCAGTGCCACTTCATTAGATGCATCTGTACACTTGCTCATTTATGCAACTATCTAGTCAGCCAATCAAGTGGCAGCAACTCGATGCATAAAAGCATGGTCTGTGGAATTCTCTGCCACAGGAAACAGTTGAGGCCAGTTCATTGGCTATATTTAAGAGGGAGTTAGATAAAGCTCTTGTGGCTAAAGGGATCAGGGGGTATGGAGGGAAGGCTGGGGTGGGGTTCTGAGTTGGGTGATCGGCCATGATCATACTGAATGGCGGTGCAGGCTCGAAGGGCCCAGTGGCCTACTCCTGCACCTATTTTCTATGTTTCTAAGAGATTCAATTGTTTTTGAGACCAAAAGTCAGAATGGGGAAGAAATGTGATCTAAGTGACTTTGACCGTGGAATGATTGTTGGTGCCAGATGAGGTGGGATTTTCATGGACAATAGTCTCTAAGGTTTACAGAGAATGGTGTGGAAAGACAAAAAAAAACATCCAGTGAGCAGCATTTCTGTAGGTGAAAATGTCTTGTTAATGAGAGAGTTCAGAGGAGATTGGCCAGACTGGTTCAAACAAACAGGAAGGTGACAGTAACTGAAATAACCACATGTTATAACAGTGGTGTGCAGAAGAACATCTCTGAACACACCTTGAAGTGGATGTGCTACAGGTCGGATACAGGCTGAATCAAGGCGGCAAAGTCTAACGCATATCGAGGCAGTTGAACCTGATGTTTGGATGCAGACTTAAATGCTGTGCTGGATGGTGAAGGTCGGTTACAGGACGTATGGAGGCAGCGGGGCCCTGGCTCCGGAGCGTATCAAGGCGGGTGAACCCTATGTTTGGGTGTTGATTTAGGCACTGGGCCAGATTGAAAATGTCAGGGTGTTGGGGCCCAAGGTGAGGGACAGGCCAGTTCAGGTTACTGCTCCGCAACGTTTATCCAGCTCAGCACTGAACTATGGCACTCGCTTTGAGGATTTCAATTCAAAATGCTACTTGCTTGTGGTTATTGATTCTATGATGTGTTCTTTTCTCTGCACATTGAGTGTTCGACGGTCTTTTTTTATATGGGTCCTTTAGGGTTTGTTTTTGTTTCGTGCCTGCCTGTTAGGAGAAATCTCAAGGCTGTATAATGTATAATAAATCTACTTTGAGCAGAAGACCAGTGACGGGAGGTACCTAATAAAAAGTGGCCACTGAGTGTATGTGTACTTTGTCTAAAATGATACAGGGACAAGATCCAGACACAACTCTCCACCAATAACACATGATGGCAAGGTCTGCACACCATCGCAGACTTAAAAGCTAAATGTAGTGGTGTTTACAACATCGCTGCCTCTCTCCCAGATGAGCTAAACCTCTTTTAAGCTCAGTTCGATGTCGCCAACACTGACCCCTGAGGTGAGCCCCCGAAGTGACCTGCACTTTGGTCATCCCTGAGGCTGAAGTACGCGGGTGTTCCCAACGAGTGGACATTCGCAAAGCTGCGGGACCGGACAGCGTCCCAGGGCGGATACTCAGATGTGTTTACTCAGGTGTGTTTACAGACATTTTTGATCTCTCCCTCTCCCAGTGTAGAGTGCCCTCTTGCTTCAAAATATCCACCATTGTTCCTGTACCTTTAAAGATCAAGGTAACATGTCTGAACAACTGGCGTCCTGTCGCATTCACCTCAATAATATGCAAACGCTTTGAGAGGCTGGTCAATGGCGACACCTACAGCATGCTGCCACCCACACTGGACTCCCTACAATTCACCTACTGACACAACCGGTCGACAAATGATGCAATAGCCACAGCTCTACACACCGTCCTTGCACATCTGGTGAAAAAGGATGTTTATGTGAGAATGCTGTTCTTGGACTACAGTTCAGCATCCAACACCATAATTCCATCCAGGCTCGACAAAAAGCTCAGAGACCTCGGCCTTCACCCTGCCTTGTGTAGCTGGATCCTGGACTTCCTGTCAGATCGCCAGTGGGCTCCCTCACCTCTGCCCCTCAGGGCTGTGTTCTAAGCCCCCTCCGTTATTCTCTGTACACCCATGACTATGTTGCCACCCACAGCTCCAATCTGCTAATTAAATTTGCTGGTGACACTACATTGATTGGCCTAATCTCAAATAATAATGAGGCAGCCTACAGCGAAGTCATCATCACCCTGACACAGTGGGTCAAGAAAACCTCTCCCTCAGTGTCGCAAAAACAAAGGAGCTGCTTGTGGATTATGGGAGAAATGGAGACAGTCTAACCCCTATTGACATCAATCGATCTTGGGTCGAGAGGGTGAACAGCTTTAAGTTCCTTGGCATACACATCACCGAGGATCTCACATGGTCTGTACCTACCGGCTGTGTGGTGAAAAAAGCCCAATAGTGCCTCTTTCACCTCAGACAGTTGAAGAAGTGTGAGTTCCCAAACCATAGGAACTTTCTACAGGCGTGCAATTGAGAGCGTCCTGACTGGCTGCATCACTGCTTGGTTTGGGAACTGTACTTCCCTCAATCACAGGACTCTGCGAGAGTACAGACAGCCCAGCACATCTGTAGTTGTGAACTTGCTGCTATTCAGGACGTTTACAAAGACAGGTGTGTAGAAAGGGCCCGAAGGATCATTGGGGACCCGAGTCACCTCAACCACATTGTTTCAGCTGCTACTATCCAGGAAACGGTACCGCAGCCAAGACCAACAGGCTCCGGGACAGCTTCTTCCAGCAGGCCACCAGACTAATTAATTCATACTGATGTTATATTGACTGTCCTGTTGTACATACTATTTATTATAAATTGCATATTTAAATGGAGACATAACGTAAAGATTTTTACTCCTCATGATATGAAAGATGTAAGTAATAGTCAATTCAATTCAAACATGAATTCAGATTGAATCATTTGACTGGTCATACATTGTCATTATTTCCTTACAGAGACTTCTGGATCAGGGGGAGGCTATGAATTGTCCTAAATGCAAAATTGTACTGCAGAAGAAGGATGGATGTGACTGGATACGCTGCAGTATGTGCAAAACAGAAATCTGCTGGGTGACAAAAGGACCTCGCTGGGGACCTCTGGTACAATGTCAATATTTTTAAACAAAATTTAGCTATAATCTATTTCAGAAACTACATGTCAACATCTTCCTAACTTCCTTCATTTAACATGAAGCCAACAAAAGATGAAAACAAGGCCTCATCTTTCTTAATACTGTCAAGTACACACCCAGTGCTCTCTTTAGAAGGATGGGGGATCTCATAGAAACCTACCAGTGGGAGGGTCAAATTCTGAGGGCACAGCCCCATAATAACAGGATGTCCCTTTACTATAAGACCTTAAGATACAAGAGCAGAACTAGGCCACTCGGCCCATCAAGTCTGCCCCATCATTTCAACATGACCAATCCATTTTTTTCCTCTCGGCCCTAATCTCCTGCCTCCCCCCACCAAATCCCCGTATCCCTTCATGCCCTGACCAATCACAAATCTATTAACCTCTGCCTTACTTGACCTCCAGAGCTGCCTATGTTAACAAATTCCACAGATTCACCACTCTCTGGCTAAAGAAATTCCTCCTCATCTCCATTCTAAAAGAATGACTCCCTATTCTGAGGCTCCATCCTCTGGTCTTAAGACGCTCCCACCATATGAAATATCCTCTCCACATCCACTCTGACAAGGCCTTTCACCATTCGATGGGTTTTAATTAGGTCACCCCTCAAATTTTTCTGAATTCCAGTGAATTCAGGCCCAGTGCCATCAAATGCTCTTCATGTGACAAGCTGCTTAATCCTGGAATCATTTTCGTGAACCTCTTTTGAACCCTCTCCAGTTCCAGCACATCCTTTCCAAGATAAGGGGCCCAGAACTGCACACAATACTTTAAAAAGCACTGGTGAGGCCTCTTTTGAAGTCTCAATATAACATTCTTGCTTTTATATTATAGCCTTCTTGAAATGAATGCTAATATTGCATTTGCCTTCCTCACCACTAACTCAACCTGCAAATTAACCTTTCAGGAATCCTGCACAAGGACTCCCAAATCCCTTTGCACCTCAGTTTTTTTTGTGTTTTCTCTCCATTTAGAACTTAGTCAAACCTTTAATTTCTTCTACCAAAGTATATGAACATACACTTCCCGACAGTTTTCCATCATCTACTTCTTTGCTCATTCTCCTAATCTAAGTCCTTCTGTAGCCTCTCTATTTCCTCAAAACTACCTGTGCTATTTTCGTATTGTCTGCAAACTTTGCAACAAAGTCATCAGTTCTATCATTCAAATCATTGATACACAACGTAAAAAGAATCAATCCCAACACAGATCCCTGTGAAACACCACTAGTCACTGGCAGCCAGCCAGAAAAGGCCCTCTTCATTCCCACTCTTTGCCTCTTGCCAATCAGCCACTGCTTTATCCATGCTAGAATCTTTCTTGTAATACCACAGGCTTGTAGCTTATTAAGCAGCCTCGCATAGAACCATAGAAACTACAGCACAGAATAGGCCTTTTGGCCCTTCTTGGCTGCACCGAACCATTTTCTGCCTAGTCCCACTGACCTGCACACGGACCATATCCCTCCATACACCTCCCATCCATGTATCTGTCCAATTATTCTTAAATGTTAAAAAAAGAACCCGCATTTACCACCTCATCTGGCAGCTCATTCCATACTCCCACCACTCTGTGTGAAGAAGCCCCCCCAATGTTCCCTTTCAACTTTTCCCCCCTCACCCTTAACCCATGTCCTCTGGTTTTTTTCTCCCCTTGCCTCAGTGGAAAAAGTCTGCTTGCATTCACTCTATCTATACCCATCATAATTTTATATACCTCTATCAAATCTCCCCTCATTCTTCTACGCTCCAGGGAATAAAGTCCTAACCTATTCAACCTTTCTCTGTAACTGAGTTTCTCAAGTCCCGGCAACAACCTTGTAAACCTTCTCTGCACTCTTTCAACCTTATTTATATCCTTCCTGTAATTTGGTGACCAAAACTGAACACAATACTCCAGATTCGGCCTCACCAATGCCTTATACAACCTCATCATAACATTCCAGCTCTTATACTCAATACTTCGATTAATAAAGGCCAATGTACCAAAAGCTCTCTTTACGACCCTATCTACCTGTGACGCCACTTTTAGGGAATTTTGTATCTGTATTCCCAGATCCCTCTGTTCCACTGCACTCCTCAGTGCTTTACCATTAACCCTGTCTGTTCTACCTAGGTTTGTCCTTCCAACGTGCAATACCTCACACTTGTCTGCATTAAACTCCATCTGCCATTTTTCAGCCCATTTTTCTAGCTGGTCCAAGTCCCTCTGCAGGCTCTGAAAACCTTCCTCGCTGTCTACTACACCTCCAATCTTTGTATCATCAGCAAATTTGCTGATCCAATTTACCACATTATCATCCAGATCATTGATATAGATGACAAATAACAATGGACCCAGCACTCATCCCTGTGGCACACCACTAGTCACAGGCCTCCACTCGGAGAAGCAATTCTCTACTACTACTCTTTGGCTTCTTCCATTGAGCCAATGTCTGATCCAATTTACCATCTCTCCATGTATACCTAGCGACTGAATTTTCTTAACTAACCTCCCATGCGGGACCTTGTCAAAGGCCTTACTGAAGTCCATGTAGACAATATCCACTGCCTTCCCTTCATCCACTTTCCTGGTAACCTCCTCGAAAAACTCCAATAGATTGGTCAAACATGACCTGCCACGCACAAAACCATGTTGACTCTCCCTAATAAGTCCCTGTCTATCCAAATGTTTGTAGATTCTGTCTGTTAGTGCATGTGGCACTTTGTCAAAGGCCTTCTGAAAATCCAAGTACAACAGATTCTCCTTTGTCTATCCTGCTTGTTATTTCTTAAGAAAATTCTAACAGATTTGTACAGCAAGCTACAGGAATTCTGCAGATGCTGGAAATTCAAGCAACACACATCAAAGTTGCTGGTGAACGCAGCTGGCCAGGCAGCATCTCTAGGAAGAGGTGCAGTCGACGTTTCAGGCCGAGACCCTTCGTCAGGACTAACTGAAGGGTCTCGGCCTGAAACGTCGACTGCACCTCTTCCTAGAGATGCTGCCTGGCCTGCTGCATTCACCAGCAACTTTGATGTACAGCAAGCTGTATTTTCAGCAATTTTCCAGTCTTCTGGAACCATTCCAGAATCTAGTAGTTCTTGAAAGATCATTACTAATACTTACATAATCTCGTCAGCCACCTTTTTCAGAACCCTGGAGTGTACACCTTCTGGTCCAGGTGACTTGTCTACCTTAGGACTTTTCAGTTTCCCAAGAACCTTCTCTTCAGTAATAGTAACTTCACACACTTAATACCCCCTGACACCTGGAACTTCCACCATACTCCTAGTGTCTTCCACAGTGAACACTGATGCAAAATACTAAGTTTGTCCACCATTTCCTTGTTTCTCCCCCCCCCCACTACCTCTCCAGCATAATTTTCCAATAGTCCGATAACCACACTCGCCTCTTTTACACTTCCTGTATCTGAAAAAAAATTTTATATCCTCTTTAATATTATTGGCTAGCTTACTTTCATATTCCATCTTTCCCTTAATGACTTTTTAAATTGCCTTCTATACATATTTAAAAGCTTCCTAATCATCTAACTTTCCACTAATTTTTGCTTTATTATATGCCCTTTCTTTGGCTTTGAATTCCTTTGGTTATGTCATCTTGCCTTTAGAATACTACTTCCTCTTTGGTACGTGTATATCCCATGCCTTCCAAATTGCTTCCAGAAATTTCAGCCATTGGTGCTCTGTCACTGTTTTTTCCAAACAAATTTACAACTGAGATGAAGAGGAATTTCTTCAGAGGGTGAAGAATCTGTGGGACTCCCTCCACAGTCCTCTGTGGCAAAGTCATTGGGTGTACTTAAGGCTTATATTGATAGGTTCTTGATGCTAAAGGGTCCCAGAGAGAAAGTGGGAAAATAGAGTTTAAAAACAGTCTTAAATACAAGATATTCTGCAGATGCTGGAAATCTGAGCAAATCATGGAAAATGCTAGAGGAACTCAGAAGGCCAGGCAACACTTATGGGGGGAAAAAATAATGATTGAATGGCGGAGAAAACTTGGTTGGCCAAATAGCCTTATTCTGATCCTAGATCTTACAGGAAGAATATTTCCTAATTTAATTCATCTCTAGAACATTTCCTAATTTAGTCAAACATTAAGAAACAGAAGAATAAGCATTCCACATCTTGGGCTTGTGCTTTATGACTAAGTATTTATACTTTGATTTTATTTAGTTTGTATGTAGGTTTAATTTATTTTTCTCATTTGCTTCAGGGGGCTGGTGACATCAGTGGAGGATGCCGTTGCCGTGTCAATGGTGTACCATGTCATCCCAAATGCCAGAACTGCCACTGATTCCCTGTGTACTAAATGCCACACCAATGTACCCGAGACTAGATTCTGCTGGACAAGTATCCTCAGCTCTGAAGGAAATTAAAACCATGGCAACATTCTAATTTGTTGGAATCCAGATAAACGCAAGTCTAATTTGAAAGTACTGGCTTCGATATTTTGGGGGAGAAAACCTTTTACTGCATCCGAATAATTATAACTAAGGATTTCCAAAGCATTATTTTCTTATATCTCTGTAACTGACTGAAGCATCTCATACAAATGCAGTGGCAGAGGTCGGGGAAGAACATGGAGCACAGTGACATTCCCAGCCACTTGTACTAAAGCTGAACGACTGGCACCATGAACTAGATACTGAACTTGTGAAGAGTTATCACTGTCCACCAGGAGCAGAGTGCAAATTAAACAGGGATGCACAGGATGAAGCATCTTGCCATTAGTAGCTAAGATTCAAAGTGAGATGAGGTGGAGGCAATGTATACTGCCAGTTCCCAAGCGCCAAGTTGGTGACCTTGTAGTTGGGAGTTAAGGAATTCAATTATAATAATGTATTATATTTTAAAAAAAGCAAGGTGATTGGTCAGTTTCATTCCTTTAAATCGTGGGAAAAGTAAGTAAGTCCCAAGAATGGAGTTAACATGCTTTTGTGGAAACTCTAGAAATGTACCAAGTCATGGAAGGCACAAAGCTGAGATTCAGCACACATTTAAAAATGGATTTTCCTGTTTCTGTCATTCTAATTCACTTCTGAACATGTATAATTCCAATCTAATAAAGAAACTCTGAAATGCACTTAAAATATCTATTCCCATTCATCCACCAACCTTTCCCTGATAACTGCAGCAAATAACATTTTCATGGATTTCCATAGTTCCTCAGGTATTTGATTATCATGGTAGAATATAGGTAGCATGGTAGTGTGGCGATTAGCATGATGTTTTACAGGCCAACAAACTGGGTTCAATCCCTGCCGATGTCTGTAAGGCGTTCGCATGTTCTCCCTGTGACCACGTTTGCTCTGGTTTCCTACCACATTACTAAGACTTACCAGTTCATAAGTTAATTGGTCATCGTAAATGGTCATATGGTTAGGCTAGGATGAAGTAGGTGGGTTGACGGCTTGTTCTGCACAGTATCTCTAAATAAATAATGCTCAAGTTACTGCACTGGTATCTGGAGACTTGTGAGAGACAAATTTAATACTGACATTGCACAGAAGCAATTGAATAAAATATGGACTAGAAAGCCAGTATTAGTGATGATGACAATGGAACTAGTGAACTGTCAGAATGGTCTTCAGTTCACCACTGTCCTTCAGGGAGGAAAGCTGGCATCCTTAAATAGTCTGTCCCTATATACATGTGCAGTTACACCAACTTGGCTAATGCTCAACTGCCATTCTGTTCAGGGATGGTCAACGTTCAGCTCACCAGCAATGTCCAAATCCTGTGAACAATTATAATTTGGTGAGTGAGTAGGTAAATCCTGATGTAACCATGGAGTGCTAAAATAGGATTTCCAGAACTAGCCACTGAACTATCTGAGATTTGTGACTCCATTTTCCTGTCCCATTAATATGGCCTGATCAGTTGGACACACCCACAGACATACTCCTAGCAATGGACAACACAAAGAAGCATGTAACCACCTAAGAGCAACTCATCTTCTCAAAATGCTGGAGGCACTCAGCAGGTCAGACAGCATCTATGCAAATGAATAAGTAATCACCATTTCTAGTCCAGCCCCTCCTTCACTTGAAGAAAAGTCTCAGCCCGAAACATTGACTGTTTATTCATTTCCATAGATGCAGCCTGACCCAAGTTCCTCCAGCATTTTGTGTGTGCTGCTCTGGATTTCCAGCATCTGCAGAAACTCTTCATGTTTCTAACCACCAATACTTTTGGTCTTATTATCAAGAGAGATTCCCTGTGTCCTATCCATCCCTCATGAGCCCTCTGTGCAATGTAAATCGAACAAGTTTACTCTTTTCCAATTCTGACAGAGTCTCTGATCTTAAGTATTCACCTGCTTTCTCTTTCCACTGATGCTGTCTGACCCAAGTGTTTCTGACATTTTAGAAACAGAAAACCTACAGCACAATACAGGCCCTTCAGCCCTCAAAGCTATGCCAAACATGTCCTTACCTTAGAAATTACCTAGAGTTACCCATAGCCCTCTTTTTCTGAGCTCCATGTACTGTACCTGTCCAGGAGTCTATTAAAAGACCCTATCGTACCCACCTCCACCACCGTCACCGGCAGCCCATTCCTTGCACTCTCCACTCTCTGCATTTAAAAAAAAACTTACCCCTGACATCTCCTCTGTACCTACTTCCAAGCACCTTTAAAACTGTGCCCTCTCGTGCTAACCATTTCAGCCCTGGGAAAAATCCTCTGACTAGCCACACGATCAATACCTCTCATCATCTTATACACCTCTATCAGGTCACTTCTCATCCTCTGTCGCTCCAAGGAAAAAAGGCCAAGTTCACTCAATCTATTCTCATAAGGCATGCTTCCCAATCCAGGCAACATCCTTGTAAATCTCCTCTGCACCCTTTCTATAGTTTCCACATCCTCCCTGTGGTGAGATGACCAGAAAGCTACAAGATATTAGGTCTGGCATGCTACCTCCCTTGCTAGAACCAAAATACAATGCAAGTTTCTTCTCCTTTGTCCAAGGATTAGCGACTAACTACAGTGCCTTCCTATTGTTCCAGCCAAGGACAGGCTAGGCTGAAGCACTTGAACTGACCACTGTTGTGGAAGTTAGTTACTCACGGATAGACCATAAGACATAGGATCAGAATTGGGCCATTCAGCCCATTAGGTCTGCTCCACCATACCATCATAGCTAATTTATTACCCTTCTCAGTCTTAATCTCCTACCTTCTTCCTGTAACTTTTCACATCCTTATTAATCGACAACCTATTAACCTCCATTTTAGATATACCCAATGATTTGGCCTCCAATGGTTACCCAATGGTTTTTGTTAGTTTTTCAGTCTTGGCCTGACCTGTGTTTTTGTGATATCACACCGGAGGAATATTGTATCATTTCTTAATGCATGCATTACTAAATGACAATAAAAGAGGACTGCGTGTCCTCATAATCTAATCTAAATAGCAGTCTGTGGCAATGAATTCCACAGAGTCACTACCCACTGGCCAAAGAAATTCCTCAATTCTGTTCTATAGGGACATCCTTCTATTCTGAGGCTGTGCCCTCTGGTCCTAGACAGTCCCACTATAGGAAACATTCTCTCCATGTCCGCTCTATTGAGGCCTTTCAATATTTGATTGGTTTTCCTGAAATCCTCTTTCATTCTTCTAAATTCCAGCAAGTACAGGTATAGGTATACACAGTGAGTATAGGTAGTAATTAGTGGGATCTGATCAATCTCATCCTATATTATATACACAAAAGGCATATTACCTAATTTAGTTAATATCAGATAAAACACCTACCTGGGAAACAACCTACAAGCCAAATTTTAACGCATAAGATACGATCTATACTTGGCTGGGAAAATGTGGTGTAAAATTACATAGAACAAAAGGAATACAAGATTCACAAAATGGTTGCCCATTAAAGATCCAAATGTGTAAACAAATCTCACTACAATTCACAAAATTATCTGAATAGGAAAGCTTTATTAGATTGAGTCCTGTATTAAACATTACCAGGTGCTAATTTTACAGATCTTTTTATCCAGTTTCAAGACTGATTGCCCAATGAAAGAGGGATGTTAATGGCTGCTTCTGTTTTAAAATTCATAATGTGGTGTAATTCTGTATTAATGAATTACAAAATACAGACTCAAATTTACATAGCACCTTTTAGAATGCCCAAAGCCCTTTACAATCAATGAAGGAGTCGCTCACCATTGTAATGTGGGAAATGCTCTGCATGATAAGCAGATGTTCCTAACAACACTAGCCATAACACTGGGAACCACTCTACTCCAGTTCAGAATAGTATTGCAAGTTATTATACATCAGCCTTAAACTGAGGGACTGTCTACTCTAATTGGGTGCCACAGTAGCAGCATTGGAGTTGGGAGTTCAATTCCAGCGCTGTCTGTAAGAAGTTTGTACGTTCTTCCTGTGAGCCCATGGGTTTCCTCTGAGTGCTCTGGTTTCCACCTACATTTCAAAGATGTACTGGTTAGTAGGTCAATTTAAATTATCTCATGATTAGGCTAGGGTTAAATAGGTGGGTTGCTGGCCAGAAGGCCCTGTTCTGTGCTGTATTTCTAAATAAAATTTTAAAATGTCTCAGTTTTAAAACTGCACATCCAGCAATCAAGCCAGTCATTGTAATATACCAAGGCATATCAACATTTGGTCATCAGGTCACCATTTGACTGACAAAAATAATGTGTATTATTGAAATATACAGCCAGTGGTTTAGTTTCCATCTCCATTCCTACCTGTAACAAATGAAGGGACCAAGAATAAGTTTTGAAAGATAAGCCTGATAACAGGGGTCAGTAACACTTACAGGCACAAACAAGAACATGTGTATGAAGTGAGATCAGAGTTACCAATGCTACTGCCCTGAAGTGCTAGTCACCTCTTTGGTAGATATGAATTCTGAATGGAAGGAACAGGTTTAGTTTTCACTTATGCAGTATGGGCTCCGCTGGCAAGACCAACTGCTCACCCCATTTAGTGAGAAGCTAGTGGTGAGATACCATCATGAACTGCTGCAGTATGTGTGAACACCATTACAAATACTACTATAGTGGATGACATTTAGGCAAGTGGGCACCAAGATAGTGAAGTGGTTGGTGTGACGCTATCACAGCTCAAGATATCGGAGTTCAATTCCACTGCCATCTGCAAAGAGTTTGCACATCTCTGCCTGTAAATGCGCGGGCTTCTTCTGGCTGCTCTGGTTTCCTCTCACAGCCCAAAGACGTACTGGTTGGTAGGTTAAGTGGTGATTGTAAATTGTCCTGTGATTAGGCTAGAGTTACATAGGTGGGTTGCTGGATGATGTGATCATTGGGCCAGAAGGGCCTGTTCTGTGCTGTATCTCTAAATAAACAAATAAAAGTGATTCTGCAGATGCTGGAAGGAACTCTTGAGCAACACACTCAAAATGCTGGAGGACCTCAGCAAGGCCCGAAGGGTCTCAGCCCAAAACATTAACTGTTTATTCTCTTCCATAGATGCTGCCTGACAACAGCTCACCACCACTTTCACAAGGTCAGAGATGGACAATAAATAAAAGTTTTGTAAACATAGTCTATATTCCATGAATGAGAAATAAGCTTCCTTCCAACCAGAATTCACCCCTTTTAAAAAGCCATGACGAGCTCCTTGAGGCAGCAACTCTTGGAGGCATCATGATTAGAAATCAAGCCCTAACAAAAAGATTGCTTATCTGCAGAGACATCAACAGCAAGAAGAAAACATGAAAGGAAAATTAAAGCATTATAGTAAAACCATTTTACCACCAATATTTCTGTAAGTTAAGCATATTGGGTATCTTCACAAAATTATTAGTAAAATCTTGTAATGACAAAAAATAAAGCAAAGAATTGTACATGGCTGATCAAAGCTAAAAACGTATTCAGAACACAACTCTTTCATGCCAAAATCTCAAGCAACTTGGCCTACAAGGGATAGCAAGACAAGTTACAACACTTTTAGTGAGGTTAGTGTGCCTGTTGACACCAATATTAAGGCCAATATTAATATAATCAGTTAAGCCCATCACCCCAAATGGGGCATAGGCCACCGACAGCAATATACTACAGTTAAAATATTTAAAAATGTATTTATTAAATAGTTAGCTTGTTGCCCATTTGCCTGTGTCACATTCGTTGAACAGGTACCAGTAACAAATAATCTTTTGAGCTAATATTCTAGACTTACAATGACATACAGTGATACAATCTGCATTGAAGAGCAAATTAAAGATGTGTTTTTGCACTTACTGAAAATGATTGTTTGGTTTGTAGCAGAATGAAAGAAAAGAAAAACATCCCACAGATTACTGCTGAGGTATCTCGTCATAATGGTACCGATAAGCATTGTTAAAAGCAGGGCAGTTTAGAGGATGGTAGTGAAATGCAAAAATGAGAAGTATAACTACCCTGAGAAAATGAGACTCACTGACAGTCCACGTTCATCCTCCTTGTGTAATGGTGTGGTCAGGTGACCAGCATCTTTTGCTGCAAGTCATCCCCAGAGTCAGCCACTTGGAAAGGCAGAAAGAACTGGGAACTTCAGTCAATTGTTTAAACCGATTGAAGGAAACCCTTTTTATTTCCATCACCCTTCCCCTTCCAGGTATTGACACCCGCTGTGGAAGAATGTCAAGTTAATAACTAAAGTGACCATTCTTTATTCATGACTACAAACAGTCGATGTTGGCAGGCCACTCAAGGAAGGTCAGCTCAGCCAATTCAGTTATTCCATTGAAAATCTGTCCGAAGGTCTCTTGACCAAACACCCCCTAATGCCAGCCTGCCAGAGGTTATAAAAGTGCAGAAACATTAAATCAAATCTGCTGTCTTCAGCTCTACATATTTTGATAAAATGCTGCTCTCATTAAATAAATCAGGGGAATGAATGTAAAACAAGGCACAGTTCAACAAGTTTTTGAGATGGCACTGGACCTGTTCTCTTCTAGTCACCGTCTCATACAAAAGTGTTCTATTCTACTATGTCTCAAAATTTAGTTGAGGAACAAGTGAAACAGCTTTATTAACCAGTAAAGATGTAAGACTCCTCTCCTACCTGGGTTATGCATGCTGTTAAAACTCAGTGTTTGCATATAACCAATTCAATTCTTTCCCCAATACTTTTTAAAAAGCTCTACATCTTACTTTAGGGAGCAGACAGGTTAATTCTTCCATAAAACTGCCCTAGGTAGCACAATACTATGCCTGCTAGAATATGACCTCACATCATCACACATCCGTTATTGCAGAATCGCCTTTCTTCAGTAACGTAAACAAGATTAGTGACGTGCCGTATAAGAATTCAGTGGCATAACTTCACATCGATCATGTTGAGGCAGTAGATTTTTTAAACAAGTCATAGCCCAATACTTTGTTTCAAAAATAAAAGTGGTGGTATATATTGCAGCTTTATCTTTGATGCAATTCACGCAAAGTAGCAGCCAAAAAAAAATCCTGTGTCCATCCAGTCATTAAATGAATGTGTGGAATAACCTGCTTCCAGTTTTCAGTGGTGCATTCAAAGCTAAAAGGCAATGACAGTGAACGAAAATCATGCCCCTCTCTCATAGCACGCGATCGGGGTTTTATAAAGTGGCTAAAAATGACTTCAGTTTTCACGGGAAAAGTTGAAGTTCAAACTTTGGTGCCCATTCCAATGCGCTATTGACCACTGCATAGGCCGCCGCTCCCAGTGCTACAGTTAGACCCATCACTGCCAGTTTTATCAGTCTCCTGGTCCGCCTTATTGCTACATCTGTACTCGCTCTGGGTGCCTGCTGCACTTGGTCTTTAAACCGTCTCCGGAGCACTGTGTCAGGGTGCTGCTGAGCTGACACCAGTTCAAAGTCTTTGAAGGTCGAGACAGCAGTGCTGTGGAAGTGGACAGGCACAGAATTCTCAATTAGACAAATCACATGCAGTGTAAAAGTTCACTTATTCAGTAAGACAATAAAGTCAACATAATACATACTTAAAAATTCTAATTCAGAATTTACCGCTGGTGAAAAATGTCTGCGTTCCTTCAGTGTGACCCCTGCCGCAACAGCAGGTTCAAATCTACCACAGGTGAGGAAGGTGAGAGAATAAATTATGCTGCGTTCACCAGCTAAGCACTCAGAATGACAACACACAGCCAGACCTCCTGACCTTTGTGTTGGCCACTATCTTATGGTAGAAACAAGCAGTGATCTGAAGCAAACAGTCCGCAAACCATCACCAAAACTCACATGTGACCCATAAAGTCCAGGTGAGGATCTAGACAAAATTACAGAGTCAGACCACTACAGCCCTTCGGCCCACTAACTCTATGGTGAACTGTTATTCTGCCTCGCCCCATCATGGCCCTCCATACCCATCCCATACATGTGCATGTCCGTGCTTCTCTTAAAGGTTGCAATTGTACCCACACCCACTAGTTCTGCTGGCAGCTAGTTCCACATTCGCACCACCCTCTGAGTGAAGTTCTCCCCGGGTTTCCCTTTAAATACTTCATCCTTCATCCTTAACCTAGACCTCTAGTTCCAGTCTCACCCAACCTCAGTGAGAAAAGTCTGCTTGCACATATCCCATCTCTACCCCTCAATTTTGTATACTCATTATTTGTGAAAACGTATTAACATTTATTGGTGAGAAGACAAGGATAATGGATAATTCAAACAGATCCTATATTTGTAGTTTGTAAAATGCATTCCCCACTATTGCAGGCTTGCACACTATAAAATGCCACAATAGGATTAGCGATATTATGTACACTGCTCAATAGAATCCCTTTAAAATTACATCAATAAGCTGGAAAATAACTAATTTAAAATTACAGCAATAACCTTGAAAATAATTAAATTCAGAAAGTTAATCCTTCAAAGTTCAAAGTAAATTTATTATCAAAGTACGTATATGTAATCATAAGCTACCCTGAGATTCATTTTCTTGCAGATATTCACAGTAGATACAAAGAAGCACAAGAAAATCAATTTTAAAAACTCCACATAAAGGCAACCAAACAACCAATTAGTTGGGCATTCTAATTTTTCAGAACTCATCAAGACTGGCATCAGATATATGTTTTATTTGATATCTTCAGCTATGTTTATTCACTAATCTGCAAAATAACCATTTATACAGGCACTTTGGAATGCTAAATGGTTCAAGTTCCTATCACATACCCAGCCATCATTTTGTAACATTCAAAGAGATCAACAGAATGCATTCAAGAGAAAATGAAAGAGAAAAGGCTAAAGATGGCAAGAAGAATACAGTAAACAAAACAGATTCTACAAATACTGGAAATTCAGAGTAGCACACAAAATGCTGGAGGAATTCAACAGGTTAGGCAGCATCTATGGAGAGGAATAAAGATTTGACTTCGGGCTGACAGGACATATCAATCAGAAGAATGCAATGATGTTAGGACAGCATAACTCCATTCACTGCAATAATATTTAGGCTATATTGTGCAAACACGAACAGTGGCCTCAGTAATCTGATGGTGTTTTCCTAAAGGTTTATTATACCAATGCTCTCTGGTACTGGCCTTGGGCAGCAGCCTCAGAAACACAGCACACACAGAAATATCAAGCATTTAGCTTCCTTTATCTTTGGACTTCAAACAATGAAGTTCTGCAAATTGTTACTCATATCCCCCACTATATAACATTCACATGCCTAGTATAACTGTTCAACAGCAAACTGCATAAAGTCGTTGCCACCAATTCCATAATCACTTCTGCATAGCTGCCAAGGACAAAAGACTTGTACCACTGTACTTGGCAAACAATAGTATGATAGATTCTTGTTATATCCTGTCAGTTAACCGGTCCGGAATCTGAAGTGATCAATGCGACACCGCAATTTGACTGATATTGACTCAATTTCTTGTAAACTCTCAAAAAGCTTCAGAATGTTGGACCTCTAAGTCCAGAAGGTTCTTCAGAAGTCAGAATTGAGGCATAAAACGTGGTTACAGCCATTTAATTAGGTGTCTGTAACAAAAAAACAGTAACCAGCTTACTCCACTGAGATTTGAACAAAGAAAGCGTGAGAAAAGCAAGGCAAAGGATGAAAGTCACGATTGTCTTGTACAAGCTAGACAGATAAGAGACATTTCCATTGATAAGGAACAACCTATGAGACAGATTCATTGGTGTGACACAGGTTGCAGAAAAAATGCTAGAAAAATACACAACCAGATGTAAAATGATATCTGAAAATTCACTGACCAATTACAAACAGCTGATTACATGAAAATATAAACAAGCATGAAGTTAAACTACAAGAAAAATAAAAATATTGACCCTAATTCAATAAGAACTTGACACATTTTTGTCTTTATCTTCAGAACACCACCATTTTTCTGATGCCTATGACCAACAAGAACAGACAAACTTGATATTTATTTGAGCCATACACAAAGTGCTGGAGGAACTCAACAGTTATAGCAATGCCTGTGTTGAGAAATGAAGAGTTGACATTTCAGGCTGAGACCCTTCATCAGGACATATTTACTTTTCATATACAAGTGGGATTCTGCTGTGTAAACTGGCTATCACATTACTTCATAACAGTGCACCAGAAAAGTCCTCCATTAGCTGTAAATCACTAGGCCACTGTGAAAATTACTTTATAAATACACGTCCTTTCTTTGCTTTGCAAAATAAGTACCAGAGTGAGCCCACATTCTTCTCGAGCACATGAAAATTCCCACACAAGTTCTAGCACATGAATTCATGACTGAAGCACAACCTTCCCAAGAACTACTACTCAATGTACAGAAACCCTGAAGGCAGCATACACACAGTCCTGTTATATGTGGCATCTATTCCACATTCTCCATAAAGATCAAGGTCAGGACTAGAACCAATGTTTCATTTAAGCTTTTACAATATTGCAGCCTTGGTTTTTACCCTTACTGTATTAAGTTAAATCAGAATCAGGTTTAACTATCACTGGGGTATGTCAAGAAATTTGTTGTTTGGTGGCAGCAGTACATTGCAATATATAATAAAAACTATAAATTACAGTAAGTATATATAAAAAGAAAACACTATGGTGGTGTGGGGCGTCGATGCTATTTTTGCTGGTGGGGGGGTCGTTGCCTTGCTGCTGCTTGTGCATGGGTGGGGGAGTTGGGGAGAGCTTTAGGTTTCTGATATTTAACTGTTATTCATTCTTTGGAGCACTCCTTTGTTTTCATGGATGTTTGCGAAGAAAAAGAATTTCAGGATGTGTATTGTATACATTTCCCTGACATTAAATGTACCTATTGAAACCTATTGAAAATTAAATTAAATAAGTAGTGCAAAAAGAGAAGATAAATAGTGAGGCAATGTTCATGGGTTCATTGACCATTCAGAAATCTGATGGCAGAGGGAAGAGGTTGTTCCTGAAATGCTGAGTTTGTGTCTTCAGGCTCCTGTACCTCCATCTTGATGGTAACAATGAGAAGAGGGCATGTCCTGGGTAATGGGGGTCTTTAATGATGGATGCCACCTTTTTGAGGCACCACCTTTTGAAGGTGTCCTGGATATTGGGAAGGCTAGTGCTTATGATAGAGCTGGTTGAGTTTACAATTTACTGCAGCTTTTTCCATTTCTGTGCAGCGGCTTCTCCATACCAGACAGTGGTGCAACCAGTTAGAATGCTTAACATTCTATGGTACATCTGTAGAAATTTGTGAATGTTCTTGTCAAATTCTTACTGCTTTTGTGCCTTCTTTGTAATTCCATCCATATTACTTCAGACAATCAGTATAAATCATCCAAGTAAAGGTTACAGAATATTATTGGTCTATTTTGTTATTTCACTGTGACAAGAAAAGTTAGAACATAGAATCCAGCATAAAAACAGCCTTTGGCCTACAATGCCAAATTAAACTAATCCTTTCTGCCTGCACATGACCCATTTCCCTCCTACCCCAGAATATTATGTGTTGAAGTGCCTCTTAAATGCTGCCACCACCTCCCCAGCAGTGCATTCCAGATATGCTACCACTATGTGTTTAATAAAACTTGTCTTGCACATCGCCATAGGAGCAGAATGAGGTCATTCAGCCTTCAAGCAACACACATCAAAGTTGCTGGTGAACACAGCAGGCCAGGCAGCATCTTTAGGAAGAGGTACTGCCTGGCCTGCTGCGTTCACCAGCAACTTTGATGTGTGTTGCTTGAATTTCCAGCATCTGCAGAATTCCTCATGTTTGCGTTTTTCATTCAGCCTTCAGTTTGCTTCATCAAACAGAATTGAGAAAATACCGTGTAAACGATTTTACTGCAACCTTACAAAATCTGACTCATAATATTCGCTTCCCATGCAACAGCTGATCATCTTGTAAAATTAATATTCTAGATTTACAGAAATACAAAGAAGGAAGACTTAGGCCTCAGCATTTACACAGCTAAATTAAATGTTTCAGCTCTTGGTCTACTTCCTTCTTGTACCACTGAAGCTCATCCACCAGTCTCAAAAGTAATTTCCCTCTAATCCTTTTACAATTATCTTCAGTCCAACCTCTCTTCTAAGAGAAATTGTTCCTTCCTAGCCTCTCCTGATTTTATGTACTTGGATTAAATCTCCCCTTAGTCTCCCAATGGGCAGAACATGGCCCTAGCCTAGCTAATTCCTTCTTATAACTTAACTTATAAAGCTCTGGCAATAAAATGCAAAACCCTCTGTACCCACTATAGCTCTGATGACAACCTCCCCATTATGTGGGAACCATTACCAAGTTGCACTGGTAGTGGACCAGCACAGTACTGTAGTAATTTTATGTACTGCACTGTACTGCAACTGCTGGAAAAATAATCAAATTTCATGACATACACATGTGAGTAATGATAAACCTGATTCTAATATGCGTCTCTATTGTGGACTGAGAGTGGGAATAGAAGCAGGGAGAAAGGAATTGTGGTTGGGAGCGGGAAGCACCATAGAGACATTCTGAAAGCTAATTATTTTGGAATCAAATCACCTTGCCTAGTGCCCAGGGCTGGGTGTGTCTGAGCCCACACCACCAACAACCCCACCACACCCCCCCCCCAACCCTGGCACTCCTCCTCTGCCAGCTGTCCCACACTCCTCCCGCGCCGCTCCACCTTCACCATACCCAACATTCTTTGCTCACACCAGATTTACAAACGCGTTCTCCACTCCACTTTGACAAATACAGTACTGTGCAAAAGTCTTAAGACACCCTAGCTATTTACATGTGTCTAAGACTTTTGCATAGTACTGTATATAATTCAAATGTCATCATCCTAGTCTTGTATTCTAATGTCTTCACCGATGAACATAAATATTTCAAACAACATAAAAAATAACTAGAGGAACTCAATAGGTCAGGTAGGATAAGTGGAGGGAAGTGGACAGTTGACTTTCAGGTTGAGACCCTTCAACTGGCCTGAAAGATAAAGGGGAGAGAGCCAGCATGAAGAGGTGGAGGGAAAGGGTGGAAACCTTTGCTCTAGGTATCACTACAGCCACTGGAGACTCCCGCTATGATGTGAAGGAAAGTTATTTTTGTCTCACCTTTGGAGTTATAGTATGGGAATACGCTCTTCAGCTCAACAAGTTCATGCTGACCAAGATTTCATCTAAAGTAGTCCCATTTTGGTCTATATTCCTCTAATATCTTTAGAGTCTAAACTTTCCCTATCCATATATCTGCCCAAGTGCCTTTTCAATGTTGTTAATATACCTGCTTCAACCTCTTCCTCTGACAGCTCATTTCATATACTGACCACTTTCTGGGTGAAATAGTTACCCTTCAGGCTCCTAATAAATCTCTCTACTCTCACCTTAAACCTATACTCTGTAGTTCTTCACTCTACACTTTGGAGAAAAGGTTGTGTGCATTTGTTATGTTTATGCCCCTCATGATCTTACACACCCTTCATTTTCCTATGCTCCAATGAGAACAGGCCCAACCTGCTCAACCTCCGTCTATAATTCAGTGTCTTTGTTTGAAGTAAGGCTGTAAAGTAACAATTCAGTACTGCTGCTATAATTGGAAGTGAAAGAGGCAGATTACTGATGAGAAACTTCCATTTGACTGCATTGTCAACTGTACTTTCTATCCTTTTGCTGATTGAAGGTTGACTGAATAGTTAGTTTGGATTTGCCAGGTTTTTTAAGACTAGTCCTATCCAGGGAGAAGAGTCTCGTAGTCAGTCGCTTCATGCCACAGAAACCGGCATAAGCACCAGCCTGCTGGGCCACAAAGGCTTGGGACAGACTTTAACTTTAACTTTTAACACCTACTAACCAAGCTGTAATAGTGTCGCACTAACCCCTACGCTACCGTGGCACCTATACCTGCTACATTGCTAGGTAGGTGGCAGCACCAGAATGGCTTAGCTTAAGGTACAACGAGTACGCAGCTTCCGGACAACTGCTAATGCTGGAGCCGGTAGTCATTACCCAGTTTCTGCATGCCCTGTGGAGTAAATTAGCCGAACACTGCCTCCTCTTATAGTGAGATCACTGTGCGAATTATCCACTCAATTCCTCAAGATGAAGAAGTAGCTGAAATTTTCAAAACTAGGTGAGCAATTTACCTTCAACTGATGGGAAAAATAGATCAAATTAATCATGCAATCACAACACTGCAAAAAGCCCCATTCGCCTCATCATGTTTGTGCCAGGTGTTTGAAATGGTTATTCAATTAGTTCACTTCCCAGCCCGTTCACTATTGCCCTGTAAAATAATTAAATTCTTTTTTATTATTTCCAGAAACATACAGGTTAGTATGTTAATTGGTCATGAGCGTAATTGAGTGGCATGGTCTCATTGGCTGATGGGCCTGCTGCATCTCTAAATAAATTAAATATAAAAATTATCAAATTCCCATTTGAAAGTTATTACTGAATCTATTAGCACCAGAGTGTGGATTCCAGTGCAATAAGTAGTAAAAAAGAAAATCCTACCTTCCACATTGCTAATTGATTTAAATCAGTCTCTTCTGGTTATCGATCTACCTGCCAGTTTAAATTAGTTACTTTAATTTTTTTTCATAATTTTGAATACCACTTTAAAATTTACCATCCTAGAAGCTTCCTTACCTCTACTCTAAAAACAATCATCACTATGACAGAAGTCTCACAAATCTACTTTAGTTCCCATAAATCTCTTCACCTTCTATTATTCTTCTCTATCAATACTACATCCAGTTAAAAAAAATCCTTCCCCCTCCCCTCTTCTATTCCCCACTCTGACCTCTTCTCACCTGCCTATCACCATTCTCCCCCCAGATCCCCTCCTCTTTCCCTTTCTCACCTATCAGATTCCTCCCTCTCCAGTCCTTTATCTTTCCTACGCACCTGGCTTCACCTATCATCTTCTAGCTATCCTCCTTCCCCTCACCCCCACCTTTTTATTATTGCGTCTTCCCCCTTCCTTTTCAGTCCTGAAGAAGGGTCCCAGCTGTTCATTCACCTCCATAGATGCTGCCTGACCTGCTGAGTTCCTTCAGCATTTTCTGTGCGTTGTTCGCGACTTCCAGCATCTGCAGACTTTCAAATACTACGTACTGACCGACTTCACCCAACAAAATGGAGGTGGTTTTTTAGTGGTTACTAAATCATCATGGATGAAAAATAATGGCAGATGTAGCAAAGTGGATATCAAGAACTTAGATTTACATGAGACAACGTCATACTTCAATCTGGCCTGCCGCTCTGAATTTATATTAATACAACAAACATTCAAACTGAAAAATCGTTCATTAATTTAATAATTCTTACCTTTAGCTTTCCCTGTCTTAATCTGCTGTTACAATGTAAAGGCTGCTGCATTTTCTGCCTGCCATTTATTTTGATCATATAAAGCACCAGGTAAACAGTAAAACACACGCCTGGTCAGACTATAGACACAGCTCCTCGCTCTCACTTTTGCTTGGGACTGGATCGTTATGGAAAAACCAGGGTCAGAATCTAATTTGTGTCATCTAAACATGACAGAGTAGAGAATACATGGAGTTGGAGACAAATTGCCTTGTTGCTGTATCAGGCCCACTGTACTGCCCTTTAATGGTACATAACCAACACAGATATATCCACAGATGTCCTTCTTGCAAAATAATACATCCCCACTTGCTTATCAGCTTCAAGTGTAAAAATATTTACTGGTGAACTTAGGGCCAAACTACACTGGGGTGCTTTCTGCTTGTGAACATAACCTGCAAGGAAAAGAAGACATCAGTGAAAGCTCAGAGTTTAATACTGACTGCACTATCCACTATACTAGTCTATATGTAAAATGGCTTAATCTTCCCAGGTAACTTTGTACCAGTCTGAACTGTTTCCTCAGGCAACAAATAGAACTGTTATGTTACTTGGTCACTGCTGCTCACAACAAAAAAACAGTAGAACAGTAATATTAGTTTTAAAACAATTCTTAATTCATTTTCAAGATCTGGCCACCACTGGTAAAGTTAGCATTTGTTGCTGTCAAGACAGATTGGCAAGCAATCTTTTTGAATCACTTTTTGGTAAAGATGCTTCTACAGTGCTGTTGTAGAAGAAATACCAGCAACAATGACAATGTAGAAAACAGAGATATATTTCTAAGTCAGCTAGGCATGCAACTTGAAAGGGAATCTGCAAACAATGGTGTGCCCTTCTAGACAGTGGAGACTATTTTTGAGTAACTGCAAGCTAACAATTACAGTGTGTTTTGTAGGAGGGACATATTAACATAACATATATAAACTGTCCACGAATGGTGGCAGGAATGAATGCTTAAGGTAACACTCACAACACACTGGAGGAACTCAGCAGGTCGGGCAGCATCCATGGAAACGATCAGTCAACGTTTCGGGCCGGAACCCTTCATCAGGACTGAAGAAGGAAGGGGCAGAGGCCCTATCAAGAAGGTGGGGGGAGGGTGGGAAGGAGAAGGCTGGTAGGTTCCAGGTGCCCCTTACTGATTTTTCACCTGGAACCTACCAGCTTTCTCCTTCCCACCCTCCCCCCACCTTTTTTATAGGGCCTCTGCCCCTTCCCTCTTCAGTCCTGACGAAGGGTTCCGGCCCGAAACGTTGACTGATCGTTTCCACGAATGCTGCCCGACCTGCTGAGTTCCTCCAGCGTGTTGTGAGTGTTGCTTTGACCCCAGCATCTGCAGAGTATTTTGTGTTTTGAATGCTTAAGGTAATTGATAAGATGCCAGTCAAGGGGTTGGTTTGCTCTGATCTGGTGTTGAGCTACATTCATCGACACAAATGGAAAGCATTTTATCGTGAACCTGATGTACTCTTATGGTACCAGTGTGCCTGGTCCCATTAAGTTCAATGTTGCCTCCCAAGAATGTTGATCAAGGAGCACTTAGCAATGAGATGACGAGTTTTTATAGCTGTTGTATTAGAAACTGTGGATACAGGCAGTACAAGTAGCTAAATCATAAACACAAGAGATGCTGTAAATGTTGAAGATCCAAAGTAACACACACAAAATGCAGAAGGAGTTCAGCAGGATCTATGGAAAGGAATGTAAGATTCCGGCTGAGATTATTCCTTTCCATAGATATTGCTTGACTTACAGCGTTTCTCCAGCATTTTGTTTGTGTTACAGGTAGCCAGAACTGCTGAGAAGAGTCATATTGATTACAGATAAAGAGAAAAGAAATTAATCCAAATGTTATCAGAATAACAGAAAACACTTGTAAGTACTTACGTACCACAAAAAGTCCAAAATTTCAAATTCTATGGACCAGCACAATTCTACTCATCTTGTGAAATGTATCTGGGAAAGTGAATTCACGGTGGCGGAGATGGAGTGGCACAGTAGTGTAATGGTTAGCACAACACTTTACAGTACAGGAAACCCAGGTTCGATTCTCACCGCTGCCTGTCAAGAGATTGTAGATTCTTCCCGTAACCGCATGGGTTTCCTCTGGCTCCTCTGGTAATTGGTCATTGTAAATTGTCCCTTGATTAAGCTAAGGTTAAAATGGCGGATTGCTGGGCAGCACAGCTCAAATGGCCAGAAGGGCCTATTCCATGTTGTATCTCAATAAACAAACAAAGGTGCTGTCAGAGTAACTGCAGACAAACCAAGAGATCAAAGTTTCCTCAAGGTTGAATGGTCACCGGCTATCTTAAACTATAGCATATAGTTTTTTTTGGAGCATATATTAGCAAATACAACATGCGCTGAGTGCAGAGTAAAATGGGAAATATAAAATTGGCAGTTGAAGTGTGACATTCACAGATACAGACAATCACAGTATTCATGAGAATAACAGTTTAAAAGAACACTTCATTCTATTCAATCCACACCCAAAGCCTTCTGACATTTAGTCTTTGTGTACCAGAGCTACCTGGCAACTCAAAATTAAGAGTGTGTATATTCTACTACTTTGATCAATAATCAAAGGATGTGAGAGGTTATAAAAGAGAGTTGCAATGGGGCAGGGGGGTGGAATCAACCATCAGGAAGAATGCAGTAGATTCCGGTTAATTGGGCCATCGGTTAATCAGGGTAGTGGCTTATTTGGGACAACTCTTAAAGAACAAAAACTAAGCAAGATAATAGCCAGGATTGCCTTTGTTTATTTGCAATGTGATGCTGCTTAAATAGGACATGAGACTACTTCTGAACAGTTTCTAACTAGGGTCAGTCACGTGAACTTATGTGGGTGTTAAACACTACACCGTGCTTACAGCAAAGCTTTTAAATAGTGTCAGTTGTATGTGTGTGTTCAAAAAGCAGTGATTTTTGTCACCAATAGTTGGTGAGAAATGAGCAGTAGGACATTCTAGAAGTCTTTTGCTCACTGCAGTTTCAAGCATTCAGGCTTGGAGATGCCAGAGGGTGCTGCGAGTGAAAATAAAAATAATTTCACTACTTCTGCAAGTTAGGAACTATGTTGGATTTGAAGATATCGACAATCACCTTGAACGTTACAATAAAATTGAAGATTTGGAGGATGCAATCGTCAAAAGCATTGTATGAAGGCAGTCAATTATCTACACTAGATGTCTATGCTGATTTTGTCCATTTACAGACAATCAAAGTACACAGCAGTGTACACTGGATTAATTCCCTTGTCAATAACTATTAGGAACTAACAGTTTTATTAGTACTGTAGTATTAATTTATTCTGTATTTCATTTAAATACACAATTTGTTAATAAGGTAAACAATAGTTTGTCTTTTTCATTTCCATGAAACTTTGGGTAATTCGGACAGCCACTTAATTGGGCCAAAATGTATTGGTCCTGAAGTGTCTCATTTAACTAATATCCATTGTATTAGCACTGAGCTCCAGTTGTTGCCCTTTGTTACTAATAGAACTTTAAGATTCCTTTCTGTGCTATACAAGTTGGGTCTGGCGGTCAGCATCAGCAACATCTGTAAGGAGTGAGTTTCCTCAGAGTGCTCTGGTTTCCTCCCATAGTACAAAGACCTACTGGTTGCTAAGTTAACTGGTCATTGTAAGTTGTCCCATGATTAAGGTAGGATTAAATCGGGGAATTTCGGACGGTGTGGCTCGAAGGTCCACCAATTCTCCAGGTTCGGGGGTTCAGCTCAGGGCTAACAACCTTGACTGTTAAAACAAAATTGTTACAGAAAGAGCAATGAAAAATCCTGCATTTGAGTGTGATGGTATTCCTGAGTCTCCACCTGGGACTTGCATGACTGACTGTAGTGAAAACTGAGAGGAAGCTACTGACATGATGAAGGAAGCCCTGAACACCACCAGAGATGAAGGACCTTCATTGCTGTCCTAAACACCAGTGGTGTGATGGGCAGTAAAAACCATGGGTGCACAGTGGCTGCAGTTAAACACCCCAACTACTCTGATCACATTTTACAAATTTACAATCTCTGTCTCTGCCAATTTTATCTGTTATACCATGAGCTATTATTTTCTGCAATAACATTTGACATCAAAGACCTCTGAAAATCTAAGTGCGGTCTGTACACTGGTTCCTCTATATCAGGGGTTCCCAACCTTTTTTATGCCATGGACCAATACCATTACACAATGGGTCAGTGCACTCCATGTTGGAAACCCTCCTCAATATCAATGGCTGGGCAGTTTCTCTAGAACCAGGGTTCCCATATTTTTTATGCCATAGACCAACACCATTAAGCAAGTGGTCCGCGGACCCTAGGTTGGGATCCCCTGCTCTAGAAGATACTCATACATGCCAGTTTTAACTAACCAAGTTCAATGCTGGCAACTATACAGAAAGCCCTCCCTCAAAATGCACCAGTCTTTATAAAAGCCAAGTAACAATCATTTTGTAGTCTACAGGGTAATGACAAAAATCACATTTAAAATTTCTGCAGTCTTCCAAAGCCTCTGTTTCTTTTCAACAATTTTCACCTGAACAGAGGAAATTGGCTAATCTGTAGTTGATGAACCCTAGGCTTTTACAACTTCCCTGTACACATCTTTTACAAGTATTTACAGTGGGCTAGATAGGCTGAAGGGTTTGTTTCATTTCTGTAGAAAGGGTCTGTAGTGTTTAGATTGACTCCTCTTACTGATCCTAGTGGTGTGCTTCTCAAATAGCCTCTGCCAACCAAGTCCAGCTCCTGGCCTTCACATGTGGCTGAGCTACTAAAGCCAGCAGAACCACTTCTATTGACAGAAGGGGTAAAAGCGGGTTACTGGCACTTTAAGACCAGTCGCTTCAGGCAGATGGGGCTTATCAGCCATGGTTGGCATCTAATCTAGGAGAAGAAAAACTCAGATCTCAAATCTCTGTTGTCTTGCTACTATATACACAAATGGGGAAGGCTTTGGGAGAAAACCCCAAAGAAAAATCCGGAGCTGGAGTCACTTAGACCGTCCTACATTGAGTTCAATGCTGACTGGCAGCTCCTGCAATGACAGTAATGCCAAACTGTACTGGTCTCTGCCGCTCCTTTGGACTCATCAGCTGCTTGGAGAGGGAGAGCCTGCTACATGGGCAACAGCTTGCACTCCATATTGTACTGCTTTGGCTTACGTACGATGGCTAGGATGCAATATTCATATTCAACCCCGACCAACAGAGGGTTTCATAGACTGTCTTGAATTTTCAATTCTAATTGTTGTGATTTTATTACTAAATGCAAGTTTGAAAGACTGAAATATTTCCGAAGCTTTTGGATAATTTGTGACTCAATCATTAAAATATACCAACATTTCCCCTCTCTCTACACATGGTGGAGGCACTGTACAATCATGTACGCTCCAATCCAGATCAGCCTGACAATCTCTTGGCAACCAAAGGGAGAAGCAAATTACATTGCGACTCTTCATTAGATTTTATGCTGCTCAAGGGATACATACAAATAACTTAATTCAAGATATGTGGAAAAAAATCCAAACAAAAACAAAGCAGCAAATATTTCATGCATTTGTAACAAAACCATGAACACAGAAACATTTAAAGACAAATGCACTCAAAAATTGAATTATGAAATTTATGGAATATTCTTCACAGAGATGTAATTTTCTAGGTAGAATATCCTAATTTTGATGCAAATATATTCAAAGTGAAGCCAATCAGGTGCAGAATATAGAGTACTATAGTGCACCACTGAGATAATTTGTTTGACCATGCATCTCTTTCCTATATTTAGCATCATTTGCTCTTTTCTTTAGATATAATTAATTAGATATAATTAGATACGCTTTTAATTAGATATAAAGAGATTAATGACAAAGATTGACTTCATAAAGTCAAAGGGCCCAATAGCTATCCCTTTCCTCAGTATTCTTTCCTGCAATTCTCATGAAAAGTTTGTGCTACAATTTTTAACAATTCCTTACATAAACAGATTTGACTGGTTTACATGAACACTGTGGTAAAAGAAGTGGGCATCTGAGTGAACAGCACAATGTCTCTCAGCCATCACCAGTTTATTCGGCTAAATAAACAAAAAGAGTAGCAACAAAACCTTACAGTGGCTATAGGAAATATCATGCAATCCAGAAATGACGTCAGTCACTCCAGCATTCCTTGAGATAAAAGCAAGTTAAACATACTCTAATTCTAGTCTCACCCATCCTCAGTGGAAAAAGCCTGCTTGCATTTACCCTATGTATACCTTTAGTAAAACTTCTTTACAGCCAATATACCCATGGAAGGAATTTTTAAAAATTGTAAACAAAGACTGATGATTTTCACAAGAGCAGAGAGGGAACAGTCTGGGGTAGAAAGTGGATTTTTGACTTTGACGTAGAAGAGAGAGAGAGAGGCTAAACCTACTTAAGCTTATACAATGAACGTTACTCCAAGAGTAAATGAAAGAATTTAGTTTCACTTTAAATTCATGTATTAATTTGCCCTGAATCTACTGATTCTTACCTTTCTTTTTGGGCAACTTCTCTGGAAAGTTCAGATGGAGGAAACTGAACAAAGAGGTCACCAGCACGGCTGATCAGAGTCTCATATGGCAGGTCCTGTGGAATCTGCGATAGCAGATGGTGGACAGCAGCCATGTCACATTCACTCTCCAGGACTTCATTACCTCGGTACAATACGATCTAGAGAATTAAGTAAACAAAACATAATATGGATGCCAAACCGTTAATATCCATGTTAATGACCCCTAACATGATAACTGACAATAAAAACAGCTGGGAAACGATCAGAAAGAAAGCTAAAAAAAAAAATGGAGGTGGCACGGTAGCTTACTGATTAGAGCAACACCATTACAGGTTGGGGCAACAGAGTTTGGTGTTCATTTCTGGCATATCTGTAAGGAGTCTGTATGTCCTTGCCATGAAAAGTGTGGGTCTTCTCAGGGTGCTCTGGTTTCCTCCCACAGTCCAAAGATGTACTGGCTGACCATAAGACATAGGAGCAGAATTAGGCAACTTGGCCCATCAAGTCTGCTCCACCATTTCATCATGGCTGATACAATTTTTCTCTCAGCCCCAATCTCCTGCCTTCTCCCTGTATCCTTTTATGCTCTGACCAATCAAGAATCTATCAACCTCTGCCTTAAATATACATAAAGACTTGGCCTCCACAGTTGCCTGTGGTAAAGAATTCCACAGATTCACCACTCCTTGACTAAAGAAATTCCTCCTCATCTCTGTTCTAAAAGGACGCCCCTCTATTCTGAGGCTGTGTCCTCTGGTCTTAGACTCCCCCACTATAGGAAACTTTCCTGTAATACAGTGGGCTCATAGCTTGTTAAGCAGCCTCATGTGTGGCACCTTGTCAAAATCCAAGTACACAACATCACTGATCTCCTTTGTCTAACCTGTTTGTTATTTCTTCAAAGAATTCCAACAGATTTGTCAGGCAAGATTTTCCCCTGAGAAAACCATGCTGACTATGGCCTATTTTATCATGTGCCTCCAAGTAACCTGTGACCTCATCCTTAATAATCCACTCCAACATCTTTCCAACCACTGAGGTCAGACTAACTGGCCTATAATTCCTTTCTTTAATAGTGGAAAGACCTTTGCAATTTTCCAGTCTTCTGAAACCATTCCAGAATCTAATGATTCTTGAAGGATCATTCCACAATCTCTTCAGCCATCTCTTTCAGAACTCTGGGGATTTCCAGGTGACTTATCTACCTTCAGACCTTTCAGTTTCCCAAGAAGTTAGTTGGCTGATAGGTAGGTTAATTAGTCATTGTAAATTGTCCTGTGATTAGGCTAGGACTGAATTGGGACTGCTAGGGCCGAATCTGCGCTGTATCTTTAAATAAATAAGGCAAAAGACTCTGCAGATGCTAGAAATCCTAAGCAACACAAAATGGCAGAGAAACTCAGCAGGTCAGGTATCATCTACAGAGAGGAATTAAGAACCAACATTTCAGGCAGAGACCCTTCATCAGGACTGCCATGAAGGGTCTCAGCCCAAAAAAGCCAACTTTTTATGCCTCTCCATAGAAAGAAAGCTAACAGTTTTTTTCCTATTGCGTTAAGCATTCAATACTGTGGCATTCAAAAATTTAAGTGAGCAACTCCAATATTCCCAATTCGGTTGATTTGGTGTTGAAAAATCTAAATCTTTCTGGAATTCTGAATAGATTAATTTTCTTGTTTCAATACAATTAAGGAGGGAAAAATGCACCTACCACTGCTGCAAAATAGATTGGCATTAATGGATGGCATGCCAGGAAGAAGTCATATAACCGAACTACATGCCGGAAATCTGAAAGCACGTGACCAAACCATGTTATTAGCCAGCTCAAGGCGAAAATTGTCCCAACTTCAGCTCTACAAAGACAAAGGAGCAGGAAACAGAAACATCTTTAATGCACCATTGGGAGATGTTTATCACCAGTTTAGGACAGAATGTCAAGCTTCTTTCATTTCATACATGCTTGCACGATCCTGCAGTGGCGAAAATTTTCCCCTCATTGTTGCCTACATAAAGCATTGTGCTGAATAGTAAAACATTATTTTGAATTACAAAGTTACAAGAAAGTAATTCTCATTCATTGCCTTTCTAAAATATTGAAAACTAATTTAAAAATCCCAGACACGAAATTCTGCAGATACCACAAATATGGAATAACACACAAAATGCTGGAGGCACTCAGCAAGTCAGGCAGCATGTATGGAGAGGAATAAACGGTCGATGGTTTCTACCGAGACCGTTTATCAGGTATCAATGGAGGGACTTGGCCCAAAGTGTCAACTTTAAAATTCCCAGAGTGCATTGCTGTAAGTCTTGAAGGTTTTCTTTACAGGTGATTGCTAGTAAATCAAAAGAAACAAATTAAGAACTTAAGGTTTCCTATTCCCAGAGCACACCGTAGTGAAGATCAGCTATTTTATGAAATGATTCCCTATCTCTTATAAAGTTACAAAGAATTGATCAGACATCTGTTGACTTCTCTAACATTTTTTCATTAATTAAATTTGGTATGGCCAATATTTACATACCAGATTTTGGGTCTAAAGCAGGAGTTTCCAGCCTATGGTCCATGAACCCTTTGGTTAATGGTAAGAGGCCATGGCATAAAAAAAAGGTCATAAACCCCTGGTCTAAAGGTAAGTTTTCTACTCCCAATTCAAATTCTCCCACTACCAAAAGCTTTAAATTTGTGAAGACCAAACTCATCATGGGGAGTTGTTGGAATACTGGAAAGCTTCGGTCCATAATACAGCCCATGTCACGTATTCCTGATTCAGTCATTTGCAACAGAATGCTTACTTCTTCTCTGCAAATTCTTCAAAGGAAAAAACAAGAAAAGCACCTTTAAACTGAGATAGCCAAACCCCTAGCAGGAAGATGATTTCAGATTTTTGCAACTGTTGCCTGGACAGAATCCAGACATGGGAGATAAAGCTTGGGAAGCCCACAGGTCAGGTGATATTTGCAGGAGTTCCCAAGTTTGAAAACCACTTACTGTAATGAACTCAAATCAAGACACTCACTTTTGCATGAAGTCATGTACTTCCGGGTTCACTTTCTCTATTATTGGCATAAGGTAATTTAAAATGTGTTTTGTATTGTCCATGGTTGGGTCCATAAAATCCCTGTAAAATAAAAAAAATGTTTAACTTACAACACAGCTAGGTATGAATTAGGCAGAATGTTTAGCTGTTAAAATTACTTTAAAATATGAACAGTTGAAATGCCTATTTCAAAATAAAATTACTACACTACGTCTTTGAAGGATCAGAGAAAAACAGTGAGAAAAATACACACTTATGAGTGTTAAATCAGGGGTCCCCAACCTTTTCTGCACTGTAGACCGGTTTAATATTGACAATATTCTTGCGGACCGGCTGACCGAGTAAGGGTGTGTACAAGGAGGGTTAAACTCACCTCAACATGTCTTTTACAGTTAGGGTTGCCAACTTTCTCACTCCCAAATAAGGGACAAAAGTAGCAGTTAAATCCTGGAACACTTTACCCCAGGAAAGACTACCACGACCATGAAGTCTTGCACATGCGTGTCGTGCACATGTAATGCGCACATGTGCGTACGTGCCAATTTTTTCCCCACCAATGGATTTTGCCTTCATCTTCCTGACTACACTGTACATACATTATTTCTATTTTATATAGGCTATGTATTTATCATATCATTCCTGCTTTTACTATATGTTAGAGTTATTTATTTTCGGTTTTATGTGTTATTAGGTATGATTTGTTAGGTTATTCTTTGGGTCTGGGAACGCTCAAAAATTTTTCCCATATAAATTAATGGTAATTGCTTCTTCGCTTTACGCCATTTCGGCATGAAAGGTTTCATAGGAACGCTCTACCTTAGCGGGGGAAATATGGGACAAACCAATTTAGCCCAATATACGGGATGTCCCGGCAAATACAGTCTTGAACAGTTGGCAACCCTATGTTCAAGTTCAACAGTACGTGACAGGGAATGAGGAAAGGTGCAGCTGACTCATATTGTTTCCTCACGCCCCGGTAGCACATGCTTTGCAGCCCGGTGGTTGGGGACCACTGTGTTAAATGATTGCAATCTAACCTCACTGGGTTTAGGTCATTCATCTGTATAACAATTCACAAAATGGATATCACTGAGCGAACATTAAAATCTCGTGAGACCATGGAAAATAAAAAAAATACTCCCATATGAACATCTTTTACGTTTTACAACCCCCACCAATCCACTAGTCACTGAGATAGATGATAAAAGACCATTTTCTGTGCATGATTATTTTCAGTCTTCAGAAATCTTTCAAAGTTTAAAGTACATGTATTATCAAAGTACATACAGTTTGTCACCATATACTACCCTGACATTTATTTTTTGCAGACATTCACAGTAAATACAAAGAAACACAAATCAATGAAAAACTGCATACAACAAACACAGACAAGAAAAATGAATGTGCAAAACACAACAAACTCTGCAAATACAAAAAATAGCAAAATAATAATAATAAACAATAAATATCTTAAACATTAGTTGTAGAGTCCTTAAAAGGGAGTCCATAGGATGAGGAATGACTTCAGTGTTGGCTAAGTGAAGTTATTCCCCCGGTTCAAGAGTCTGATAGTTGAGGAGGAACAACTATTCTTGAACCAGGTGGTGTTGGACCTGAGGCTCCTGTACCTCCTCCCTGATGATAGAAGCAAGAAAAGTGCATGGCTTGGATGGTGTGGGTCCTTGATGATGGATGCTGTTTTCTTGCGACAGTGTTCCCTATAGATATACTCAACGGTGGGGAGAGCTTTACCTGTGAGATACAGGGCTGTATCCACTACTTTTGTAGGCTTCTCCATTCAAGGACATTGGTGCTTCCATACCAGACCATGATGCAACCAGTTAGGACACTAAGTTTGTCAGAATTTTAGATGACATGCCAAATCTTCACAAACTTCTAAGTAGAGACGCTGCCGTGCTTTCTTCGTAATGGCACTTCCATGACAGGTCCTCTGAAATGATGATAACACCGAGGAATTTAAAGTTGTTGATCCTCTCCACCCCGATCCCCTGATGAACACCGGCTCATGGACCTCTGGTTTGCTCCTGCTGAAGTCAACAAGCAACTCCTTGGTCTTTATGACATTGAAGGACAGGTTGTAGTTGCTGCACCATTTCACTAGATTTTCAATCTCCCTCCTTAATGCAGATTCGTCACTACTTTTGATCTGGCCAATGTCAGTGGTGTTGTCAGCAAACTTAAATATGCCATTGGAGCTGGGCTTAGCCTCATAGACATAAGTATGAATTGAGTGCTTAGCCCCCTGCTGTACATAGCTTGTGGTGCACCTGCGATGATGGAGATTGTGGAGGAGATTTTGTCACCAATCAAAATTGATTGGGGCTTGCAAGCTTGGAAGTAGAGGATCCAAATGCACATGAAGGTATGGAGACCAGGTCTTGAAGCTTATTGATTAGTTTAGAAGGGATGATAGCACTAAATGCTGAGCTGAAGTCTATGAAGAGCATCCTGATGTATGCATCTTCGCTGTCCAGATATTCCAGGTTTGAGTGAAGAGCCAATGAGATGGTACCTGCTGTGGATTTGTTGCTCTAGTAAGCAAATTAGAGTGGATCCAAGTCACTTTTCAGGCAGGAGTTGATATGTTTCATCACCTACCTCTAAATACACTTCATTACTATGGACGTAAGTGCTACAGGGCATTTGTATAGGGGAACGCTTTGCATCTGGTGATCACAATGCCATTACTTTCAAAGTAAATATCCAAAAATTTAGGTATGGTCCGCAGGTTGAGATTCTGAATTGGTGAAGGGCCAATTTTGATGGTATTGGGTCAGGCTGTTTTCTGGCAAAGGTGTACTTGGTAAGTAGGAGGTCTTCAAAAATGCTATTTTGAGAGCAGAAAGTTTGTATATGTCTGTCAGAAAAAAAGGTAAGTATAACAAGTGTAGGGAACCTTGGTTTTCAAGACATATTGAGGCGCTGATTAAGAAAAGGAAAGGAGGTACAGAGTAAGTTTCGACACATAGGAACACGTGAGGTGCCTATGAAGCACAAGAAATGCCAGAGAACACTTAAGAAAGCAATCAGGAGGGCTAAAAGAAGGCAAATGGTTGTCCTAGCAGCAAGGTGAAGGAGAACCCTAAGGGATTCTTTAAGGTTGGACAAAATTGCTCCTCTGGGAGATTGGAATGGTAATCTATGCGTGGAGCCAAAAGAGATGGGGGAGATCTTAAATAATTTTTTTGCATCTGTATTTACAGGAGACTGACACAGAATCTATAGGAGTTAGGCAAAGTGGCATTAATTTCATGAACCCTATACAGATCACAGAGGAGGAGGTGTTTGCTACCGAGGCAAATCAGGGTGGATAAATCCCCAGGCCTGACAAGGTGTTTCCTCAGACCCAACGGAGGTAAGTGCAGAAACTGCCAGGATCCCAAGAGGAGTTATCTTAAGCATCCTTAGTGATGGGTGAGGTGCTGGAAGATTGGAGGACAGCCAATGTTGTTCAGCTGTTTAAGAAAGGCCCTATACATAACCCAGGAAATTATAGGATGGTGAATCTGACATCAGCAGTGGTAAAGTTATTGGAAGGTATTCTAAGGGACCGGATATTTAAGCATTGTGATAGACATGGACTGATTAAGATTAGTCATCATAGTTTCTTAAACAGTTTATGGAAGTTACTAGGAAAGTGGATGAAGACAAGGCAGTGGATGCTGTCTACATGGACTTTAGCGTGGCATTTGACTAGGTCCCAAATGGGAGGTTGGTCAAGAAGGTTTAGTCGCTCAGCATTCAAGATAAGGCAGTAAATTAGATTACACATTGACTTTGTGCGAGAAGCCGGAGTGTGGTAGTAGATGGTTGGCTCTCTGACCCAAGGCCTGTGACTAGTGTAGTGCTACAGGGATTGGTGCTGGTTATGTTGTTGTCTGTCATCTAAAATCAACGATCTGGATGAATATGTAATTAACTGGATTAGTAAATTTGCTGATGACTCCAAGATTGGGGGTGTAGTAGACAGCGAGGAAGGTTATCATGGGTTGTAGAGGGATCTGGATCAGTTGGAAAAATGGCAGATGGAATTTAATGCAGACAAATGCGAGGTATTGTACTTCGGTAGGACCAACCAGGGTAGGTCTTATACAGTGAATGGTAGGGCACTGAGGAGTGTGGCAGAACATAGGGATCTAGGAACAGAGGTCCATAATTCGTTGAAAGTAGAGTCATGAAGAAAGCTTTTGGCACATTGGCTTTCATAAATCAAAGTACTGAGTACAGGAAATGGAATGTTATGTTGAAGTTGCACAAGATATGGCTGAGACCTAATTTGGAGTATTGTGTGTAGTTTTGGTCACCTACATATAGCAAAGATGTAAATAAGGTTGAAAGAGTGCAGAGAAAATTTACAAGGACATAGCCGGTTCTAGAGACCTGACTTATAAGGAAAGATTGAAGAATGAGGGGAGATTTGATAGAGGTATATAAAATTACAATGGGTATAGATAGAGTGAATGCAAGCAGGCTTTTTCCACTGAGGCAAGGGGAGAAAAAAAAAACGGAGGACATGGGTTAAGGGTGAGGGGGGAAAAGTTTAAAGGGAACATTGGGGGAGGGGCTTCTTCACACAGAGAGTGGTGGGAGTGTGGAATGAGCTGCCAGACGAGGTGGTAGATGCAGGTTCTTTTTTAACATCTAAGAATAAATTGGACAGATACGTGGATGGAAGGTGTATGGAGAGATATGGTCCCTGTGCAGTTCAGTGGGACTAGGCAGAAAATGGTTCGGCACAGCCAAGAAGGGCCAAAAGGCCTGTTCCTGTGCTGTAGTTTTTCTATGGTTTCTAAGTTAGTACTGTATTCCTTAGAACATAGAAGATAGAGGGGAGATTTGATAGAGGTATACAAAATTATGAGGGGTATAGACAGGGTAAATGCAAGCAGGCTTTTTCCACTGAGGTTGGGTGGGACTGCAATCAGAGGTCATGGGTATAGGGTGAAAGGTTTAAGGGGAACATGAGGGGAAACTTCTTCACTTAGAGGGTCCTAAAAGTGTGGAACAAGTTGCCAGCACAAGTGGTGCATGCAAGCTCAACTTCAACATTTAAGTGGTATGGATAGTTACATGGATGGTAGGGGTATGGAGGGCTATGGTCCCTGTGCAGATCAATGGGAGTAGGCAGTTTAAATGGTATCAGCATTGACTAGATGGGCCGAAGTGCCTATTCCTGTGCTGTACTTTCTTTGATTCTATGATAGTCATTGAGGTAGGTCGCCACATTCCTCTTGGATACTGGTATAATTGAAGCCTGCTTTACACAGGTGGGTATCTCAGACTGCTGAGTCAAAAGGTTAAAGATATCAATGAATAGTCCAGCCAGTTAATTAGCACGGTATTTAGTGCTCAGCCAGGTACACATCTGGATCAGATGCATTCCATAGATTCACCCTCCTAAAGGATGTTCTCACATCAGCCTCAGAGACTGAAATCACAGGGTCATTGGGAGCAGTGGGAGTGTGTGAAGATTCCTCCATATTTTTGATGGTATTGAGCTCATCTGCGAGTGAAGCCCTGTTGTCACACATGTCATTTGTTTTTTCTTTGTAGGAGGTAATAACATCCAAGCCCTGCCGCAACTATCGAGCATCCTTCTGTGATTCAAGTTTGGTCTGGAATTGCTATTGTAGACTCCATGAATTCCAAGATGTGAGATTCCTGCAACCATAACCAATGTTTTATTTCACTGTGAACCAAAGTAAGCTCATGTGCTCCCTGTAGCATACATTAAATTAAATGTACAGAATACAAATGAACCATGAAATGTCACGCTGATTAACTGCAGGAATTTTCATTGGGCAAATCATTTAATTACAAAACCTGCAAATGTTTGTTTCTCTTTCGTCTCTGGTGAATACATCATTTTATTTATTTCTTCTGTTAGAACATTTCAATCCATGGACAAGGGCCAGATTTAAGAGGACACAATATTTTTAAGTGGGCTGAATCTTGAAATTGAAGGAGAAAAATTTATTACACAATACAGATTTGCAAGATAATTTGCACGCAATTTGCTGATCTAATAAATTTTTCTATTGGTGAGCATTGCCTAGCAATACTGGATCATCATAGAACTGGCTAAACTCCACACCAACTGAAGTCTATAGCGGTTAACCTTTCAAATAAGTGTTGCTTGTTAAACCATTCCCTCCACAACAATGTTCCCCAAGTTCAAAGTAAATTTATTATCAAAGTACGTACATGTCACCATATACTGCCCTGAGATTCGTTTTCTTACAAGCATTTATAGTAGGCCAAAGAAATTCAATAGAATCAATGAAAAACTACATAAAAGGCTGCCAAGCAACCAATGTGCAAAAGACAAATGGTGCAAATACAAAAAAAAGCAAAAAAAATTAATAAATAAACAAATAGATAATACTGAGAACATGAGCTGTAGTCTTTGAAAGTAAGTCCTCAAATTTATTACTTATTATTTTCACAGTTTGTCTTCTTTTGAATATTGGTTGCTTGTCAGTCTTTGTGTGTAGTTTTGCACTGATTCTATTGTATTTCTTTTCACTATAGTGAATGCCTGCAAGAAAATGAATCTCAGGGTTGTATATAGTGACATATATGTACTCTGATAATAAATTTACTTTGAACTTTGAAATCAATGCATTGGCAGAAGTGGAACACTGCTGCTGCGAAGATCAAGTTTAAATTGAGACAGCTTTAATAAGGTAACAAATTTTCATTTAAAAGCTGAAGTTTGAACTAAAGAAAACAAGGGGGCAAGGAATGATGGGTAAAAACCTGGCACCATTGGTTCTTTGGTGGTGCCAAACTAGTAGTTTTATTTGACTATTGTATCTTACTCCTATCAATATCTACACTTTGGTTTACACGTTTTTGTACATGTAGTATACTAAGAGATGGAAACTGAATCTGATAAGCTAAGTGTGAGGTCAGAAGGAACCTGGAGAGTTTTAACTCCACGCCATAATCTACACCCAGCTACACAATCTACTGTCCGGGTCTCCTGTGCTGGCCAAATAACCAGCCCATGTTACCAACTAACGGGTGAGACAGATGTCAAAGTATTGTGATTTCTGAATAATTATGTGCCGGATTATAGGAGTTTAAATGTACAGATATAAAAATCTGTAAGCTCCATGTATAAACAAGCTGCCTGAATACATTTAAGTTAGGCACGTAGCTAAGGGATCGTGCACTGTCCTTTGGAGATAGTTGCAAGATGTCCAATGTAAAGCCAAGGCCATCCTTCTTGCTATAGATACAAACGTTGTTCTCTTTACAAGATATGGAAGAAATTGGAATTCTCTGCCACAGCAAACTGTTGAGGCCAGTTCATTGGCTATGTTTAAGAGGGAGTTAGATATGGCCCTTGTGGCTACAGGGGTCAGGGGGTATGGAGGGAAGGCTGGGGCGGGGTTCTGAGTTGGATGATCAGCCATGATCATAATAAATGGCGGTGCAGGCTCGAAGGGCCGAATGGCCTACTCCTGCACCTATTTTCTATGTTTCTAAATTCTGACCAATTGTAGAATTCCCAAATGAATGATTATGCAACCTAGAACAGAAATGAAAACTAAAACGGCAATGAAAGGATGGCAAACAAATTGCTGGAAGGAATGATAGCTGGGGCTGGAAGAAGCAAATTTTGCCTGGCAGATTAACATGACCTTTCTAAACTGAGTACAGCAAAGTGTAGAAACATTAACACAATTAAAAACAGTTATGTACCAAATACCTGAGGTGATGTGTGGACAGTTTCTCCACCAGGGCTGTTGCCATTCTCTCACCAACAACCAGAAGGAAGGTGACCACGATGTCATGGTAACCCTGGTAATAGTGCAGCTGGGGATTTTTCTTCAGTACCTCCAAGATGCTGTCAATCAACTCTTCTTGAAGCGCCTCACGCTCTGCGTCCGGCATTCCTACAAATTATTGTTGATCAATAATAAATATTTGCCAAAAAGTACAAAGTCTCACTATTTCTCCATGCTGACAACAGGAACAAGTTGAGGATTGATAGTCAGAGGCTTTTTCCCAGGGACGAAATGACTATCACGAGAGGGCACAGTTTTAAGGTGCTTAGAAGTAGGTACAGAGGAGATGTCGGGGTTAAGTTTTTTTTAAATGCAGAGAGTGGTGAGTGCGTGGAATGGGCTGCCAGCGACGGTGGTGGAGGCAGATATGATCGGGTCTTTTAAGAGACTCCTGGATAGGTACATGGAGCTTAGAAAAATAGAGGGCTATGGGTAACCCTAGGTAATTTCTTAAGTACATGCATGGCACAGCATTGTGGGCCAAATGGCTTGTATTGTGCTGCAGTTTTTCTATGTTTCTAAGTCAGATTGTCCAGAAATAAGGACAGCTACCATAAGTCCAGTAAAAAGTCAAAATAAGTTCAAAGTTCAACAACATTAATGGTGGCTTCAATCAGCATGAGGTTTAATAAGAGACTTCCAGGACTTTTCAACAGGTTGCAATCATTACAAAAGGTTGTTCGTTGGTGACGCAGCGCAAAGTTTAAAGGAACTTGGGTGCTTTTTAAACTTTCCGGCAGACTGCAATTATAACGCTACATTGGGCACTCTGCAGTGCCCAATTAAAAAGAAGCGAGTTGTAAATGGAGTGGCCAATGTGTGAGTGAAGACGGTTAGAACGGTCAGGCTTTGGTTCAACAGACATAGGTGAGAACAGGCTAAGCACAGGCAGAAGCTCTAAGTAAGTTTCTATTTAGTTTTTTTTCCTGTTGGTACATAGCTAGTGCGCTGAAAATGAATCCAGAGTTAGCAGTATGTTCCTTGTGTGAGATGTGGAAACTCTGGGAGACCTCAAGGCTCCCTGATAACTACATCTGCACGAAGTACACAGAGCAACAGCTCCTTAGAGATAGTGTTAAAGAATTGGACCTACAGCTGGATAACCTTCCGCTAATTCGCAAAAAAGTGGAGGTAATAGATAGGACCTACAGGGAGATAGTCACCCTTAAGTTGCAGGAGGCAGGTATCTGGGTGACTGTCAGGAGAGGCAGCCGGTGCAGAGTATCTTCCTCAATGGTAAGTATATTGCATTGGGTACTTCTGGGAGGTGGGGGAAAACAGCTGACCAGGGGAAGCTGCAGCAACTTGATCTCTGGCACTGAGCCTGTCTCTGTGGTTCGGAAGGGAAGTGTAAGAGAAGTACAGTAGTGACAGGAATTCCATAATTATAAAGCAGACAGCAGATTCTGTGGACATGAAAGAGGCACCCGGATGATAGGTTGCCTCCCAGATGCCAGCCTCAGAATGTCTTGTTTTGGGTCCACAGCATTCTAAAGGGGGCTGATGAACAGCTAGATTTCATTGGTACCAACGATACAGGTAGGAACAGGGAGGAGGTCCTGAGAGAGAATACAGGGAGTTAGGTAGAAAGCTGACAAACAGGACCTCCAGGGTAGTAATCCCTGGATTGCTGCCTGTGCCACATACCAACAAGGGCAAGAATAAACTGTTTTTGCAGATGAATGTGCAGCTGAAGAATCGGTGCAGCGAGCAGGACTTCAGATTTTTGGATCATTGGGATCTATTCTGGAGAAGGTATAACCTGTACAAAAAGAACAAGTTACACCTGAACCCAAGGAGGACCAATATCCTTGTGGGTACATTTGCTAGAGTTGTTGGGGACAGTTTAAACTAACTTGGTAGGTAGATGGGAACCAGTGTGATAGGACTGAGGATGGGACAGTTGGTATACAGGTAGATGCAGTGTGCAGTGATACTGTGAGGAAGGACTAACATATATTACGGCAAAATTGCAGTCAATGGGGTGAGTGTAATGGGGGCCAAAATTAAAAGGAGTGATGAATACAAGACTGAAGGTCTGCAAGAAAAGGTAGATGATTTTGTAGGGGAGTTAGAGATTGGCAAGTATGATATTGTGGGCATCGCTGAGTCATGGCTGAAAGAAGATCATAGTTGGGAGTTTCTTTTTCATCTTAAATCTTTTTTATTGAATTAGTACACAAAAGGTAAACCATATAGGCACTGATACACTGTTGCAATATAACTTTACAAGAGATATTAATACACAAAAAGAAGTTAGTACAAACAGTGCAGTTTAAATATAAAATAACAAGGTAATATAATAGTATACTAATTTTCATACATGTCAATAAGGAAAAGAAAAAAAAACCCAAAAAAATCCCAAAAAACCCACCGTGCAACTAAACTAAAAAGCAAAGCAAAGCAATGGGCTAACTAGGTATCAAGTAGAGTTAAACAACTTAAAACAATCACGTCCTCAAAATCATAGTTGGGAGTTTAATAGCCAAGGATACAGTCTTCATTGTGGAAGACACTAACACGGTGCCAGGAATGCAAGAGTGTCAGGGGGCAGAACTGAGTGTCATTGCAATTACTAAAGAGATGGTGCTTGAGAAACTGAAAAGTCTGAAGGTAGATAGTCACCTGGACCATCTCCCAGGGTTCTGAAAGAGGAGGCTGAAGAGATTATGGAAGCATCAGTAACAACCTTTCAAGAATTACTAGATTCAGGAATGGTTCCAGAACACTGGAAAACTGCAAATGTCATTCCACTCTTTAAAAAGGAAGGAGACAGAAGAAAGAGAATTATAGGCCAGTTAGTTTGGCTTCAGTGTTTAGAAAGATGTTGGAGTCTATTATTAAAGATGAAGTTCCAGCGTACTTAGAGACAAAAAAAAAAGTCAGTACGGCTTCCTTAAGGGGAAATCCTGCCTGACGAATCTGTCGCAATTCTTTGAGGAAATAACAAGAAGGATAGACAAAAAACAGTGAATGTTATTTATTTGGATTTTCAGAAGGCGTTTGACAATGTACTGCACATTCAAGGTAAATTTATTATCAAAATACACATCTCACCATATAAAACCCTGAGATTCATTTTCTGCTTGCATACTCAATAAATCCAATAACTATAATAGAATCAATGGAAGACCTCACAAACAGGGTATACAATCAGTCAGCAAAAGACAACAAACTGTGCAAATACAAAAAGGAACAATAATAATACTAATTATTATTATGGTACTTTGCAGAATTGACGTAGATGGAGTGAGCCATTCAGAAAGGGGAAGCCAAGGCAGTGCAGGTTCGATGCCCGTACAACTGGGCAGGCGGCGAGGTTAGATCGCTCTGAGCACTGAACCAATTTGGAGAGGTCAATAACAGCTTCATACCGAGCGATGAAATCTGGGCCTGGAGTGAGTCGCTGAGCGGTGTGATCTAGGCCCCTAGCCTTTCGCTGCATTGGAGCCTGGGTCTTAGTGCGAGGTACGATGAGCCATTTGGACAATGTAAAAGCCAGCCCAGATATACTGCAAAGACGTTGCTTGCTCTCCCATAATGTTCACTCCTCTCTCCATGGCGCTGAGGTTATGAAGACTGCCCCAGCTGCTCCGAGGCTCCGAGGTTCAGGACTAATGAGATGCTTTAGTTCAAAATGTTGTTGCTTACTTCTATGGTTTGCGTATTTGTGTTCCCCACCCACACCCCCGCGTATTGGGTGTCGGTCTTTATTTTTTTTTAAATTAGGTTCTTTTGGGTTTCTTGCTTTGTGGCTGCCTGTATGAAAACAAATCTCAAGGTTGTACAATTTATATATTCCTTGATAATTAATATACTTTGAAACTATAGTACACAAATAAGCAATAAAATTGAGAACATGAGATAAAGAGTCCTTGAAAGGGAATCCCTAGGTTGTGGAAATAGTTCAGTGATAGGGAAATTGAAGCTGAGTGAAGTCATCCCCTTTGGTTCAGGAGCTTGATGGTTGAGGGGTAATAACTGTTCCTGAGCCTGGTAATACGAGTCCAGAGGCTCCCGTAGCTTCTTCCCAATGGCAGCAACGAGAAGGGAGTATGGGTGTTGGGGATCCCTGATGATGGAAGCTGCTTTTCTATGACGATGCTTTGTGTAGATGTGATCAATGGCGGGAAGGGCTTTACCCATGATGGACTGGACCGTATCCACTACTTTTTCTAGGATGTTCCATTCAAGGGCATTGGTGTTTCCATGCCACGCTGTGATGTAGCTAGTCAATATACTCTCCCCTACACATCTGTAGAAGTTTGTCAAAGTTTTAGATGTCATGCTGAATCTCTGCAAACTCCTAAGGAAGTAAAAGCGCTATTGTGCTTTCTTCGTAAGGACACTTGCATGCTGGGCCCAGGACAGTTCTTCCGAAATAATAACACTTAGGAATTTAATGTTGCTGACTCTCTCCACCTCTAATCCTCCAATGAGGACTGGCTCATGGACCTCTGGTTTCTTCCACCTGAAGTCAATAATCAGCTCCATTGTCTCTCACACCATCACCACCCTTATCAACTCCGGAGACCTTCCATCCTCAGCCGCTAATCTCATTATTCCCACACCCCGTACCGCTCGGTTTTACCTCCTCCCAAAGATACACAAGCCTGACAGTCCCGGTAGACCCATAGTTTCTGCCTGCTCCTGTCCCACCAAACTTGTATCTGCCTACCTGGACTCCATTTTGTCACCCATAGTTCAGTCCCTCCCCACCTACATCCGGGATACATCCCATGCCCTCCACCTCTTCAATAACCTCCAATTTCATGGTCCCAACCGCTACATTTTTACTATGGACGTCCAATCCTTATACACCTCCATTCCCCATCAAGGAGGTCTCAAAGCCCTCCGCTACTTCCTGGATAATAGACCTCACCAGTTCCCCACCACCACTACCCTCCTCTAGTTCGCAGAACTGGTTCTCACACTTAATAACTTCTCTTTTGGCTCTTACCACTTTCTTCAGACTAAGGGTGTAGCTATGGGAACTCGCATGGGACCCAGCTACGCTTGCCTCTTCGTTGGTTATGTGGAACAGTCTGTGCTCCAAACCTACCCTGGTACTGCTCCCCAACTTTTCCTTCGGTACATTGATGACTACATTGGTGCTGCTTCCTGCACCCATGCTGAGCTCGTCAATTTCATTGACTTTACTTCAAATTTCCACCCAGCCCTCAAATTCACTTGGTCTATCTCAGACACTTCTCTCCCCTTTCTCGATGTCTCGGTCTCCATCTCTGGAGACAGACTGTCCACTGACATCTTCTATAAGCCCACTGACTCTCATAACTACCTCGACTATACCTCTTCCCACCCCGCCACATGCAAAAATGCCATTCCCTATTCCCAGTTCCTCCGTCTCCACCGCATCTGCTCCCAGGATGAGGCTTTCCATTCCAGGACATCTCAAATGTCCTCTTTCTTTAAGGATCGTGGTTTCCCTTCTACCATCATCAATGATGCCCTCACCCGCATCTCCTCCATTTCCCGCACTTCGGCCTTCACCCCATCCTCCCGCAACCACAAATGGGAGAGTTCCCCTTGTTCTTACCTACCACCCCACCAGCCTCCGGATCCAGCACATTATCCTCCGCAACTTCCACCACCTTCAACAGGACCCCACCACTAAGCACATCTTTCCCTCTCCACCCCTATCCGCTTTCCACAGGGATCGGTCCTTTCGCGACTCCCTTATCCGCACGTCCATCCCCACTGATCTCCCACCCGGCACTTATCCCTGTAAGCGTAAGTGCTACACCTGTCCCTACACCTCCTCTCTTGCCACCACTCAGGGCCCCAAACAGTCCTTCCAGGTGAGACAACACTTCACTTGTGAGTCTGTTGGGGTCATCTATTGCATCAGGTGCTCCCAGTGCGGCCTCCTCTACATCGGTGAAACCCGACGCAGATTGGGGGACCGCTTTGTCCAGCACCTCCACTCCACCCGCCACAACAGACAGGATCTCCCAGTAGCCACCTACTTCAACTCTGCTTCCCACTCCCATTCAGATATGTCCATACATGGCCTCCTCTACTGCCATGATGAGGCTAAACTCAGGTTGGAGGAACAACACCTCATATACCGTCTAGGTAGTCTCCAGCCCCTTGGTATGAACATAGAATTCTCCATCTTCCGGTAATTCCCTCCCCCCTCCCTTCCTCTATCCCTATTTCACTCTACCCCCTCCCCCAGGTCCCTCATGGTTCCACCTCCTTCTTCTACTACCCATTGTTTTCAGGTCTATGACGTCAATGCTTCCCCTCCCCCACCCCTTTGTCTTTCAAATTACTGGTCTTTCAACTGAAGCTACAAGCATTCTTCAAATCCTTCCCCATTTTTCATTCTTCAATCCTGACGAAGGGTTCCGGCCCAAAACATCAACTCATCGTTTCTAACTGATGCTGCCCGACCTGCTGAGTTCATCCAGCGAACTGAAAGTGTTGCTTTGATCACAGCATCTGCAGATTGTTTTGTGTTTACAATTAGCTGCTTGATCTTGTTGACATTGAGTGAGAGATTGTTGTTATGGCACCACTCAGCCAGATTTTCAGTCTCCCTCCTATATGCTGATTCATCACCACATTTGATCTGGCCTACGACAGTGGTGTCATCATCAAATTTGAATATGGCATTGCAGCTGTGCTTAGCCTCACAGTCATGAGTGTAAAGTGAGTACAGCAGGAGACTAAGCCCACAGCCGTGTGGTACACCTGTGCTGACAGAGATTATGGAGGAGATAATGTTGCCAATCCACACTGACTGGGGTCTGCGAAAGAGGATGCAATTGCCCAAGGAAGTATTGAGGCTGAGATCTTGAAATCTATTGATCAGTTTTGAAGGGATGATAGTATTGAATGCTAAACTGCAGCTGATAGAATATCCCTGATGAATGCATCAGGCTGCTTAACAAGAGCTCAATTACAGGAAAGATGTGAGCACAGATAGAAGATTAGCTGGTTGGCAGCAGGCAAAGAGTGGGAATAAAAGGGCCTTTTCTGGAATGGGTGTCAGCGATGAGGTGCGTGCTGCAGGGGTTTGTATTGAGATAGTTTCTTTTAACATTATACATCAGTAATTTGGATAAAGACATTGATAGCTTTGTGTCCAAGATTGCAGATGATACAAAGGTTGGTGGAGGGACATGTAGTGTTGAGGAAGCAGGGTGTCTGCAAAAGGACTTAGACAGATTGGAAGAATGGGCAAAGAAGTGGCAGATGGAATGTGTAGGAAACTGAATGGTCATGCACTTTTGCAGAAGGAATAAAGATATGGGCTATTTTCTAAATAGGGAGAAACTTCAAAAATCAGATGCAGAAGGACTTTGCAAGTCATTGTGCAGGATTCCCTAAAGGTTAACATGCAGGTTAAGTCAGTGGTAAGGAAGGCAAATGCAATTTTAGCATACAAAATACAAAAACAAGTATATAATGCTGAGGCTTTATAAGGTACTGGTCAAGTTACACTTTGAGTATTGAGAGCAATTTTGGGCTCCTTGTTTAAAATGTGCTGGCACTGGAGAGGGTCCAGAGGAATTCTACAATAATGATCCCAGGAATGACAGGGTTAACATTTGAGGAGGGCCTGCACTGGCTGAAGTGAGTGTGAATGTGAAGCTCATTGAAATCAAATGAATATTGAAAAACCTGGATAAAGTGGATTTGGAGAGGATGTTTCATAAAGTGGGAGAGTCTGGAATCAGAGGGCACAGCCTCGGAATAGAAGACAAACATTTAAAATATATGAGTAAAAATTTCTTTAGCCAGACAGTAGCGAATCCATGGAATTCATTACCACAGACAGCCATGGAGGCCAAGTCATTGGGTATATTTAAGTCTGAGGTTGATAGGTTCTTGATTAATCAAGACAACAAAGGTTATGGGGAGAAGGCAGGAGAATGGGGCTGCAAGGGATAATAAATCAGCCATGATAAAGAATAGCAGAGCTGACTCAATGGGCCAAATGGCATAATTATGCTCCTATGTTTTAATATTATCTCTTCAGGTAAACCTTCCACATACACTCAGTGGCCACTTTATTACGTGCACCTATACTCCTGTTCGGTAATGCCAATTATGTGACAGCAACTCGATGTATAAAAGCATGCAGACAAGGTCAAGAGGTTCAGTTATTGTTGAGACCAGACATCAGAATGGAGAAGAAATGTGATCTAAGTGACTTTGACTGTGGAATGATTGTTCATGCCAGACAGGGTGGTTTGAGTATCTCAAAAACTGTTGATCTCCTGGGATTTTCACACACAACAGTCTTAAGAGTTTACAGGGAATGTTGCAAAAAAAGCGCAAAAAAAAAAATCCAGAGAGTGGCAGTTCTGTGAGCAAATACGCCTTGTTAATGAGAAAGGTAAAAGGAGAATGGCTAGACTGGTACAAGCTGACAAGAAGGCGACAGTATCTCAAATAACCACATGTTACATTAGTGGTGTGCAGAAGAGCATCTCTGAACACACAACACAATGGTTGAAGTGGATGGACTACAGCAGAAGGCCACATCAGGTTCCACTCCCATACCTAATAAAGTGGCTATGGAGAGTAAACCTTTGTTGTCAATGGTTAACCATTTCCATTTACTATTTCAATTACCTTGTAAATTATTTCATAATAAATACTTTTTAGGTTTAAGAATTCTAAAGAATTGATATCCCTGAGAGTGGAGCCAGGTAGTAATAACCTTATAGTTCCCACACCCCGCACTTCCCATTTCTACCTCCTACCCAAGATCCACAAACCTGCCTGTCCTGGCCGACCTATTGTCTCAGCTTGCTCCTGCCCCACCAAACTCATTTCTGCATACCTCGACACTGTTTTATCACCCCTTGTTCAATCCCTTCCGACCTATGTTCGTGACACTTCTCACGCTCTTAAACTTTTCGATGATTTTAAGTTCCCTGGCCCCCACCGCTTTATTTTCACCATGGATGTCCAGTCCTTATATACTTCCATCCCCCATCAGGAAGGTCTCAAAGCTCTACGCTTCTTTTTGGATTCCAGACCTAATCAGTTCCCCTCTACCACCACTCTGCTCCGTCTAGCGGAATTAGTCCTTACTCTTAATAATTTCTCCTTTTGCTCCTCCCATTTCCTCCAAACTAAAGGTGTAGCTATGGGCACCCGTATGGGTCCTAGCTATGCCTGCCTTTTTGTTGGGTTTGTGGAACAATCTATGTTCCGTGCCTATTCTGGTATCTGTCCCCCACTTTTCCTTCGCTACATCGACGACTGCATTGGCGCTGCTTCCTGCACGCATGCAGAACTCGTTGACTTTATTAACTTTGCCTCCAACTTTCACCCTGCCCTCATGTTTACCTGGTCCATTTCCGACACCTCCCTCCCCTTTCTAGATCTTTCTGTCTCTGTCTCTGGAGACAGCTTATCCACTGATGTCTACTATAAGCCTACTGACTCTCACAGCTATCTGGACTATTCCTCTTCTCACCCTGTCTCTTGCAAAAACGCCATCCCCTTCTCGCAATTCCTCCGTCTCCGCCGCATCTGCTCTCAGGATGAGGATTTTCATTCTAGGACGAGGGAGATGTCTTCCTTTTTTAAAGAAAGGGGCTTCCCTTCCTCCACTATCAACTCTGCTCTTAAACACATCTCCCCCATTTCACGTACATCTGCTCTCACTCCATCCTCCCACCACCCCACTAGGAATAGGGTTCCCCTGGTCCTCACCTACCACCCCACCAGCCTCCGGGTCCAACATATTATTCTCCGTAACTTCCGCCACCTCCAACGGGATCCCACCACTAAGCACATTTTTCCCTTCCCCCCCCTCTCTCTGCATTCCGCAGAGATCGCTCCCTACACAACTCCCTTGTCCATTCGTCCCCCCCATCCCTCCCCACTGATCTCCCTCCTGGCACTTATCCGTGTAAGCGGAACAAGTGCTACACATGCCCTTACACTTCCTCCCTTACCACCATTCAGGGCCCCAAACAGTCCTTACAGGTGAGGCATCACTTCACCTGTGAGTCGACTGGGGTGATATACTGCGTCCGGTGCTCCCGATGCGGCTTTTTATATATTGGCGAGACCCGACGCAGACTGGGAGACCGCTTTGCTGAACATCTACGCTCTGTCCGCCAGAGAAAGCAGGATCTCCCAGTGGCCACACATTTTAATTCCACATCCCATTCCCATTCTGACATGCCTATCCACGGCCTCCTCTACTGTAAAGATGAAGCCACACTCAGGTTGGAGGAACAACACCTTATATTCCGTCTGGGTAGCCTCCAACCTGATGGCAAGAACATCGACTTCTCTAACTTCCGCTAAGGCCCCACCTCCCCCTCGTACCCCATCTGTTACTCATTTTTATGCACACATTCTTTCTCTCACTCTCCTTTTTCTCCCTCTGTCCCTCTGAATATACCTCTTGCCCATCCTCTGGGTCACCCCCCCCCCGTCTTTCTTCCCGGACCTCCTGTCCCATGATCCTCTCGTATCCCCTTTTGCCTATCACCTGTCCAGCTCTCGGCTCTATCCCTCCCCCTCCAACTTTCAAATCCCTTACTCACTCTTCCTTCAGTTAGTCCTGACGCAGGGTCTCGGCCTGAAACGTCGACTGCACCTCTTCCTACAGATGCTGCTTGGCCTGCTGCGTTCACCAGCAACTTTGATGTATGTTGTAACAACATTCTATTTGGAGTCATGCAACCAAATTACTGTTCTAAACCTTTTCAGTCATGACAGGGTGGTAGGAAGAGGTACAGTATAGTCAAGATAAGTGTGAGAATCAGTGGATTTTTTGGTAGATAATGTGCATCCGGAGATGGAGACAGAGATTCTGCAAGTAAATTTAAGGACAGGGTGGAAGTTGGAGACAAAGTTGATGAAATTCTTCACCTCACCATGGGCACAGGAAACAGTACCAATGTGGTCATCAGTGTAGCGGAGAGACAGTTGGGGAACATTACCGTTGTAGGCTTGTAACATGGAGTTTTCCATGTAGCTAACAAAAAGGCAGGCACAGCTGGGGCCCATGCAAACACCAACAGCTACATCTTTGGTTTGGAGAAAGTGGGAAGTATGGAAAGAAAAATAGTTACTAGTTCCAGCAGACAAACAAAGGTGGTGGTGGAGGGAAATGCCAAGGTCTTTTGTCCAGAAAGTGGAGAGCCTTAAAGGCCTTCCTGATGAGAGATGAAAGTGTACAAAGACTGAAAATTAGGCGGTCAGGGCTAGCAAACTGAAAGTTGTTAAAATGATGGAGAACATGTGAAATATCACAGATCTACATCAAAAGGGATTGAACCAAGCGGGACAACATGGAATCAAAATATGAGGACATATATTCACTGTGGCAAGAGCAAGCAGAAATAATGGACCTACTACGACAGTTAAGTTTGTGAATCTTCAATCTTGAGAACAGACTTTCTAGCCTCACTCTAGCCTCTCATCTGAAAGGCAGTACTGCTCTGAAGAATTCAATGGCTGAACTCAAGTCTCAGAAGTGGTTCTTGAATCCTGAACCTTGTGACTTAAAGAGGAAAACTGCTACTCACAAAGCCACAGCATTATATACTAGTGCTGAATGGGAACATTAAGTATTAAAAAAAAAGTAACACAATTTATGCTTTTCAGATTATATTATCATAACCACAGGACCAGAATCCCTGCAGCAGATCAGGGCATGAACAACAAATTCTGCCAAACAAATCACAGATAATTGGGTACTTGTGACCAAAGATTACTCTTTGTATCATCTAGGGCACAGCAGTATTTCTGGCAAAGTGGAGCAGAAGTGAGAGGAGAACCTATTATATATGCTGTTATGTAATTTCTTTCTAAAGGATAAAATTCTCTTTATTTTTAAAAAAGTGTTATATCACACAGTATGTTACGCGTATTATGCAGTTAGGATAGGCATCCTCTCTGCTCTAACATACTCATAAACATCGTATGAACATCATACACCTTGAAGGGGGAAAAAAAACAGGCTTCCCAACCTCAGCACACAGTGGTAACAATAATCATAACTGAAATCTGATAGGGTATACAGTGAGCCACACATTATAATAAATGAACATTTCTGCTATTCACTCAAGGGATGTGGGCATCAAAGGCTGAGCCAGCATTTAATTGCCCACCCCAACTTGTCCTCAGAGGCAATGAGGACCATCTTAGACCATAAGACACGGGAGTTGAATTAGGCCATTCAACCCATCGAGTCTGCTCTGCCATTCAATCATGGCTGACTTATTTTCTCTCTCAGCCCTATTCTCCAGCATCCCCCATGTCTCCTCCTCCACCATGGAAGATCCTTTAAGTTTCTCCACTCCTCTATATTTCTGAGGAAATGACAGGCCTCTTCTGGTCACAGGATATCAGGCCACCATTCAGTACTAAGAACCAGAGGTTCCTTTACACAAGGGTGGCAGGACCTTGGAACACTCTCCCTCAAAAGGGTATTGAAGTTCCTCCTGAACTGCTGCAACCCTTGACTTGTGAATATACCTACAATGCTGTTAGGAAAGGAGTTCCAGAATTTTGACACAGTGACAGTGAAGGAACTGAGAAATACTTCCAAGTCAGGATGGTGTGTTGGCTTGGATGGCAACTTCAAGGTGGCAGAATTGCCCATGCTGCCCTCGTCCTTCTAGCAGGTAGAGGTCAAGAGTTTTGAAGATGCAGTAAAAGGAGCCATGGGTATCTGCAGTGCATCCTGTAAATGGTAGTGTTACAGTGCATTGGTGGTGCAATAAGTGGATCAGATGCCAATCAAGACGACTGCTCTGTCTTGTATAGAGTTGATCAGGTTTTGTTGAAGCTGCACATCCAAGCAAATGGAGAATATTCCATGTCATCCTTGACTTAAGATTCTTGGATGGTGAACAGGCTTTGGGGAGTTAGGAGGGGAATTACTCACTATGGAATTCCTAGCCTCTGACGTGCTCTTGTAACCACATTGTGTATATGGTTACCCAAGCTTCTACTTAATAGTTACACAAGGAAATTGACAGCGGGGCGCACAGTGATGGTAATTCTGTTAGAAGTCAGAGGGTGATATCTGGATGTGTGACTACTTATTTGCCCAGGCCTGGGTATTGGCCAGATTCTGCTGTATTTGATTGTACACTGCATCAGTAATTAAGCATTTGTGCCTGGTGCTGAAAATTGTGCAATCATCAGCGAACACCACTATTTCTGACTTCATTACAATTGAAGAAAGGTTATCCATGCCAATGCTGTTATGGGCAAATGCATCTGCAGCAGGCAGACTGGCAAGGATGAGATCAAGTAGGGTTTTCCCTCTATATTACATTGGCTGTTGCATCTGCAACATAACCGAAAATTCATTCAGTTAGGCACATTAAAAATCCAGAGGGAAAGTTCTTATAACTTCTCCTGACAGAAAGCACGAAAAGGGCTATGCCCTCTATTCTGAAGAAGTCAGCACCTTCATACAATTAAAAGAAATGATAAACGGGTAAGTTATGGGTACGCTATATTGGCACTGGAAGCATGGTGAAATTGTGGGCAGCCGCCAGCACACTCTTGGACTATGTTGGTATTTAACAACATTTCAATATATGCTTTGATGTATATGTGACCAATAAAGCTAATTTTGATCTGTAAGTGAAGAACTTATGCAATCTTCAATCATTGGTTATGCTTGGTCTTTGTGAAAATTAAAATCTATGCTCTATTATATGGCCAGAACCAAGGATCTACATCAACGCATGTACAGCAGTCTCCTTCTCCAGCAAAGCCTATATTTCACTTCAAGATGACTTACCAGGTGGAAAGCGCCGTAACGATCGCTGCACATCCAGTCGCACCTGTTGAAAGTCTTTGTTTTTCTCTCGGAGTTCTGGTCCTGTTGCAAAGTTCAAGTATTTATTAATGTTGTATAGTTAACACAGCCATAGAGTTACAGTGCAATACTGCACAGATACAAGCCCTCTAAACTCAGCTCCTCCATGTACCTCTCCATGAAACTATTGTTATCTGCTTCAACCTCTTCCTCAGGCAGCTCGTTCCATATACTCACCACCCTCTACAGGAAAATGTTGCTCCTCAGATCCCCTTTAAATATTTCCCCTCTCACCCTACATCTATGCTTCCTTGGGGCAGCATGATAGAGTAGTGGTTAGCACAATCACTTTACAGCACCTGTATCACTGATTGGGTTTCGATTCCCAGTGTTGTCTGAAAGGAGTAAGTACGTTCTTCCCATGAGTGTGTAGGTTTCCTCTGTGTGTTACATTTTTAATCTTTAGTTCTGATTTCCCCTACCCTGGTTAAAGGACTGTTACCATCCACCTTATGGTACTTTCTATGCCACACAGAAGTTCCAAACTACAGTTGCAATCTATACAGTACAAGCATAAACAAAATACAACATATTGAACGCAAAACATTCACATCCCATTATTCAGACGTCTTACATTTATTTTTATTCATTACTGACCCAAGTAATCTGACTTAAAAGTTTAAAAAAACACTATCCAATAAAGTGCAAAACTACGTTTGGAATTCTCATAACTCTCAGAAGGTTTATTAGCTCAAAGACAAAGACATGCCTGACACAAGTGCAACACTAAGCATGGAGAGTGCTGCAATGTTGAAGGGCTTTCCACTTGAATAAGATGTAAATCCAAGACTGTAATTCCCTCTCAAGAAATACCCATCACATTATTAATTACTGAAGAGCTTTCTGTAAAATGACAGTATTAAAAAATCTATTGATAATTCATAGAAACATAGAAAATAGGTGCAGGAGTAGGCCATTCGGCCCTTCGAGCCTGCACCGCCATTTATTATGATCATGGCTGATCATCCAACTCAGAACCCCGCCCCAGCCTTCCCTCCATACCCCCTGACCCCCGTAGCCACAAGGGCCATATCTAACTCCCTCTTAAATATAGCCAATGAACCGGCCTCAACAGTTTCCTGTGGCAGAGAATTCCACAGATTCACCACTCTCTGTGTGAAGAAGTTTTTCCTAATCTCGGTCCTAAAAGGCTTCCCCTCTATCCTCAAACTGTGACCCCTCGTTCTGGACTTCCCCAACATCGGGAACAATCTTCCTGCATCTAGCCTGTCCAATCCCTTTAGGATCTTATACGTTTCAATCAGATCCCCCCTCAATCTTCTAAATTCCAACGAGTACAAGCCCAGTTCATCCAGTCTTTCTTCATATGAAAGTCCTGCCATCCCAGGAATCAATCTGGTGAACCTTCTTTGTACTCCCTCTAAGGCAAGGATGTCTTTCCTCAGATTAGGGGACCAAAACTGCACACAATACTCCAGGTGTGGTCTCACCAAGGCCTTGTACAACTGCAGTAGTACCTCCCTGCTCCTGTACTCGAATCCTCTCGCTATAAATGCCAGCATACCATTCGCCTTTTTCACCGCCTGCTGTACCTGCATGCCCACTTTCAATGACTGGTGTATAATGACACCCAGGTCTCGTTGCACCTCCCCTTTTCCTAATCGGCCACCATTCAGATAATAATCTGTTTTCCTATTTTTGCCACCAAAGTGGATAACTTCACATTTATCCACATTAAATTGCATCTGCCATGAATTTGCCCACTCACCCAACCTATCCAAGTCACCCTGCATCCTCTTAGCATCCTCCTCACAGCTAACACTGCCACCCAGCTTCGTGTCATCCGCAAACTTGGAGATGCTGCATTTAATTCCCTCATCCAAGTCATTAATATATATTGTAAACAACTGGATTTCCTACTACTGTTTTTATATACCATAACAAGTTTCATTTCTTGCACATTCTGAGACTGTGAAAACCTCTTATTAATTCAATTTTTCTCCTCAACCACAGCTGATCAGAAATAGGATTCAGAGATCTTGGACAAAATCAGCCAAAGGGTAAATAGCACCACACACAAAAAAAAAATCCATATGAGAAAAATCCATAAAGAAAATCCATTATGGAAAAGGATAGGACTAGTCCTGAGGGTTAGATTATGGAAAAGGGCAGGATTGGTTCTTGGGTTAAGATTCTAAACTGAGAAAGCACTATCAAGTATAGGTAGTTAGGATCAAATGAGGCACTTGAGAAATATAAACAATACAAAAGAAAATTTGAGAGAAATTGGGAAGGCTGAACGAAGATATGAGGTTGCTCTGGCAGACGAGGTAGCTGGAGAAGCCCTTGGGATTCTGTTTTACCTTAAGAGCAAAAGGATAGCAAGGGACAAAATTGGTCTTCCTATAGATCAGCATGAGCATTCTATGCAGGGAGCCGAAAGAGACATGGGAAGATTGCAAATTAGTGTTTATGTGGGAGATAGACATGAAAATAAGGAATAATGATACAAGGATGGCTTTGGTGATATACCGCGATATTTTGCAGATGGCAAAATATAATTCTGGATTACGATAACTACAATCTGCAGCCAGTAATTTCCCTTTGGGAGTTGTGCTTTTGAACCCTCTGAATGATCTGACATTTTTATGGTATCCTGAAGGATTCAATGAACTGGACCCTCAAGGATGCAGGTATATCTGCGGTGCCATTGCTGGAGTGGACTTCACGTCAGATTGAAGTTGCAGGGCCCGGTCCCAAGAGTAAAAGCGAACTAGTACTTAACCAATATAAACACCAAACCAGATTAAAAGATTAAGGTGCCTGAGGGAGAGGGTGGATGTCAAAAGCATTCAAATCACTATTCTGTGTCTGCCAAGAACCTCCACTTGATCCCATCCTATCTGCCTGCATTTGACCTGTCTCACTCTCCTCTTGCTGCTACCAAATGGTAGGAGGTGCAGGAGTATTGGTCTACACTACTAGGTTCAAGAGCAGTTATTTTATTTACTTAGAGAAACAGCACAGACAGCCACTTCCGAGCTGCACTGCCCAGAAGCCCCCAATTTAACCTAGCCTAATTACAGGATAATTTACAATGGGCTGTGGGAGGAATCAGAACATCCAAAGGAAACCCGTGCATACCATGGGGAGGACAGACAGACTCCTTGCAAATGACATCAGAATTGAACTATGAACTCTGATGCCCAAAAATGTAATAGCGTTGTGCTAACCACTACGCCACCGTAGCACCCTGAAGCCACCCGGTTCTTGGACCAGCTGCACTCGCCTCAGCTCTGAACTGGCTCTGTGGCTGTGGACTAATTTTTGAGGACACTGCAGTTCATGCTCTGTGTATTATTTGTTTGCTCTTTTAGAAGTTTGCACAATTTGCAATTTTTTTCCGCACATTGGATGTTTGACAGTCTTGTTGTGTGGGTTTTTTGTGGATATTATTGTATTTCTTTGTTTTGCAGCTGCGTGTAAGAAGATGAATCTCAAAGTTGCATATGATATGTACTGTTAACTTTGTATGGAGATTATGGAAGAGGATGTGCTTGATGTCTTGAGGTGAATTAGGAAAGGTAACTCCCAAGAGCCTGACAAGGTGTCTCCTTGGACCTTGAGGGAGGCTAGAACAGAAAGTGCAGGGGCCTTGGCAGAGACATTTAAAACATCCTTAGCCATGGGTAAGTGCTTGAGGACTGGAGGATAGCTAATGATGTTCCACTATTTAAGAAACGCTCCAAAATTAAGCTGGGAAATTACAGGCCAGTAAGCCTTATATCAGTCAGATATTAGAGACAGGATATATACATATTTGAATAGACAGGGTCAGATTTGGGATAATAAAATGGCTTTCTGAGTGGCTTACCAAGAAGGCTAATGAAGGGAAGGCAGTGGACATTGTCAAAAGCCTTGCCAAGGTCCATGCAGACTAAGTCCCAGATGAGAGGCTAGTCCAGAAGGTTAAGTCACTTGGCATTTGGGATGAAGTAATCAACTGGATTCAACACTGGCTTAGCAGGAGAAGCCAGAGAATGGTCATAGATAGGTGTTTCTCTGACTTGTGATGTAGTGCAGGGATCAGTGCTGGGTCCATTGTTATCATCCATACTAATGAATTAGATGATAGTGTGCTAAAATGGATCAGCAATTACACAGGTGACACCAAGATTGGGGGCATAGTGGAAAGTGATGAAGGTTATTCATGATGGAGGAATTTAAAGTGGGGGGTTATATGGGAGGCAGGGTTTAAGGATCAGCACAACATTGTGGGCTGAAGAGCCTGTACTGTGCTGTACTATTCTATGTTGTATGTTATCAACATTTGAAAGTGATCTGAACCAGCTGTGAAAATGGGCTGAAAATTTTCAGATGGAATGCATTTAATTAAAGATACAGCACAGAACAGGCCCTTCTGGCTCACCAAGCCGCGCTGCCCAGTAACTCACTGATTTAACTCTAACCTAATCACAGGCCAATTTACAATGACCAATTAACCTACTTTGGACCAAGGGAGGAATTCAGAGCACCCAGAGGAAACCCACACATTCCCATGGGGAAGACGTGTAAATTCCTTACAGGCAATGTCAGGATTTGAACTCCAATGCCCTGAGCTGTAGTAGCACTGCACCAACCACTTCACTACCATGGCACCCACTTGTGTAAATGTCATCCACTACATTAGTATTTGTGATGGTGTTCACACATCCTGCAGTTCACGACAGTACCTCACCACCACCTTCTCTAACAGCTAGTTACCACCAAGACAAGAAGAAATGGTCTCCAGAGGGAAATCCAGGCCTTGAAGGGCTGCTTTGAGGTTACTGAATGGAATGTGCTTTGTGAACCACATGGGGAGGACATCAACAAATTTACTGATTACATCAGTGGCTACATCAACTTCTGTGTGCACACTGCAATACCATCAAGGACTGTTTGCTGCTTCCCCAACAGCAAAACATGAGCCACTACTGATCTGAAGACTCTTCTCAACCACAAAAAGAGAACCTTCAGATTAGGAGACAGAAGAAGTGAAACATGTACAGAGGGAGCTAAAGGAGAAGATCAAGGTACTAAAGAGGAATACAGAAGAAAGGGGAGAGGCATGAAGGACATCACTGGTTTCATTCAGCCTAGCTATAGAGCCTTAGAATGCAGCTGTGAGTGGGTTAAACTAATTCTGCAATAGGTCTGACTATTGCCCTCCTATTCATACCCACCTCATCACACCAGTCCAGGTGCCAAGGCACCCAATGCTTCCTCAGCACCAACGCTTCCTCTTCTCCCTCCTCCAATTCAACACATGGATGAACAATGCAGGCTACCACTGTCCACACCCCCTCCTTCCCCTGCATCCACCATCCACACCTCCACACACCAACTGCTATTGTCCCAATCTTTACCTCCCCCAGTTCCTACCTTCCACCAACTCCCCAGTCATCACGGACTCACCTTCACTACTGATCAGGTGAGAAGGGCTCTGGGGAAACTCAGACATGGCAAAGCATCGGGACCGGATGGTGTGAACCCCAAGGTCCTGAAGGAGTGTGCTGAGCAGCTGTGTGGAGTTCTCCAACGCATTTTCAGTCTGAGTCTCAGCCTGGAAAGGGTCCCGATTGTGGAAAACATCATGTCTTGTCCCAGTACCCAAGAAGGGCAACCAAAAGACTTGAATGGCCCTGATCTCACACATCATAAAGACCCTAGAGACTGGTCCTGGCTCAACTCTGACCCCTATTCAGATCAGCCCTCCATCCCCTGCATTTTGCCCATCAGGAGCACAGAGTCATTGATGATGCTGTCATCTACCTGCTGAACAGAGCCTATTCCCATTTGGATAAGCAGGGCAGCACTGTGAGGGTCATGTTTTTTTGATTTCTCAAGTGCTTTCAACACCAGACAGCCCTGACTGCTGGGGGTAAAGCTCCGTTCAATGCAGGTTGGCACTTCCACTGTATCCTAGATAATGAACTACCTGACTGGCAGACCACAGTATGTGTGGCTTCAGAGCTGTGTGTTAGTCATGGCTACAAGCAGCACTAGGGCCCCACAGGGGACTATATTGGCTCCATTCCCCTGTTTACCCAGTATACCTCAGACTTTAGATACAACACTGAGTCATGTCATTTGAGTGTAGTAGGGTGTATAAAGGGAGGTCAGGAGGATGAATATAGGGCCCTGGTGGAGGACTTTGTCAAATGGTGCAAGCTAAATCATCTGCAGCTCAACATCAGTAAGACAAAGGAGATGGTGATGGACTTTTTAAGACAACCAAGCCTGCATTGCTCCCCATTACTATTCATAGTGAGGACCTACAAGTACCTGGGGATGCACCTGGATGACAGACATGAGTGGAGCACCAACACAGATGCTGTGTACAAGAAATGCCAGAGTCACCTCTATGCAGTGGTGTGCTGGGGCAATGGCGTCAACAAAGGTGGTGCCAACAGGCTCAATAAACTGATTAGAAAGGCTGGCTCTGTTATAGACGTCAAATTGCACATACTGGAGGCTGTGGTAGAACAAAGGACCCTCCAGAAAATCCTGACAATTCAGGACAATGTTTCTCACCCTCTGCGTGCCACCTTGGCTGAACAGAGGAGCACTTTTAGTAATAGACTAAAACAACTGAGCTATATGAGGTCATTCTTACCCTCAGCCATTAAGCTCTATAATGAATCAGCCTATAGCAAGTGATGACCCCTCTTGTAAGACTGTTATTAACTTCTGCTTAAGCTCTGTTTACCACATGCCACTTATCTGGTAGGGGTGAATGTGCACCCATTACTGTATAATATTATGGTAATTCTTGCACTACCATCTTAGACTTGTAAATCTTGCACATCCTATTTTTACGGTAACTTTTTTTCTTTCACACTTTTCTACTAATATCTGTGCACTTGTAATGCTACTATGACACTATAATTTCCTTTGGGATCAATAAAGTATCTATATACCTGTCTAATGCAGAAGGGTGAGGTGTTGCACTTTGGGAGTACAAAACAGGGTAAGAATACATAGTGAACTGTAGGGTATGAAGGTGTGCAGTAAAACAAAGGAAGCTGGGAATTCAGATCCATAATTCCTCAAAAATGGCATCACAGATAGATAGAGTTGAAAAGACAGCTTTTTAACATTGGCATTCATAAATCAGGGCACTGAGGATAGGAGTTGGGATGTTAAGTTGAAGCTCTATAAGATGTTGGTGAGGCCAAATTTAGAGTACTGTTTGCATTTCTGATCAGATATCAATAAAACCAAAGATACGTACAGACAATTTATATGCGGCCAAGACTTGAGAATCTGAGCTACAGGAATAAGGTGAATAAATTAGTACTTTATTCCCTGGAGCACAGGAGAAAGAAGGGAGATATTATAGTGAATTTATGAGGGGTATAGATGGGTGTATGCATGCAGGCTTTCTCCCCCCAAGTTTGGATGAGACTACAACTAGAGATCATATGTCAAGGGTAAAAGGAGAAATACTTAAGGGGAATCTGAGGGGGATCTTCTTCACTCAGAGGTGGTATGAATGTGGAACAATCTGCCAACAAAGGTGTTAGGTCCAGGTTCAGCTGTAACATTTGAGAAGTTAAATAAATACAAGGATAGAGACATATGGAGGGCTTTGGTCTGGGTGCAAGTAGATGACACTAGACAGAAAACCAGGCTGGCATGGGCTGGATTTGCCAAAGGGCCTATTTCTGCGCTGTAGTGCCATATGACTTGTTCAGGGAGTTTGGGAAGAAATGATGGAATAAGGTATTACAGCTGAAGTTCTATCTGATTCTTCACTGAGAAAGGGTACAAAGCAGCTCAGAAAAAGATGTAAAATTCAAAGCAGGGTCAGATATTATGCATTAATTGTACATTTGCAGAAAATGACTAACACCACAGGAGTGTGGCTAATTCAAAGGACTTATAACTATGTTCCTTTGTCAACACCTCTCACCCTGATAGCAAGTATAGATATTAAGAACCTACACTTTTAACATAGCAAAATGGCCTATTGTGCCAAAAATCAACATTGAGCCATATCCAGAGATACAAGGACAGGAGACAGTGTTGATGAAAAATGTTTAGTTTATTTATTTAGAGATACAAGTGTTCCCCGCTTCTCGAACGTTCACTTTACGAAACCTCACTGTTATGAAAGAACTACATTAAGTATCCTGTTTTCGCTTTCAGAAGGTGTTTTCACTGTTACAAAGAAAGGCAGCGCGTGATAAAAAAAATCAGCGCGCAAGAAAAGGCAGTGCACGATAAAAGGCAGTGCGCGCCCCGAGCAGCCGCTCTGCCCTGGATTCGGAACGGCATTGCTTAAACACGTTGCATCGAGCAGCCGTTAGCAAGGTGAGTTCTAAGGTGTCGGAAAAGCCTGAAAGAGTAAGGGTGTTACACTTAGCGTAAAATTAGACATAATTAAGCGTTTCGATCGTGGTGAACGAAGCAAGGACAAAGTGAGTTTGGCTTGTGGAAGTTGACAAAGATGATGTTGAAGAGGTTTTGGCATCCCATGACCAAGAACTGATAGATGAAGAGCTGATGCAATTGGAAGAGGAAAGGATAACAATCGAAACTGAATGCAGAAAGTGAAGCAACTGCGTGAGATTTTCGCTGCAATGATAAAGTAAGACTTTAATTTTGAAAGGGTACGTAGGTTTAGGGGATATTTGCAGTTTGGTCTGAATGCTTACAAACAACTGTATGATAGAAAAATGCGCAAGGCTCAGCAGTCAAGCAAGCCTTCCACATCAGCCACAGCAGACGACGAACCTCGACCTTCGACATCGAGGCAGGCAGTCATAGGAGAAGATGAGCTGCCTGCCCTGATCGACGATGAGATAACACCCGTGTCCCACCACCCCAACACCCGGGCCCCGGATAGATACTGTACTGATTCGCGAAGAACGCAGCAGTAGCCAGGAAGCACACAGCACATCTTTAAGAAAAAAGCCAAAATAAACATGCTAGTTAATTAGGTGCCGCCTAGCACATAATTGTCGGCCCAGATCAGTGCCGATGCAATCGGCAGTCGCCTCTGATCTGCGTCGACATTTACGTGTGTGCCTCCCGGCTACCGCTGCGTTTTTCGCAGCAATGTATCCGGTCGGCGGCCCGGAGGATGGGGGCCACTGCACCACCCAGCCTGCAATGACTTAGTCTAACACACCATCATCAGTGTGCTCTGCGTTGTTTTCCCAATTCCGGTAAGTGATACTACACTGTACATACATTATTTCTACTTTATATAGGCTGTGTATTTTTAAGTGTTATTTGGTAGATTTGGCAGCTTCATAGTTTAAAGGTTACTGGAGAGCGCATTTATGCCAACAGCGCTTGCGTAAGATTTTCGCTACGGAGATCTGTGCAGGCAATCGTTGTAGAGAAGTATTTCTACTTTATATAGGCTGTGTACTTATACCATTCCTGCTTTTACGAGATGTTACTGTTATTTTAGGTTTTGTGTGTTATTTGGCATGATTTAGGTTATTTTTGGGTCTGTGAACGCTCACAAAATTTTCTCATATAAATAAATGGTAATTGCTTCTTCGCTTTACGACGTTTCGGCTTACAAACCGTTTCATAGGAACGCTCTACCTTCGGATGGCGGGGGAAACCTGTACAGATTAGGCCCTTCTGGCCCTTTGAGCCATGCTGCCCAGCAACCCACCGCCCCCCCCACCGATTTAACCCCAGCCTAATCACGGAACACTTTATAATGACCAATTAACCTAAGTCCCTTCCTTTACTCCTCGCATACCCATAACTGTATCGCCACCCACAGCTCCAGTCTGCCGACGGCTTTATCTCAGACAATAACGAGGTGGCCTATAAGGGAAGAAGTCAACTCCCTGACACAATGGTGTCAAGAAAACAACCTCTCCCTCAATGTCGCAAAAACAAAGGAGCTGGTTGTGGACTACAGGAGGAATGGAGACAGGTTAACCCCTATTGACATCAATGGATCTGGGGCTGAGAGAGTAAACAGCTTTAAGTTCTTTGGCATCCACATCACCGAGGACTTCACGTGGTCTGTACACACCAGCTGTGTGGTGAAAAAGGCACCTCAGGCAGTTGAGGAAGTCTGGTACAGGTCCTCAAATATGAAGAACTTTCTACAGGGGCATAATTGAGATCATCCTGACTGGCTGCATCACAGCGTGGTATGGGTACTGTACCTCCCTTAATCACAGGACTCTGCAGAGAGTGGTGCGGACAGCCCAGCACATCTGTAGTTGTGAACGTCCCATGATTCAGGACATTTACAAGGACAGGTGTGTAAAAAGGGCCTGTAGGATCACTGGGGACCCAAGTCACCCCAACCGCAATCTATTCCAGCTGCTACTATCCGGGAAGTGGTAACGCAGCATAAAAGCCAGGTCCAACAGGCTCCAGGACAGCTTCTTCCACCAGGCCATCAGATTGATGAACTCACGCTGATTTGAGTGTGCTCTATATTACACTAACTGCTTTATTTATTATAAATTATTATAAATTACTATGATTGCACATTTAGATGGAGACGCAACGTAAAGATTTTTACTCCTCATGCATGTGAAGGAGGTAAGAAACAAAGTTATTTCAATTCAATTACTAACTGGTACATCTTTGGACTGCAGGAGGAAACCAAAGCACCCAGAGAAAAGCTATGCATTCTACAGGGAGAACATACAAATTCTTTACACAGGACACCAGGATTGGACTCCTAACTCCAACACCCCAAGCTGCAAAAGCATTGCACTAGCTGATATGCTACCGTGGTGCCCTCCTTTTCCTTTAAAGTAGGACAAAAAGAGCAATATTGCTTAAGGAAGGAATTCCAAAGATTAAGTCCTGGATCAGGGGTAGGCAATCTTAAGCACAAATGATTTTCAAGCGTGCGTTATTCATTAATTTGAGGCAATACATAACTAGATGTATTTAAACGGATAATTCCCATATTTCAAGTTTTTTTATGGCATTTATCTGGCCCACCGTCCGCTCGTTAATATGTGATCTGGCCCACAGAGACAAAACGGTTGCCGACCCCTGGCCTAGATAGTCCAAGGCTGGGCTGCCAGTGGTGTGAAGGAAAAAAAATGGACAGGCAAAAAGGACCAGAAACGGAGAACGGTAAAGGTTCATGAGGCTGAAGGGGGTTTATAGGGAATACAGTAAAATATTAAAAGCATATACAAGAATCTTACAAAGAAGCTCATGCTGAATCAAGGTCTAAGATCACCAAGGGATTCTGGGGTAATAGATGAACAGAACAGTCTGACTTTGGATATGGGATACATAGCTTTGGACAAGAACTTATGGAGGATGGAAAATAGAAATCAGATCAGAATCACCACAGCTTAATCTCTCCCTTAGCACTGCTCCAGCCTTGATCTGGCACGTCCTCAGGAGGTGCCAGTGACTGGGGTCTGCCAATGCCGAACTTTTCCCATGTTGGCACGGATACTTGGAAAGAAAGAGATCCCTTTCATTTGGTTACAGGGAGACGTCATAATAATTGCTGCTAGGACCACAGATATTTACTATCTATGCCAATGTGTTAGATGAAAATCTTCTCCGGGCTTCGTCACCTTGTTGGCTTATCAGTTCCTGAGATCCTGAGAGTAGAGCTTAGCTCCTGGTAAGGTCACCCATGGAGATATGGTCAAGCAGGAGGTTTCAGACAAAGAGCGATGGAACCAACACCTCAACAGTGGAGCTGGCAGTAGATGATGATACACCACAATCACAGTGAAGGTGGAGGAAGTTTGCAGCAGTGAAGGATCCCCAGTCGTCTTGCAATCCATATCACTAGAGTCTGACACCAATCTGTCAAGGACTGTGTGGTGACTGCCCGTGCATTAGACTCCCTACATTAAACAAGGTCTCACACAGGCGTTCACCATTAAGGGAATCCACCTTAAAGACAACCTCTTAGGATAAGATCATACCTGACTTGAGTGACCGCACTTCTAGATGGAAGTGCCAAGTATAATGAATGCAAATTTGCTGCAGTACATAATTAAGTAGGAAAGCAAGCTACAAGGACACAATATGTCTGCATTGAGATTGTAGAAAGGGAGGGTGAGAAGACAGTAAATGTAGTACAATATATGGAAGTGACTTATTTTGGAAGGAAAAACAAAGATATTTTTTCAATAGTCTATTAAATGCAGGAGTACCAAAGGATTTGGCTGTAGAAGATCCACAAAGTTTGCAAGGAGAGCAAGCAATTATGAAGGCAAATGATATTAAAATAGAGTTCAGGGTAGGGCTACTGGTGGTTGAAGAGCAGGACAAAAGTTTTGGTACAAAAATCTGTAAGAGTTACATTTTTAGTTGGTCATATTTGACAAAGGTGAGAAGAAATGTCTTCAGTCAGTGGCGCCATTTCTTCTAAGCTGCATGGCTGTGTGGCCACACATTAATTGAAATACTCCCACACACATAGCCTTTGTTCCAGCTGCGTGGCAATTTTCTTTTATATAGTGTTAATATTATTCTGGAATTATACTCATATAATTTTGAAATCTATATTAATATAATTGTGAAATACCCTGTAATTAGTGTTAATTAATATAACCCATAAATTTTCAAAATAAATGTACAACAACCTTTACGTTGAAATATTTTAGAGCTTAAAGAACTTATATTGTCTGTGTTTCAAGTTACAACTCTTATAAATTGAAACAATAAACATAGAATGGAAGTTGGTAGTTCATTAGAAACTGCTGGCACGCTGAACACTAATGCCATCTAATCAAAATATTTTACTTTTGCCATTTTACCCATCAGCTATTTTTACTGCCTGACATTGTTTATTTGTGTTGCGAGTTGCAGTTTGTGTTTGTTTGACATGCATAATACAAAAAAAAATTAAACTACTGCACAGTTTTCAGGCGGTGTAAAAATTTCCTGCTGAGAGCATTGGCTGGTCCACGTAGCTGTAAAAAAAAAATTAGAGGGAATGTTGGTCAGAGGGTTAGGAATCTAAGCAGTCTCTACCCCAAATACTGTAAGCTCAATGGCTAAGCATATTCTAGGTGAAAATGAAGCAACCAGGAGAGCTGAGTGTTAATGGGATCAGGAAGAAAAATGAAGTTTATATCTTGTATCAGCCATGATTTTAAGACCATAAGACAAAAGAGCAGAATTACAGTGCCTATAAAAAGTATTCACCCCATCTTGGAAGATTTCAAGTTTTATAACATCGAATCACAGTAGATTTAAATTAGTTTTTTTGACACTGATCACAGAAAAAGACTCTTTTGTGTTAAAGTGAAAATAAATCTCTACAAAGTGATCTAAATTAATTACAAATATAAAACTCAAAATAATTGATTGCATAAGTATTCACCCCCCCCTTAATATGGCACTGGTGCAGCAAAATCATTTTAGAAGTCACATAATTAGTTAAATGGTACCTTGCTTTTGAAGACCCATGTGCAGTCAAGGTATTGACTGTAGTAAAAATCTGGAAGGTCCAGCTACTGGTGGGTCAGTATCCTGGCAAAAACTACACCATGAAGACAAAAGAACACTCCAAGCAACTCCACGAAAAGGTTATCGAAAAACACCTCAGGAGGTGGATACAAGAAAATTTCCAAGTCACTGAATATCCCTTGGAATACAGTTAAGTCAATCATCAAGAAATGGAAAGAATATGGCACAGCTGTAAATCTGCGTAGAGCAGGGCATCTTCAAAAACTGAGGGACCGTGCAGAAAGGAAACTAGTGAGGGAGGCCACTAAGAGACCCATGACAACTTTGGAGTTACAAGCTTCAGTGACTGAGATGGGAGAGACTGTGCATACAGCTATTGCCCGGGTGCTTCACCAGTCATAGCTTTATGGGAGAGAGGCAAAGAAAAAGCCACTGTTGAAAAAAACCTCACAAGGAATCGTGGCTAGAGTTTGTCAGAGGGCATGTGGGAGACTCTGAAGTCAGCTGGAAGGTGGTTCTATGGTCTGATGAAACCAAAATTGAGCCTTCTGGCCATCAGGCTAAACGCTATATTTGGCATAAGCCAAACACCACACATCATCAAAAACACACTATCCCTACCGTGAAGCATGGTAACAGCTGCATCATGCTGTGGGGATGTTTCACTGCAGCAGGCCCTGGAAAGCTTGTGAAGGTGAAGGGTAAAATGATTGCAGCAAAATACAGGGAAATCCTGGAGGGAAACCTGATGCAGTCTGCAAGAGAACTGTGACTTGGGAGAAAATTTGTTTCCACCAAGACAATGATCCCCAAGCACAAAGCCAAAGCTTAAAAACAAAGTTAATGTCCTAGAGTGGCCAAGTCAGAGTCCAGACCTCAATCCAATTGAGAATTTCCTGCTGGACTTGAAAAGGGCTGTTTACTCACAATCCCCATGCAATCCGACAGAACTTGAGGAGTTTTGTAAAGAAGAAAGGGGGAAAATTGCAGTGTCCAGATGTGCAAAGCTGATAGACACCTATCCACACAGACTCAAGGCTGTAATTGATGCCAAAAGTTCATCTAAATACTGACTTGAAGGAGGTGAATACTTTTTATAGGCACTGTAGGCCTAACGAGTCTGCTTTACCATTTGATCGTGGTTGATTTATTATCCCTCTCAACCCCATTTGTCTTGCCTTCTCCCATAACTTTTCATAACCTTACGAATCAAAAACCTATCAACCTTAGTTTTAAATATACTGAATGACTACCTATCCACAGCCATCCATGACAATGAATTCCACAAATTTGCCATCCTCTGGCTAAATAAATTATTCCTCATTTCTGTTCTAAAGGAATGTTCTTGTATCCTCTGGCCTTTGACTCCCCCACTACTGGAAATATCCTCTTCATATACAGTTCATCTCGGCCTTTCAACATTTGATGGAGTTCAATGAGATTGTCCCCTCATTGTTCTAAGCTCCAGTGAGTACGGACCTACAGCCATCAAAACCCCCTCATACATTAACCTTTTCATTCCTGGGATGACTCTCATTAATCTCCTTTGGACCCTCTCCAATGGCAGCACATCTTTTCTTAGATAAGAGGCCCAAAACTGCTCAAAATACTCCAGGTGAGGTCTGACCAATGCCTTACATGGATATTGCACCTTAGTCATCTACGTGATACACAAGCCAGGGCTCTACAATATGGAGAGCAAGCTGTTGCCCATGCAGTAAGATTCCTCTCCACGCAGCTGATGGATCCAAAATACAGCAGAGATCGATACAGCAGTGTCGCACATGTTGCCAATCAGCACTGAACTCAATGTTTGACTGCCTTTGGGACTCCAGCTGCAGATTTTTCCTCGGGGTTTATGCCTGAAATCTTCCCTATCAGTGGCTATAGCCATAAGGCAGTAGAGGTTTGAGATTGAGTTTCCTTCTCCTAGATGAGCTACCAACCATGGCAGACAAGCCCCATTTGGCCAAAGTGACTGGTTTTTAAGGCGCTGATAGTCCAATTTTGCTACTTCTCTGGTCCATAAAAATGGTCTCGCCAGGCTTAGCAGCCAAGTCACATGTGAAGTCTCGAAGTTGGACTTGGTTGTCTGAGGTTATTTGAGATACACACCATTGGGAGCTTTTAATAGGTAGTGGCAGCTTTTTCCTCTTATGACAACCTTTAGGAACCAATCATATTCTAGTCCTCTCAGAAGAATGCATTTGCTTTCCTTACATTGGAATAAGCTCAAGAGACCCATGTTTACTCCTGCTCCTTTTCCGAATCTCTGTACGATGATATTAATAGTGATTTTATTAAGGACTATGGACTACTCTTGCCAGTCTCCTATATTGAAACTTTACAAAGCCTGAGGCCTCATCTGGAGCACTGAGAGTAGTTTGGGCCCCTTATCTTAGAAAGGATTGGCAAGGTTGGCAATTTCTAGGATTTTGACCCAAAGACGATGAAGGAATGTGAGATATCAAAATGCTGTGCGATTTGGAGGCAATACCCTGTTTGCATTGAGGTGCTGCTGTTGATCTTGGGCTTCCAGCTGGTGACAGTCTGCACTTGGAAGGTGCTCTCTAAAGAGTCGATGAGTTACTGGACAGTGTTTAAGGAAGGCTCACGAAAATGATTCCAGTATTGAATGGCTTGTCATATGAAGAGTGTGTGATGGCTCTGGGCCTGTATTCAATGGAATTCAGAAGAATCAGGGATGATGACATCGAAACCTATCGAATGGCGAAAGGCCTTAATAGAGTGGATGTGGAGAGGATGTTTCCTGTGGTGGGCCAGTCTAAGGCCAGAGGACGCAGCCTCAGAACCTTTTATGTGTCCTTTTATCACAGAGATGTGGAGGAATTTCTTTAGCCAGAGAGTGGTGAATCTGTGGAATTCTTTCCCACAGATGGCTGTGGAGGCCAAGTCTTATGTAAATTGAAGGCAGAGGTTGATAGATTAGTCAGGGCATGAAGGGATACAGGGAGAAGGCAGGAAACTAGGGCTGACAGGAAAATTGAAGCAGACATAATGAAATGGCCTAATTCTGCTTCCATATCTTATGGTCTTATGTTACTAGAAAATTTCAACTACGCATTTCAGTATAGGAGTTACCTGGTTTAGGGCGTAGATCACACGTGCTTACGTTAAGGAGTTTTGGCCACACTTTGCAGCGGATTTCATCTGTCAGGAGACCACCTTCACTGATTGCCATTCTCCGCAGTGCAGCCACATCTACTGGAGAGCTGTTCAAGGCCTGCAAGATTTCTGCAGCCTTTTTCTTTTTCTTTGATTCATTGTCTGATGGAAAATACAAATAAAAGTTCAACATTAACTGTTCATAGAGGGTTAGGGAATTCTAGTGGGTGTGTACATAGGTAGTTAGTGAACTTGTGCTTTTGAGTTGAGACAATAAAGGTTAATTGTCAGTAAATACAGATCCTCTCTGTGCCTCTCTGATCATTTTTACAAGGGGTGATTCTTATAACAATATTAATAAGCAATCTGGGAAATGAGTGTAGGATTGAACAAGCTGGCATATAGAATACATAAACCAGCAAACAATTCATTATCACAGTGGATTTTGATGATTCCACAATAATTATATTTGAGTGAAATACAAATTGGGGTACTGTTTCAGCAAAATTAACAAATCTGTACAATTCATTTTTCTCTTGATCTTCAACACACAACTTTCAACCAGGTTTTATTGATACTCAAACAAAAAGTCAAAACCCAAAAGATGGGAGTAATTTCAAGTATTTGTTACAACCAATAGATATCAACCATATGTCATTCGGAAACAAACAACCTTGTGGAATTCCAGACTCCCAATTTGGCAACCTTCTGCATTTACAAACAGGCAAACAAATAAAGAAATATTTTTGATACAATGTAAATAACAGAAATAAGACCATAAGACATGGAGCAGAACTGGCCATTTGGCCATTGAGACTGCTCCACCTATCTATCGTGGCTGGCTGGCTGGCTTATTTATTTACTTATTGAGATATAGCACAGAATAGGTCCTTCCGGCCCTTCAAGTTGTACAACCCAGCAACCTTGATTTACCCCTAGCCTAATCACTGGACAATTTTCAAAGACCAATTAACCTACAAACCAGTACATCTTTGGACTTTGTGAGGAAACCGGAGCACCCAGAAGAAACCCAAACAGTAACAGGGAGAACATACGGATACTTACAGATTTATTATCCCTCTCAGTCCCATTTTTCTGCCTTCTCCCTGCAACACTTGACATCCCTACTAATCAAGAACCTAAAAACCTCCACTTTAAATACAGTGAATTCTGGCTAATTAAGCCATTGGTTGATTGGAGCAGCCGCTTATTTGGGACAACTCCTAAAGAATAAAAACTAATCAAGAATATTGCTGGGATTCCTTTTGTTTATTTGGGACACTACATTGCTTAATAGGAGCAGAAGACTGTTACCAAAGAAGTTTTAGCTAGTGTCAGTCACGTGCACTTTTGTGGCATTTAGACACTACACTGTGCTTAGAGTAGACAAATTTTAAATAGCATCAGTTGCATGTGTTTACATTCAAAAAGCAGCAATTAATGTCACCAACAGTTGGCAAGATTTGTTCACTGCAGTTTCAAGCATTCAGGCTTGGAGATGTCAGTAACGGCTGAGAATGAATATGAAACAATTTCATTACTTCAACAAGTTAGAAGTTATGAAGAATTTGAAGTTATCAACAATCATCTTGAATGTTACAATGAAACTGAAGATTTGGAGCATGTAATCATTGACAGTTCATCATCTACACTAGGTGTCTGCACTGGCTTTGTTCATTGCGTACACTGACTGAATTCCTTTGTCTCTAACTATTAAGAACTAATACACAGTTTTATAGAACTGTAGTAGTACTGATGGTGTTATAATTTGTTTTGTATTGCATTTAAATATGCAATTTGTTACTCAGTTTGCCTTTATTATACTTACAACTATTTCCATGAAACTTCAGCTAATTGAGGCAGCCACTTAATTGGGCTAAATTGTACTGGTCCCAATTAATGGGAATCCACTCTATACCCAATGACTTGGCCTCCACAGCTGTCTGTGGCAAAGAATTCCATAGATTCAGCACCTTCTGGCTAAAGAAATTCCTCTCCACATCCACTCTATCCAAGTCTTTCAATATTCGATAGGTTTCAATGAAATCCCCCCACCATTCCTCTCAACTCTAGTGACACGGCAAAAGCATTTAAATACGTTTAATTTAAAACAGAAATAGAGTATGACACGTGAATGAAACAGTAAATGTTTCTGTGAATTTTCAAGTATGTTAAAATTGTTGGCCCCCAAGAGGACTACAATCTTGTCGTATGGTTTGGAAGTTTATGTGCCTCAATGATCTGGAGAGTTATGCTGGCTGGGCCTTGTGCTTTGGTTCTCCAGGTTTGGGGTTCAACTCAGGGCTAACAACCCTGACTGGTAACAATTTTGTTTTGACAATTGTTGCAATGAAGATTCCTTCTATGTGACCAAAGAGAGGCAGAGATGGAGGATGTTCACTGCTGGCCTAAATGCTGGCAGCACAACAGACAATTAATAATAAAACGGTTGAGGGGGTAAATCTGCTACATTAATAAAGTTGGTTTATAGTCTTAAATTCATTAAGAAATATTTTTAATTGTAACTTCTTTAAATATTTGAAACAGCATTGATCAACTGAGCAATTCCCCAGACTGAAAGTTTTAAATGCTAGGTACGGTGCTGGTGGGGAGCTAATGGCAAACTTAATTCCAAGCCATCTGGCTACCTACACACATCATCTAGGCTGAGGTACAGCAGTATAATTTCACAAGCTAGATTTAACTTAAAACAGCAAGCAACAAACAGTAAACCAGAAAATAAGCCAGCAAGTTGTGCTTTATATAGTCCTGTACAGATACTCTTGTACTTAGTGTCACTTTATGTACATACACGCAAGTCTATGTTCAAGTTTATTGTCATTCAACTACACATGTACACTGCCAAACAAAACAACATTCCTCCGGACCAAGGTGCACAGCACAATACATACAACTCGCATACGTAACACAAAGTAATATTACCACAAATAAATGAACAAATAATAAGGTGTATATACATCACAAGCTAAAAAGTTAACAGAATTATGCAACTAGTACTTCATGCTTGATGAGATGTGGGTGGTGTCAGGGAGTTCAGTAGTCTTAAGGCCTGGGAAAAGAAGCAGTTTCCATTCCTTGCAGTCCTTGTCTTAATGCTACAGTACCTCCTGCCTAATGGTAGGTGGTCAGTGAGATTCTTGGATGTATGGCTGGGATCACTGACAATGCTAAAGGTCCTGCATACTAAGCACTCCTGATAAATATGTCCAATGGGTGGAAGAGAGCCCCAAACGATTCTCTCAGCAGTCCTATAGGGCATTGTGGTCTGATGCCTTGCAATTCCATACCAGATGTTGATGCAGCTGGTCAGGACACTGTGGATGGTGTGCCAGCAAAAATTGAGGGTGGGGGAAGGGGAATCTCACTCGCCTCAATGTCCTCAGGAAGTGGAGGCACTTAAAAGTGGATATAAGCTAATCTTATGTATTTATATTTATTGTGTTCTTTATACTTAACAGACCTTTTTATGCTGCATCAGATCTGGAGTAACAATCATTTTGTTCTCCTTTACACATGTGTACTAATGAATGACAATAAACAATCTTTAATTCCAGAGTTTAAAAAGGGATTTGATACAATCTAGTCACCAAATAGAACTAAGTATCTAAATAGATAGAAATTTTAAAACAAAGGTACAGAACAGACAGACGCTACTTCACAATGTCGCTTGAAGCATTTGTACTTGAACCAAACAAATGAAAAAAGAAACTCAAATTCAAAATGGAATTCCCTTGGGAAATCTAATTCCTCTGTATTGATCACTACTGTGTCATTAGCCCTTTCAAACCCTTGCTTACCAATTAACTTCAGCCGTTATTTCATTCAGCTCTTCTACATCATGCAAGTGAACTTAAAGATTTTTATCGATCCAAAAATATTTGTTATGATTCTCCAAGATACTTCACCCCCACGCGTTAATGAACTTGAAGGCGGCTTGCAAACATAAAGAGAACGTTCTTTTTTTTCGAATCGAACTTCAGTGATAATGTTCGGACAAAACGAGCCAACAGAATCCGAAGGGAAAAAAAATAAACGATGAACACACTGGCTGCGTGATGCTGAGTCACTTAAAACAAGAATCTCTCGTCTTGTACATTCGCCAATCCCTGCAAGAATTCTTACTCCTATTTAGTAACGCCAGGTCGCAAAATACAACTATTATGAATGATAGAGTCATACAACCAATAATCATTCTTATGCTGGCGTGTTACAAATGTGCAGATGACTATCTTGGAGAGATGCCTTGGGAATGAGGAAAGCAAGAGGAAATATGAAGAGGGGTGGTAGTAGATAGTTTACAAAACAATCACCCCTTGTTGGAATTCTACACAACAAAACCAACTGTACAAATTATACAATCATTACATGCATAGACAAAAGTTCTGAAACAATTCTTAGTAAGTTAGCAGAGTTTGAACAGACAATCGGCCAGTTGTTTCGCTGCCCCTGATGCAAACAGCAGTCCCGTCGTTCCACACAACCTAACCCCGATTGTCAACTAGTCCTGCCCCCTTTCCCATGAAGTCAATGGCCACCATTGGCTCGCTTTCCCAGGCGTCCTCTGCTATTGGTGCAGACCGCCGTCCATCACGGCGGGGGGCGGGGGGGCCTGATCAAGCTCGGGCGACACGGTAAGCGAGGACCAACTCCCCTCCTCTTAAAAAAAATCACGGAACATCAAAAGTCGAATTCAAAGAGCTACAGAAACGCGAGTATAATTTTACTTAATGTGACACGATATTAGTAATGTGAGCTGCCAATTCCCGTCATTTTAAAATTCCATACCGAGTTTTCCGATGCCGTTTATCGAGGTGCCCCGAGATTTCTTCAGATACATTGGCGCAGCTGGTCGCGGGGCATCTTAAAAGGCGGTCGGGAGCAGTCTGCGGCTCAAAAGGGAAGAATCCGCGTCATTGTCGGTGCCCAGGTGAATTTCGGTTCGGTTGGGATTTATGTTTAAAAAAAAACTGTCGCCCGACGCGCGTGCGCACGTACGTTCCGTGGCTTTTGCGTCACCCCGCCATGGCAACCGGAACGTCACCGGAGGAGGTGGGGGGGAGTGAAGGAGAGACAGAGAAAGTTGGGGGCGGGCCCTCGGCGTCATCACGCTGGTCAACAATGCGACGTCCGCTGAAAGGGGGCAGGGCACCCCATCAAGCTCCGCCCCACCCGGTCAGCTGGAGGTCGCCGCACTGGCTGGAAAGTTGCACCGCAGGGGAAAAAGTCCTTCGTTCGCACTTGACCAAGATAGATGTTTAGCTAATCCCATTTCCAGGACTTTCATATGAGGAAAGACTGGATCGACTAGGCTTATCTTCGTTGGAATTTAGAAGATTGAGGGGGAATCTTATTGAAACGTATAAAATCCTAAAGGGATTGGACAGGCTAGATGCAGGAAGATTGTTCCCGATGTTGGGGAAGTCCAGAACGAGGGGTCACAGTTTAAGGATAAGAGGGAAGCCTTTTAGGATCAAGATGAGGAAAAACTTCTTCACACAGAGAGTGGTGAATCTGTGGAATTCCCTGCCACAGGAAACAGTTGAGGCCAGTTCATTGGCTATATTTAAGAGGGAGTTAGATATGGCCCTTGTGGCTAAAGGGATCAGGGGGTATGGAGAGAAGGCAGGTACAGGGTTCTGAGTTGGATGATCAGCCATGATCATACTGAATGGTGGTGCAGGCTTGAAGGGCCGAATGGCCTAATCCTGCTCCTATTTTCTATGTTTTCCTGTGTGTGACCTATAAGCGCTTCTCATCCACACACTATTGAAATGTATCCATCGTGCCTGCTTCAACATCATCATCATCATCAGGTGCCATGCCCAGTTTGAGCTTTGACTGCCTTGGCCCACACACTCCTGTTTCGGGTCAAGTGGATCAATTCATTGGTATTCATTTCCAGTTCTCTGGCTGCTGTCTCCATCATCATTTGTCTTTGTCTTCCTCTTGCTTTCTTCCCTTCAATCTTTTCCATAATTACCGTGCATTCTAACTCCTCTTTCCTAATCACATGTCCAATGAAGTTAAGTTGCCTTTTCATGATCTCATACATTATTTCTCTTTTTGTGTTTGCTCTGTTCATGACATCCTCGGTAGATACTCGTAAGATATCTTGCTTTCCATTTTTCTATTTTCTATTTATGATTTATAATTTAAATTTTTAATATTTACTATCGATTTGTAATTCAGGGAGCGGGAAGCGCAGAATCAAATATCGCTATGATGATTGTACATTCTAGTATCAATTGTTTGGTGACAATAAAGTATAAAGTTTCGTCCACGATATTCCTTGCGTCTTCCTCAAAAGCCACATCTCTGCTGCTACAATTTGTTTCCTCATGTTACTAGATATTGTCCACATATGGAATTGAAATATGAATTAGTTTAATTATTGAGATACAGCGTGGAGTAGGCCCTTTGAGCCACTGCACAGCAATCCCCCAATTTAATCCTAGCCTAAACATGGGTCAATTTACAATGACCAATTAACTATCTGGAGGAAACCCATGCGGTCATGGGGAGAACTTGCAGGCAGCAGCGTGAATTGAACCCCGATCTCCCGTGTTATAAAGCATTGTGCTAGATACGACCCTACTACACTCTCCCAAGGACTGTGACACATGTAGCAAGATACAGTGGGAAAACGTCTTGCATAGTATTCATACAGATGAATTTATTATGCGGGGTATTGAGGTAGAACAAAGTAAAACAATAAATAAAGTGTGACATTGCAGAGAAAGTGCAGTGCAGTTAGACAATAAAGTCCAAGGTCACAGCGACAGAGTCAAGGGTCCACTTAATCGTACTAGGGAACCACTCCTAAGACACTGGGATAGAAGCTGTTCTTGAGTCTGGTGGTCTGTAGTTTCAGGCTTTTATATCTACTGCCTGATGGGAAAGGGTAGAATATTTCAGATGAGTGGAGGCTTTGATTATGATAGCTGCTTTACAGAGGCAGCAAGACGTTTAGGCAGTCCAAAGAGAGAAGGCTTGTTTCTGCGATGCGCTGAGCTGTGTTCACAATGTAACAGTTTCTTGCATTCACAGCCAGAGCAGATAGGATAGCATCTGGTGCGTGTATGAAGATTTCTTTAGCCTCCTGGAGAAATACAGATTTCCATGTGCTTTCTTGGATGTGGCATCTATGTGGTTGGATTAGGACAGGCTTTAGACATATTCATACCTAGGAAAATATACCCCCACCCTTTCTTCCCCCACTCCCACCTTCCTAAAGTCCATGATCTGCTGCTTTGCCGATTTTGCAGGAAAGATTGCTGTCATAACACCATGTCTCTGAGCTTTCCGTCTCCTTCCTGCACACCAACTCATTGTTAGTTTAAATATAGCCAACTATGATGGCATAATCTGCAAACTTGTAGATGGAGTTAGAGCAGAGGCTGGCCACATGGGCATGACTGTACAGAGTAGAAAAGGAGGTAGCAGATACAGCCTTGTGGAATACCAGTGTTGAGGATAATCATGGCGAAGATGTTGCTATCTATCCTTAATGATTGTAGTGTGTTGGTCAGGAAGTCATATCCATCTAAATTCTTCTCAATTGTATCTAATATGGGTACAGCTGCGTAACACTAAGGGGCAGAAGACGCTGGTGGGAGTTGTGTACAGGCCACCTAACAGTAGTAGTGAGGTCGGAGATGGTATTAAACAGGAAATTAGAAATGTGTGCAATAAAGGAACAGCAGTTATAATGGGTGACTTCAATCTACATGTAGATTGGGTGAACCAAATTGGTAAAGGTGCTGAGGAAGAGGATTTCTTGGAATGTATGTGGGATGGTTTTTTGAACCAACATGTCGAGGAACCAACTAGAGAGCAGGCTTTTCTGGACTGGGTTTTGAGCAATGAGGAAGGGTTAATTAGCAATCTTGTCATGAGAGGCCCCTTGGGTAAGAGTGACCATAATATGGTGGAATTCTTCATTAAGATGGAGAGTGACATAGTTAATTCAGAAACAAAGGTTCTGAACTTAAAGAGGGGTAACTTTGAAGGTATGAGACGTGAATTAGCTAAGATAGACTGGCAAATGACACTTAAAGGATTGACGGTGGATATGCAATGGCAAGCATTTAAAGGTTGCATGGATGAACTACAACAATTGTTCATCCCAGTTTGGCAAAAGAATAAATCAAGGAAGGTAGTGCACCCGTGGCTGACAAGAGAAATTAGGGATAATATCAATTACAAAGAAGCATACAAATTAGCCAGAGAAAGTGGCTCACCTGAGGACTGGGAGAAATTCAGAGTTCAGCAGAGGAGGACAAAGGGCTTAATTAGGAAGGGGAAAAAAGATTATGAGAGAAAACTGGCAGGGAACATAAAAACTGACTGTAAAAGCTTTTATAGATATGTAAAAAGGAAAAGACTGGTAAAGACAAATGTAGGTCCCCTACAGATAGAAACAGGTGAATTGATTATGGGGAGCAAGGACATGGCAGACCAATTGAATAATTACTTTGGTTCTGTCTTCACTAAGGAGGACATAAATAATCTTCCAGAAATAGTAGGGGACAGAGGGTCCAGTGAGATGGAGGAACTGAGCAAAATACATGTTAGTAGGGAAGTGGTGTTAGGTAAATTGAAGGGATTGAAGGCAGATAAATCCCCAGGGCCAGATGGTCTGCATCCTAGAGTGCTTAAGGAAGTAGCCCAAGAAATAGTGGATGCATTAGTGATAATTTTTCAAAACTCGTTAGATTCTGGACTAGTTCCTGAGGATTGGAGGGTGGCTAATGTAACCCCACTTTTTAAAAAAGGAGGGAGAGAGAAACCGGGAAATGTGAAGTTATCCACTTTGGTGGCAAAAATAGGAAAACAGATTATTATCTGAATGGTGGCCGATTAGGAAAAGGGGAGGTGCAACGAGACCTGGGTGTCATTATACACCAGTCATTGAAAGTGGGCATCCAGGTACAGCAGGCGGTGAAAAAGGCGAATGGTATGCTGGCATTTATAGCGAGAGGATTCGAGTACAGGAGCAGGGAGGTACTACTGCAGTTGTACAAGGCCTTGGTGAGACCACACCTGGAGTATTGTGTGCAGTTTTGATCCCCTAATCTGAGGAAAGACATCCTTGCCATAGAGGGAGTACAAAGAAGGTTCACCAGATTGATTCCTGGGATGGCAGGACTTTCATATGAAGAAAGACTGGATGAACTGGGCTTGTACTCGTTGGAATTTAGAAGATTGAGGGGGGATCTGATTGCAACGTATAAAATCCTAAAGGGATTGGACAGGCTAGATGCAGGAAGATTGTTCCCGATGTTGGGGAAGTCCAGAACGAGGGGCCACAGTTTGAGGATAAAGGGGAAGCCTTTTAGGACCGAGATTAGGAAAAACTTCTTCACACAGAGAGTGGTGAATCTGTGGAATTCTCTGCCACAGGAAACAGTTGAGGCCAGTTCATTGGCTATATTTAAGAGGGAGTTAGATATGGCCCTTGTGGCTACGGGGGTCAGGGGGTATGGAGGGAAGGCTGGGGCGGGGTTCTGAGTTGGATGATCAGCCATGATCATAATAAATGGCGGTGCAGGCTCGAAGGGCCGAATGGCCTACTCCTGCACCTATTTTCTATGTTTCTACGTTTCTATACCTGCCTCAACCACCTTCTCTGGCAGCTGGTTCCATATATTTACCACCCCTCTGTGCCAAAAAGGTTGTTCCACTCTTCTTATTAAACCTTTCACCTCTGACCATCAAACTATTTTGTTTTATAGAACTATATAGCTATACAAGACATACTTTTAAGGCGATTGGAGTAAAGTGTAGAAGATGTCAGTGGCAAGTATTTGTTTTAAAGAGTGGTGGAGAATGTTTTACAGTAGGGCTGAAGTTCCTAACTTTTCTTGTCCCATGCTCTCCTAGTATTAACCAAGGGGTCTGTGGACCCAGGTTGGGAACACCTGCATCAGGGACATTTAAGAGACTCTTAATAGATGAAAGAAAAATGGAGGGCGTTGTGGGTTAGATTGATCTTGGAGTAGGCTGAAAAGTTGGCATAGGCTGAAGTGCCTGTGCAGTTTTATTAAAACTATACTTTTTTTTTGTAATTGTATGTCTTTGCTTTGCACTGTTGCCATAAAGTAAAGCCATCCGTTAGTCTTGCGAGACCATGGATCTGCGCCTGGAAAGTCTTCACTCTCCAGGGCGCAGGCCTGGAGAGTGAGACCTTCCATACAAGGTTGTACGAAGACCAGCAGTTGCCCATGCTGCAAGTCTCCCCTCTCCACGACACCAATGTTGTCCAAGGGAACGGCATTAGGACCCATAGAGCTTGGCATCAGTGTCGTTGCAGAGCAATGTGTGGTTAAGTGTCTTGCTCAAGGACACAACACGTTCCCTCGGCTGGGGCTCGAACTCACAACCTTCAGGTAGCTAGTCCAATGCCTTAACCGCTTGGCCACGTGCCCACTGTTGCCATAAAACATGAGTTTATAAAAGTGAGATGTGACCTTAATGAAACACACAAGATTATGAAAGGGGTTTCACGGACTGGAGCAGAAACATGTGCGTTAAAAAAAGGGTCAAGCAGATAGTCTCCAGAAACTTGTGACTGGCAGAGAGGGGAAATTACAAACCCTTCTGAGAAATATGAATACATCTGTTTCTTATGCATGTCAAACCAGAATAGACTGCTGGTGAAGGATATCAGAGTTAAAGCAGAGTGTTGAAAATACTAAGCAGTTGTTTAGCAGCGCAGTCTTTGCTTGTAGAGCAATTCCTTCATTCTGGGAATTAATCCAGTAAACCTTCGCTAAATAATCTCCAGTACACTCCTATTCCATCGTTCCACAAGTGTGGTGAATATTTGGAATTCTCTTCTCAGAGAGGGGTTGGGGGTGAATCTCGGAACTTTTCAATGCCAGAGTGAGGTGGAGGCATTATCACTGAGGATAGTTGAAAGTCGGGGAATTGAGGAAACAGGCACAAAAGGAGAGCTATCCACACCAGTTCAACTGTGGTCATATTGACTTGTAGTGTTATGTTCTGGTGCTATTATTTCCATGCACTTTTAAATAAGAAAGCCAAAACTCTTTAAGTATGGACTTCTGACATTATTCTCCATCTGAACCACAATTTGTCCACTTGCATGACTCACCTGTTCCCCCTTTGAAGGTTATATACTCACATTGTTCTTGCATCACGGAAAATGTGGGTACAATATACTTGGTCCCTTGATTGAGATCCTTATGATAGATGGTAAATAGTTGAGACCTTCTGACAATAACTGATCTAGCTCAAATATGTTTTAGCAATCCCACATACACTCAGTGGCCAGTTTGTTAGATGCAGGACTGGAACCCAGTGTGGTCTTCTGCTGTTGTAGGGTACTCAGTTCAAGGATTGATATGTTGTACATTCAGAGATGGTCTTCTGCACACCACTGTTGTAACACATGGTTATTTGAGTTGCTGTCAGCTTGAACCAGTCTGGCTATTCTCTCCTGACCTCTCTTATAAGCAAGGAGTTTTTGCCCACAGAACTGCCGCTCATTGGCTGTTTTGTTTTTCACACCATTCTCTGTACATTATATATATATATATATATATATATATATAGAGGCATCCGTTAGTCTTGTGAGACCATGAATTTGCGCCTTGGAAGGTTTCCAGGGCGCAGGCCTGGGCAAGGTTGTATGGAAGACCGGCAGTTGCCCATGCTGCAAGTCTCCCCTCTCCATGCCACCGATGTTGTCCAAGGGAAAGGCATTAGGACCCATATTGCTTGGCACCAGTGTCGTCGCAGAGCACTGTGTGGTTAAGTGACTTGCTCAAGGACACAACACGCTGCCTCAGCTGAGGCTCCAACTAGCGACCTTCAGATCACTAGACCAATGCCTTAACCACCTGGCCATGCACCAACACTCTCTGTACATAGAGGCTGTTGTAAATGAAAATCTCAGGAAAGCAGCGGTTTCTGAGATTCTCAAACCACCTTGTCTGGTATCAACAATCATTCCATGATCAAAGTCACATTTCTTACACATACTGCTGTTTGGTATGAACACCAAATGAACCTCTTAACCATGTCTGCATGCTTTATGCATTGAGTTGCTGCCACATTTTTGGTTGATTAGATATTTGCATTAACAAGTAGGTATACCTAATAAAGTGGCAATGAGTGTATTCCAAGAGCTTATTTTGTGTAGTGGACTTCTATATGGCCACTGGCCACCTTATCAAATAATCTTTCAGGTCAAAGTCCTTTGACAAGAATAATCAGATAACCGTGTCTTACTGAACTGCACTTTTTCTGTGTCTGTAACACTTTATTCTGCAAGCCCTTATTTATTTTCCTATTGGTACAGGTTGAGCACCCCTTATCGCAAAAGATCTGGAAATATTTTGAGCACTGAGATCACATGACAAAAGGAAAATTTCACAAGAGTCTGGGAAGGTTCACAGGTGATCCACAGATCTCTGTGCACCACAGACAGTTCTGAGAAGTGACGTAACATACACTGCCTAAAACCCCTTGGAAGTTTTCATGTTTTATTGTTTTACAACTTTGAATCACAGTGGATTTAATTTGGCTTTTTTGACACTGATCAACAGAAAGGACTATTTTGTGTCAAAGTGAAAACAAATTTCTACAAATTATTCTAAATTTATTACAATTAATAAACAAAATAATTGATTGTATAATTACCCCTTTCAAATCAGTATTTACTAGTTGCACCTTTGGCAGCAATTATAGCCTTGCGTCTGAGTGGATAAGTCTCTGTCAGCTTTGCATATCTGGACACTGCAATTTTTCCCCATTCTTCTTTACACAAGCTCTATCAGATTGCATGGGGATCATGAGAGAACAACCCTTTTCAAGTCCAGCCAGAAATCCTCATTTGGATTGAAGTCTGGACTCTGACTTGGCCACTCTAGGACATTAACTTTGTTGTTTTTAAGCCATTCCAGTGTAGCTTCAGTTTTATGCTTGGGGGCCATTGTCTTGCTGAAAAACAAATTTTCTTCAAATTGCAGATCTCTTGCAGAATTCATCCGGTTTTCCCTGTATTTTGCTTCATTCATTTTACACTCTACCTTCACAAGCCTTCCAGGGCCTGCTATAGTGAAGCACCCCCACTGTATGATGCAGCCACCACCATGCTTCACGATAGTGATAGTGTGTTTTTGATGATGTGCAGTGTTTGGCTTGTGCCAAACAGCATTTAATCTGATGGCCAAAAAGCTCAATTTTGGTTTCATCAGATCACAGAACCATCTTTATGATGGTCAACCATCAGTTGACTTTAGAGTCTCCCATATGCCTTCACTTTGCCATTCTTCCTTAAAACCGCAACCCGTGAAGCAACCAGACAACAGTTGTACGTGCAGTCTCCAATTTCAGCCACTGAAGCTTGTAACTCCTCCAGAGTCATCATAGGTCTTTAGGTGGCCTCCCTCACTAATCCCCTTCTTGCACAATCACTCAGTTTTTGAGGCTCTAGGCAGATGTACATCTGTGCCATATGCTTTCCATTTCTTGTTGATTGACTACTGTACTCCAAGATATTCAGTGTTTGAAATTTTCTTGTATCCATCTCCTTGTTTGCTTTTCAATAACCTTTTCATGGATTGCTTCATGTTGTCTTTGTGATGTAATTTTTGCCAGGATAGTGACTCACCAGCGGTTGGACCTTCCAGATACAGATGTATTTTTATTACAATCAATTGAAACACCTTGACTACATACAGTTTTATATATAACTAGGATGCCTTAACTAATTGTATGACTTCTAAACCCGGTTGGCTGAACCAATGATTTGGTGTAGCATATTAAAAGGTGGGGGGGGGGGGGTGAATACTTACGCTATCAACTATTTTGTGTTTTATATCTGTAATTAATTTAGATCACTTGGTAGTGATCTGTTTTCACTTTGACAAAAGTCATTTTCTGTTGATCAGTGTCAAAAAAAGCCAAATTAGATCCAGTGTAATTCAATGTTATAAAACAACGAAACATGAAAACTACCGGTGGGGGGGGGGGGGGGGGTTGGCGATGGTGTATGTAATGAAAAATAGAAAACACTGCATAAAGTGAAAAATGAAGATCTCAGTCGTGCATTGAGAGTGGATTCATCAGCATCAGACTGAACATATGCCACTTCAGGGCATGGTGATCATGAAACAAGCATAGATCCATCATGATGAACTGAAAATTGAAGGTAATTGTGAATATTCAGCAGGCTGATTACAGAAATTTAGCAAAAAGCATATTAAATTTTTAACGATTTGTAGTGATAAGGCGTATGCTGATCACAAAATAGAGAAATTCACTGACAAGTTTGCCAAGATCTTCGCCATTGAAAATCTAACATCAGCATAAGTTTACAATGCTAATTGTTTTTATACCTTACATAAAACCAAAAAAAGTAAAATACACATAGAGTATTGTAACCTTTTAATGAGAGCACAGTATCGTAAGTGGAGACTGAAAGACTGCCATTATTCAACAGCTGATTCAGGTATTCTCCTGCTGCTGCTGTGCTGCTTTTATTAATTTTTCATATTAATTGTATGTAGTAATTTTTACTGTTATGTACATGCATGATGAACAAGTGCAAGACAAAAACTACTTATTGGTAGCTCATAATTTCAGATCTGAAACGATAGCGATTCCCAAACGATCTCATTATATATTCCAAAATACGAAATCTGAAATCCTTCTGGCCCTAAGTATTTTGGATAAGGAGTACTCAACCTGTACCTCAATGTATCCATGTGATGAAGTGATCTGTGTATAGCATACAAAGCTTTTCACTGCGCCTCAGTACACATGACACTAATAAACCAATTTACTACTTTAATGTTTTTACTTTCCACAGGTGTTGGCAAGCTTTAATATGTCCAGCTTTGTGTTTTTACATCAATTAGCAGTACTCACTTCATTTTCCTTCATCACCCACAGGGTGCCCTTGTTTTTTCCAATTTTGTATCTGGGGCAGTTGGGTAGGAAGAGTAGACAAGGGGACCCAGTGGGAGGAGTGTGTGGGTGATAGGTAAATGGAGTAGGTGAGTGTGTAACATTTCTTTTGTTAGGGGATGTCATTTGTTATAACATTGAAGCACCTCACCAAAATTACAAGGAAATTTGATGTTTCAGTCCAAGACCTTCCAAGCAGGACTCCTGATGAAGGGTCTCCACCTGAAATAACTCTTAATTCCTTTCTATAGATGCTGTTTGACCTGCTAAGCTCCTCCTGCTTTTTGTGTGTTGCTCTAGATTTCCAGAATCTCCTGCAGTTATACACTTTATTTACTTGGCAATATCTTACTTACCTTGTTTAGTTTTCTGCTTTTTGCTCTGCATTGCTGCAGAAACTGCTGAAGATCACTAGGTTCCAAATAATCATCTTAAATAAATGTTGACCCACGTTTAGAATTTTTCCTTGCTGCATAAACTTAGTGAAAAAAAATTGGCAATGAATAATCCCTGTGATCATTTATTTGGCAATACTTTGACACTGCCTCTGTTATTGTGTTGTCAGCATTATTGATGTCAGCTGAGCAACTCAAATATGCACTTTCTTGGGTTAGACATTTGGCAACATATGTTTTTCCTCAGGACCAGATGCAAACAGCAATGAGCATTTTCATTTGCTTCATCAATATTATTTTTAAGTGTTGTTGATTGGTTCAATTCTTTCAATGCACAATCACTGATCACCTCTGACTCTCAAAATCTTATCTTCCACATGTCAAAAGGAGTCAAAATCAAAATTTCTATCATTAAATTGTAACTCCCAGGACTTAAAAGGGCTGTTCAGTTTTGAATAAGTTTGTGCAACACGCATAAAATGCTGGGGGATCTCAGCAGGGCAGACGGCATCTCTGGAAACAAGTAAACAGTCAACATTTCAGGCCAAAACCCTTTGGATTTCCAGCATCTACCGATTTTCTCGTGTTTGTTGATACACCTATAACCATTTTGTGGAAGACAAACAGGTTACAGCTTGATTAAAAATCTTCAACCCAATTGGACAAAGAATCCTGTAAGAGATTGCAGCAACTATGTCACCCTACCAGCTAAGAGTCATGTAATTTGAGCATTCTATCAACGTCTTGGGACCTTTAAGTGTTGTTAGTGTAACCTAACTTAAAATATACAGTGCAAATAGAATTTCACCATTTGAGGCTTTCTTAATTAGAAAGCTCTACTGGGTACAGACATGTCTACTCAATGCTGCATTGTTACAGACATAGTCTTTCAGAGGAAATAAAGCCCTGCTTTTAAGGGGGTGCAAACTACCCTGGGCATCATATATGCTTTAAATAATGTTTAAAAACAATCATACCAATCAAACTTCCTTGGTTAAACATTTGCTGCTGTTTTCTCTATACTAATGACTTCAATTCTGCAAAATGTTTTAGGCCACCCTAAAGTCATGAATGTTACTCTTTGTTTTCCTATCTTTCATCAAATAATGAACATGCAAGCATGATGAAAGACAGTCCTTATTTTAGACACCAACTCCATAGCATAAGTTTTAACATAGGCATTTCCAACTAGCATGTAGAACACAGAACAGTACAGACCCTTCAGCCCACGACCTTGTAACTACCTCTTAACCTACTCCAAGATGAAATTAATGTTCCTCCCACACAGCCTGTTACTTTTCTTTCATCCATGTGCTTCAAGTCTCTTAAATTTCCCCAGTGTATCCACCTCTAACACAACCATGACAATACATTCCACACACTTTAAAAAAAAACTTACCTCTGACATCCCCCCCATATTATCCTCCAATCACCTTAAAATTATAGGCATCTGTTGGTATCATGAGACCATGGATTTGCACCTTGGAAGGTTTCCAGGGCGCAGGCCTGGGCAAGGTTATATGGAATACCGGCAGTTGCCCATGCTGCAAGTCTCCCCTCTCCATGACACCAATGTTGTCCAAGGGAAGGGCATTAGGACCCATACAGCTTGGCACTGGTGTTGTCGCAGAGCAATGTGTGGTTAAGTGCCTTGCTCAAGGACACACACACTGCCTCAGCCAAGGCTCGAACTAGCGACCTTCAGATCACTAGACGAATGCCATAACCACCTGGCCATGCGCCAACACCTTAAAATTATGTCTTCTCATTTTAGCCATTTCCAACCTGGTAAAAAAAAGTCCGCTCTTATCTATGCCTCTCGTTTTGTCACATTACCTGTTATCCTCCTTCACTGCAAAGGGGAAAAAAACCTAGCTTGTTCAACCTTTCCTCATAAGACATACTCTCTAGACCAAAAGATAATCCTGGTAAATCTCCAATGCAGGGGTTCCTAACATGGGGTCCACCGACCCCTCTGTTAGTGGTAGGGGTCCATGGCATAAAAAAGGTTGGGAGCCCCTGCTCTAATGAGATGACCAGAACTGAACTCAATATTCCACGTGTAGTCTAACCAGTTTTATAGAACTGCAACATTACCTCACAGCTATTGAATTCAATCCCCCGACTAATGAAAGCTAACGCACTACACGCCTTCCTAACCACCCCATCAACTTGCATGGCAAATGTAATCTATGGACGTAGACCCCAAGATCCTTCTGTTCTTCTACACTAAGGATCGTGTCATTATCCCCATCCCCTGCCTTCAGACTCAACCTTCTGAACTGTATCACTTTATACTTTTTTCTGGATTGAACCCCACCTGTCAGTTCTGCATCCTGTTAATGAACTGTTGAAACCTACGCTACAATCTTCTACACTATCCACACCACCACCAACCTTCATGTCATATTCAGATTTACTAATCCACCCTTCCACTTCCTCATCCAAATCTTTTATAAAAATCACAATTAGCAGGGGTACATTTACATCACACACACTCCTCTACTTTCATCAAAATGTTTGCCAAATATATGCCATGCATTGATATAAGTTCTTGGTGCACAATTTTGGTCATTCTGTATTGTCTTTCCATCTGATAACCTTTGCTAATGCAGCAGCTTCAAATGAAACTATTTCAACTTCCAGAACTCTCCTTCCCTTTCAAGAATTCCACAGTAGATAACATCCATAGTATTCATATACAGAAGTGTCGTGTGTTCATTTTGTGGATGTTGCTATTCCAATGGTGCATTTAATAATCAACTTGCAAAGATGACTGTTCCACAAAGAAAAGTAATTGAAGGTCTAGATTCTGTTTTAAAAAGTTGAGAGAGTTTAAATTAACCAATTGCCCTTGTAGTCCTTCTGGTTTAAGGTAACTCTCTGGTGAAATCAGCTCAAAAGTTCCAGGATTTAGATCCACCAATAGTAATTGAATTCTGATAGATTTCCAAGTCCTGTACTGTACTTTGTGACTTGGGAAGGAAGCCTGCAGGAGTTTTTAAATCATATTTTGCCCTTGTCCATATTGGTGGAGGAGTTTGCTGATCTGGAAGTTAGTGCAGAAAATTGCATAAGGAACTGCATATTTTCGCAGATGACGAGTAGCTACAGGACACCAGGTAATGCAATTTGCTTTGGGTAAAATACAAGCAGCCAGTTAAGAAATTGTTGAAGCTGTGATCATACAGTTAATTAAAATGTGTACACATACACACAGCTCAATGTGTGCCTGGTGAAAAGACCATAAGACATAGACCATCTGGCCCATTGAGTCTGCTCTGCCATTTAATCATGGCTGATCCTTTTTTCTTATCTCTGCCTCAACCCCAGTTCCCGGCCATCTCCCTGTAACCTTAGGTGCCATATCCAATCAAAAACCTATCAATCTCTGCCTTAAATACACCTGATGACTTGGCGACCACAGCTGCACATGGCAACATATTCCACAAATTCACCACCCTTTGGCTAAAGAAATTTCTCGACATCTCTGTTTTGAAAGGGCACCCCTCTACCCTGAGGCTGTGTCCTCTTGTCCTAGACTCTCCCTCCACATCTACTCTGTCTGGGACTTCCAACATTCGAAAGACTTCAATAAGGCTCTGATGTGGCAGGAAGTTAGTCATTTTCCATAGAATACCCAACATCTGACAAGTAGTTTATATACTCAGTGGCTACTTTATTAGTTACACCTACTCATTTATACAAATATCTAGTCAGCCAATTACATTTATTTATTGAAATGCAGCACGGAATAGGCTTTCAGCCTTCGAGCTGCACTGCCCAGCAATACCTCAATATAACTCTTACCTAACCACAGGACAATTTACAATGACCAATTAACCTAATCAGTAGGTCTTTGTACCGTGGGAAGAAACCCACGTGGTCACTGGGAGAATGTATAAACTTCTTTCACACAGCAGTGGATAATGAACCCTGTTCGGCTGCACTGTAGACCTCTACACTACCTTGCTACCCCATGTGGCATGGGTCTAGAGGTTCAGTTGTTGTTCAGACCGAACATCAGAATGGGGAAGAAATGTAATCTAAGTAACTTGGTACGATTACTGATGCCAGATAGGGTAGTTTGAGTATCTCAGAAATTGCTGATCTCCTGAGATTTTCATGTGCAAGTCTCTTAACTTAAGAGAATGGTGCAAAAAAAAATCCAGATAGTGGCAGTTCTATGAATGCACTTAAAGGTTGTGTGCTTAGCCCACTGCTCTACTCTTCTACATCCATGACTGTATGGCTAAGCATAGCTTAAATGTCAATTATAAATTTGCTGATGACAACTATTGTTGGCAAAATTTCAAATGACGAGGCAGCATACAAGATGTTGCAATAACCTTGCACTCAATGTCATTAAGACCAAGGAAGTGATTGTGGACTTCAGGAAGAGCAAGTCAAGGGAACACACACCAGTCCTCATCAAGGAGTCAGCAGTGGAAAAGGGCGAGGAAACTGTCTAAGTTCCTGGATGTCAACATCTTCACACTTGAGTCAAACAGCATAGAAACAGGCCTTTTGGCCCAACCGGTCCATGCTGACCGAAATGCTCCATCCAAGCCAACAACCTTCTATTCTTATCCATGTGCCCCTCCTTCTGTTTGTACCTGCCTCAACAACTTCCTCATTCTAACCTTGTGTTTAAAAAAAAAATGCCCTCTTGTTCTCATTAAATCTCTTTTCTCCCCTTTGTTGACCATTCACCAATGGAAGCAGGTTAGGCAACTCTCAGTCAACCAAACCTCACACTTCACTGTCTCTGCACAAACAACGCAACCATGTTGAACCCAGGCAAAGAACTCAAGACATTAACCCTACCATTCCCTCTATACCAATACCCACTCAAACCACTCCTCCAATTTATAACACCGAAACAGAGATCTCCCATTGGCCAGATGATCATTACTTCTTCTCCCCTAGCATGGGGTTCTTCTTTGCAATAGTCTCTGGAGTTCTTGCCATTTATAGTCTTCCCTCATCAGTTCAAATGTTTCAATCTCATTAGCCCGAGGTCATCTGACTGACCTATGTTAGATTCCCATTGGATGTAATCCAAGGATTATGCAACTTCATGCCTTAGGTGACCTCTTTTGTTCTATTCAACTGTGGTTCAAACCAAGTCACAAGACACTGTCGAGTACACCAGCAGTGGAACAGGCAAGTTACCATATTATTACTTCTCATTTTGGAAATTTCCTACAAATGAAAGCAGCTATATGAAAACATCTGGACATCTACTTTATTGTGTCTAAAGATCTATTCTGGGTCTAACATATTGATGCAATTACACAAAAGGCACTACAGCAGCCGTATTTCAGGAGTTTGAGGATACTTGGTGTGTCACCTAAAGACTTTCACACGTATCACCGTTTGATGTGGAGGGCCACTGCACAGGATCAGAAAAAGCTGCAGAGTTATAAACTCAGCCAGCTCCATTATGGGTACTAGTCTCCCAGCTATTGATCATTAGGAACCACATCACCCAGGACATGCCCTTTTCTCATTGCCACCATCAGGGAGGGGATACAGGACACTGAAGATGCACACGTTTTAGAAACAGCTTCTTCTCCTCCAACATAAAACTTATGAACAGTCCATGGAACCATGAACAGTACCTCACTATTTACAGGAGCCCAAAGACAAAAATGTTTCAGAAACATCTTCTTCCCTTTTTAATTGTAATTTATATATTTTTTTCAAATTATGTGCTGCTGCTGCAAAACAACATGGCATATGCCAATGACATTAAACCTGATTCTGATTGCTAATGAAAGGGGTCAGAGCAAAACGGCCTAACGAGTTCAAGCTGACAGGAAGGCAACAGTAACACAAATAACCACGCGTAAAAAGGGGGTGTGCAGAGGAGCATCTCTGAATACACACATCAAACCTTGAAGTGGATGGGCTACAGCAGCACCACTTCGGGCTCCACTGAGTGTATGGATGGTGCAGTTGAAATTCTACTTATTTGAAACCCTAGGACATTACTTACGGTGGTCACTGCTTGATTCATTTCGCTTCATATTTTGCATTTCTTTCTTTTACGACCAATGACAGGAACTTTTTGAGGATTCTCAATCTATTTGCAAAAAGTTCCAAGAAAAGTTCTTAGTGTGAAGAAAGATAAATTATTTTCCTGGTGGTGTGCAAATTTGTCGTCAAGTCAGCCAATCTTAGTGCAGCAGTTGGGGTGATACAGATACCTCCATCGCCAGGCTAAGGTCAGGAACACAAGTAGCTCAGCTGGAGTTCCTCATCACTTAGTACATAGCGATCCAAATACTTAAATTCAATTTTCGAATGCATTCATACCAAGTTAGTAACATAGAAAAACTACAGCACACTACAGGCCCTTCAGCCCACAAAGCTGTGCCAAACATGTCCTTACCTTAGAAATTACTTAGGGTTACCCATAGCCCTCTATTTTTCTGAGCTCCATGTACCTGTACAGGTGTCTCTTAAAAGACCCAATCATATCCGCCTCCACCACTGTCACCAGCAGCACATTCCACACACTCACCACTCTGCGTAAAAAACTTACTCCTGACATCTCCTCAGTACCTACTTCCAAGCACTTTAAAACTGCCCTCTCATGCTAGCCATTCCAGCCCCAGGAAAAAGTCTCTTGACTATCCACATGATCAATACCTCTCATCATCTTACACACCTCTATCAGGTCACCTCTCATCCTCCGTCGCTCCAAGGAGAAAAGGTCGAGTTCACTCAACCTATCCTCAAAAGGCATGCTCCCCAATCCAGCAACATCCTTGTAAGTCTCCTCTGCACCCTTTCTATGGTTTCCACATCCTTCCTATAGTGAGGCGACCAGAACTGAGCACAGTACTCCAAGTGGGGTCTGGCCAGGGTCCTATATAGCTGCAACACTACCTCTCAGCTCCTAAAATCAATCCCACAATTGTTGGAGGCAAATGCACCGTATACTTTCTTAACCAGGCAACCTGCGCTGCAGCTTTGAGTGCCCTCTGAACCTCCACACTGCCAAGATTCTTACCATTCACACTATATTCTGCCATATTTGACCTACCAAAGTGAACCACCTCACACTTAACTGGGTTGAACTCCATCTGCCACTTCTCAGCTCAGTTTTGCATCCTATCAATGTCCCGCTGTAACCTCTTGACAGCCCTCCACACTATCCACAACACCCCCAACCTTTGTGTCATCAACAAATTCACTGACCCATCCCTCCACTTCTTCATCCAGGTCATTTATAAAAATCACGAAGAGTAGGGGTCCCAGAACAGATCCGTGAGGCCCACCACTGGTGACTGACATCCATGCCAAATATGACCCATCTACAACTACTCTTTGCCTTCTGTGGGCAAGCCAGTTCTGGATCCACAAAGCAATGTCCTTTGGATCCCATGCTTCCTTTCTCAATAGGCCTTGACTCGGGTATCCTGTCAAATGCCTTGCTGAAATCCATATACACTACATCTACCGCTCTACCTTCATCAATGTGTTTAGTCACATTCTAAAATTCAATCAGGCTTGTAAGGGATGACCTGCCTCCGACAAAGCCATGCTGACTATTCCAAATCATATTATACCTCTCCAAATGTTCATAAATCCTGCCTCTCAGGATCTTCTCCAACTTACCAACCACTGAAGTTAAGACTCACTGGTCTATAATTTCCTGGGCTATCTAGACTCACTTTCTTGAATAATGGAACATCTACAACCCTGCAATCCTCTAACCTCTCCCATCCCCGTTGATGATGCAAAGATTATCGCCAGAGGCTCAGCAATCTCCTCCCTCGACTCCCACAGTAGCCTGGGGTACATCTCATCTGGTCCCGGTGACTTATCCAACTTAATGCTTTCCAAAAGCTCCAGCATTCTCTTTCTTAATATCTACAGACACAAGCTTTTCAGTCCACTGTAGGTCATCCCTACAATCACCAAGACCCTTTTCTGTAGTGAATACTGAAGCAAAGTACTCATTAAGAACCTCTGCTATCTCCTCTGGTTCCATGCACATTTTTCCACTGTCACATTTGACTGGTCCTATTCTCTCACGGCTTATCTTGCTCTTCACATACTTGTAGAATACCTTGGGGTTTTCCTTAATCCTGTCCGCCAAGGCCTTCTCATGCCCCCCTCCGGCTCTAATTTCACTCTTAAGCTCCTTCTTGCAAGCCTTATAATCTTCTAGATTTCTATCATTACCTAGTTTTTTGAACCTTTCTTAAGCTCTTCTTGACTAGATTTACAACAGCCTTTGTACACTACGGTTTCTGTACCATACCATCCTTTACGTCTCATCGGAACATACCTATTCAGAACTCCATGCAAATATCCCCTGAACATTTGCCACATTTCTTCTGTACATTTCCCTGAGAACATCTGTTCCCAATTTATGCTTCCAAGTTCCCGCCTGATAGCCTCATATTTCCTCTTACTCCAGTTAAATGCTTTCCTAACTTGTCTGTTCCTATCCCTCTCCAATGCTATGGTAAAGGGCATAGAATTATCTCCAAAATGCTCTCCCACTGAGAGACCTGACACCTGACCAGGTTCATTTCCTAATACCAGATCAAGAACAGCCTCTCCTCTTGTGGGCTTATCTACATGTTGTGTCAAGAAACCTTCTTGAACACACCTAACAAACTCCACCCATCTAAACCCCTCACTCTAGGGACATGCCAACTGATATTTCGGAAATTAAAATCTCTCACCATGACAACCCCATTATTGTTACACCTTTCCAGAATCTGTCTCCCTATCTGCTCCTCGATGTCCGTTACTATTGGGTGGTCTATAAAAAAAAACCAGTAGAGTTATTGACCCTTTCCTGTTCCTAACTTCCACCCACAGAGACTCTGTAGACAAGTTGATGGTACTGGAGGGATTACATCCATACCCAAGAGTTCAAATAATAAATAAAAACAATTACTTAAACTTATGTGGCATATTTTCTCAACTTATCTAAAACAATCCAGTCAGTAAACTCATTTAAAAATACACAATAAGGGTTCATAAATCTAATATAAAGTGGATTAATCTCGAGACAACTCTGATGAAAAAGATCTCAACCAAAAATTTATCCAAAAATACCTCAAACATATGGCAGCAGTGCAATATTCATTCTAAGATGTATATTAAAATTATTGGCACAAGAATTATTTTAGTAGCTGGAAATGCTATGATGATTAACTAGTTGCCCAAGATTTAATTGGCAATGGTTAATCAATCATTTGTATGACTGCAAGTTGGGGTACTTCTTAACTTTGTTCCATAGGGCAATCTAATAGCTACAACTACATTGTGACAATTGACATTAACAATGGCCACTTTATAAAACATGACTGAAAGAATCAAAGATTTATAGTTCTTATTGCTTTTAAGTTTTAATATCTGGCATGTTCCTAATTTAACATTTAGAAATGTGATAACCATCTCTAGGTACAAGATTAGCATTTAGTTAGCATTTTTGATTGGTTAAACAGTAAAACTAATTAAAGCCATGAAGGATATTAATGTTTTTAAGAATTTGGAAATAGGGTGTTTTATCTAGGAATATGATCAGAACCCTTGCAGGCGGTGAGCAGGTGAAATGTCCACTCATAAAACCCAAATCATAAAGTGCACCAATATACACATCCCGAGAAAAATAATCCACTGTGCTTGGAGCTGGTGTTCTATAGCAGGCAATGGATGAACTTGCAAAGATTTATGAGGGAAACCTTCATGAAAGGAGCTGTCCTGCCAAGATCAGTAGAGACTATTAATAGTTGAGAATTAAAAAAAAGAAAATCTTTTTCAAATTCATGAAACTAGTCAGTAAAAGGAATATGATAATGGAAAAAAAATCAGATGTTAAATTCCTTCTTTGAGCAAGACTTTGAATAGAAGGGCCCTAGAGAATGATAGGGCGGCATTCTAGGACAAATGTCCTAATGTTAAAATATGGGAACCCTGAAAATATTTAAGTTTCTCCTTCAAGGAAAGCCAACTCCTTTTAAATCCTGTAATATCAATTAGACACTGCTGCAAAAGCATAGTGACGTGGTAGAATATTTATTTGGTACAGTAGCACCACTGCACCGCGAACACGCACCTGTATATTTATAATGGCATTGTACCATATTTTGACCCAATGACTAAATTGGAATAAGGGTGACTGACACAAGGTCAAGTAAAAATGAGCATTGAAACACTATGTGAACCACAATCATCTTATATACACGCGCACACATACACACACAATCCAGTCTATTTTAGTGTAATGTGAATGCAGTATTGAAGAGGTGCACTTTCCGCATTGAATGTCCTAAGCTAGGTTGAAGAGGACATCCTAATTTAGAATGCACCATTTCCCTCAAAGCATTACAGTTGTAAATGTGTATTAAAATTAATCTAGACACCATCAAAATCTCTTCTCCCCTCTATTCAACTTTAGAAAAATACTGAAGGAAAGGGAAAGAGGTTTTGATGGATGAAGGTATTTCTGTCCCAGGCACCCGTATGGCAGGCTAACTGTCAAGATTCTTGTATTCGCATTCATTCAGCATTTGCAACAAAAGCAGAACAAAAAAAAACCCACGCTGTATGGCACAATTTTCATGTTTTCCCTCTAGCACATATTTATCAATTTCAGTTTAACAAGAATAAAACTACAACCTGTTTTCTTTAAATTCCCAACATTTAAAAACAGGTTACTTCTACGAGTGAATTTTCTTGCATTTTTAAACAGATTAGAATTCAGCAGCATTGTAAAATATTGGCTTTTAACCTTCAAAATCTAATTATGATGCAAGAAGTGCTGAAGCACAATTTTTTTCTGAACACAAAGGCAATTTACAGATGCAGTTAACATTGCAATCCTGCAACGAGTGGCAGAAGTCCAACCAAGATACACTGTTGCTGCAAACCAGTTTCCGTCCGCTCAGTTGCTTGTTGTGGGAAAGCGCACGTCAATCAGAAAGTACATCTTTAAGCAATATTTCTTTTGCTATCTACAGTGCTCAAAACTATGTGTGTAAAAATAAATCTACAAAATAAAGTTGAACGTTATATCCAGTAACCAGATGAAACAACATTCAGTTAATGTTATTACAGATGTTTCTTTCCTCTCAAATACTGTAGCAAAGTTCCAATGACTTGATCTCATACAGCTTCTGTGGACTTTACTCAAATGCGTTGATGGTTTATTCCAATAATCACGATTACGTTCTATGTCCTTTTGTCAACCTGCAGATGCCCGATAGCCCAGGCACGTGGGAAACATTGCAGTGATGAGAAGTCTGAAGTTTGTGATCCACTGAAAGTGCTTGCACACACCCCAGAGGGGAAAATACAAATCACAACTACTTGTATATAAATGCAACAGAGATTCAGAATTTTCAAAATAATTTCTGCTTTTTTTATCCAGTTACTTCTACTTGGAATTAATTGGTTACAAATCCTGACACAGTAATTTAACAACAAACTGTCCACCCAAACCCCCAGGATGACATGGCACTTGCAAGGCTGAGTTACAAGAGCCACAGCACTATATTGGTATTGTCACAATAAAGTGACTCATTATTGCATTGTAAGATTTTGTGTGATCAGTTTGTCATGAATGCTCAGTACACCGCGACCATTCAGAAATATTACAACAGATCCCACTCTGGTCAAGTTAAGAGCATGGAGAGTGAGGATGAGACTTGAGTGATAAAGGGAGGGACTTGGATCAGGCAGTTGTGACATCATCTCAAAAGGGTAACACTGAATAGGGCAAGATTATATAGCTTCGATAGTGGTCACAATTGTAAAATGCTGATGTCAAGCTCACTACCTTCCTTACCACCCCCAACTGCACCGAGAAACTCTGGAATACAACAGATGATGCATCTGGAGTCAGAGGAGGGGCTGAAGAACTGCAATAATAGTTATTATAGGTGATAAGCACAAGAGCAGATTATCTTCAACCTCCAAGAGGTGCCTTATCACTCTGCTCAAAAAGTTAGAAGGAAAACACATCAACTCTGAACCTTATCAAATGACTGCAACAATTTACTTAAAAATTCAATAATCTCATTGATCAAATTTTCAAAAACATGTAGGCCACAAGTAATTTGGGGTAGAAGATGTCCAACAAAAAAATGGACAATTTTCTTTCACGCCTCTGAGGTTGTTTTCTATGTGCATTGGTTTTGTCAAAAGATTTCATGATTCAATTTGATCACAATGAAACCAAGAGTTTAAGAGTTCAGATGAAATTTTGTTAAACTGAGATTGTGTTTTACTCATTAATTTTTAAACAAAACAGAGACTTGCAACTTTAGCAATTTATTTTTTTTTTAAACAGATTACCTATCAAGTCTAAATGCATTTCACAACTAAATTAGTTATTCCTAAGACTGCAAGATAACAATTAGCTCCATTTAATTACGTAGATATACATGGGCATAGGTTTGTTTTCAAAAAGAGGCATTGCCAGATTTGTATCGACATCTAGAACCTTCTAACACATTTGGTTTTGGTAGGAAATTCAAAAGAATGATACTTTTTTTTTCTGATTTCTATTTTAATCATCAGGGCTGAAGTTATTGGACCAGTATATCATACACACAAAGGGCTAGGTGGATCCATGAGCTTTAAGAGACACACACCTCTGATTCTCTATGATCGGACATTGCTAGTAGGCTCAGGAATATCCAACAGAATCAGCAAAGTGCAGTACTCCATGGATTGGATATCCAAGTGTATTAAGGAGGCAGTAAATCAAACAGTAAAAAAATGTTTAAGACTGGATTGCAACTGGTGTAAATTTTAACCCTCTGAGCAAATTTTTTTGTTAATTCCATCTTCAACCAATCGATGGTCTTGATATTTTGCTGCAAACATGTTGATAAATGTCGACTTCTTACAGATGAATGTACATAAAAATGAGGTTGCTAAATGCAAACCAAGACAGACCAATGAAACTACAAGTCATATGACGTGCAGTGTACCACAAAAGATCCTTGGGGCATTTTACCACTTCTTTTATTAAAAAGTCTTCAGTTTTGCACAGGTCCGAAATTCAGACAAGTTACTGCAGTTTGAAAAGCAGATCATGGACCCAGTTAGTGGAGTTTTGATACTCCATGCCCAGAAATGCTATAAAATTATAAAGGGGTAGGAGAGGGGTTTCAAATATTTACTGCAAAACAGTAACATATACAATGCATTGCAGTATCATTGTGCTAATGAACCATCTGCAGCAATGGAATGTGAGTTTAGAAAGGAAAGCACGAGTGTTAACATCACGCACACTTGTGGCACTCATTATGGGGGGGAATTTCATTAGAATTTGTTCAGAATAAACTAAATGAGCAATATCAAGAAAATACCAAAATTAGGGCCAAATATCCAAAATGGCTGCTAACTTGCATTGCTAAAACATTTTAGTAATAATTTCAGTATATTAAGCCAAAATACTACTCCAATGATTACATTATTCACACCCCACAACAGTAAATTAAGATACCACAGTGCTTCCTATAACTTAAATTTTAGTTTCCTTTGAAATTGAAGTCCCGTAAGAGGAATTAGTGATGAACTTTGCTGCTTATTTACATGAGGTGTGTTTTAGAAGAGACAAGTATCTCGACAAGATTTGGTATATTGAGAGGAAACTGTTTCTTGTTCCCATATTGAAACCAAATTGGATTATCCACAAATGCACACTGACCACCCCCACCCTACTCCCCAAAGGGATACACAAGAGCCACACAAAAAAACAAGTGACTAGAAATATCTTGTCTATTTTCACATATGTACCAGTGATCACTGCTTTTAGAGTCTGACACCACTCCAAATTTGCATTTCCAAGCAGCTCACGAACAACCAGTTTAATGGATGAATAAAACAAAATAATGCATACATACCTCCTAAAACGTTATTTCCTTGACAGGAACTGGTTTGGGGGGGATCACTGATGTTCACAAAGCAAACAGCACTGCTCTGCTTTTTACTAATATGTATATGGGTACCACCACTGTAATAGCATTGTAATGTATGGCCAGTGCATTAAACACAAGTTTCTGCATATAAACATGCACAATGCAAATAAGCCCCAGCACTCACTGAGATACAGAAAGTGCCTCATCACTCTAGCCTCCAGGTGCATGAGTGAGTTTTCCCAATGATCCAGTCTGACCCAATGGATCTGAGAAGGCAGATGAAAACACCATGTGGTAAAACGCACAGTGGAAAGAACAAATAATGCACCTAATTGGATGATGAATGTGTAACCAGGGCCTGTTTAATAAAATGTAGTCAAACACAGTATTTACTCAACTGCCATCTCACTAATCACCAGCAGCAGCCTCGCTTCTAAACAATTTTCCTTAAAACAAAAAAACCCCACAAATTTTCCTTCCCCACCCTCCCAAAAAAGGCTGAACCCATTTGCTGATTCAATGGGTCCCCACTTCCCTTTAACTGCTTTAAATAAAAGGCAACTGGAAAAAAAACAGTAGAATCAATGGGAAATGAGCATATAAAGTGGTCGTCTCGTGGCATTAATGATACTCGTGCTGCCTGTTTTTTTTTGTGGAAGCATTCTCAAAGCTGTTAAAAACTTTCAGTCCAAGAGTCTGAAACCAATTCAAACTCCAAAAACAGTTGCATTATCCAAAGTAACTTTATGACGTGCTGTGCTTGGGACAAAGACAGGAGAGGAAAGCCCATGATTCACTTGGTTTGTCCAAGCAAGAAATGTTTTTTAAAAAAAAGTAAAGAGGAACAAATTAGCTTTCAAGATACTCTTAAATAACAGCAGTTTTACCAGAGTACTTTGAAAAGCACAGTATAAATTTAATGTTGTGCTTCCAGTATTTAACGTTTCCAATGAGTTTCAGGTCAGAGACAATCTCTCTTAGCATAGCCAATTCTGGCCATTTGGATTTTAGATGGCAAAGTTTTAAATCGCATTGCTGGTAAAAAGACGTGAATGAAAAAAAACCTGATTATTTCAAAATAAATTATTTCTGAGTTACTAAGTTATGGCAGCAGACAATGCTCTGAGAATTTGACATCGTCTGCTCAAACTCCACTCAAAAACCTTTGGGGGAAGAAATGTGGTAACACTGAACAAGTGCTCTCGTGTAGGCAACAATTTTTGACAGAGGCATTACATATGGCCTAGGTAGGACTAAAAGAGGTATAACTGTCTCTAAGTTTGTAACATACAAAACACAAAAGAAAAATTTCTCAAGTAAAAATCAGCCATTTTTTTTCCTTTTCAAAATGATTGAACTGAAGAGAATCCATAAGCAACTGCTCAGACGTGACAAGCTCAGCTGGTTCCCCGTGCTTCCAAGGAGGAGTGAGGTGGAAGGGAGGGGCAGAAAAGGGGTGACCAGGCTGTTGCCAGGGTTACAAGTAGTCAGGAGGGCGACATCAAGGCTGGGCCCCAGCAGTGGCAGGAACCGGCGTCCCGAGGGTATTGGTAGCAGAGATGACTGGCGAGCCAGCTAGGGGTCCCAGTGGTGAAGAGGTTGGCATTGCAGATATCCCTGTACAAGAAGCATATTGAATAAAATTAACCTCACAAAGGAACAAAAGCTTTTTGTGCAGATTTAAACTGAGTGGACGTCAACCAAGTTGCTAACGGCACTGGAACTGACCTGACATCATACTGGCTGAGCTGATTGGAGTGCTGCCTGTTGGCATGTTACCACAGGAGCCCATTCGGGATTGGTCTTTCACAATTGGGTCTGCAGGATAAAGCAGAATCAAAGCTTGGTACAAGCATTCATTATTTATACAGAATTTTCTTGAAAAGACATGATCAGCTTTGAAGATATGTCTAATTCAAGACTATGATAAAAGTCTTGTTTAAATAAAAATCCATTCCTTGTTTCCAGTAAAGATGCAAAGAGAAAATTTAGACTCATATTCACTTATTTATCATAGTACATTGAAACATACAGTGAAATGTGCTGTTTGCATTAACAACCAACACAACCTAAGGATGTGCTGGGGGCAGCCCATAAGTGTCACCACACATAGAATGTCCACAATGTTCACAGAACAACACAAGCAACAATAACAGAACAGCAGCAACAAAACAATCTCCTTCTCTCTCTCACCAACACACCCCCCCCCCCCACCACACACACAACCCTACTACCCCAGGGCAGGCCACATCCGGACCTCCAACCTCCATTGCTTGTAGGAAATATGCATTAAGTTCCCTCCTACATTCTCATTCATCCTCAGCAACAGAACTCACTTTCATCCTATGCCTCAGTGGCTTAAACTCAAACAGAATAGTGGAAAAGTGTCCTTCCCACTACAATTTAGAACAATCCCAGTAAGCAGAGTGAACAGAACTTACAAAAATATGGGTGCTCCATAGCTTCCCTTGCTGTTAAGCGTGTTTGATGATCATATCGTAGCAGCTTATCCAAGAAATCCAGTGCTTCTGAACTGACAAGATGCTGATTCTCACTGTGGACAAAGCGTTCCCATCTTTTACGGGAATGTCTGAAACAAATAGAATGGTGTATTCAATTTTTGTCTTACAATTATGAAACAAATTTTGTCTGGACATTCTGGTGAGGCACTACATAAATTTCTTGCTAATGAATAATTAATCGTTTCATTTTAAACACAAACAAAAGGGGTGTTTACTAACCTGCCCAGGATGTCATTAAACCGAGGGTCCAGCTCAATGTTGTACTTGTCAATGTAGTCATATAGGTCTTCTGTGCCTAGCACTTTAGCTATTCTGACCAACTTCAGCAACAGAGGGAAAACAAATAGAAATAATTTGGAGGAAAGATTATACAGTGAGTCAGACCACAAGTGTTAACTCTAATGGAAACAATGCTATCACTAAGAAAACACACCGAAGGGATGCAATGATTTTGTTATCAAATTAATATCCTTTACTGACCGTGCCATCAGAGACATAAACCTATTTTCTACAACATATTACCAGTTGTGCTTTGTAACTTCAGTCATTGCTTCACTAGTTCTAACAATGCACTCTTGCATACTCAGTGTAACACCATCCATTCACTGGTGTTAAAGCAACAATCTTTTGAACATATTGCAATTTCTAGGGTGTGCCTGCATTCCAAGTATGAAGTCTTGAGACAGTCTCAATGTGGATTGAAATGTTAAATAGATTAAGCAAATCCACCATAACTATAGTTAATCATGGGATTGTCAGTGATGTCACATCCTGATTTAGTTTGGTTTTACAATATATTAAAGCAACGAGGACAATTTGAATTTCAATGATACATGAAATAGCAATTTAAGGTGTCCCCCACATCAGAGGCTATGCAATCGGCACTGATCTGGGCCGACAATTACGTGCCGGGCGGCACCTAATTAATTAGCATGTTTATTTCGCCTTTTTTCTTAAAGATGTGCTCTGTGCGTCCCGGCTATCGCTGTACCCCTGCATTCTCCGCAGATCGGTATTGGTTCGTTGCCCGGAGGGTGGGAGCCACTGCACCACCCCAACCTCCGACGACTCAGCCTAACACACCATCATCAGTGTGCTCGGCGCTGTCCCAATTCCGGTAAGTAATACTACACTGTACATACATCACTTCTACTTTATATCGGCTGTGTATTTTTACGTGTTATTTGGTATGATTTGGCAGCTTCATAGCTTAAAGGTTACTGGAGCGCTTGCGCCGTGTTTTTGCCGAGAGCGCTTGCATGAGATTTTCGCTACAGAGAACAGTTCAGGCAATGATTGTGGAAAAGTATTTCTACTTTATATATAGGCTGTGTATTTATCATATCGTTCTTGCTTTTACTATATGTTACTGTTATTTTAGGTTTTGTGTTATTTGGCATGATTTGGTAGGTTATTTTTGGGTCTGCGAACACTCACAAAATTTTCCCACATAAATAAATGGTAACTGCTTCTTCGCTTTACGACATTCCGGCTTACAAACTGTTTCATAGGAACGCTGTACCTTCGGATGGCGGGGGAAACCTGTGTGTGTGTGTGTGTGTGTGTGTGTGTGTGTGTGTGTGTGTGTGTGTGTGTGTGTGTGTGTGTGTGTGTGTGTGTATAAAAACCCTTCCTACGGAACAGGAAGTGACAATTTAGATAAGGGTAACTCCCCCCCCCAAATAATTTAAGAATCAACCAGATACTGCTGTTTATTTGGGAGGAGGGAGAGGGAACGGGGGTGAGGGGGAAGAAGAGAGATAGTTACACTTCCTTTTAGACAAGTCAGCCTCAATTGGCAGATTGTCTTATTCATCCAAATCTATTTTCTAACTTGCCTCGGTAAAGGACTTCATAGACATCAGTTCAAAACACTTTCTCCACCTGCAGGGTGAGATGTTTTCTACACCCAACTTGGGATTTTAAAATCTTCAATGTGTCACATTCTTTTAGCAATGTTTTAGGGAGGTCAAACTAACGTATCAAGGTAAAGGAAGATTTGGTTTCCAGTGATAAGACAGAAGAGGCAGAGCTTGTGTCAGTGAACAAATGAACAACAGTTAATGCCAGTGGGTATAAAAGGCAGCAAAAAATACTGTCTGAATTCTTTATGAAAACTTATAATTTACAAGACCCTAGTGACATATTTCATGGAACTATTTATATAATTTTGATATACAATGTATAACTAAACTCCACAGTACATAATTTATGTTCACAACCTAATAACACACTATAACTATGTCAGATGTTACAGTATCAGAATCCTGTACCTTATTAATCATAATGTCACACTAATCATTCCTCTGCAATGGAGTTTTAATTTTTAGTCTGAATATAACACCATGTAGAACAATCAAATTACTTCAAACTGAAAGCAGGGAAATTCCATTAAAGGGAATAGGCACCTGATGGATAATAAGGCCTTATGAACCACAGAGTGGGTAAATAAATATTAGGATATTGATCAACTAGTATTTTATTAAATTGTCTGTTGAGACCAAGATTAACCAATTTCAACACTACCTTCCTGGTTGGGGTTGGCTGCAGTGAATGAAATGATCTTTTGCGAAAGAGAACTAGATCACCCCGTGAACTTTTATTACTACAAAGTGCACTGTCTTCCAACAAGGAGCTTGTGGTTAATTACCCCAACCTGACGGAGACCAACACTACAAGTTCTACCAACACACATTTGGTAATCTTGATTATTCAACAAAGATGAATGCACATGGGCTGAATGTAAAGCCATTAATGGACAGGCATTAGACCCAATCAATAGCATATGGTAGTACCCAAAAGACATACTTTTCAAAATAGGACCTTGTAAAAAGTGGTGTTCTTACCTGATCATAATTGTCATGGCCATGGAAAAATGGTTCTTTTCTGAATATCATGCTAGCAAGCATACAACCTAAACTCCACATGTCTAGACTGTAATCATACATCTGCAATAAATCAAGCAAAATAACTTTACTGCAGTGATAATTAGAGTACTATTTGAAAAATTGATACAAAAAAACTTATCAACCCACTTCCAAAAGAATTTCAGGGTACGAGCATTGTGCAAAATATCCCAAAGCTTGAAGTGACAAATGAATAGTATTGTTCACCCAGCTGATTTTTTCCTGAACAATAATTTGATTCACGCATTACAACAATTAGCCTGGGTTCAAGTGCTAAACTGTATCCTGTAGGAAAATGATTGCCAAAGTTCTGATGCACAGAGAATTCTAAATTAACAAATTTTCCATCTATTACATCACTCAGCTACTATCTTTTCTTAATATCTCCTTTTGGAGTTGCTACATTTTATTAGAGGCTGGTTGAATTGGAATTATTCTGGTATAAAGGTCACCCTGAGTTATGAACACTCAACTTCTAGACACCCATATGAACTAACTTTTCGCTGTTCCAGTCGGTTAGAATCAGGTTTAATATCGCTGAGGCATGTTGTTCCTCTGCAGCAGCAGTAAAAAAAACCATACATTACAATAAGTGTATCATACAGTGGTGCTAGAAAGTTTGTGAACACTGTAGAGTTTTCTCTATTTCTGTTTAAATATGACCTAAAATGTGATCAGATATTCACGTCAGTGCTAAAAATAGACAAAGAGAACTTAATTAAATAAAAAATAACAAAAAACATAGTTCATTTACTTATTGATCCAATATTACATGTACTTGTTGGAAAAAATGTGTGAACCTTTGCTTTCAGTAACTGGTGTGACCACCTTGTACAGCCACAACTTCAATCAAAAGTTTCCTGTAACTGATCAGTACTGCACATCAGTTTGGAGGAACTTCAGGCCACTCCTCCTTACAAAACTGCTTCAACTCTGGGATGATGGTGGGCTTCCTTTCATGAATTGCTTGCTTCAGGTCCTTCCACAACATTTCTATTGGATTAAGGTCAGGACTTTGACTTGGCTATTCCAAAACATGAATTTTCTTCTTTTTAAATCATTCTGTTGTTAATTTACTTTTGTCTTTCAGATCATTGTCTTGTTGCATTATCCAACTTCTATTAAGCTTCAGGTGATGGACTGCTACCCTGACATTCTCCTGCAAAATGTTTTGATACAATTTTGAATTCATTGCTCCCTCAACAATTGTAGCAAAGCAGTTCCACACTATGATGCTCATTCCACCATGCCCCTTTTTCCTCCAAACATAGCATTATGCATTTCTGCCAAAAAGTTCATCTTCTCCTGAACAACAATTTGATTCAAGCACTACAACAATTAGCCTGGGTACAGAGGAGATGTCAGGGGTAAGTTTTTTTTAAACGCAGAGAGCGGTGAGTGTGTGGAATGGGCTGCCGGCAATGGTGGTGGAGGTGGATACGATAGGGTCTTTTAAGAGACTCCTGAGGGCTATGGGTAACTCTAGGTAATTTCTAAGATAAGGACATGTTCAGCACAGCTTTGTAGGCCGAAGGGCCTGTATTGTACTATAGGTTTACTATGTTTCTATTTTTATGTTTTGTCTTATCTGTCCATAGAACATGGTCGAAGAAGCGCTGTAGAACATCGACGTGATCTTTTGCAAACTTGAGACATGCAGCAATATTGTTTTTTGGAGAGCAGTGGTTTCCTTGCATGACAACTATTCTTGTTCAATGTTTTTCTTATAGTGGACACATGAACAGAGAACTTAACAAGTTCCAGAGATTTCTGCAGGTCTTTTGCTGTTACTTTTGGGTTCTTTTTCACCTCCTTCAGCAGTGCACGTTCTGCTCTTGCTGTGATCTTTGCAGAATGCCCACTCCTAGGCAGAGTAGCAATAGTACTGAGTTTTCTCCATTTGGAGACAATTTCTCTTACTGTGGACCAGTGAACACTCAGGTCTTTAGAAATGCTTTTGTAGCCTTTTCCAGCTTCATGCATCGCTACAATTCTTCTTCTAAGGTCCTCTAAAAGTTGCTTTGATCAAGGCATGGTGCACATAAACAGATCTTTCTTGAGAGGAGCAGGCTCCGTCAGTAACCTGACTTTGTATGTCATTTTTATATATAGGACAGGGCATCTCTACAATCCACACCTCCAAGCTCATCTCATTGACTGGAACACCTGACCCCAAATAGCTTTTGTAGAAGGCATTAACCCAGAGGCTAACATACTTTTTCCAACAAATACATGTAATATTGGATGATTTTTCTCAACAAATAAATAAATGAATATAATTTTGTGTTATTTATTTAAATGGGTTCTCTTTATCTAGCTTTAGGACTTGCATGAAGATCTGATCACATTTTAGGTTATATTTAAATTCTACAAGGTTCACAAACTTTCTACTGCCACTGTATATGCATACACACACAAAAATGAAAATAAATAAGCAGTGAGTATAAATAGTGACAAAGTATTCACGGGTTGATTCATTGCAGGTGGTGGAGGGGGAAGAAGCTGTTCCTAATCTGTTGAGTGTGTGTTTCCAGGCTTCTGTACCTCCTCTTTGATGGTAGTAATAAAAAGGAAGTATGTCCAAGGTGATGGGGGACCTGAAGGGACTTCTTGAGGCACCATCCTTTGGTGGTGTCGTCAATGGTGGAGAGGCTAGTGCCCTTGACAAAGCTGGCAGATTTCGCCGCCTTCTGCAGCTTTTAACTGACCCTGTGCAGTGGCTCCTCCATACCAACGTTAAGATAATCATTATTTATTGTAAAATGTAGAAGCACCTAAACCTCTTAGAATTCTTAAAACTCTCAGAATACTTCTAAGTTTTAACTAGATAAATCAACTGTACAATCAGACTGTTTTAATCATCTATTTTAATCATCCCATGATCTTTATTTTCTACCATTGATGATATCAGTGGCATGTGATATATCTAGTATGCGGAGATTACAGTGTTAAGTTTTCTGTTGCAATCACACTAGCTCACATGATACTTGTAGAATAGAATGCAAGTTCACCCACAAGGTGGCCCAAGTTGAACTAAAACTTGAAAAAGAACCTGAAGATTTTTGCACTACATTTCACATCTAAAGTTTACATATCAAAATAGTCATTTTAAACAAAAGCAAAATAAAGAGCTACAAATATGACAAAAAACAAGAAAATTTGCTGGAAGTACAATGAAAGTCAGCAGCTGCAGTGTTTTGAAGTCAGGTCACTGACCTGAATCTTAATTTTTGTTTCTGTTTTTGGATCATCTGAGCATTTCTATTTACTTCATACCAAAGTCATTTACTTGTATACTAAAGTGCAAAACAGTTACAATCCAACAAAAATTATGGTCAGTGTAATTTAATTCAGGAGAGCAGTATTGACATTTCAAAATGTTGTTTGTCCTCACCTGATAATCTACAAGTAGTTCGGGTCCCTTGAAGTACCTGGAGGCCACTCGAACATTGTACTCCTGGCCAGGGTGGTAGAATTCTGCCAGACCCCAATCTATCAGCCGCAACTGGTCAAAGATAAAACAAATCACAGATTGTTACAGAAGGCATTTTCATCTGATTAGATAAGAGCAAATCATTGAAATAATTAGAATCGAGGGATTAACATACTCCACTAGACTCCATCAAACCTCAAAACCTTTGCAAAAGTTGCACAGGCATTGCAGGAACAGAGTACTCTGCCCTATCAGTTTTCAATTTTCATATCCAAGCCTTTAAGTGCTTTCAATGCCAGCTTACATGCAGAGCATTTGTCAGCTGCTGGACCACAGGAGATAACATGGACTATTCAATCCTTTGCTCAAATGAGACCCACACAAATACATCTGCCAGCAGGGATCAGTGGATGGCAATCAAAGCAAAAAAAAAAAACCCTCAGTGAATCCTCCCACTTTTCTCTCCTGGCCTTCCAAAGATCAACTATGGTATCCTTACTGATTCTCTCACCTGCAGTAACAGAGAGGTCTTACCTTCAAAACTATACTGAAATAGAACGTTACATCTATCAGAATTTAGTAAGCTCCAGCATTACCCATGATCAGTGAGGTGCCTGACTATATTTATTAAATCTACAGCACTTTCACATCAATAACAATTTGCCCAGAAGAATGAATATAGTAGCACAACCACCCACACTTAGATAGTTGAATTGGTCTTACTTCTCACTTCAACACAGGTACAGGTAACCAGCATAGAATTCAACGCCAAATTTCACAAGGACAGATGCATCCAACCAGTCATCTCTGCACATTCCTCATTTACTTCTCGAAACATGCGCAAATTGTGACATTTCAATACTTCAAATGAACATTCCAAACTCAAAATTCCCAGGTATATCTTCACATACAGAACAGTCCACCAGGAACAGAGTATTGGCAGCTGAACCAACTCTAGACTCATTACATCAGGTCACACAGACAAGGAAACCTCCTGCTCATTGCCTAACCTCCTTCAACTGACGAACAACCTGGAAAAACCACTAAGTATAGCAGAGACTGAGCCAGGGATAACAGTGTGTTTTAGCGTAAAGTTGACAAACCAAATTCAAATCGGAATGACAGAACTTGACATATAATTTGACCACAGCCTGTACATGCATCTGTTCCAAAGAGCATTGACGGGAAAAGACCTTGCCATAATTCTTACATTGAGTCCTTTCATGAAAAGGACACCAGCTGTAATATATGGTTCCCCTAAATCAGAATTCAGAGCAGATCTAGCCTCTAAAATCTAACCTTCCTTGAAGTTAATACAAGGATCAGCAGCAGAACCATCTTCCACCACAATAACAGCAGGGTTGGGTAAAGTCATGTATCAAGGCAACAGGCCCTTCAACCTAATGAGCCCATGCTATCAGGCCAGTCCTGTACTAACCATTATGCTCTCTGCTCCTCCATATTAGGTATCATATCACTCAATTCTACCGTTCACCCACACTTTAAGGATAATTTAAGGTGATCAACTGATCTACCAATAGATTGGGGTGTGGGAGGAAATTGGAACTCTCCAAGCAAATCCACATGATCACAGGGAAATGCACACAAACTGCACACAGTTTTGGAAGCTGGTAGTGAACCTGGGTCACCTGAGCTGAGGAAATAGCCATGCTCCCCTTACTTTTACTATCAAGCCAAGAGAACCACCATGATGAGTGTACAAAAACATGCCAGATATAATCCCAGGCATTCCTTCAAAAAAAAATGTGCCAACCTTGTGAAACTACAATACAGAGGAGGAAGGTGGGTGAGTGGGGTAGCAGGGAATGAAGTAAGCTAGGAAGGTGCAGGTGGAAGAGGTAAAGACCCGAAGAAGGAAATCAATAGGAGAAGACAGTGGGTATTCGAAGAAAGGGAATGGGGAAGGATTAGGGAGGTGATGGCAAGTGGAGAAGGGGTGAGAGGGGAAACAGAATGGAGAATATCAAAGAGGAGGAAGGGGGTGAGAAACTTCACGGTCAGAGATGAGTCTTCAATTAATGCACTCCACAAAAAGTGATTAATACTCTGACTAGATAAGCAGATTAGCATGTCACTATCTCTTGATTTCTCAAGCAAAGCTTTTCCAGCATCCACAAGCCAAAATAAAATCAGAAACACACTCTTCTTGATGAATGCAACTCCCATCAATACTCAAGAAGCTTGGCACCATCCAGGACTAAACAGCTCATTTGATCAGCAGCCCATCTCTAGCTTAATCAGTCATTTCCCCAGTCATCTCACAGAATGCTGACTGGCAGCAACTCATTAAGGTTTCCAAAGTACTTTATAAAACAATAAACTCCAGCCTTGCAGCTAAGTGCAAGGGAACACTGCTTCCTTCAAGCCATACATCATCCCTAATTGATCAGCACCACCAAACATTTCTGTGCCAAAACCCTGCAACTTCCCTAACAGGCAATGTCAAATCACCTTCATCTGCAATGCAGCTGTGTGAAGTGGCAATTGACCATCATCAGCTTCTCAAGATGTCCAACAAATACTCCTGCTAGCAACGGGAACATTTTTGCATGAGAAAAATACAGCTGTGACAGAAGTTTTGTATACAGGTGTCCCCCGCTTTTCGAACGTTCGCTTTATGAAACCTCACTGTTACGAAAGACCTACATTAGTACCCTGTTTTCGCTAACAAAAGGTGTTTTCACTGTTAAGAAAAAAGCAGCGCACGATAAAAGGCAGCACGCGCCCCGAGCAGCCGCTCTCCCCCGGATTCAGAACTGCATTCTCGCCGGCATTGCTTAAACACGTGCCTGTGAGCAGCCGTTTGCAAGTTGAGTTCTATGGTATAGGAAAAGCCTGAAAGAGCTCGTACGGGTGTTACACTTAGCGTAAAACTAGACATAATTAAGCGTTTTGATTGTGGTGAACGAAGTAAGGACTAAGTGAGTTTGGCTTGTGGAAGCTGACGAAGATGATGTTGAAGAGGTTTTGGCATCGCATGACCAAGAACTGATAGATGAAGAGCTGATGCAATTGGAAGAGGAAAGGTTAACAATCGAAACCGAATGAGTAATGATAAAGTACGACTTTAATTTTGAAAGGGTACGTCGGTTTAGGGGGTATTTGCAGGATGGTTTGAGTGCTTACAAACAACTGTATGATAGAATAATGCATGAGGCTCAGCAGTCAAGCAAGCCTCCCGCCTTCCACATCAGCCACAGCAGATGATGAACCTCAACCTTCGACATCGAGGCGGGCAGTCACAGGAGAAGATGAGCTGCCTGCTCTAATGGAAACAGACGACGAGATGACACCCCAGTGTCCCAACACCCAGGCCACAGACAGATACCGATTCGCGGAGATTTGTCGGCCCAGATCAGAGGCGATGCATTCAGCAATCGGCACTGATCTGGGCCAACAATTACGTGCCGGGCGGCACCTAATTAATTAGCATGTTTATTTCCGCTTTTTTCTTAAAGATGTGCTGTGTACCTCCCGGCTGCCGCTGCATGCTTCGCAGATCAGTATCGGTTGGCTGCCCGGAGGGTGGGGGCCACTGCACCACCCAAACTCCGATGACTCAGTCTAACACACCACCATCAGTGTGCTCTGAGCTTTCCCCAATTCCGGTAAGCGATACTACACTGTACATACATTATTTCTACTTTATATCGGCTGTGTATTTTTACATGTTATTTGGTATGATTTGGCAGCTTCACAGCTTAAAGGTTACCGGAGAGTGCTTGCGCCGTGTTTTTGCCGACGGCACTTGCATGAGATTTTCGCTACGGAGAACAGTTCAGCCAATGATTGTGGAAAAGCATTTCTACTTTGTATAAGCCGTGTATTTATATCATTCCTGCTTTTACTATATGTTACTGTTATTGTAGGTTTTGTGTGTTACTTTGCATGATTTGGCAGGTTATTTTTGGGTCTGTGAACGCTCACAAAATTTTCCCATATAAATAAATGGTAGTTTCTTCTTCACTTTACGACATTCTGGCTTACGAACTATTTTATAGGAACGCTCTACCTTTGGATGGCAGGGGAAACCTGTAACTACTTTTTATAGGTAATAGCGGTTTTTATTTGACTAAATGTAGATTAATAAATCTAGTTTAAAGTTGATTTAATGGGCACTAATAAGCCTTCCAATGAATTTTACACCAAAGAAACGTTTATTCCTCATAGTCCATAATTTACCGTTTTCACAAAATTATTCTTGATCCCAATAAAGAGGCGTCTCCAAAGATACTCAACAACAAATTAAAGGCAACGGGTTGTCCTTCCATGCATATTACTTAAAATGTTTCCTTGGCTGGTATATCAGTAAGAATTTTGATTTGTCCTAATTTCCAAACCTTTCACTCTGGCTAAAAACTCAATTCTTTTACTAATCAATTAAAGTTTGACTTTGTGCAAAAATTGGGACAGGAAGACATAATAAACAATTTGCCAATTTTCCCCATACAGATATATACTCTTAATTATATCAACTATATTTGGAACCTCATTATTTACAAAATCAAACAAAGAAATAACACAGCAACCTTTCTGTTACCTTTCTGTGCTCATGGTCGATCATAACATTGTGTGGTTTCACATCTCTGTGCATGATTCCCATACTGTGACAATAATCCAGGGCCTGCAAACAGAGGTTGATTTTTAGATGTAAACAGGAGTCCCATTAAGATTTCAACCTATCAGTAGCTAAATTTAGTTAATTCTTCTGGCATATCAAATATCTTGAACCACCAATTTGGGTGCCTTTCCCCATACAATTCAACCAGAAAGTCCTACTCTATGTCTGCAATTTAGAAAATTATGACCAAAAAGTCACCAAGATATCATCGAAGATTCCCTATCCAAAACTTCTCCAAGTTTATCATAGGTCAAGTGAGCACATCTCCAAACAGAGTTATCGCTGGAAAGCATCCATCATCCAGACCATGCTCTTTTCTCGCTGCTGCCATCAGGAAGTTACAGGAGTCTCAGGAACTACACCACCAGGTTCAGAAACAGTTATTACCCCTCAAATATCAGGCTCTTGAACCAGAAGGCTGTCCGGACTAATGAATACCCTGCCATGACTGAGGTCTCATCACCAGGACAGCAAGCTGTTTGCTGCACTGTTGAGTGTTTACTGTTTACCTGTGCTGTGCAATATCTGCATTTTGAATTATATTTATTAACTTGCGGTAATATTTTGTTTTATGTGCTGTGCATGATGTATGTTTTGTGGGTGCACTGCGGTCCAAAGGAACATTTTGTTTGATTGCATATATGTACAGTTAGATGACAATAAACTTGAACTTGATTAAAGCAAAGAGGCATCAGAAGATGATTTCATTAAAGGCATTACCTTAAATGAAGGTTTGAATTTCTGTATGTAGATTAAAAAGAAAATGCAACTCATTCCCCAGAAAACTCTAGTGAACTTGCTATCTATTTACAGAGCTGCATACTAACAGATAAACTTCTGGCAATGAGTAAAGAAAGAATTTCAAATGAATATGGTAAAAACTATTCCTAGGAGACAATTATTCCTGAATATTACAATGTTGCAATGGAGAATGCATTTAGAGATGTGCCCTTAGAGATACTGCCCATCTGCAATTCACAATTTAAATGTTATTTCTAGAATTTCACCGATTAAGTAATTCAGCTTACAGCTGTGAAGTGCAGCGAAAGTGTGAGCCAAGACTGCAGATACTTGGCCCTTGACAAAGGGAGAATTGCTCCATAGATCATGCTCCTTTATCATGTTTAAACAGCCTCACTTTTCAATTGGTAGTTGAGCATTGGTATGCAATCTTTCAACTAGCAAGGGAGACTTTGGCCAACTTCTTGAAAACTATGACATCAAACTAATGTTTGTGCATGAAAATTAACTAAAATTCCCCATATTTCTGATCAAGAGTCTTCTATCTGAAAAATTCACCCAGTTCCTCTTTCCACCTACGCTGCCTGACATGTTGAGTGCTTAGCATTTTTTTAAAAAATTGTCTTAGTGCACAATTTTGACACTCCCTGTCCTACATCAAACCACTTCAACGCTACATGTGCTTCATTCAGCATGTCAAGATCGTGAAAGCCTTTTTGTACTGAATGCTCAGGAAGGAATCTGAGTGGTTGACATCCATCATCTGAACCTGCAAATTACAATTTTGAAGACTTAGTTTGTTTAAAAGGCTGCAGTTCAGTTGATTAATTCAATGGTGAATCAACGTAATCATTCTTATTTAATGTGTCCCTAAACTTTGCAGTGACATTATATTTAGATCTTCAAAATCGGCTGTAAATCTGTCCTGGTAATCAATTATTGATTTCTTATCAAGCCATCTAGCAGTAATGACATCCGAATCAAAAATTCTGGTATGGAAAGCAATTCTAGTTTGAATCCACAACTGAAACAAATGCCTCAAATGATCCCCTTAATACTGTAGTCAGCTCAGCATATGCCTTCAGGGAAATTATTTATTCTGGGAGATTGACAATCAGGAGTTATTAGTTTATGTGGTGCAAGCATTCTAGTTTTCACCCTGTTTCAAATATCTTATCCTTTAAAACAGAATAATATTTGTCAACATACCTTCAAAATCTCGTACATGTAGAACCTTATATCATAATCTGTTAAGGTCTGGTACAGCTGCTGTAGGGAACACATCAAAAAAAAAATTAACATTGTCAATTCAGCTGGTAGTATTTGACTGCAAGATGCAACACAACTTGAGCACAGATCAATGATAAAACAAACAAGAGAAAATCTGCAGATGCTGGAAATCCAAAGCAACACACACAAAATGCTGGAGAAACTCAGCAGGCCAGGCAAGCTATGGAAAAGAGCAAACAGTTGACATTTTGGGCTGAAACCCTTAATCAAGACTGGAGAAAAAGATGAGAAGTCAGAGCAAGAAGGTGGGTAGGAGGGGAGAAAGCAGGGATCATAGTCTACTAAGTGCCAGTCCTAATGATGGGTCTTGGCCCGACACATCCACTGTTTGCTCTTTTCCATAGATGCCGCCTGGCCTGCAAAGTTCTTCCATCATTTTGAGTGTTTCAATGATAAAACATATCTCAACTCCATATAAATGGTTAGTAAAACTGAGCGAAGCATAGCAGTAGATATTAAACCCCTTAAAAGGTGAGAGAGTTGGATGGACAACACACAGAAGCTTCAGGTGAGCAAATTCACAATCTTAGTTAAAATATAAACAAATATACATGAGCATTTCTCGTAGAAGTCGCGGTGTCTCCTCAGGGCAAGTTAAATCGATTGTCATATGTTCACAAGTACTGTGAGGTACAATGAAAAGGTGCTTGCAGCAGTATCATAAGCATGTAGGTATAGACAACACACAGAATATAAATTACTTAACTCCTACAACTAGCTTTCCCAAAAAGTTCGACAAATGGCAAGATCAATAAAAATGTTGAGAATTGCTACTTCAAGCAAAAATTTTGAAAAGATGTGGTAATACATTTATATATAAATTAATACCTTAACTGAGATTGTGGATAGGTATGGCGCTTGTGGAAGAGTTTTAAATTGGAGCAGTGCAAATTACGAGGACATTAGGGAGCAACTAAGCAGAATTAATAGGGAACACCTTTTCTCTGGCTAATCCATATCAGACATGAGGATGGTGCTTGAAGATGAACGGCTGAGTACAGGAAAGGTATGTTTCTGTTAGAAGAAAGGACAGGGATGGAAAGATAAGAGAACCATGGCTGTCCAGAGAGATGATAAATCTAGTCAAGAAGAAAAAGGAAAAGTACGTAATGCTTAGGATCAAACAAAGAACACAAGTATAAAGAAGCCAGAAACGAAGTAAAGGAAGGAATTAGGAAAGACAGGAGGGGCCATAAAAAGCCCTTGGCAAGTAGGATTAAGGTGAATCCCAAGGCATTCTATACATACATAAAGAGCAAGAGGATAACTCAGGAAAGGATGGGACTACTCAAGGATAAAGGGAGGGAACATTTGCTTAGATGTAGAGAATGTGAATGAGGTACTTAATGAGTACTTTGCTTCTGTATTTACTACGGAAAAAGGATGTGGAAGACCAGGAGATTAGTGCTGAGTGTATAAATACGTTAGGGTGTTTAGAGGTCAAGAAGGAGGAAGTGTTGGGTCTCCTAATGAGTATAAAGATGGCTAAGTCCCCAGGTCCTGATTGGATTTACCTCAGGTTATTAGAAGAGGCAAGAGATGAGATTGCTGGGCCCTTGACCAGCATCTTTGTGTCCTCTCTAGGTCCCAGAGGACTGGCGAGTGGCTAATGTTATACTTCTATTTAAAAAGGGAGCAAGGGAAAATCCTGTGAATTATAGACCAGTGAGTCTCATGTCAGTTTTACTGAAATTGCTGAAAAAAAACCTTAGGACTATGACATATGAACATTTAGAAACTCATGGCTCAATTAGGGAAAGCCAGCATGGCTTTGTGCACAGCAGGTCATGCCTTACCAACTTGTTTGAGATTTTGACAAGGTGACAAGAGAAACTGATGAGTGTAGGTCAGAGAATGTTGTCCATGAAGTCCCTCATGGGAGGCCTAACCAGAAGATCAGATGCATGGAATCAGCAGCTATTTGGCTGTTTGGATTCAGAACTGGCTTGCGCACAGAAGACAGAGGGTAGTAGTTGAAGGAACTTATTCAAGCTGGAGGTCTGTAATGAGTGGAGTTCCACAGGGATCTGTGGTGGGATTTCTGGTGTTTGTGATATACAGTTGAAGTCAGAGGTTTACATACACCTTAGCCAAATACATTTAAACTCAGTTTTTCACAATTCCTGACATTTAATCCTATAAAACATTCCCTGTCTTAGGTCAGTTAGGATCACTACTTTATTTTAAGAATATGAAATGTCAGAATAATAGTAGAGAGAATGATTTATTTCAGCTTTTATTTCTTTCATCACTTTCCCAGTGGGTCAGAAATTTGCATACACTTTGTTAGTATTAGGTAGCATTGCCTTTAAATTGTTTAACTTGGGTCAAACATTTTCGATGGCCTTCCACAAGCTTCTTACAGTAAGTTGCTGGAATTTTGTTCCATTCCTTCCGACAGAACTGCTGTAACTGAGTCAGGTTTGTAGGCCTCCTTGCTCACACACACTTTTTCAGTTCTGCCCACAAATTTTCTATCGGATTGAGGTCATGGGCTTTGTGATGGCCACTCCTGTACCTTGACTTTGTTGTCCTGAAGCAATTTTGCCACAACTTTGGAGGTACGCTTGGGGTCATTGTCAATTTGGAAGACCCATTTGCGACCGACCTTTTAACTTCCTGACTGATGTCTTGAGATGTTGCTTCAATATATCCACATAATTTTCCTTCCTCATGATGCCATCTATTTTGTGAAGTGCACCAGTCCCTCCTGCAGCAAAGCACCCCCAGAACATGACGCTGCCACCCCTATGCTTCACAGTTGGGATGGTGTTCTTTGGTTTGCAAGCCTCACCCTTTTTCCTCCAAACATAACGATGGTCATTATGGCCGAACAGTTCAATTTTGGTTTCATCAGACAAGAGGACATTTCTCCAAAAAGTAAGATCTTTATCCCCATGTGCACTTGCAAACTGCAGTCTGGCTTTTTTATGGCAGCTTTGGAGCAGTGGCTTCTTCCTTGCTGAGCAGCCTTTCAGGTTATGTCGATATAGGACTCGTTTTACTGTGGATATAGATACTTGTCTACCTGTTTTACTCCAGCATCTTCACAAGGTCCTTTGCTGTTGTTCTGGGACTGATTTGCACTTTTCGCGCCAAAGTACGTTCATCTCTAGGAGACAGAATGCATCTCCTTCCTGAGCGGTATGACAGCTGCGTGGTCCCATGGTGTTTATACTTGCGTACTATTGTTTGTATAGATGAACGTGGTACCTTCAGGCGTTTGGAAATTGCTCGTAAGGATGAACCAGACTTGACATCATTTCCTGACCTCAATCTGATAGAAAATTTATGGGCAGAACTGAAAAAGCGTGTGCGAGTAAGGAGGCCTACAAACCCGACTCAGTTACACCAGTTCTGTCTGGAGGAATGGAACAAAATTCCAGCAACTTACTGTAAGAAGCTTGTGGAAGACTACCCAAAATGTTTGACCAAAGTTAAACAATTTAAAGGCAATGCTACTAAATACTAACAAAGTGTATGTAATCTTCTGACCCACTGGAAAAGTGATGGAAGAAATAAAAGCAGAAATAAATCATTCTCTCTACTATTATTCTGACATTTCACATTCTTAAAATAGTGATCCTAACTGACTTAAGACAGGTAATGTTTTCTAGGATTAAATGTACGGAATTGTGAAAAACTGAGTTTGAATGTATTCGGCTAAGGTGTATGTAAACTTCTGACTTCAACTGCATATACGAGGTGTGATTGATAAGTTCGTGGCCTAAGGTAGAAAGAGTCAATTTTAGAAAACCTGGCACATTTATTTTTCAATATAGTCCCCTCCTACATTTACACACCTAGTCCAGCGGTCATGGAGCATACGGATTTTGGACTTCCAGAAAGTGTCCACAGCAGGGGTGATTGATAAGTTTGTGGCCTAAGGTAGAAGGAGAAGAGTTATACGACTCTCCTTACATGCACATGCAGTTCAACTCTCTGAGTAATTATGCAGAATGTTTGAAGTTAATAACTCCTCAGGGGTGATTCATAAGTTCGTGGCCTAAGGTAGGAGGAGATGAGATATTAACTTCAAACTTTCTGCATAATCACTCAAAGAGTTGAACTGCATGTGCATGTAACGAGAGCTGTATAAATCATCTCCTTCTACATTAGGCCACAAACTTATCAATCACCCCATGCAGTGGACACTTTCTGGAGGTCCAAGATCCGTATGCTCCACAACCCCTAGACTAAGTGTGTAAATGTAGGTAGGGACTATGCTGAAAATTAAATGTGCTAGGTTTTCTAAAATTGACTCCTTCTACCGTAGGCCACGAATGTATCAATCACCCCTTGTAAATGACCTGGATGAAAATGTAAATGAGTGGGTTAGTAAATTTGCGGATGATAGCAAGATTCAGAGTTGTGGATTGTATAGAAGACAATGTAGATCAGTTGCAGATATGGGCTGAGAAATGGCAGATGGAGTTTAACCCAGATAAATGTGAGGTGCTTCACCTCAGTAGGGCAAATGCAAAGAAGCAATATTGCTGAGATCCTGAATAGTGTTGCTGAGCAGAAAGATCTTGAGATCCAAATTCATATCTCCTTGAAAATGGCTTCACAGGTCAGTAAGGTGGTTCAGAGAGTTTATGGAATGTTTGTTTTTATTAGTCAAGGCAATGAGTTCAAAACTCAGGAGGTGATGTTACAACTTCATAAAACTAGTTAGGCCACATCTGGAGTGTTGTGTACAGTAGAGGTTCACCAGAAAGCTGCCTGGTTTGGAGGGCATGTGCTATCACGACAGGCTGATAAAACAACTTGGGTTGTTTTCTCTTAAGCACTGGAGGCTAAGGGGAGATGTGTTTTATAAGATTATGAGAGGCATATATAGAGTGGACAGAGAGTATCTGTTTCCCAGGGTTGAAATATCTAATACCAGAGGGCATGCACTGAGGTTAGAGGAGGTATGTTCAATGGGGATGTGAAGGGCAATTTTTTTTACTCAGAGTCATTTTGCCTAGTATGGTGGTAGAGGCAAATATATTAGAGGCTCATAAGAGACATTCAAATAGGCCAGTGGACGTAAGAAGGATGGAGGGATATAAACATGGCGTAGGTAGGAGGCATTAGCGGTTGGCTATTTTTGATTTGCTATTTAGTTGGCTTGACACATTGTGGGCCAAATGGCCTGTTCCTGAGCTGTATTCATCTATGTTCTGTATTAACACTTCTTTTACTACGGTTAACCCATTTCATATTTTGTACTTGTCCCTAATTTCTACATGATTGAAATATTTCTCTTTGTGAAATGAGATGTAAAATATTCATCAAGGATTTTTGCATATATCCTCTGCTTCCACATGTGGGTTATGTTTTCAGGGCCAATAGATCTTTCCCTTAGTCATCCTCAAGCAGGATTTTATTTGCCAGTGTTTTTTCAATCCCTCTCAATGCTCTGTTAATTTCCCCTTTAACTATAATCTTGCATACTCTTCCAGACTTTCTCCAGTGTTAATCTTTTAACACTCAGTTGGGGGGAGGAGGGTTGGGAAGAGAATATCCTGCAGCTCCAACCTTTTTTTTGTGGGCCTATGTCCTAAAAACACTTAAATCGTTTTTATGCCTGCCATTGCTCTTACATTGATCTACCTTCAAGTGGCACTTTGTAACTCACCTTTGATGTGTAGCTTTTCAGTCTAGCAATAACAGACTACGATCCCTGCTTCAGAAATATTCCGTAATTTATATACATTAAATTTTATTCAATAATCTAAATGCAGAATTTGTCCCTCCCCATTCATAACCAGCCTGTTTTGATGGACATGATAATAGTGGCTGGAGAAAAAAAGACCTTGCAGATGCAAAGCAAAATTTGTGGCCTCAGCTAAAATCAAACCCATTGAAATGCCAACCCTACCTTCCCATAATGTTTGTGCCCATCAAAAATTTGCTTTGCTATCTCTTTCAGAATACTCAGAGGTCTAAAGTATCAATGTGCATTTTAAATTCCACCCAGCTGGCTTCATTTGATGATCTATCTGACATATCACCCTTGCTTACAGAAATATTGACATTCCTCTTTTTTTAAAAAAATTCTGTTCTTGAGTATAGCACAATTCTTAAACTTCAGGAGGAGGAAACCAGAGGAACATGAGCCAGTCTTCATCAGAGGATCAGAGATGGAGAGGGTCAAAAACTTTAAATTCTTCGGTGTCATCATTTCAGGGGACCTGTCCTGGACTCAACACTCAAGTGCAATTACGATAAAAGCTACTTTCCTGGGAGGTTGCGAAGATTCGGCATGACATCTAAAACTTTGACGAAACTTTACAGATGTATGGTAGAGAGAATATTGACTAGCTGAACCGCAGACTCGTATGGAAACACCAATGCCCTCGAATGGAAAATCCTACAAAAAGTAGTGGATACAGCTTAGTTCATCACGGATAAAGCACTCCACTCCATCGAACATCTAAATGGAGCATATTGCAGGAAAGCTACATCCATCATCGGGGTCCCCACCACCCAGGTCATGCTCTCCTCTCACTGCTGCTGTCAGGAAGGTGGTACAGGGGCTAAGGTCACATTACTAGGTTCAGGAACAATTATTATCCCTCAATCATGAGTTCTTGAGCCAAAAGGGGATAACTTCATTCAACTTCACTTGCCCCATCAATGAAATGCTCCTAAAACCTATGGACTCACTTTCAAGGACTTATCACCTCATGTTCTCAATACTTAATGCTTTTTTATTATCATTTCTTTCTTTCTGTACTTTCACAGAAAGTTGCCTTTCACACCCTAGTTGAATGCCCAAGTTGGTTTGGTCTTTTTTTCCCTATTCTATTACGGTTATTATTCTATTGTGGACTTGTTGAGTATGCCCACAAGAAAATTAATCTCAGGGTGTATATGGTGACATATAACGTACTTTGATAATAAAACGTTTTCTTTGAACTTTTTTCCTAATTTTCCACCTTTTGTCTGCTCTAATGGCCAAACATAAATCTTCTGTTTGTTTCCAGTTCAGATCTTTACCCTTCTGAATCTGTACACACCACGGTATGCCCTTGCCTAGTTATTTTAATACCTCCTCCACAGCACCAGCAAACTGGCTCAAGGATATTGGTCCCAGCGGTCCACCACCAACAGGCTTAAGTCAGGATGTCCCCAGAATCTAATGCTCTTCCTCCTGCACAATCTCGCTATAAAACTTCTCTCTAGAAGTGCGCAGATGATTCAAAAGATGGTCATATAGATGACACTGAGAACTTAAAAAAATACAGGTTACACCACTGTGGGAAATCTTTTCCCTTAGTTGAAGCTACATAGAACAATTTTTGCATTTTGTGGATTAATCCAAGATGAATTATCTTTCAAGAGTAGACAAGAAGGTGGAATCAAATGAAAGATTCATTTGTTCATTATGTGCCATGTCATATGACGTGGGCGATTATGGCCTTTGTATTATCGTGCTAGTTCTTGGCAATTTTTTTCCTCCAGGAGTTGTTTGCCATTGCCTTCTGCTGTGCAGTGTCTTTACAAGATAGGTGATCCCAGCTATTACTAATACTCTTCAGAGACTGTCTGCTGGCATCAGTGATCACATAACCAGGCTAACCAGGTGCTACACCTTGCCCAAGGGTGACTGAAGGCTAGAGGAAGGAAGGAGCACCTTACATCTCTTTGATAGAGATGCATCTTCACCCCACCACTCAAATGAAAGACTAGTGCTACTGAGTAGTAAGACAGGCTTGAGAGGGTCACCTGGCCTATTGCCACTCCTAATGCCAGGATTCTTTGGCAGATCAGAACTATTAACAGGTAGATCTTTCTACTAACACAATTTTAAAAGCATGACCTACACAGGAAGAGAATAACAAACAGGAGAAAATCTGCAGATGCTGGAAATCTAAGCAACACACAGACAATGCTGGGGGAACTCAGCAGGTCAGACAAAAGCTTTGGAAAAGTTTACAGTCGACATTTCATGTTGAGACCCTTCACTAGGGCTGATGAAGGGTCTTGGCCCAAAACATCAACTGTACTCTTTTTCATAGATGCTGCCTGACCTGCTGAGTTCCTCCAGCATTGTATGTATCGATAGGAAGAGAATATTTATGGTTAATGGGAAGATCTTTGCATACTAAAAATATAAGCTCCATCTATAAATATCTTTTTCATAACACATGCACAGAAAATTTATTGTGACACTTGAAACATCAAAGACTTCTGACTCAAACAGTCAGCAGACTTTTGAAATACAGAATTATAGGGCATCATCAGATAAATTAAAATTCATTGATCTCTTACAGGCAAGTGTGGATGCAAAAATCATAAAGGATGTGTTTATGAAATCTGTTTAAGATTCTGAGTTACAAGTGGTGAAAGAAATGAAAAACAGTGGACTACGGGGAATGCTGCATGGATCAAACAGTATGCACAAAAGTAAGATTGTCAGAAAACAAGTACATATGGCAGTGTGGAAACATTTGCTACCACACACAAGGAAATGGAACTGGAGAGACGATGTCTGTGTACAGTACCAACAAATGAGAGGAAAACACTGCCACAAATCCCTCAGCCACAGTACAATAGTGAAAGATGAACATCATTGGATTTAATAGTGCTATATGCTTGGCCCCACTGCATCCAACCAAGCAAGAATTCTATTTTGGTGCAGCAGAAATGATGAATGACAAATGCCATGATTATGCAGATAACATTTTAAAAAAAGCTTCTATCTTACCTTGAAATCTGTGTTGTTTACATGTTCAAAAACCAAAGCAGGTGTCCGTGACTAAAGGGGAAGAAAAAAATACTAAGTATTGCTTTTAAAAAACACACATTGCAACAGTACATACTTAGGATGTGATACACTGATGCTAGCTCAAGTAACCAGAGAAAATAGAGATGATCAAAATGCGGGAGAAACTCAGCAGGTCAGGCAGCGTCTATGGAAAGGAACAAACAGTTCTGATGAAGGGTCTCAGCCTGAAATGTCGATTGCTTATCCCTTTCCATAGATGCCTCCTGACCTGCTGAGTTCCTCCAGCATTTTTTGTATGCTGCTCTGGGTTTCCAGCATCTTCAGAATCTCTTGTGTTTAAGAATAAAGACCATGTTGTCTGACTTGTGATTTTTACAACAGATAGTGAAACAGCTTTGGGTAGTCAATCTATTGACAAGAGACTGCACCTAATGTGGTCTCTTAGTAAGATTTTTTTTAAAAAACACTGCCCCGCATACATCTTTCACATTAGCCAAGAAAACACTGAACAATAAACCTAGAACTGAAATCAGTTAACCCCTAGTGTGCACTAAAAGCAGCAAGCCACTATAACCATATATAACCATACAACAATTACAGCACGGAAACAGTCCATCTCGGCCCTTCTAGTCCGTGCCGAACTCTTACTCTCACCTAGTCCCACCAACCTGCACTCAGCCCATAACCCTCCATTCCTTTCCTGTCCATATAGCTGTCCAATATAACCTTAAACGACAACGTCAAACCTGCCTCAACCACTTCTGCTGGAAGCTCGTTCCACACATCTACCACTCTCCGAGTAAAGAAGTTCTCCCTCATGTTATCCCTAAACTTTTGCCCTTTAACTCTCAACTCATATCCTCTTGTTGGCATCTCCCCCAATCTCAATGGAAAAAGCCTATCCACGTCAACTCTATCTATCCCCCTCATAATTTTAAATACCTCTATCAAGTCCCCCCTCAACCTTCTACGTTCCAAAGAATAAAGACCCAACTTGTTCAACCTTTCTCTGTAACTTAGGTGATGAAACCCAGGTAACATTCTAGTAAATCTTCTCTGTACTCTCTCTATTTTGTTGACATCTTTCCTATAATTCAGTGACCAGAACTGTACACAATACTCCAAATTTGGCCTCACCAATGCCTTGTACAATTTCAACATTATATTCCAATTTCTATACTTAATGCTCTGATTTATAAAGGCCAGCATACCAAAAGCTTTCTTCACCACCCTATCCACATGAGATTCCACCTTCAGGGAACTATTCCTAGATCCCTCTGTACTACTGCATTCTTCAATGCCCTACCATTTACCATGTATGTCCTACTTTGATTAGTCCTCCCAAAATGTAGCACCTCACAATTATCAGCATTAAACTCCATCTGCCATCTTTCAGCCCACCCTTCTAACTGGCCTAAATCTCTCTGCCAGCTTTGAAAATCTACTTCATTATCCACAACTCCACCTATCTTAGTATCATCTGCATACTTACTCATCCAATTTACCAACCCATCGTCCAGATCATTAATGTATATGATAAACAACATTGGAGCCAGTACAGATTCCTGAGGCACACCACTAGTCACCGGCCTCCAATCTGACAAACAGTTATCCACCACCACTCTCTAGCGTCTCCCATCCAGCCACTGCTGAATCCATTTTACTACTTCAATATTAATACCTAACGATTGAACCCTGCTAACCAACCTTCCGTGTGGAACCTTGTCAAAGGCCTTACTGAAGTCCATATAGACAACATCCACTGCTTTACTCTCATCAACTTTTCCTAGTAACCTCTTCAAAAAAATCAATAAGATTTGTCAAACATGGCCTTCCATGCACAAATCCATGTTGACTGTTCCTAATCAGACCATGTCTATCCAGATAATTATATATACCATCTCTAAGAATACTTTCCATCAATTTACCTGCCATTGATGTCACACTCACAGGCTGATAATTGCTAGGTTTACTCTTAGAACACTTTTTAAACAATGGAACAACATGAGCAATATGCCAATCCTCCAGCACCATCCCCATTTCTAATGACATTTGAAATATTTCTGTCCGAGCCCGGAGACTTATCCACTTTTATATTCCTTAAAAGCTCCAGTACTTCCTCTTCTTTAATCATCATAGTTTCCATAACTTCCCTACCTGTTTCCCTTATCTTACACAATTCAATATCCTTCTCCTTCGTGAATACCGAAGAAAAGAAATTGATCAGAATCTCCATCTCTTTTGGCTCCGCACGTAGCCATCCATCCTGATTCTGTAAGGGACCAATTTTATCCCTCACTATCCTTTTGCTATTAATATAACGGTAGAAACCCTTGGGATTTATTTCCACCTTACTTGCCAAAGCAACCTCATATCTTCTTTTAGCTTTTCTAATTTCTTTCTTAAGATTCTTTTTACATTCTTTATATTCCTTAAGCACCTCATTAACTCTATGCTGCCTATATTTATTGTAGCTATCTCTCTTTTTCCAAACCAAGTTTCCAATATCCGTTGAAAACCATGGCTCTCTCAAACTTTCAACCTTTCCTCTCAACTTAACAGGAACATAAAGATTCTGTACTCTCAAAATTTCACCTTTAAATGACCTCCATTTCTCTATTACATTCTTCCCATAAAACAAATTGTCCCAATCCACTCCTTCTAAATCCTTTCACATCTCAAAGTTAGCCTTTCTCCAATCAAAAATCTCAACCCTGGGTCCAGATCTATCCTTCTCCATAATTATATTGTAACTAATGGCATTGTGATCACTGGACCTGAAGTGCTCCCCAACAAAAACCTCCGTCACCTGCCCTATCTCATTCCCTAACAGGAGATCCAACACTGCCCCTTCTCTAGTTGGTACCTCTATGTATTGCTGCAAAAAACTATCCTGCACGCATTTTACAAACTCCAAACCATCCAGCCCTTTTACAGTATGGGCTTCCCAGTCTACGTGTGGAAACTTAAAATCTCCCACATTGACAACCTTGGGCTTACTACAAATATCTGCTATCTCCTTACAAATTTGCTCCTCCAATTCTCGCTCCCCATTTGGTGGTCTATAATACACCCCCATAGGTGTTATTACACCTTTCCCATTCCTCAATTCCACCCAAAAAACCTCCCTAGACAAGCCCTCTAATCTATCCTGCTAGAGCACCGCTGTAATATTTTCTCTGACAAGCAATGCAACACCTCCCCCTCTTGTCCCTCTGATTCTATCACACCTGAAGCAATTAAATCCAGGAACATTTAGTTGCCAGTTACACCCCTCCTGTAACCATGTTTCATTAATAGCTACCACATCATACTTCCAGGTATCAATCCATGCTTTAAGCTCATCCACCTTTCTTATAATGCTCCTAGCATTGAAATAAATGCATTTAAGAAATTTTCCACCTCTTAACTCTGTTTATCACTAACGGTGCAAACAGCTTTACTATTTTCTAGATTAAAGCAATGTCCAATCATGAATTTTTGTAATTTAAACTGCACCTTAAATCAGACATTGAAAGAAATCAGACAAATGTACATCTAAACAACAGAATAAATGAGATTAAATCACAAAGCTTCTCACATACTCAACTACAAACTGCTAATGGAAATAGTCACCCTGACCACCTCTATTTCACTAAAATTATTAATACAGCAAGTCACTTACATAAAATTCAATGCAAATTGTCCATCAGATCATTAACACAAGAGATTCTACAGATGCTAAAAACCCAGAGGAACACATACACAAAATGCTCAGCAGGTTTATTTCTATAGATGCCGCCTGATCTGCTGATTCCTCAACCACGTTGTGCATGTTGTTCTTAAAACACAAGATGCAAGTGAAGCAGTTTGAACTTCGGAAAATGTCAGTACTAGGCAGAGGAGATGCTTCCCTGTACAGAATATGGATAAAGACATGCACTGGTAAATGTATCTGTGTAAAAAAAAAAAATCAATCGGATAGTTTTTGACCATACCAGTAATCTTCTACATGGCCCAATGCCACCAACAGTCAAATGTTTGGGAATAAGAGGTCAGATGAAGATCAAATTCCTTCTGGAGATTGGTGAGGATGGGAGAAATAAATATTCCAAAAATTCTGTACTTCATATAAATGATGATAATTTAGGTCTCAGACTCTGGGATATAGGTAGTTCACTGTTCTAAGGTACTGGCCTTTTCACCCCTGAGCCTTGGGTTTAATTCATTTAGATTGGTGTAATGACTGCTGTAAAATTTGAATTGAAGCAATCTAACATGGCATTAAATATAAATTGACCACATCACAAAGTTTACAGAAAGATGGATATATATATATCTGAGATGGATATGCTCTATACTGGATGAAAAGAATAAGAAACATTGGAATCAAATTAACTAGGAGTGCTTAGTGATTAAAAAGAGGATGCAAAACAGGAAAAAAACATAAAAACAAAATGACAAAATGACAAAATGATAATAATAATTTAGCATAAAATAATCAAAGCTTCATTCAAATAAATAAAAATTCTTCACACTCAGACCAAAAAACCATTCTCTTAATCCTTTATAATGGGACTATATGCATTTCATCAGCTCGCTATGAAAAAATAAAATCACCTCAGCTGGCATTGTGAACATGACGATGATTAGCCTTGATGAGTTCAAAACAAACATGTTAGTGGAATAAATATGGGCTCAGTACAAATCTCAGAAGACAAAGTACAAACTGCCTCCAACTTGAGCTCAATAGTCTATTTACAGAACAGAGAAACATAAAAAAAAAATCAGAAGTAGGAGTATGCCATCTGGCCCTTCTTGCCTGTTGACCATTCTTTTCATTTTTGTGATGTATAGACAAATAGACAGATCACACGAGTGATCTTCTACCTCAGCATCCTCAGCTTCCCTCATATTCCATGAGGTGCTTTAATCTTAACATTTCCCAACTCTCTCCTGAATATACTCAGCCAGAGTCTCCACGGACCTTTGGGTACAGAATTTCGAAGATTTGCTATTCTCCAGAATAAATTGCTTCTTATCTCAGTCCTGAATAAATTGCTTCTTATCTCAGGCCTGACTCCTTAATGTTTGATGACCCCCGGCCTTCCAAACGAGGGAGGAACACTAAATCAGCAACAATCCTCCACGCTTAAGAATTATGTATATTTCATAGAATTTGAATTTTTCAGGAACCAGAGGATGCCCCAATTGTGTCATCTGCTCAAGAGACAAGCTTCTGGTGCATCCAGCTAATCCAGAGATGTTTGAAAGACTATAGTCAGTCTCTTCTTTCTCACTTCTCTTACCATTTTAAGGACTAAGGCACTGCTTTCCCATTCTTCAGTTCAACTAAATTGCAGCCCTCTTTCTTCATCTCATCTAATCAACCCATCTCCTTGAAACTACATCTTTGGCAAAAAATGCACTGTTGGTCAACATGCATAAACTTGTCAAAAATAGACAGAAGTTTATATTTATGTACAGGCATAAATTGTCTGACCATGCAGGAGGTGAAAACAAAATAGATTAGATTTAAAATATAAATATTTAAAGAAGATTTTTTCCAAAGACTGTACAAAGAGGGAGAATAAAATTAGTTGGTCTTTGAAAGCTGTTATATATGCACTGAGCTAAACTATTGCATGACACTCAGTAAATACACACCCTCAAATTGCAGGGAACTTAACTCAGTCTGCTGCCAGCTTGCCGATTGCTATAAGCATTTTACTTTAATTTCACATTTTCGACATCTGCATGGCTTCCTTTTCATTCAAGAGTTTGCTTTGCAAAGGTGATTACTGCTATACAAAGCATTTCATGCTTATTAGAACATATTGCTGACCCCGAATAAGTGCCAAATTATCCAGGTTCTTGGAAGTCAAATTGTTCCCAGTATTGTCTTATCCAGGTGAAGGCTAGGGAGAGGGGCTGAGGAGGAGGGAAAAAAAAGGATCAGTCATGATTGAATGGCAGAACAGGTTTGATGGGCCAAATGGCCCGATTCTGCTCCTATGTTTTATGCCACCTTATAACTTGGCAGTCAGCTAAATTCTCGGTCTTCCATTAATTTGGTGGAAACCATAAAAAAGGTGCAGAGGAGATTTACAAGGATGTTGCCTGGATTGGGGAGCATGCCTTATGAAAACAGGTTGAGTGAACTCGGCCTTTTCTCCTTGGAGCGACGGAGGATGAGAGGTGACCTGATAGAGGTATATAAGATTATGAGAGGCATTGATTGTGTGGATAGTCAGAGGCTTTTTCCCAAGGCTGAAATGGTTGCCACAAGAGGACACAGGTTTTTACGCAGAGAGTGGTGAGTGCGTGGAATGGGCAGCCGGCAACGGTGGTGGAGGCGGATACGCTAGGATCTTTTAAGAGACTTTTGGATAGGTACATGGAACTTGGAAAAATAGAGGGCTATGGGTAAGCCTAGTAACTTCTCAGGTAGGGACATGATCGGCACAACTTTGTGGGCCAAAGGGCCCATATTGTTCTGTAGGTTTTCTATGTTTCTATGTTAATCCCAAAGGTCAAAGACCAAAATCAGTGTGTATAGAGATAGGGGCCTGAAAGTCGAAGCCCCTAGTGTCAACTTATCCAGAGGTCAAAAGCCCATTGTTTGCAAGTCTGGGCCAGGGACTGGAGGATAGAGGTGCCCAATCCTGGAATTGGAGGCCTGTCTGGGTGTGTGAGTGGATGGGAAAGCGGTTTGCTTTGTTGACAAAATTCAATGAGTGTGTGGTAACATTTGTAGGCTGGACCCAGCACATCCCTGTTGGTTGTTACAATGCATTTCACTGTATGTTTCCATGTACATGTGATTTTAAAAAATTTGAATCTAAATTTAAGGTCTTTGTGAAGCCATTGTAGTTCTGTCATAACTCTTTCTGAACTAAATACAACTAAATCTGCAGAAATTCAAGCATTCATTCAGCACAAAAAAAGTTCCTAATATAAGATCTTGTTCTCTCCAAATGTTAGCCAGTCACCATACACTACGAGATCAGCAATATATTCAACCCAATCAACACTTGTGCATTCAGATTAAATGATACAGTGCCTAAATCAGCCAATCAATTCATTGTGCCTGTATTCTGTAACTTGATGGAAACAAATAATTCTATATTTAAAGGCAGAAAGAAAAATGTTTCACTAAATGCATTACAAGAAAAAACAGATTAACTGGATGGAACCCAGCATACCATGTTTAAAAAAAATGTGCACTTATAGCCAAACTTCATGATCAAAACCTTATCACAACTATATCTAGTTGAAAGAGACACCAAATATCGGATTATTTGCACATAATTTGTTATCTCACAAATTTTTTTTTGGAACAGACACTATTGAACACTTCAGTTAATTCCATAGAGACTTAAGGAAACATCTGATAAATATACAAACACGAGAAAGTCTGAAGATGCCAAAAATCCAAAACAACACACACAAAATGCTGAAGGAACTCAACAGGTCAGGCAGCATCTATGGAAATGAATAAACAGGTGAGGGAGAGGGGTAAGAGGATAGCTGGAAGGGAAGAAGAAAGGGACACATGGGAAGTAATAGGCAGGTTAGAAGTAAAAGTTACGATTGGGGATTGGGGGGGCGGGGAGGGAAGATTTGTTATTCGGAAAGAGAAACTGATACTCATGCCATCAGGTTGGAGGGTACCCAGACAGAATATAAGGTGTTGCACAAGAAGCAGCCACAGACCAAAATGTCCTAATAGAAATCAGAATTAAAAGGTTTGACTACCGGAAAATCCTGCTTGTGGTGGTTCGTGTGAGGTGCTTGATGAAGCCGTTCCCCCAATTTATGAAGGTGGCACAAATGTGGAGGCCGCATCAGGAGCACCAGACACAATAGATAAGCCCAGCAGATTCACAGGTGAAATGTTGCCTCACTTAGAAGGACTGCTTGGGGCCCTGAACGGAGATGAGGGATTTGGTGTATGGGCAGGTGTAGCTTTTAGGCCGCTGCAGGGATAACTGCCTGGAAGAAGATTAGTGGGGAGGGACAAATGGCCAAGGGAATCGCCAAGGGAGAAATCCCTGCAGAAAGCCGGGGGGGCGGGAGTAGAGCTGTTTAGTGGTAGAATCCCTTTGGAGATAGCAGAAGTTGCAGAGATGTGTTAGATGCGGAGACTGATGGGATGGTAGGCAAGGACAAGAGGGACTACCACTATAGAGGCACGGGAAGATGGGAGTGAGCATGGATGTACAGGAAATGGAGATGTGGGTGAGGGCACCATCAATAGTAGAGGGAGGGAAACCCTGTTGCTCAAAGGAGGACATCGCTGATAAATACAGCCCGGTATGAGATACTATCCTTTGGACATCTTTCCTGATAGCCATCAGTTTATGATATAATCACTGAGTAGGTTTGCTAAGAATTTATCTGCATTCAATTTATTACTGGGAACACTATAATAAATAGAATAAAAATGGAATATAATCAATTTGCCATTCAAGAATCCAGAGGACAGAAATGGAGGAGGAGGTACACCACAGTCACAATTAGTGAACACATAAGAAAATATGACATTAAGAAATAGGGAATGTTAAGTATTTTTCTCATTTGTATTCTTATGATTCAGGACTGTTTTCCCCCCAATGGTAATATGTACAAAATGTCCAAAATTAGTTCCCCCAATATAAACTGCAATTTACAAGTAAACTTTCACTAAGGTAATTGTCACCCATTAAGAAAGAGTGAAAGGAAGATAGGGAGCTACAGAAATCTTCACATACCACTGGATCCTTGACGATATCTATGAGAGTGATAATATTTGGACCGCCACGTAGATTCTCCAATATTTTAATTTCACGCTTTATTTTCTTCTTCTTTACAGGCTGCAGTAAAAATAAAGTTGTTTATAATTAAAAGACTCTAAAGTAAATTGGATTGATTTAGTTATCCTTTCGGTGGCCAAATTTCAGTGAGCATATATATTACCTCATACAGCGCTTGCAAAAGTTGTTAATCTCTAAAGGCATAAAGTGCCCTTGATTTTACTTTGGGTGGAAAAGATGAGGAAATGAATGACCTAAAATTAAGAAACAGCTCAAACTTTCAAATGTAATGCAACACTAACAGAAGCTTGATAGTGAAGGTATTCCATCGTTTAATTCACAGACATGACGGAAAGGAATATGGCAAAAAGTAAAATTTAAAGAGATACGTGGATCTGCCAGTGGTGAAGGTTGAATTCTGCTGCTGTTTGACCATGATCGTGTGGGCTTCCTGTATGCTCGTTTCCTCCAACATTCCAAAGACTGGTGCTAGAAGGTTAATTGGTCACATGCTTGTAATTGGGCAGTAAGGGCTCAGTGGGCCGCAAGGGCCTGTTTATCGTGCTGTACTTCTAAAATTATAACCATTTCATGACCCCTTGTAGCGTGCCAAATTGTCTTATTTTTATTGATCCTATACCATAGCATGTCTCTCAATAATTAAGTATTTTGCCCACTGTTGCTTGAAGACAGAATCAAGTCTCTAGCCACTGATAATTCTGCAGCCTTCAAATGCAGAAAGGCGCATCACAAGGGTCTATAAATGAAATTAAGGAATTACATTTGCTTCCCTGGTAGCTCAGCAAATTTGCACCTCAAGTTGATACGTTAACAAATCCAAATACTGATGCAAATTTAATTAACAAATGTTAATCAAGCAAAGGAAGAATGCCGCCATGATCCTCGCCCATATTACACAAGAATTTGACCTGAGACATTAGGTAATACCTGAAGTCTGCAACACCATTAAAATCACAGCTCACCTGACCTTTGTTTTCTGTTCATTTTTCCAATTGGATATACACAGCCCTCAATTCCCCTTCAATTTAATAATCTGTTTTGACTTGATTATACTTAAAGAATGAGCATCCACAGTTCTCAAGAGCATTCCAAAGGTTTGTCAGCTTCAGAAGAAATTGCTGTTTATTGCAGTTTTAAGACTATTCAGAGATCTATGCCCCCTTGTTTTAGAACCTCTCCATTAAGGAAAACACCCTCAAAGTATTATCCCGTTAAGCCCCAAAGTCTTATATATTTCACCATTCTAGAGATGTTAGAGATTTCTTGTGTAAATTTCCCTCAAAATAACCCACATATCCCAGGAATCAATCCAGTGAACCTTTGTGCACTGCCTTGAAAGCCAGTTCTTAGATCAGGAGACCAAAACTGTTGACAGTATTTCAACAAAGCAAATAAAAATTAGAAATTCTGCTACAGGTGATCAAAACAGGCATTTGTGGATGATCCTAATTATTATCAGACACCCTGGATGACCAAATAGGATGTATTATTTTCTGTCAACACTTACACAGAGAAGAAAAAACACCTGGGGCAAAGTTTATAGAGTTATCGAATATACATGGTGCAGACTTTGGACAAAGAATCTGGAGAGTGGGGATAAATTTAATTCAGAAGGGAAAAAACAAATGCATTATCTCAATTAGCTTTTATATTGGAGCTAATGTGTCTATTACTGGGTGCCAGGGTGGAGATGTGTCTTTATCAAAGGAGGTACAAAGCACACCTTTTCCTCCACTAGCCTTGTAGCAACTGCTTAGCCCCTCGATCAGGGTCACATGAAGCCGTGGGAGCATGTGGTAGATGGTCGTATCTCAGGTCCTGGTTATGCAAACACTGACGCCAGGCAGACAATCTCAAAAGTACTGATGATGGCTGGGGTCACTGTCTTGGAAAGACACTTCCTAGAAGGCAACAATGGCAAACCAATTCTGTAGAAGAATTTTCCAGGAACAATCTCGGTCTCACAACAATGCACATATTGATGATGCTGATGATGAATGAGTCCATTGGGATCAAATATCACAAATAGAATCAAATTTTTTTATTCGCACCTCTTCATTATTTTCCTTTTCTATCCAAGTCCAAATCAGTGCATGTCTGTCAAGGGGACAAGCATTGCTCGATGAGGCTTACCACTGCAAACTCAGTGGTAAATCAAAATAAAAGGGCCTTCTGTTGCTCTGAAATTAATACAAATGCCATGTAACAGTTACTGACTGAAAGGCTTTAATATTTTTATATTCTTATTCACATCTCTTGAGATGAAACTGGTAGGGGTCTTTTCTTATTTAGACAACATACGCAACAGACATGGGTTCTGAGAAAGTGCTATGTTAATTAGTACTAAAGAATGGCTTACCTTAAGTATTTTAACAACTACTTTTTCATTGTTTGTGATGTTAATAGCTTCGAACACTTCACTGTATTTCCCCCGACCTAATTTACGAACTAACTGGTAGTCATCTTGATTTCTGCATGAAAAGAGAATATGAATGAGAAAGGTTTAAAGAAACCAATTCATTTCAAAGGACAAAACAAAATTCTTCCAAAAACAGCCTTACTTGTTTAAAAATGAAGACAAAATGGACCAGCTAAGACTCAATTATAATTAAGCATAATAGTAAAATTTTGCATTTCAGCATCTGTTAATAATATTGTTTGCAAGCTCTCAGCAACAAAATAACATTTTAATGAGATATATATATTTTAGCTTAAGTTGCACTTCAGTAACTAAAGATTTGTCAGGTAAGACGGAACAGGATATGTATAAAATACTGATTTTGTGTAAAAGATGTGCATAATAATCAAGATACACAAGCGATAAATATCTTGCACAAATTGAAGATACAAGAATACTTGATTAATAAGATAATCAAATATTCTGATGCAAATATATAGTGCAAATTCATCCAATCCACTCACAAATAGGATATTTAAAAATATTATTTAGCATCAAGTGGTAAAATTCCTACACGTTCCTCAAATATTGAAATTGAAAGGTTAGCTAAAGATAATTTCTTACAGTTCAATTTGCTGTCTGCTTCCTGCTCACAAATTTTACTATCATCTCCTTAGGCCCAATTTTCTCCACTGAATGAATTCTGCAGAGGAATGGGGGAATAGTTCCAAAGAAAATCTAAAACATATCTGTGAAATTGAGATCTATACTCAACACTACTCTAGATCCACATTACCTTGTGCATTCATTAAAAATACACTCAGTGGCCACATTAGGTACAATAGAACCCAATGTGATCTTCTATTGCTGTAGCCCGCCCACTTCAAGGTTCAACATATTGTGCATTCAGAGATGCTCTGCTGCACACCACTGTTTTAACACATGGTTATTTGAGTTACTGCCATCATGAACCAGTTTGGCCATTCTCCACTGACCTCTCTCATTAACGATGCAATTTTGCCTACAGAAATATCACTCACTGGATTTTTTTCTTTTGCACCATTCGCTGTAAACTCTAGAGATTATTGTGCATGAAAATCCCATACGATCAGCAGTTTCTGACATACTCAAATCACCCCAGCTGGCACCAACAATCATTCCATAGTCAAAGTCACTTAGATCACATTTCTTCCTAATTCTGATGTTTGGTGTGAACAACAAGTGAACCTCTTGACCAGGTCTGCATGCTTTTATATAGTGAGTTGCTGCCACCTGATTGGCTGATTAGATACTTGCATTAATGAGGTGTACAGGTGTACCGAATAAAGTGACCACAGAGTGTATACCTTCAGACAAATAAAAAGCACGTGACAGAAAGAAAATTTGTAACTTTTTGAGAAGAACTTAGAGACCACCAATTTATGTTGATCAAAGCTAGCTTCAAAATGGTGGCAGAAACTTAAAGACACGAGATTCTGCAGATGTCGAAATTCAGAGCAACACACAAAATGCTGGAGGAACTCAGCAGGTCAGGCAGCATGTAGAGAAATAAACGGTTGTGTTCCAGGTCAAGAACGTGGGAATAAAAAGATGGGGGAAGGGGAAGGAGGATAGTCAGATGGTGATAGGTGAAGCGAAATGGGTGGGAAAGATAAAAGCATAGAGAAAAAGGAATCTGATAGGAGGGAAGAAACTTACAACCTTTTCTGAAAAAATCTCAGTTACAAATTCTTATTCAACCACAAGAAAACAAATTGCAAGAAATGGACTCGTGGATTTTCTGAGAGCACAAAGGTAAAACAAATTCATTAGATTAGAGGAATCAATCATTTCATGGTACAGAAACTGCACTGCTGCAGACAGGAAGGCTCTACAATGGGTAGTCCAACACATCATCACGCCAGCCTACCTGCCATCAAGGACACATATACAGAAAGATGGGGCAAACAGGGTCAGCAACATCATTAGGAATCCCATCTACCCAGCTCGTGAACTGTTTGTCCCACTCCCATCAGGAAGGAGGCTACCATCAGGCTGAAAAACAGTTGTTTTCCCCAACACCTCCAACCATTAATCTACAACTCCCACTACCACTATTTTATCATTTCCTGCCAGTCACCTTATATACAGACACTCGGTCATTTTATAGACCTACAAGAATGCATATAAGCCAGCTTCATATTTATATTCAAGCAACACACATAAAAGTTGCTGGTGAACGCAGCAGGCCAGGCAGCATCTATAGGAAGAGGTACGGTTGACGTTTCGGGCCGAGACCCTTCGTCAGGACTAACTGAAAGAAGAGCTAGTGAGAGATTGTACTATTGTTCTTTATCTTATTGCTTTTTGGGCTGCATCAGATCCAGAGTAACAATTACTTCATTCTCCTTTACAGTTGTGTACTGGAAGTGACACTAAACAATCCTAAATCTTGACATTCCAAGAGCGGGTGGCAATTTTCATGTGCAGCAAACTTAATATGTAGAAAATATTCAGTTATTGAATAAAGCATGACCATAACTCCAAGCTATTCTATCAATGTTTATAATGGAAGTATCTATAAACAAACAGACTTCAGAATGATGTGGGCGATCTAATACATATGCACAATGCATCTTAGCCATACTCTGCACATATTCTGTTCCATCTTCCACAACAAATTTTAAAGTAACTCAAGTGCAACTTAAGCTAAAAAAAAATGTACTATTAAAATGGCTTTATTCAAATCACTCAACAGTGCCATTATTTTCCTTGCCAAAAATATGTTAATGCAAGGTGAATACTCTCAGTAGATCATTGAGTTCATGGCATAATCAGGGGCTCAACTGGAAGTGAAGAATTATCAATCCTCAGACAAGGATATAAATGGTTTTATCACTAACTTCACAAGGTTATTTTCAAAAACTGAGAAAAATGTAGAACAAAATAAAAGCATAGACTATTTTCTAAATGGAAAGAAAATTCAAAAATCTGAAAAAAATTCAAAAAATTTGGGGTCCTTGAGCAGGATTCCCTAATGGTTAATTTGCAGGTTGAGTCTGTGGTGAGGAAAGCAAATGCGATGTTAGCATTCAATTCGAGAGGAGTAGAATATAAAAGCAAGGATGTAATGCTGAGGCTTAATAAAGCACTGGTGAGGCCTCACTTGGAGTATTGTGAGCAGTTTTGGGCCCCGTTATCTAAGAGAGGAAATACTGACATTGGAGAGAATTCAAAGGAGTTTCACAAATATTGTTCCGGGATTGAAAGGCTGGTCATATGAGGAGCACTTGACTCTGGTGCACTGGAATTCGGAAGAATGAGGGTGACTTCATGGAAACCATTCGAAAGCTGAAAGGCTGCAATATGAGTGGATGTGGAGAGGATGTTTCCAATGGTGGAGGAGTCTAAGACCAGAGGACACAGACTCAATAGATAGGTATCCTTTTAGAACAGAAATGAGGAAGAATTTCTTTAGCCAGAGAATGGTGAATCTGGAGAATTCATTGCCATAGCAGCTGTGGAGGCCAAGACATAGGGACACGCGGAAAAGGGAGGAGATTGGGGCTGAGGGGGAAAATGGATGACCCATTATGATGTAGCGGAGCACACTTCATGGGCCAAATGGCCTAACTTTGCTCCGATATCTTACAGTCTTATGGTAATGTCTCTGAGATGATAATAAAAAGCACCTTACAAGATGGTAGCCCAACTAAAACGGTAGAGACTGAGTTGTGGAATATTTTAAGAGTGCTAATGACCCTGATCCCAGTGAGTGTACTGGCTTGAAACAGCTACACCCAGTATTATTGGAACACAGCTTTAAACGAGTTAATTATAGTGAATACATTAATGAAGAAACTACTTGGCGCACTTGGTAATTTTTAAAAAAAACTAATTTGCAACTGACTTTCTGGAAATTCTGCAGTCAAAGCCTATTATATATCTATTTACACACACAAAACAGCTTTGAAGCTTTGACACCTTCCCATTTGCAATTGGTCATACTAAAAATGTATTTTGAGGAAGCCTGTACAAAGAAAACACTTATGACTCATTAACAGGTACATTCAAATTGTACAAAGTAATGAAAATGTTTCAATTTTTTCAATAAAATCTGTGGGAAAGTTAAATGAGCCTAATGTAAATGTATACAGAACTAATCAAAGCGAATTCTCCACACACAGTTCAGTAGCATCTCATTCCTGCAGCCAGAATGAAGAATAAACCATCAATAGTAAACTGGATATTTTGGTGTTAATTTTCACACAATGGGTGAAAGATGTAAACACTTGATTAAAAAAAAATCACACAGCCCTGCCCTCCTCATAACACTGAGTACATCAGATCATCTGATGGTTATTACAAGTTGCTAATAAACACCTGCACTGAATATAATAAATTGACATTGGCTTTCCCAGTTTCTTCAATTAAGTCTTATTGTATAGTTTCTGGTGATCACTGTAGGCTTTGAAAAGAGCCATTCAATAAGAACTTCAGTAAAATACCAAAATTAACCACCCACACTAAAAGCCAAATCAAAGAAGACTTCAGTATTTTTGTCAATGTAGCCCACCTTGCACAGTATTGCACACAGTCAGCAACAACAACAGGCCAATCAGTGCATCTTCTGGTTCATGCAAAATAATGGATTTTGTTATAAGAAGCAAGCCAAGAAAATGGTGCAGTTAGCAGTAATCAGCATGGAAAGTGAAAGATAAAAATGCCCAATCCAAGCAAACTGATATGAGCTTATTGGAACACCATTTAAAATGTAAATAACCTGAATTCAGAAACTGCAAAGGTAAGGAAGTGTGTAAAATGGAAGGGACTGAACTTAATCAACACAACCTGTTAATTTCAAATATACATGAAAGGTACTGGAATAAACCAGTAAGTGATTAAAACCTGCTAGTGCTTCTTTGGGAAGCAACTTGCAAGACCAGATGATCTTGAGACAATAAATATTGTATCTATTTTACAAACAGCTAATGCAAAGGTAAATTCTTGGCTTTTATATTCTATCTACTATTCGGAATAATAAATGCTGGAAGTGCAGAATATGAGCCTCAGGCCTATCTAAGACAAGAAAGTCAGAGACCCTGTCTCTCACTTAATTCAATGGCGTGATTAGTGCAGGGGGAAAAAAGTCATGAATTTCAGGGTCATTTAGATAAAGCCTGAGAGCTGATGGAGATTAACACAGGCTGCGCCACTATCATTCTGTAGCTAAAAGTGCAGCACCTTACGCTTACAACTGGATACCTGCCAGCTCCATTGGTTACACAGCCCGGAGGAGGAGTCTGTATGGCTGGGGGTGGGGGAAAGAAATCACTCCAAAGTAAGAAAACAAATCAACAGAATAATAAAGAAACAGAAATTATGTAGAAAAAAATTATAAACCACGTTACTGTATTCAACTTAAATATATTCACTTGAAGCTTCCAATCCCATTGCTGCTGCTACAATGATATTCATTTACATTAATTTACTAAAACATCCCACTGCAATTCATGCAAAGGACACCATCAGAACAGCAATGAAGTGTTTGAAGAGATGTTTGATGGAGTGGAGAGAAATTACAATGCAAAATAATTAGGGGCATACAAGTAGGGGACCAAATTGGTTGAAAACTGACAATCAGCAAAAAGATCATGGAAAGGGAAAGCAGAGGAAGCTACAGCTGATTAAAAGGCGACTGGCAAACCAAGTAAAAATGGGAAATTTTAATGTACACATTGGTGCTGATTTCAACTGTGGTTTATATAGTTCAAAAGTTAATGTAACCCTTGACAGAATTATTTTTAAGTGAAAACTAGACCACCGGGTGACCCGTTGGGGCACCCTTTGAGAGAAAGGTAGTGCAGTCGGATGTGACCAGAATGAACATTAAATTTCCCTGAATGCTATTACTATCGCTTTACTTTGGAAATTAAATAAGAAAATATAGCTCCTCCTCGTTTAACGAAGGGCACTTTTGATGACAACATTTCTGGTTGAACTGCCACCCTTCAAGAATTCTCTAACATTTTCATTTCTTTTTCCCCGGCTTAAAGCCACATACAGCTGACCATGCTGGAATACCGGTTTCTCCAGAAAAACCTGCACATTCTCCTTGGTTTGGCCTTGCACCTTATGTATAGTCATAGCAAAGCATGACCGTATCAGGAACTGGCTCCGCTGAAGAGGGACATCTTCCCCTTCTGATAAACAGAGTAATTCTTGGGATCATGACAATGTCATTTTTGAACGCACCTATGAGATTCTCGTGCAGTTCTTCCACCGTCATTCGCATTCCATTGCAAAGCCTTGGTGGATCCAAGTTCCTCACTGAAATGATGGGAGATCGCAATCCAGAGCTCGACCGAATCAAGGAATTCTGTTGGAAAATGTACAGCATTAGCTCCTTCACTTACGGCACTGAAGGAACAGTATTCTTTCATGATTCCAGGGAAGCGTCTAAAGCACGTGAAGTTTATTTTTCACATCATTTCATTGAGAGGAACCAAGATAGAATTCCTCAAGAACAGTTCTGCAGGATTATCGAATGTCGGGTAGATGAAATCAATACATTCTTCCATAGTTTTTGCTGGCGGTATCATATCTTCAGGTAATTCAATTTCATCGTTTTCATTTTTCTCAGTCTTGTCTTCTCCAACATCCAATAAGAGCTCAGAGTATCATCCTTCTCCCTCACTCAATCAATCGCATGTTTCTCTTCAATTGAAACTTGACGAAGCTTCTCCATAAGGATTTTTTATGCATGAATTCCCCACATCAGCATCATTTCCTCGTTTCACAACTGCTAGAAGCTATGGGAAATCGCCACAGCAAATGGTTAAAATACCTCCGAAGGCCTCATTCTTGCCGCATACATCACAAAGAGTCCGGTCCACAGATTCCAAGCTCTCCCTCCTAATCATGGGGCACTTATCCCAGACAAAAAGCCTCAAATTTCGGCATAAATTTGCAGTATTGGTGTTTTTATCAATGTTACAAATGGCATCTTCATTGACTTTGAGGGGTATCTTGAATGCGCCGTCCTAACACCAGTCATCAATGTTGCTGCAATACCCGATGATGCTACAGCAATAGCAACACCTCCATCTCCCCTAACTTTGGCGAGGATCAAGTTGATGATAAACGTCTTGCCCGTTCCTCCTGGTGCATCAACGAAAATCATTGAAGAGAAATTCCTTTCCAAGCAGTCACACACATATTCACATATGGGTGTCCCCCGCTTTTCAAACATTCGTTTTACGAAACCTCACTGTTACGAAAGACCTACATTAGTACCCTATTTTCGCTTTCAGAAGGTGTTTTCACTGTTACGAAAAAAAAGCAGCGCGCGCGCCCCGAGCAGCCACTCTCCCCGGATTCGGAACTGCGTTCTCACCAGCATTGCTTAAACACGTGCCTGTGAACAGTCGTTTGCAAGATGAGTTCTATGGTATCGAAAAAGCTTAAAAGAGCTCGTAAGGGTGTTACGGTTAGCGTAAAACTAGACATAATTAAGCGTTTCGATCGTGGTGAAGTTTCTCAGAGATGACACAATTGGAAATCGGCACTGATCTGGGCCGGCAATTACTAATTAATTAGCATGTTTGTTTCCGCTTTTTTCTTAAAGATGTACTGTGTGCCTCCCAGCTACCGCTGCACCCCTGAATGCTTCGCGGATCGGTATTGGTTGGTGGCCCGGAGGGTGGGGGCCACTGCACCACCCCAACCTGCAACGACTCAGCCTAACACACTATCATCAGTGTGCTCAGTGCTGTCCCGATTCCGGTAAGTGACACTACACTGTACATACATTATTTCTACTTTATATAGGCTGTGTATTTTTACGTGTTATTTGGTATGATTTGGCAGCTTCATAGCTTAAAGGTTACTGGAGAGAGTGTTTTTGCCAACAGCACTTGCGTGAGATTTTCGCTATGGAGAACAGTGCAGTATTTCTACTTTATATAGGCTGTGTATTTATCATATCATTCCTGCTTTTACTATATGTTACTATTATTTTAGGTTTTGTGTGTTACTTGGCATGATTTGGTAGGTTATTTTTGGGTCTGTGAAATTTTCCCATATAAATAAATGGTAACTGCTTCTTCGCTTTATGACATTTTGGCTTACGAACCATTTCATACAAACACTGTACCTTCGGATGGCGGGGGAAACCTGTACTTCTCTTTGTTCATTATTCAATACGGGCTCCTTCTGTGAAACAAATTCCTGCTGTTCATCTGTTTTGTAATGCAGTTCACGCAAAAATTCCAGATTGCCAGCACTTTTGAGTAATTGTACTGTCTCTTGGTGTCAGCAAGTTGTATTCTTCAAGTGTTTTGCCCAAGTTCTCAAGTTTCTCTTGGAAATACAGAACAGCTTGTCCATGATGCCTCTCATCGATCATGATATTAGGATCATTGATAGTTCTCCACTCCATTGGTAAGAAATCTTCAGACATTGCATTCTTGAACCGGTTCCATAATTGCTGTGGATTGTTGATATCAGTGTTTGTTAACAAGACGACAAACAAATCTCTCATTGCTCTGGGCATTCTTGTTCTCTACCTCTTCCATAGTTTGCTGCCAACAATCCTCTCTCTCTGCAGACGTCTTTGAATGATGGAAGGATATCTCCATCATGTGTTTTCAATGATTCGAAAGATACTGGCCTCTTTATGTGATGAAATAAATCCAATAGTAGAGGTCACCACTTCGTGGAGAAACGATATACACTCGACCCAGAACACTTGCTTCAGAAATCCCGGAGCAGTCCTCGACTATTTTCCCCATTCTCCTTCTTTCCCATCTCTTATTAGTCCAAGTGTAGAATCTGGGAATAGGGTGTTTCGAAGTACTTCATTACAATAAAATTTAAACATCTCTTATTCATGGGTTACAGTTTGACCTGTCCCAATCCTGCACATACTGATGGTGATTAGCAGAATGTGACTGCTCGAAATAGAGCTGCCCTGCCCTTTTGCTGGGGTTGGTGTCACTGCTGTGAGCATCGTGAGGTGCTACTGAGGCTGGCCATGCGCATGTGTCGTGGTGTCGCGTTGCCGTTTCCACGGAAGCTGGAATCGGGTGTAGAAGTCGGGGCCTGTTGACGAGTGAGCAATTTTAAACGAATATGAGCAAATTTAAATGAATATAACCCTGATCTTTGCATGCATTCCGTAAGTTAGCGCATTTTAAGTCCATTTAGTCAAAAAAAGTGCCCCTTTAAAGCACCGTTCTGGCTAATTTGACAGCACAAACAGACAAACAGATAAACAGAATGAAAATTTTAGTTATGTATAGATACTGATAGTGCTGAATACTTATGGAAAGAGGAAACCCAAACTGACCCAAAAACTAAAATTTCAGCCCCTTTTCACATGATTCTGACTAAACTCAATGTCAAGGCCCAATGGTTTATTTGTAACTTCAAAGCCTTGAACTGACATCATACAATAACTAGAGCATCACAGTTCAGAGGCAAGAGGTACAATTATCCCACAATTGTGCAGCTACTGAGTAAGGAAATCTTGTAATCATATGGATGGTGGTACGACCATAGCAGGAGTGTTGTGTACAGTTTTGGTCTCCTTATCTGGAAGAGTGTTCAGAGGAAGTGCAAAATTAAAAGTGTTGCAGCCTGACTCTTGGAATGGGAGCTGCCCTGAGAACAGATTGATTAAACACTGCAACCAGTAGAGGGCAGCAGTTGCAGAATAAGCCACCTAAGATTGTAAAGAAGCCATACTCTTCTCTCAAGTAGCTGCAAACCAATAGAATTCTCCTCTGCAATTTGCACTAAGATAGTCATCAAATATATATTCAAGATGCAGCTCAACAGACTTTTTGACCACTAAGAGAAATAAGATGAAAAACTGACAAGCCCAGACTATGGAATCAATAAGCTGCAGGCAAAACTGCAGGTGAAAAGCACTAAATCACCCCACTTGATTAGTGGCATCCAGAAAACTGATATAACCAATCCAAAAGAGGATTTATGCCTACATATTTTATCACATTTTTGGTAGCTATTGTCAAAACTACTGAACCATTCCAACATGCACAAATCCACACCCTTATCTCACAAACAAATGCTAAGCTCAAGATATACCTAGACCTTTTGCTCATTCCACATGATGCTACTAACACTGTCAATTATTGTCCATCTGAAAATTGTGGGATAGTTCAGAGAATGTGCCTGAGGGAATGTTATTCAGACCAAGTCAAGTAGCAAATTTTATTTCCTGAAGTAACAAAAAGATTCTTGTGATAATGTGGTAGTTTTTTGGCTACCATTTAAAAGCAAAATGGTGAACAGATAGGAACTAATTTTACTAGCTGGAGTCGACAGCTCTAGTACTTAACTTAAAACTAGAAACATCAAAGTTTGGAACTTTCTTCTGAAAGCAACAATTACTGCTGGGTCAATTGATAACTTTGGAGTACTTTAATGTACACTACCACTTTATTAGGTACACCTGCTTGTTAAACAGGTTCAATTGTTGTTCTGACCGAACATCAGAATACGGAAGAAATATGACCGTGGAATGGGGTGGTTGAGTACCTCAGAAAGTACTGATCTCCTGGGATTTCCATGCACAACAGTGTCTAGAATTTACACAGACTGGTACAATAAACAAAACACAAAACATTCAGGAGTAGAAGTTCACTGGGTGGAAACACCCTGCCAATGAGAGAGGTCAGAAGAAAATGACCAGACTGGTTCAAAGTGACAGTTACTCAAATAACCATGCATTACAATGGTGCTGGGCAGAACAGCATCTCCGAACACACAACACATCTAACCTTGAAGTGAATGGACTAGGGCAGCAAAAGACCTCAGCGGGTTCCACTCCTGTGCCGAATAAGGTGACCAGCAAATGTACATGAAACAGCTATGATCATAAAATGCTGAAAAATCTCCGAGTGACTAAATAGACTGTTCTTAGCTTTCTTTGCAAACACTCCAATGCAGCACAGAATGAGCACAATTTTCTGAGAAATTCAACTTCAAATTTGCCGTACAAGAAATGCACAGGATATTTAAAAATAATGACAAACTGAAAGATGCTGGTCACAAACAAGAGGAAATCTGCAGATGCTGGAAATGAAAGCAGTGCACGCAAAATGCTGAAGGAAATCAGCAAGCCGTGCAGTATCTATGGAAAAGAGTAAACAGTCAACCTTTCAAGCCGGGACCCTTCCTCAGGACAGTAAATCTCTTGGAATTTTTCAACTTGACAAGCTGAGCACATTTAAGATGAATGGATAGATTTTTGACATATGAATGGAAAAGGGTAGTGGGCCATTTCAGGAATGTGATGCTGAGGTAAAATAGTAGACATGACATTTGTGAATGAAGGGACAGGCACAAGGAACCAAGTCAAAGTCAGCCAGAATCATACATCACAGAAACATGCCCTTCTGTCCACAATGTCCATGCTGATTAAGTACCCATCTACACTAATCTGAATTAACAGCATTTGGTAAACATAGCCTGTTTTGCCCAGAAATTCAATTCCTCATCCAAACATCTCTTTTTAAAATGTTATGAGTGCATCTGCTTTCAGCACCTTTTTAAGCTGTGCATTCTAGACTGTAACCATCCTCTGAATGAAAACAATATTTTTTCTCTGATCCCTCAACTAAGGAAAGGTTTCTCTCCATCCACCTTATGCCGTCGTCTTAGAATTTTATACACCTGCACTGTCTCCTCTGTGCCTTCTTTGCTCTGAGCAGAACTAACCCAGCATATGCAATCGCCACATGACTGAGAAGTTGTATATGAGGCAACATCCTGGTAAATCTCTCTGTACCTTCACATCCCTCCGATTGCACAGAGACCAAAATGGTACACAGTAATCCAGTGTGGACTATTCAACGTTCTATATAGGTACACCATGACCTCTATGACTGACTGAAGAACTAGAATCCTCTGGCTGAGCTAGACAGCACTTATCATTTATTCCAAGAGTCATATCTCTGCTGCTTGTAGTACCTCAACGTGCAAACTCGGTGCCGTGTTTCAAAGCATTACAACATCACAATTAAATAAATGCCAGATTTTATGCCCTTCATAAGAGTCATTTAACATATGGAATAGCAAATTTCTATTCCTTACAATACAGATCACTTGCGCCTTTTTTAATAACTTTACAGCTTACAATTTATGTAACAGTAAATTTACAAATAACATTAACTCTCCATTTTCTCCCCCAAACAAGATTTCATCATGGCAGACTGCCATTTGTCAATATGAAGTGCCAGGGACAGCAGCTTTTTTTGTTAGGGGACTTGGTATGTCACCCAAGTCTCCAGCAAATGTCTACAAATGTATCATTGGGAGTATTCTAACTGGTTGCATCACTGCCTGGATCTGATGAGATTTTATACCTGCCCATTTTGTACTTGAGGAAACAGTGGATTTAAAAACAGATTTAATTTGGAGCAGGCTACTCCATAAAACATGGGAGTGCGGCCAAACCCTGTGCACAAGGAAAGTAACACTATGGAGTCTAAGTTATAACAGGCAATGTGTGCAGATACAAGACATGACAGTGGAAAAGAAGAATCTCAGAAAATTAAGAAATCAATCTGTTTGGGTGGCTCTAAGAAAAAGCAAAGGCAGAATATATTTTTATTAGTTATAAACTGGTCAGCACACATTAATAGTATCGTTGAGCATAGTATAAGTCAGAATAATGGAGGTCCATGTATCAATACACTGCAGTAATTATCAGAGCCTTTAAGCTTTATAAGAACATAAGAAATAGGAGCAGGAGAAGGCCATCCGGCCCACTGAGCCTGCCCTGCCATTCAATAAGATCATGGTTGATCTTTCTGTACACTCAGCTCCATCTACCTGCCTTTTCCCCATAACCTTTAATTCCCCTATGTAAAAAATCTATCTAACTGTATCTTAAATATACGAGGGGCAATTGATAAGTTCATGGCCTAAGGTAGAAGGAGATGAGTTATTAACTTCAAACTTTCTGCATTTTCACTCAGAGTTGAACTGCATGTACATGTAACAAGAGCTGTATAACTCATCTCCTTCTACCGTAGGCCACAAACTTATCAATCACCCCCGCTGTGAACCACCTGGAGGTCCAAGACGCTCTCGTTACATGCATGTGCAGTTCAACTCTTTGAGCGATAATGCAGAAAGTTGGAAGTTAATAACTCATCTCCGTAGGCCACGAACTTATCAATCACCCCTGCTGTGGACCACTTCTACAAAGAAGGGATCCGTATGCTCCACACCACTGGACTAAAGGCTGATTTATACTTGTGCGTACCAGCTTACGCCGTAGCCTACGCAAGTGGGCTACGCCGTTGTGAGCATTTATACTTGTGCGTTGGTGTGTCTGCGTCGCTCTGCAATTCACCGCCAAAACGCTAGTTGGCGGTGGGTTTCTATGCCAGTGTGTTGAGTTTCTTCATGTTGAAACTCAAACTTCAAACAATGGCGACTGAAACTGAAGGAGGGTGAATTTTCTGTGCTTATCTGGCCACTGAGAGACATGGATGAGGAAATGCATTTCAACTATTTTCAGATGTCTGCAGGTAGATTTGATGATTTGGTTCATCGTCTCCAACCATTTATTTCGCATCAGTGTACGCACAGTATACTCAGAGACTGGCAATCACCATTCCAGTTTTAGCTTCAGGTGGATGTTAACAGGCTGTAGCAGCTAGCTACGAACTGGCATCAAGCACAGGGTCCTCCATAATTTCGGAGGTCTGTAAAGCTTTATGGAAAGCATTGCAGCCAGAGTTCCTTCCCTGCCCTTCAGTCACCCAGCGGGAAGCTATTGCAGCGTAGGAGGAAATGTGATGCTACCAAGCGGACCAATCACAGTTGTTTCGGTCTGCGTTGCCGCAACCCATAGTTACATTTTGGGAGAGGTGCGCGTTAGGCTATGGCGTACACCTGACACACAAGTACAAATCAGCCTTAAGTGTGTACGTGTAGGAGGGGACTATGTTGAAAAATAGATGTGCAATGTTTTCTAAAATTGACGCCTTCTACCTTAGGCCACGCACGTATCAATCACTCCTCGTATTTAGTGAAGAAGTTTCAACTGCTTCCCTGGGCAGAGAATTCCACAGATTCACCACTCTCTGGGAAAAACAGTTTCTCCTCATCTCCATCCTAAATCTTCTCCCCTGAATCTTGAGGCAATATCCCCTAGTTCTAGTCTCACCTACCAATGGAAACAACTTTCCTACTTTTATCTTATCTATCCCTTTCAAAATTTTGTATGTTTCTATAAGATTCCTTCTCATTCTTCTGAATTCCAGAGTATAGTCCCGGGCGACTCAATCTCTCCTCATAGGTTAACCCCTTCATCTCTGGAATCAACCTGGTGAACCTCCTCTGCACTGCCTCCAAAGCCAGTATACCCTTCAAGTATGGAGACCAGAACTGCACACAGTACTCCAGGTGCGGCCTCACCAGTACCCTGTATAGTTGCAGCTTGACCTCCTTGCTCTTGAATTCAATCCCTCGACCAATGAAGGGCAACATTCTGTTTGTCTTCTTAATAACCTGTTGTACCTGCAAGCTAACTTTTTACGATTCATGCACAAGCACTCCCAAATCCCTCTGCACAACAGCATGCTGCAATCTTTCACCATTTAAATAATAATCTGCTTTTTTATTTTTCCTTCCAAAGTGGATGATCTCACATTTACCAACATTGCATTCCATCTGCCAGACCTTGGCCCACTCACTTAACCTATCTATATTCCTCTGCAGACTCTCCACATCCTCTCTACAATTCGCTTTTCCACTCAGTTTAGTGTCGTCCGCAAATTTTGCTACTTTACACTCAGTCCCCTCTTCCAAATCATCAATTTAAATGGTAAACAGCTGCAGCACCCCACTCACCACTGACTGCCAACCAGAGAAACACCCATTTATACCAATTCTCTGCCTTCTATTGGTTAACTAATCCAGTATCCATGCCAATACATTTCCTCCAACTCAATGCATCCGTATCTTACTTATAAGTCTCTTGTGCGGCATCTTATCGAACACCTTCTGGAAATCCAAGTATACGACATCCAACTGTTCCCCTCTATCCACTGCACTCATTATGCCCTCAAAGAACTCCAGTAAATTTGTCAAACAGGACCTGCCCTTTCTGAATCCATGCTGAGTCTGTCTAATGGAACCACTCCTTTCTAAATGTTTCGCTATTTCTTCCTTAATGACAGCTTTAAGCATTTTCCCGACTACAGATGTTAAGCTAACTGGCCTATAGTTGCCCGTCTTTTGCCTACATCCCTTTTTTTAAAAAGTGGCGTGACATTTGCTGTCTTCCAATTCGCCGGGACCTGCCCAGAGTCCAAAGAATTTTGGTTAATGATTACGAACACGTCTACTATAACCTCCACCAATTCCCTCGGCACCCTGGGATGCATCCCATCAGGACTAGGGGACTTATCTACCTTCAGGCCCTCCAGTTTGCTCATCACTATCTCTTTAGTGACAGTGATTTTATCGAGGTCCTCACCTCCCATTTCGTCCATAACATCATTCTTTGTCATATTAGATGTGCCCTCCACTGTGAAGACCAACACAAAATAGTTGTTCAATGCCTCAGCGATTTCCTTATCACCCAATATCAATTCCCCCTTCTCGTCTTCCAAGAGACCTATGCTGACTTTAGCCACCCTCTTCCACTTTATATAAAAACTTTTGCTATGTTTTTATATTTTGTGCTAATTTACTTTCATACTCCATCTTCCCTTTCTTTATTTCTTGTTTAGTTGTTCTTTGTTGCTTTTTAATACATAGATTGGCATTTCAATCCAAATTAAAAGTAGTACCATGAAGGATTAATTTCTGGAAAATACAAGAGATGTGCTTCAAGTTCAGTATTTTAAAGAACCAATAAGAGCAGTCAATTTTAGATGTAATGATTAAAAACCTTTTAAATGAGATTTAGTATTGAAGAGTCTTTTAGGGAGGAGTGACCATGATATGATGAATTTTACATAAACATTTAAAATGATATAACTTAAAACTGAAAGCAAGGTCTGATATCTAAATAAAACAAATGAGAAAGGCACGATGATTTGCTCATGGCAGGTTGGGAAACATGGTTATATAAAGCAGAAACTTAATATGTAGATTACAGGTAATAAATTCCCCCTTCAAAGCAAACAAAAATATAAACAGTAAGTCTGGGCAAAGATAAAAACAACTTTTGATCTAAGGAATAAAGGGTTAGTGTAGGAGAATGGCACTGAGTTTAAAGATCACATTGAATGGCAGAGCAGACATGAAGGGCCAAATGCTGGACTTTGGCTTTGTTCCTATAAGGACTAGCTATTCTCATTGATATTCCAATTTTATTAACAGAGGTGCTAACTTTTAGGTAACATCCAAACCTGTGAAATGATCATAAAAACAAAATAATCTGCAGATGTTGGGGTCAAAGCGACACTCACAACACGCTGGAGGAACTCAGCAGGTTGGGCAGCATCGATGGAAATGATCAGTCAACATTTCGGGCGGAACGTTGACTGATCATTTCCGTGGATGCTGCCCGACCTGCTGAGTTCCTCCAGCGTGTTATGAGTGTTGCTGTGAATTGATAGCTGCCTCAGGCGAATTCAAAAACTCATTCAAGGACTATCTCAAAAATGGGTTCAGGAGCTCATCTGTTTTTTCAGTTCAGCCAAAACAAGAAAATTCTAGCTATTCCCTCCCCCCACCCCCCGCCACCACCACACACACCTTTTTTTTATTCTGGTGCCTTCCCCCTTCCTTTCCAGTCCTGAAGAAGGGCCTCAGTCTGAAATGTCAACTATTCATAGATGCAGCTTGATCTGCTGAGTTCCTCCAGCTTTTTGTGAGAATGTTCACATGTATTTGCTGTGTACAAAAATGGTTCTGCATTCATTATAATACAACAGCAACTACATTTCAAGAGGAAGATTCCTTCAAGTTCAAGCTCCTGGGTGTCAACATCTCTGAAGATCTATCCTGGGGCCAATATATTGATGTAATTACAAAGAAGGCACTGCAGTAACTATATTTCATTAGGATTTTGAGAAAGCAACACACACAAAATGCTGGATCTCAGCAGGCCAGCCAGGCATCATCTATGGAAAAGAGTAAACAGTTAACATTTCAGGTCAAGTCCCTGGGCCCTGGCCCGAAATGTCGACTGTTCACTCTTTTCCATAGATGCTCCCTGCCGAGTTTGCATTGTCTATGCGTTGCTTTGGGTTTCCAGCATCTGCAGATTTTCATGTTTAGGATTTTGAGATTTGATATATCACCAAAAACTCTAGTAAATTTCTAAAATAAACAAGAGAAAATCTGCAGATGCTGGAAATCTGAGTAACACACACAAAATGCTGGAGGAACTCAGCAGGCCAAGTAGTACAGGCAACGTTTCAGGCCGAAACCCTTGAACAGGACTGGAGGAAAAAGGCTGAGTAGATTTAAAAGTTGGGGGGAGGGGAGTGAAAAAGGTGATAGTTGAAACCTGAAGGGGGAGGGATGAAGTAAAGAGCTAGGAAGTTGATTGGTGAAAGAGACAGAAGACCGTGGAAGGAAGAAAAGTGGGGAGGAGCACCAGAGGGAGGCAATGGGTGGGCAAGGAGATAAGGTAAGAGAGGTGTCTGGGAGGGCATTACCAGAAGTTTGAGAAATCAATGTTCATGCCATCAGGCTGGAGACTACCCAAACGGAATATTCCTCCAACCTAAGTGTGGCCTCATCATGACTGCGGAGGAGGCCATGGATGGACATATCGGAATAGGAACAGGAACTGGAATTAAAATGTGTGGCTACTGGGATATGTTCAGTGAAGCAGTCTCCCAATCTACATTGGTTATTTTTAAAAACGCCGTCCCCTTCTCTCAATTCCTCCATCTCTGCTGTATCTGCTCTCAGGATGAGGTTTTCATTCTAGAACGAAGGAGATATCCTCCTTTTTCAAAGCAAGGGGCTGCCCTTCCTCCACCAATGCTGCCCTAAACCTTATCTCTTCAATTTCACACACATCTGCTTTTACCCCATCCTCCCATCACCCTACCAGGGATAGGGTTCCTCCTGTCCTCACCTACTACTACTCCAGCCTCCGTGGCCAGCACATAATTCTACGAGACTTCTGCTATCTCCAATGGGATCCCACTACCAAGCACATACCGCCCCCACCCCCACCCCCAATTTCTGCTTTCTGCAGGGATCGCTTCCTATGCGACTCTCTTGTCCATCCGTCTCTCCACTGATCTCCCTCCTAGCACTTACCCTTGCAAGTGGAACAATTGCTACACCTGCCCCCCACCTCCTCCCTCAATACCATTCAAGGCCCTAAACAGTCCTTCCAGGTGAGGCAACACTTCACCTGTGACATACATCAAAGTTGCTGGTGAACGCAGCAGGCCAGGCAGCATCTATAGGAAGAGGCGCAGTCGACGTTTCAGGCCGAGACCCTTCGTCAGGACTAACTGAAGGAAGAGTGAGTAAGGGATTTGAAAGCTGGAGGGGGAGGGGGAGATGCAAAATGATAGGAGAAGACAGGAGGGGGAGGGATGGAGCCGAGAGCTGGACAGGTGATAGGCAGAAGGGGATACGAGAGGATCATGGGACAGGAGGTCCGGGAAGAAAGACGGGGGGGGGGGGTGACCCAGAGGATGGGCAAGAGGTATATTCAGAGGGACAGAGGGAGAAAAAGGAGAGTGAGAGAAAGAATGTGTGCATTAAAAAGAGTAACAGATGGGGTACGAGGGGGAGGTGGGGCCTAGCGGAAGTTAGAGAAGTCAATGTTCACGCCATCAGGTTGGAGGCTACCCAGACGGAATATAAGGTGTTGTTCCTCCAACCTGAGTGTGGCTTCATCTTTACAGTAGAGGAGGCCGTGGATAGACATGTCAGAATGGGAATGGGATGTGGAATTAAAATGTGTGGCCACTGGGAGATCCTGCTTTCTCTGGCGGACAGAGCGTAGATGTTCAGCAAAGCGGTCTCCCAGTCTGCGTCGGGTCTCACCAATATATAAAAGGCCACATCGGGAGCACCGGACGCAGTATATCACCCCAGTCGACTCACAGGTGAAGTGATGCCTCACCTGGAAGGACTGTTTGGGGCCCTGAATGGTGGTAAGGGAGGAAGTGTAAGGGCATGTGTAGCACTTGTTCCGCTTACACGGATAAGTGCCAGGAGGGAGATCAGTGGGGAGGGATGGGGGGGACGAATGGACAAGGGAGTTGTGTAGGGAGCGATCCCTGCGGAATGCAGAGAGAGGCGGGGAGGGAAAGATATGCTTAGTGGTGGGATCCTGTTGTTTGGTGTTCCCAGTGTGGTCTCCTGTATATCGGTGAGACCTGACGTAGATTGGGAGACTGCTTTGCTGAGCACCTACGCTCCATCCGCCAGAAAAAGTGGGACCTCCCAGTGGCCACCAATTTTAACTCCACCTCCCATTCCATTATGTCCATCCATGGCCTCCTCCGCTGTCGTGATGAAGCCACACTTAAGCTGGAGGAAACAACACCTTATATTCCATTTGGGTAGCCTCCAGCCTAATGGCATGAACAACGACTTCTCAAACTTCAAGTAATGCCTCCCCGCTCCCCTCTCCTTCACCATTTCCCATCTCCTTTTCCCTCTTACTTTATCCCCTTGCCCATCCATCACCTCCCTCTCGTGCTCCTCCCCCCTTTTCTTTCTTCCATAGTCTTCAGTCTCTTTACTTACTAGCTCTTTCCTTCATCCCTCCCCCTTCAGGTTTCACCTGTATTTCACTCTCCCACGCCCCCCCCAAAGCTTTTAAATCCACTCAGCTTTTCTTCTCCAGTCCAGCCGAAGGGTTTCTGCCCGAAACGTCAACTGTACTCTTTTCCATAGATGTTGTCTGGCCTGCATTTTGTGTGTGTTGGTCAGGATATTTCTATAGATGTACCACTGAGAGTATTCTAACTGATTACATCACTGTCTGGTATGGAGGGATCACTGCACAGTATCAGAAAAGGCTGCAACGTTGTAAACTCAGCCAGCTCCATCATAGGCACTAGCAGTCACAGCATCAAGGACATCTTCAACAAATGATGCCTCAAAAAGGATGCCCGTCACTGAGGACCTGCGCTCTTCTCACTGCTAATATCCAGGTGGTGGTACAGGAGCCTGAAGACACATACTCAAAATTTAAAGAACAGTTTTTTCTCCTTCGCCATCAAATTTCTTAATGGACAATGAACCCATATTTCTTTTGTTCTTTTTTGTACTTATTTAATCTTAAATATATATTTCTCGTTCTAATTTATAATTTTTGGAATTATGTACTGCAATACATTGCTGCTGCAAAATAACAAATTTCCTGCCATATGCCAGCGATATTAAACCTGATTTTGAAATATTCAACTGGAACATTTCAGAGTACCTGTCCTGGGCCCAGCACACAAGTACAATTACAAAGAAAGCACTTCCTTAGTAGTTTGCAAAGATTTTATCTAATACTTTGACTAACTTCTATAGATGTGTGGTGGAGACTATACTGACTGTTTGTATCAAAGACTGGATAGCCTCTAACAGAAAATCTGACAAAAAGTAGTGGATGTGGGCCAGTCCATCACCATTGATCATACCTCTACGGAGCACTGTCACAGGAAAGCAGCATCCATCAAGGACCTCCACCATCCAGTCATGCATTCTTCTCACCACTGCATCAAGAAGGTGATACAGGAGCCTCAGGACTCATACCACCAGATTCAGGAAAAGTTATTACCCCTCAGCCATCAGGCCCTTAAACCAGAGGGGATACTTTACTCCATTTAACTCACCCAACACTGAACTGGTCCCACAACCTATGGACTTACTTTTAAGGACTCTTCATCTCATGTTCTGAATATTAGATTTTTCTTTTCTGTATTTGCACAGTTTGTTGGCTTTTACACATTGGCTGTTTCTTTTCTGCCCTGTTGGGTGCAGACTTTCATTGATTCTGTTATAGTCCTTGGATTTACTGAGTATGCCTGCAAGAAAAACAAATCTCAGGGTTGTATATGGTGACATATATGTGGATGGCATCTGTTAGTCTCCCGAGACCATGGATCTGTGCCTGGAAAGTCTTGCTTCAGTCTTTCCAGGGAATAGGCCTGGGCAAAGTTATATGGAAGACCAGCAAGTCTTGCCCAAGCAGCAAGTCTCCCCTCTCCACGCTACCGATGTTGTCCAAGGAAGGGGCAAGGGCCAATACAGCTTGGCACCAGTGACGTCACAGGAGTTGCCAGTGCGAGGTTGAAAGCAACATCGGACAGCTCTGGATTTGTCGTCAGGGTTTACTCCCGAAGCCTTTCCCGTAAGTGGGTATGGCCGCAAGGCAGCGGAGGTTTGAACTCGAGTTTTCCCTGTCTTAGATGGACTGCATTTCTAGGCTGACGAGCTCCATCTACCCGAAGCACTGGTTTTAAGGTGCCAGGACCCACCTTCTCCCCTTCTCCTGTCAGTAGTAACAGGTCCACCAGGCTTAGAGGCTAAGCCACACGAGAAGGCCAGGAGTTGGACTTGCTTGTCAGAGGCTATTTGAGGCGCATGCCATGAGGAGAACTTTTAGGTGGTAGGAGCTTGTCCCCACTACCACTCCTCGGCTTGACATAAATGTATTTTGATAATAAATTTACTTTGAGCTAGTCCTGCTAGGTTCTTGGTTTAACATTTCTTCTGAAAAGTGACACCTACAACGGCATAAAACTCCCTTAACATTCTCCAATGTTGGATTGAATTATTGGGTCAATTCTCAGGAGTGGGAAAAACTCCCAACCACCTTGGCTTGCAGGAAGAATTTCAGGCTTACAAAGATATATAATTTCATATCTCCTCCTAACAGAGGCCAAACACATTCTGAACAACTACTTTGCTTTATTTCTTCAGTTCCTGATAATTAAACAGTTGTTCTTGAATTCAACTCACCTCCTCCTGCTGATTGTGAGATGTAAGCACTGTATTTAAAGGTTAATTTTTTAACCTTTTAACAAAATAAACTGTTCACACCTCAGATTTCTTGAGCCATTGGGAACCTGTTCTTCAGATTCTATGTAATGAACATTCAAAATACACCTCATTTCAAGCAACTCAGATTAGTACTGTTCTACCATCTGAAACCCCAAACATTATAGAATATTTAATAATATTTTTCTACGTGTGGAGACTGCGCTAAATATACATCAGTGAAATAGTCAGTTTTCCACCGTTGGATTAATTTGTAAATGAAAGAAGTTGTCTCACATTAATTATAAGCTCCTCAGAATCACAAAGATGTGAATGTGCGGTTAACCAAAGGTTTTTTTTTAAACCAAATTTCTGGTCATTGCTCAGCATTGATGTTAAACCCAAGCTTAACCAGTGAAGAACTACCACACTTCATTGATTAGATAATAACAAAGATACAAAATCTCCTTTTATTAATGCAAAATTCAAAGGAGGAACTTGACATCTCACTCCCCTCCCTTCTGGGATTGTGAAGTTGTCTTACTACAAACACAATTTTGAACAATATCAGACAAACACCATTTTATTGACAGGATCTCAAGCCATCTTATGACAGATTTTCATGTAAAATACAATATTGTGGCGACCTACTTTCTAGAACACACGAACCGGCTCACAAAACAGTGCGCGCAGGCAGAGAAGCCAGCCCCAAAAAGGGCGCCAGGCCATCTTCACCAGCAGGGGAAAAATCCCGCGCACGGGAAGGGTCTGGGAATATACGTTCCCCACAGCAGTCCCGCCCAGGGAGGGCAGGAACGGGAAGGCTTTAAAGCAGGCCGCGAAGTTTGAATAAATCTCTTTCATCGCAACTCCAACTCACCGACTACGTGTGGTTATTTTAGCGCTGTGTGTAGCACACTGCTACAATATGATACTACATCAAAAATAAAGCAAGTTGACCAAGTGAATCCTATCACTTACTTAAAAGAAAAATGAGTCCATTGACTCTGGAATTTCTATTCCATTGCCAATTATGGACTTATGAGTAAAACGTAATTTGTTCAGAATCTGATTTAATTTGATTTAAGAAATCTCTACATTAACTCAATGCTTCCTTCATTCACCATCAAGGCTTACTAATCAGCAAAAGAAAGCAATCTGAGTAGTTGGGAAAGGGGTATCAATAATATTCCTCACAATCAATGTTTCTTCTGAACAAAACTTATTGGATTGGGCAATGAATTTTCTCTTAGCAAGAACCTGTAACTAATGAGATATATAATCAGATGTTTGAGAGCTTATTTTTGGCCAGGCTATGAGGAGAACTTCTCTGTTTGGCTGGATTTTTGTTCAACTCTAATCAGCAGATAGTCGTAATCTTAGTTTATGATCCAAGCATTCTGTCAGGATGGAACCGCAGAACCAACAAGTTTTATCAAGTCAGAGAGACAGCAGAGAAACAACTCTTTGACCAACATGTCTATGCCAGCCAAGGTATCTTCCTTAGCTGGTCCTATTTGCCTACATTTGTCAAATATTCCTCCCTCTAAACTTTTCCTATCCAGAAACCTGTCCAAATGTCTTTTAAACACTGTAATTTGACAAAAATGTGCCCACTCCATCAATCAACACTTCCTCTGGCAGTCCAGTCATTGACACACTATGATCGAATGTTAAATTGGGGCACAGAATTGAGTGTGGCAACAAAAGTACCAAGCCATCACGTTCACAGCAAAAATGGATCTGTCCTTGCATCTATTTCACTTTCAGTTCATGCTACTTTTCCCATCAAATCCATATCATCTAAGCTAGAACAGCAATTGGGTAACCTACAAAACATCCAGTGGGTTCAGGACCAGCTGGAAAAATGGGCTGAAAAATGGCAGATGGAATTTAATACAGACAAGTGAGGCGTTGCACTTTGGGGGGACCAACCAGGGCAGGTCTTACACAGTGAGTGGTTAGGCACTGAGTACGTTAGAACAAAGGGAACGGGGAATACAGGTTCATAATTCTTTGAAAGTGGTGTCATGGATAGATCAGGTCATTAAGGAAGCTTTTCACACATTGGCCTTCATAAGTCAATGTACTGAGTACAGGAAATGGGACATTATGTTGAAGTTGTTTAAGACTTTGGAGTACTGTGTGCCGTTTTGGTCAACTAACTACAGGAAAGATGTAAATAAGATTGAAAGAGTACAGAGAGACTTCCGGGTCATCAAGGGAATGGCGGCGTAAGGAAAAGGTCTCTCGACAAAAAAGAAGGTAAACTGCCCCAAAATCGAATTTAGACAAATACTTAATATTGCATAACTATATTAATAAAAGGGGCAAGGATGATGCCTAAGAACAAGAATAAAAAGTCCGCTTCGAAGGCTGATAAACATAAAGAGATGCAGCAAGGCGAAGGGCCTAGCTCCCCCATGGCAAGCCAGGACGGAGATAATGAGGGGGAATCGGTGACTCTGTCTTTGATTCTCGGAGAGATTCGTGAGTTCCGACAAGATAACAGCAAACAGCTGGAAGATATTAAAGGAGAAATAGTAAAAACTAACTCGCAGATAGATGAAGCCGAAGCGAGGATTGTTGGAATTGAAGAGAAGCTACAAAACGCCGAGGAAGTGATAGCAGAAATGCTGAAGCTACAAGACCAACTCCAGTGGAAACTAATAGATCAAGGCGGCCGCTCGAGAAGGGAAAATGTGAGGATCTACGGAGTTCCCGAAGGAACCGAAGGTAAACCCGGATTGATGATTCCCTTCGTGGAGAAGCTGCTTAGAGAGAACCTTGATATGCCGGCCGCAAAAGACCTACAGATAGAAAGGGCTCACCGCGCGTTGGCACCACAGCCTCCGGCAGGCGCCCAGCCCAGATCGATTCTGATCAGATTTCTCAGTTACAGAACGAAGGAAGAGGTGCTTAAAAGAGCATGGCAAAAGAAAGGTTTCATGTGGAACAACTGCAAAATCAGTTTAGACCACGACTACGCACCGGGGATTCTTGCCAGACGGAAGGAATATACGGAAACACGGAAAGTCCTGAAGGAAAACAACATCAGATTCCAGACCCTGTATCCAGCTCGGCTGAGAGTCTTTTACGACGAAGGGACAAAAACTTACGCTACGGTGGAGGAGGCAACGTCGGACCTGGCGGACCGGGGACTACCTATTAAAGTTATCACCCAACCGGAGTCGCTACTGGAGAGGATTCGGCAGAAGTCGTGGCAGTTAGTGGGGCGAGGACGCTCCACTCGAACCAGAGTGTCAAACTACAAGGAAAAGCTGCAAATATTCAGACGCGAATGTACAGAGAATACAGATTAATTAAGAGAAATGACTGAAAAGAGTAAATCGGACTTAAAAGTAAAATGAAAACTGGTAACTGAAAATAAACTAGGCGGAATAACTTGAATGATAGCAATATGGTCGAGACATAAATAGGAGAAAATTCTCTATGATTATTCAAACTGCTGAGGGCCCTCTAACACAGGGTGAAGATAGAGGTTATCCCTCTGAACTGAGGCGGGTCGGTGCTCAGGCCTCACTGTGGGAAGTCGGGAAAAATTTTCAAATGTTATACGTTCAGAAATGTCTAGGGTGTGGTTATATGTCTTGGTTTACTGTTGAGAAGGGATTGCTTATTGTTTGGTTAGAAAAGGAGAGAGCTTTTTTGCTACTAGAGAAAAGTGCAAACTGAATTGGTAAAAATAATTTCCTATAATGTTAATGGGATTTTGAATCCAATTAAAAGAAATAAGATTATGTCTAAATTGAAAAAAGAGAGGGCACAAATAGCTTTCCTCCAGGAAACACATATGAGCCAATCTGAACATGGAAAATTAAAAAGAATGGGCTTTAAGCATGTATTTTATTCATCATATAAATTGAGTCACAAAAGAGGGGTAGCTACTTTAATATCAAGTACTCTTAATTATGAACATATTTCAGAGACTAGAGACAAAGAAGGACGGTTTGTAAAAATCACAGGAAGAATAGAAGGTACAGAAATAACATTGCTGAATGTTTATGCTCCTCCAGGTAGTGAATGGTCATTTTATAGACACATTTTTGACCTAATGGTCAGTTCTCGAGGGGTAGTAATTTGTGGAGGGGATTTTAATATTAGATTAAATCCTATATTAGATTCTTCAAGAATAGTTACTCAGAATAAACCTCTGACTCGGAAAGTGAATTCATTGATGGAGGAGTTGGGAATTATAGATGTCTGGAGGGAATTACACCCTACTAGTAAAGATTATACATATTACTCTTTCGCTCATTCAGCCTATTCAAGGGTAGACTATTTCTTTATCTTTAATACAGATAGACTCAGGATAAAAAACTGTAATATTGCAACAATTGATCTGTTGGATCATAGCCCAGTCTCTATGTCTCTAATCCTGGAAAGGAAAATGAGTAAAACACTATGGAGGCTAAACTCACATATACTCAATAACCCGAAAGTAATGGAGAGATTAAGGGGAGAAATCAAAGAATATCTAGACCTTAATGACACGGGAGAAACATCACCAGTGATTTTATGGGATACATTGAAAGCTGTACTGAGAGGGAAAATTATTTCCATTACTACTCACATGAAAAAAATCAATGCACAAAAATTAGCAGGCCTTCAAGGAAAATTAAAACAACTTCAAGTTGTAGATAGCAACAAAAGTAATTCAAATCGAAAACAGGAAATTAGGAAATTGCAAAGTGAAATTGATGATATTTATACGTTGGAAACTCAAAAGAAATTTTCTTTACCTGAGACAAAAGAATTATGAAGTAGGAGGTAAATCAGCTAGATTATTAGCATATAAATTACAAAAACAACAAGCAGACAATACAATTCATAAAATAAAGAATCCAAAGACAAAGCTTGTGGAGAGTACAATAGGGAAAATTCAAGAGAGTTTTGAAACATATTATCGAGAGCTGTACTCCCAACCCCGGGCCCCCAATGAGCCCTATATAGACAGTGTATTGAATTTTTTAGATCTACCTAAACTTACAGATTTACAAAATGAAAGTTTATTAGAACCAGTAACTGTCAAAGAACTGAACGTGGCCATCTCTAGGTTAAAGGCTGGAAAGTCCCCGGGTTCTGATAGGTTCTGATGGGTTTACCTCAGAGTGGTACAAGTCCCTGAAGACACAGTTAGCCCCATTACTACTTAACACCTTTAACTGGATCTTGCAGAGAGGAGAAACTCCACCTTCCTGGAGAGAAGCGATTATTTCAGTTATTCCTAAAGAGGGGAAAGATAAACTAGAATGTGGCAATTATCGGCCAATTAGTGTTCTTAATTTAGATTACAAACTATATACATCTATATTAGCGCGCAGATTGGAAAAGCTTTTACCTGGCCTAATCCATTTAGACCAGACTGGATTTATTCAACAAAGACAAACACAGGACAACATAAGGAGAACTCTGCACATATTAGAACGGGTTAATAAGAACAAGACAGAGACAATGGTAGTAGGATTGGACGCTGAGAAAGCTTTTGATTCGGTTAGTTGGGCATTCCTATACAGAGTGTTAGGAAGATTCGGCTTTCAAGAAAGGTTTATTAAAGTAATCCAGACTCTATATGATAGCCCTACAGCCCGAATTAAGATAAATGGGGACCTCTCTGACTCCTTCATTTTAGAGAGAGGCACTAGACAGGGATGCCCAATTTCTCCTCTCCTTTTTGCGCTATATATTGAACCACTTGCCCAACTAATAAGACAGAGCGAAATCGTAAAAGGTATCAAGGTGGCAGGGATTGAACAGAAAGTGGCGTTATTCGCAGATGATGTTTTGGTCTATCTGAGTGAACCAGAAAAATCATTTATAGGATTGTTTACACTGTTGGATGACTTTGGGAAAATATCAGGTTATAAAATAAATGTAAAGAAAACGCAGGTTATGTCCCTAAATTATACACCATCCAAAAAATTGCAGGATACATACGATCTTAAGTGGGAAGCTAAATCATCAAAATATTTAGGAATAACCCTGCCGAAGGATCTTTCAACACTGTCACAGGTAAATTATGGGCCATTAATCTCAGAGATAAAAGCAGATATGCATAGATGGAATCTTATCCCCTTTTTAAGTTTAAATTCAAGGATAAATACTATAAAAATGAATATTCTTCCTCGGTTATTATATCTTTTCCGTACTTTACCAGTGGAGGTGGATGATAATCAATTCAGGGAATGGGACAAATAGATTTCCCACTTCATTTGGCAAGGAAGGAAACCGAGAATTCGATATAACACCTTACAGATAGGGAAGGAAAGAGGAGGTATGGTTCTTCCTTGCCTGAGAAATTATTTTTATGCCTCACAGATAACCCCTCTGTTATATTGGTGTAATAGGGAATATAAGGCTAGATGGAAGGAAATAGAATTTGGATTAGTTGACAGTTTTCCTCTTCAGGCCTCAATAGCTGACAAAGGATTGATGGCCCAGTTGGAAAAATTTAATAATGCTTGGATAAATCTTACATTAAAAGTATGGCAGAAGGTGGTTAATTCATGTGGAATTAATAACATGCTAAAACTCTTTAGATGGTGTGCATATGATACCGAATTCCTTCCCAACAGAGGAGATAAAAGATTTGAGCTATGGATAAAGAAAGGTCTTACAACCTACCTCTCATTTATAGATAAAAGAGTATTACAAAGTTTCCAAATCCTGCAGGACAAACATGGCCTAGAACATAATAACTTTTTTAGGTACCTTCAAATACGAAACTATGTTAACCAGAGTTGTAGATATACAGACCTATCAACAGTAGAATTAGAATTTTTCAAGATTCTGAATTCGGCTTGCAGTTCAATACCTAGTAAATCAGTTTCTCGTCTATATAATGCACTCTCCCATGCTAAAAATGTAAATACACTGTATATTAAAGAGAAGTGGGAGAAAGAAGCGGGGTTGGTACTTTCAAAGGAGGCTTGGGGGAAAATCTGCAGCTTTCAATGGTCCTCGACTAATTCTTTGACTTGGAGAGAACATTGTTGGAAAAACATTATAAGATACTTCAAGACCCCATATCAGGAAAAATATAAAGATACAAATGTGATGTGTTGGAGAAGGTGCGGCTCCAAGGAGGCAAATCATTTTCATATTTTCTGGGATTGCCCTAAATTAAGTCTATTTTGGGAAGGTATTCATAGAACATTAGTTAAGGTACTTAGGTCCCAGATACCTCTGAACTTTGAGACGCTCTATTTGGGGCATGTATTGTTCCTTGAACAGAAGGAAGATATAAAGTTGCTGCAGGCCCTCTTAGCGGCAAGTAAGAAATCAATCACTAGAAAATGGCTAAATCCAATACCACCTACATTAGAAGATTGGTACGAAATTATCTTGGAAATATTTAAAATGGAAAAGTTGACTTACTCCCTGAGAACTCAAAAAGAAACATTTTATCAAATCTGGAATAAATGGATTGAATATATAACCCCAATGCGAGCAGACTTTAGATGACTCTCCTAATGATTTATATTGCTCTTCTCATCAACACAGTAATATTGCTAACGTAAGCACCCCTAGTCTAAATGTTTGTTGTTTTTTTTTGGAAAATAGAGAATTAACACAAGGGAAAGATTTGGGAAAGGGATAAAAAAAATGAAAAAATTAAGTAAATAAGTACATAGGGATTGGATAATTATGTCTGCGGGCAGGAACAAGCACGAACAAATTGGGATATAAACACCTACAATGGTTGGTATATAGGCCTGTATGCAACATTTTGGACCAGTGGAAATGGTCCAGAAGGGTTGTATGGAAACTATTATTACCATTTTTCTTAACAACTAATTTCATTACTTAGCCTAATAGGTTAGATTTACCACAGTACATAATTATCTATTTAAATGTTTATTTTCCTTTTATATCATCTCAATGTGTACTTAAGAATGTATAAATAATTGTAGTTTTATACATATAAAAAAATGGAAAAGGTTATATGTGTGAAAAAAGTACATGATAATTGTGAATTCCTTATCCAAATAAAAATAAAATAAAAAAAAAGAAAGAGTACAGAGAAAATTTACAAGGATATTGCTAGAACTGCAGCACCTGAGTTATAAGGAAAGATTGAAAAGGTTAGAACTTTATTCCCTAGAATGGAGAAGAGTGAGAGGGGATTTGATAGAGGTATGAAAAATTATAAGGGCTACAGACAGGGTAAATGCAAGCAGGCTTTTCCACTGAGGTTGGGTGAGACTACAATTAGAGGTCATGGGTTAAGGGTGAAAGGTATAGTGTTAAGGGGAACATGAGGAGAAACAACTTCACTCAGAGGGTCGTGAGAACGTGGAACAAGATGCCATCACGAGTAGCTAATGTGATTTCAATTTCAACATCCAAGAGAAGTTTGGATAGGAACATAGATGGGAGGGATATAGAGGGCTATGGTCAGGGTGCAGGTCAATGGGATTAGGCAGCTTAGATGGTTTGGCATAGAATGGATGGGCCAAAGATCCTGATTCTGCATTGTAGCTTTCAATGACTATGACATGCACAATAGTTTTAAAAATAGAAGCTGTACTCCAAAAACTCTACTCAGAAATATAACGAGTATTAAAACAAACTACATTCTAATTGGAAACAGTTTTGCTTTGGGCATAGATATTTCAATAGTTGTTCTTCCTGTACAGTACCTTCAGGAGAATCACACACGAAACACTGGAGCAACTCAGCAGTACAGGCAGCATCTACGGAAAACAATAAACAGGTAATATTCATGCCTCTCCATAGATGCTGCCTGACATGCTGAGTTCCTCCAGTGTTTTGTGTGTGCTGCTCTGGATTTCCAGCATCCGCAGAATCTCTTGTATTTATATTTTCTAGAGGAATTGTATGTCATTTTTAAATTATTTATGCGGACTCAGAACCCGTAGCAGGGTGACGCACTGACATGTCAAATGAAATTCTCCATGTGGGATTTTCTCTCAGCTGCAAATTAGTTAAGTGAAAGAGCACAGAAATGCATAAAATATTAACAATCAGGTGAATAGAGAACAAGAAGCGGGCAACATGAAAGAGACAGGAAGGCTATATGGGAATACACACCATATATACACTCAGTGACCACTTTATTAGGTACAAGAGTGGAAACTGGTGGGGCCTTCAGCTGTTGTAGTCCATCCACTTCAAGGTTCAATGTGTTGTGCGCTTAGAGGTTCTCTTCTGCACATCACTGCTGTAGCATGTGGTTATTTGAGTTACTGCCATCCTCCTGTCAGCTTATACCAGTCTGGCCATTCTCCACTGACCTTTCTCATTAACAAGGCATTTTCACACACACAGAACTACTGCTCACTGGATGTTTTTTTTTGTTTTTTGCACCATTCTCTGTAAAACCTAGGAGACTGTTATGTGTGAAAATCCCAGATGATCAGCAGCTTCTGAGATACTCAAACCACCTGTCTGGTACCACAATCATTCCACAGTCACAGTTACTTTAATGAGGTGTACCTTTCATGAGTGGTCACTCATTGTACACATGAAATCTTTATTTCAGATTTCAGCAATTATTTACTAAAAGAAACAAATGGAAGGAAACTCATCATACGAACCAAACACTCTCATAGGACCAAGTTTAAGAAACAGTAGAATTTAACAACAATTTATTCCACAGAAAAGCAAACTGGCTCTCAGATGAAAGGTAATAGTGCTCAACATACTTTTAGAGATCTCCGGCCGATAACAGGAGTAACATGTTGTTTTGAGAAACCAAAAGTAATTAGGATACATCTCACTGCCAAGAAATGTAGAACTTAATAGCCTGGCTCCTAGAAATACTTTCAACTCTATACAGGAATCAACTCAAGGTAAACATTGATCAAATGAGCTTGATTTGTCACATGTACATGGAAACATGCAATCATTTGAGTCAAATCAAATGGACCTGGTCCAACAGAAGTTAGCTTGTATGAGAGGATTCCAGGTCATTAATGTACCATATTCTATTACTGCCAGCCTAGATAAATAACTAAGAAATTTTGGTGGCATCAATTCAGAATCAGCTTGCCCGCAGAAGGCAGGAGGTACTAGCCGATGGAGTGTATTCTGCCTGGAGGTTGATGACCAGTGGTGTTTCACATTCATCTGTTCTGAGACTCCTACTCTTCGCGATTTTTATAATTAACTTGGATGAAGTGAAACAGTATGTTTGCAGACGAACATAGATTTGTGGTTGTGTGGATAGTAAAAGGTTGTCAAATGTTATGATGGGATATTGCTATGATGTATACAAGGGCCCCAAAACTGGTGTAGTGTTTTGGGCCCTCTGATGGTCCAGGTTACATTCCGATAGTAATTGGGCAGAGATTTCTTCAAACAAGCCAGAATGAAATCCCTGACTATGATTTGAAATGTGTCAGGGTGGACTGTTTGTTGTTTGGTGAAAGCATCATGCAGTATCTCAAGTGCCTGACTAAGTCAGCCAATGGTGGTATGCAGAGTCCCCTAAACTGTACATGATTGACTTGAAAATGCAAAATATATTGCCTGAACTTCAACTTTACTAGAATCCTGGAACTTCACATCCACAGTAAGACCACCATCACCTGTGGCTATTCAAAACAAAAAATGCATCACCATCACCCTCAAGGGCAATTAGGAAAAGGTCTCCACATTGATAACCAGATCCAAAAACTGAAAAGGAAAATGCTAGAATTTATTATTAAAGTCAAAAAATAATATGCAGTCAACATGAATTTATATACACATTTGACATATTGTAAGATTTTGATTAAACTATTATTAGAATGGATAAGGGCAAACTAGTCAACCATGGTATATGGACTTCCAGAAAGTCTTCAGTGTTGCACCACAAAAGAGAACAGTAAATAAAATTAGTGCACATATTAGGAGAAGTAAATTAGTGTGGTTTGAGATTTGGATAACAAACAAAATCCAGGAAAAAAAATCATTTTCTCACAGGGATGTTACGACAGTGGAGTCCAACTTCAAATATTCCATCAAGAGCAAAGATCACTAGATAGATTCCTGCATACTTGGTTACACAAGGACAGATTTAACGAACTATCAAATGTACTGTGGAGACAAAGTCACTGTGTATACTCAAGGTAGAGACCAACAGATCTTCAGTCATCAAGGGATTATGTAATTGGTTCAGGAAACTGGTGTTGAAGTAAAAGATCAATAAAATTATCTTATTGAATGCTGGAGCCTGAAGAGCTAAATGTTTTTACACCATTTCTATTTTTTATATTCTCATGAACAGTGATCAAATCCAATTCTGACTTTATATTGAAAGGCCAGTCAGTGACAAAGTAGTTGAAAATGTTTGACGATTAAGGAAATCACTTTGTATTACACAAGCTTCACTTAAGATGCACTCCCAGGAACATATTAATGGAATCAGCACCAAGTTGGACTGCACCCAATCAGTGAGCGAGAGCATGAGAAAATACATTTTCCACTTAGGTTCGCGGCTGAAGATGATAAAGGCAGTGCCTTACAGCAGTTTTTTGGAGTTGAACTGCGCCCAGTCAGTGAACCGGATTCATTAGAAAGGGAGAATAAAAATAAAGCAAGGGCAAGTGGAGTGGCTATTGTTGGAGTAGCTTTGGCAAACTACGAACCTGGTAAGTTTATTCTTCTTTAATTTTCATTCCTCATCTGTTTGGGCACAGTTAGTGCAATGAGAATGGCTCCAGTGGCGGTGCTTTGTGTGTAAGATATAAGAATTTTGGGAGGCTTCCAGTCTCCCGTATAACCACATTTGCACCATCTGCAGTTCCTCAGAGAACACATTAAGGAATCGGAGCTCGACGACTTTTGGCTCATACGGGAGACAGAGGAAGTGCCATATAAGAGCTACAGAGACATTCATCCCAGGTTGCAGGAGGCAGGTAAATGGGTGACAGTCAGGCGAAGGGAGGGAAATGGGCAGCCAATGGTGAGTATCGTGTGGCCATTCTCTGAACAATAAGTATACCACTTTGGATAATGTTGAGGTGGGGGGAATACAGGACTGAAGAGTTATATTTAAATACAAGGTATACTGAATAAGGTAGGTGAACTTACAGCAGTTACAGTCTGGCATGTATGATGCTGTGGGCATCACTGAATCGTGGCCGAAAGATTATAGCTGGGAGATTAAGGACCAAGGTTACACATTGTAATGAAAGGGCAGGCAGGTAGACAAAGGAGATGGGGTGGTTCAGTTGGTTAAAAAAACTATATATCTCTCTAGAAAGAAGTGACATAGGATTGGAAGGTGAAGAATCGTTGCGGGTAGAACTAAGAAACTGCAAGGGTAAAAAGACCTTGATGGGAGTTATTTACAGACCTCCAAACAATGGTAAAGTTGTGGTTTACAAATTAAAACAAGAGTTACAAACGTTTGGTATAAAACACATGTCAAAAAGGCCATGTTACAATAGACATGGGGGGGATTTCAATATGCAGATAGATTGGGTATATCAAGATGGTGCTGGATCCCAAGAGGGGCAATTTGTAGAATGCCTTCGAGATGGCTTTTTAGAGCAGCTCATGTTTGAGCCCACTAGGAGATCAGTTATTCTAGATTGGGTGTTGTGCTATGAACCAAAATTAGAGAGCTTAAGGTAAAGGAACCCTTAGGAGCCAGTGATCATAATATGATAGAATTCACCCTGCAATTTGAGGAGGAGAAGCTAAAGTCAGAAGCATAAGTACTACAGCGGAATAAAGGGAACTACAAAGATAAGAAACACACACAAAATGCTGGAGGAATTCAGCAGGCCAGGCAGCACCTATGGAAAAGAGTACAGTCAACATTTCGAGCCCAGTGAAAATGTTTGGGAAACTAAGGTCTGAATGTAGGTTAAGTTACCTGGATCAGATTGTCCACACTCCAGGGTTCTGAAAGAAGTGGCTGAAGAGATTATGGAGGTATTAGTAATAATCTTTCAAGAATCAATTGATTTTGACATAGTTCCAGAGGATTGGAAAATTGCAAATGTCGCTCCACTCTTCAAGAAGGGAGAAAGGCAGAAGAAAGGAAATTATAGGCCAGTTAGTCTGACCTCAGTCGTTGAGATGTTGGAATCAATTATTAAGGATAAGGTTTTAGGGTACTAGGAGGCACATGACAAAATAGGCCAAGGATCAGCATGGTTTCCTTAAGGAAAAATCTTGCCTGACAAATCTGTTGGAATTCTTTGAAGAAATAACAAACAGGACAAAGGAGAATTGATGGATGTTGGGTGCTTGGATTTTCAGAAGGCCTTTGACAAGGTGCTAATCAAGGCTGCTTAACAACTTAAGAGTCTATGGTATTACAGGAAAGATACAAGCACAGATTGGCCGATTGGCAGGAGGCAAAGAGTAGAAATAAAGGGAACCTTTTCTGGTTAGTTGCCGGTGACCAGTGAAGTTCCACAGAGATCTGTGTTGGGACTGCTTCTTTTTACATTAAATGTCAAAGATTTGGATGAAGGAATTGACGGCTTTCTGGCCAAGTTTGCAGATAGTGGAGCGGCAGGTAGTGTTGAGGAACTAGAGACACTACAGAAGGCCAAACAGATTAGGAGAATGGGCAAAGATGGAATACAGTGTCAGGAAGCATATGGTCATGCACTTTGGTAGAAGAAAAGAAAGGATTGATTATTTTCTAAATGGAAACAAATTCAAAAATCTGAGGTGCAAAGGGACTTAGAAGTCCTCGTGCAGGATTCCCTACAGGTCAATTTGCAGGTTGACTTGATGAGGAAGGCAAATGTAATGTTAGCATTCGAGAGGATTAGAATATAAAAACAAGGATGTAATGTTAAGGCTTTATAAGGTGCTGGTGAGGCCTCACTTGGAGTACTGTGAGCAGTTTCGGACCCCTTATCTAAGAAAGTATGGACTGGCATTGGAGATGATTCAAAGGAGGCTCACGAGAATAATTCTGAGATTGAAAGGCTTATCATATGAGAAGCGTTTGATGGCTCTGGGCCTGTTCTCACTGGAATTCAGAAGGATGAGAGGGGATCTCATTAAAACATATTGAACGCTAAAAGTAGAAGTGGAGAGGATATTTCCTATGGTGAGGAAGACTAAGAACAGAGGACACAGCCTCAGAATGGAGGAACATCTATTTTGAATTGCATTCCATAGATCCACAACTCTCTGGGTGAAAAAGTTTTTCCTCAACTCCGTTCTAAATGGTCTACACCTTATTCTGGTTCTGGACTCCCCCAACATCGGGAACATGTTTCCTGCCTCTAGCGTGTCCAATCCCTTAATAATCATATATGTTTCAATCAGATCCCCTCTCATCCTTCTAAATTCCAGTGTATACAAGACCAGTCGCTCCAATCTTTCAACATATGACAGTCCCAACATCCCGGGAGTTAAACTCGTGAACCTACGCTGCACTCCCTCAATAGCAAGAATGTCCTTCCTCAAATTTAGAGACCAAAAATGCACAAAATACTCCAAGTGTGGTCTCACCAGGGCCCTGTACAACTGCAGAAAGACCTCTTTGCTCCTATACTCAACTCCCCTTGTTATGAAGGCCAACATGCCATTAGCTTTCTTCACTGCCTGCTGTACCTGCATGCTTACTTTCAGTGACTGATGAACAAGGACACCTAGATCTCATTGTACTTCCCCTTTTCCTAACTTGACACCATAGTAATCTGCCTACTACTACACCTATTGTCTATTGTGAATGGAAACAAGGAGGAATTTCTTCAGCCAGAATGGTGAATCTGTGGAATTTGTTGCCACAGGCAGCTGTGGAGGTCAAGTCATTGGGTATATTTGAAGCAGAGGCTGATAGATTCTTGATTAGTCTGAGTGTGAAGGGATACAGGGAGAAGGCAGGAAATTGGGGCTGACAGGGAAACGGATCAGCCATGATGAAATGGTGGAGCAAGTCCAATGGGTCAAGTGGCCTAATTCTACTCCTATATCTTATGGTCCTAAAAGGAGGTATTATAGCATTATATAGCGAATGCATTATTGAATCTGGAGCTTGACCTGGTCTAGCTAGGGTTAACAGTACAGCTGCTTAGGACAGAGATGTTACACCAAGGCCTGTACCCTGACTAACAAGGTGAAGATGGTCCAATATTGTGGACTGGCAGCAGTTGCTTCATGCGTGGAGACTGATCCTATGGTCTCTTCTCATGCTGGATGTAATGGAAGCTGCTGTTTTCCTTTGGCTGCACAGCTGTCCTCAATCCAGAGATTTCTCTATGGCAACAAGCTCAATAGCCAACAACTATTATTGTGCTTGCTGCAACAGCGAAGTCTCTGGCCTACGCAGAGCGGTACAACCAAACAAATTGAGATGCTGCTGGTCCCCAGCAACGATCTATACTCAATGTACTGATTTGGGTGCTACCCTCAGCTTAGCACTCAGAAACCGCAGTTCTCATCTGAACAACACAATCCAAGTCCACACAAGTCACCTCTCCATGACAAGCCATGGGGCAATTCATTCAAGGGCAGGTTTTCACTGCAGTAGCACACAGTAATAGGGAGGGCAGAAATTTGGCCAGATCCACAGCAGACCAGTGTGGTTCACCCAGGCACCAGCACTTCCGTGAAAGTACCAGTGCACATCTTTGTTGTAGGACAATGAAGACAAAAAAAAAATGTCAAGTTGGAAAAGAAAATAAACATAATTAAAATCAAGGTGACACACTGAGACTGCAGATGATAGAACCTGAAACAACATGTAAACTGTTGGAGGAACTCAGCGGATCGAGTGGAACCTGTGGAGGTGGGGGTGGACTTGTTGAAATTTTGGTTTGAAACCCTGCAACAGGACTAAGAGCGGAGAGGGGAGATAGCCACCACAAAGTGGGCAAGGGGAGTGATGGCTGGTACAGGAACAGGAAGTAGTGATTGAAGTCATCGCCTAATCACAGGAAATAGTAAGTTCTGTATTAAATTTAGACTCTATATGGATAGTTTGTTACATTTCTAACAAAAAGCCTACATGTCAAGTTTACTACCAACATTCATTTTTGAATACAATCTACAAAGCGTATTCCATACTCTTTTTGACAGCACTTCCCAAACCTGAGACTTCTACCAGTTCTCTCACCAAAAGCAGGCACTACAACTCCTTGCACCCTTCCAAATTACACATCTTCCCCAACTTGGACATACACCTTCATCTTTACTTAATGGAAGTTCTACAGCACATTACCTAAAAAGTGTGGAACTAAGTAATGCACACAAAATGCTGGAGGAACTCAGCACTGAGGCAGCATCTACAGCGCCTTTAAAAAGTATTCGGCCTCCACAACCAGTTTCACGTTTTACTGTCTCATTTCTAAATTACAAATATATTGAAGTAGGATTTTTGGAGCAAGTCCACAAAGCATTGTGCATCATGTCAAATCTAAAGAAAAATTCCAAAACCTGACAACAATTTACTAAAAATTAAAACTAAAATCGTGAGGTTTGTTACGTAACCAGCACAATGAATATGAATCGAGTCAGGTTATATAAAAACAACCAAACATTTATTAAACACGGATAAACAATAAAAAAACAAACGAAAACCTTAACAGGAAGTTAACCCCTATGCGGCCGTTCAACAACTCGTCACTCGGTACTGATTCTTAAAGAGATAAATGCGAAAACAGTTCTTAAAGCGGTAAGGTCAAATACAGTTCTTAAAATGGTAAATTCGAAAGTCCAACAGATCTATACATTCATTTGGGAGAGACTTCTCTGGAGAAGGATTTCTTCATAGACGCGAGCTCCCTGCTGGTTCTGTCCATAGGATTCACGAGGAAGGAAATAAACAGCTTAAGACAACTGACCTTAATTTCTAGAGAGCAAATCCTGCATGGACTACCTTGCTCTTCTGGCAAGAGTTATCTTCGATGCAGGTCACTATTTCTTCAACAAAGACTCAATAAGGTTGATCCTTTATTAAACTGCCCAACGATACCAACTTCTCTTAATCCTTCAGGTCCTGTACTTCAATAAAATCTTCACTCTCCAATACTACTGAAAAGGTACATCAACAAATCTGGCAGAAATTGCCAGTCCAGCACTATTGTACCTTGCAATAGAATGTAACACTCCGTAATAAAAATGAAACTGCGTCATAAAACAAATACGTAACGGAACACGCCGTAATAAAAATGAATCTGCGTCATAAAACAAATATGCAACGGAACGGAGACACTGACAAATGTTCTAGCTGGAAAAACTAACTGTGTCACCAGAGGTCTTTGCTTTTATACCCGTGGTGAACATGTCATCACGTGACCTCACATCGGCCGGAAAGTTACATCAGGTGACCTCCAAAAGACCATTACATCATTCTCACAAGAAAGTCACAAGATCTCCTTGAGGTATGTAACAGTTTGAATAAGTACTCATCCCTTTGCAATTACTATGCTAACTTTCCTCAAGTACAAGACTGTATATTACCTTAACAACTTATTCAATTTGTCACTGTTAAAGCTTATATGTAGTCAACAATACTTCAAGGATATATTTTCTCAAAGACTAACTCTCTCATATTTGAGTCAGAATGTTGTAACTGTAACAGGATTCTCTAGGACTGAAACAAAGCTTCAGCGTAGCACATCTCCTGAATTGCTATATTTCAATTGAATACATTGCCTATTCAAATGGATGAGATTTCACCCATCATGTTTAAGCAGTTCTTCCACTGCCCAAACACTACCAACACTCAAAACAGATTTGTAAGACCATAGATTGAACAAATAGTTTGGACTTCTGCTTACAGAGTAAAAATCACATTGAGTCAATCGGCAGTTTTTGTTAGGTTGCACATGACAATATTAAATGGAATTCTATCTGACGTTTGTTACAAAAAATTCAAAACAATCTGATTTAAAAAGACTTACCCCCATTCCACCACATGAGCTTCATAATCCCAGTATTCTCTTGGTTTGTGTGTATTCACATCAGTGTAAACTCTGGCCCTGCTTGGCACAGGTCCTGCCATGTCTTATTGGAGGAGACTGGAGGCAGTTCAGAAGCAGATATCGAGTGGTTTTACCAGCTGAGGGCAAGCAATTACTTTCGGTGTTGGCAATCAGAATAGGAAGGGTCTCTCTTCAATCACGCTTTTCACTGTTAAGGAGAGCACAAATGTGATAATTAACATTGGATGTCTTTTCAGTTTAGGCAAAAGATAATAAAAACTCTACTTTTTGTATCTATTTATTGAAACTCTCCCACGATCCACAGGAAAAATAAATCAGCAAGTTTCAAACTCAGTGAAATAAAAGAAACAGAAATGTCATCAAGAAGCAACTAGATACAGGCATTTATCAGATAGCACTGGCTATGGTACACGTTGTGCCTTTGGCTGTTCAGTATTGCACTGGGAAGATTCCTACTCTGAGCATTTCACTGACAACTTTCAAAGCTAATGCTGTGTACATACATCTATTGAAGCTTCTGGACACATCTTCAGTGATATTCCTGGAATCATCGGGTGTTTTGGGTCTTTCAACATCACACAACCTCCTCCAGGTGACCCAGCCGGGGCTGATCAGACCCCAGCTTGTGTCCAGATGGCTAGCTACTTATGACTCCATAGCTCCCCTCTTTTGAGCCACAGCCATCTTGAGGCCCTCTCTGCCGCATCAGTGGTACTGTGGATGGCTCTCCATTTTACAAAACTTAAATAATGTTACAGCTTAAAGCTGTATCTGGAAGGACACTGAATGCAACATTACACAGGTTCCACTCAACTGCACTAATCCTAGATTATATCAGAATACAAGTTAAAAAGAACAGCTTCCATATTTATATAATAATAATCTTTACCTTGATGCTTCTTATAAATTAAATTCCACCATGCATTTAGTACTGTACGATTCAAGCCAGCATTGTGAAAGACCGCAGCTACAGACTGGACTGTACATTGCTAATCCTTAGCAAGTATAACGTTATAAGTAAACCTGAAATGAACATACTACCAATAATTTTATCAAAACTAATTCAACTATAGATTAAAGCTAGTAACACCAACTGAATCTGCCATGGCCTGAGAAAATAGAACGAAGTAACAGAAATATTGAATCAGAGAAAAATAGTGTGGACACAGGCCCTTCAGCCCAACCCGACCATGTTAACCAAGATGCCCATCTAAGCTAGTTCCATTTGTCCACGTTTGGCCCATATCCCACTGAAATTACCTATACAAATTTAAATGTTATTGGGCCCACTTCAACCACTTCCTCAGGCAATCCACTTAATGGAAAAACCTTTCATTATTTTGAATAAAATGTGGACTATTTTCTTATTCAAGGAGCAATATCAATCTCACTGCTGGTAATATTCTGTAAACTTCTGCATCCTCCTCACTACAGTAGCATAGTGGTTAGCACACAGCTTTAGAATACAGATGACACGGTTAGTAGGTTAATTGGTCATTGTAAACTGTCCCATGATTAGGCGAGGATTAATTTGGGTGATTACTGGGCAGTGTGGCTTGAAAGGCCGGAAATGCCTATCCCGATGGGTAGATGGCAGATAGATAAACAGAAATATAGTTCCCATAACTAGAATCTATTCCAGATGAGTAACCTATGGCTCAATATAACCTTCTAGCTATTGCACTCTATATGCCTGCAATAAAGACCGAAGTCTTTTTACCCTTCAATATAAAAGTCTCATCACCTGCCTACTTTTCTTATCCAAATCACAGTCAGAAGGTTCCCATATCTATCCCACATAAAATTACTTACCTGAAGCTTAATTTTAGGTTTTCATTGTTCTATCCAAATTCACTGAAACCTACTGTATGTTGGTTAATTAGCTGACTTGAAATGAAGACCACGTAACAGCATGTTATTTTGCCACAGTTTAAGAAAAACATTAGACATTTCTCTGCAAATAACAGGAGACTAAACGCTGGCATTTCTAAAGTGTTGCTACAGAAATAATATTATGCACTGGAAACTTGTATTTTACAGGCTAAACTTTTTGAACAGAGAAGACCTTTACAACATTTGAAATGTTTATTGTGTCATCGCTTTGTTCCCACAGGAATGTTTGTGTTAACATGCGAGGAGCATTTGATGTCTCTGAGCCTGTACTCGCTGGAGTTTAGAAGATGGGGGGGTGGGGGGAGGATCTCATTGAAACTTAGATACAGTGGATGTGGAGAAGATGTTTTTGATAATGGAGGAATCTAGGATTAAAAGGCACAGCCACAGATTACAAGGATGTTCCTACAGGAGGAATGAAGGGGAATTTCTTTAGCCAGAGGGCAGCGAATCTGTGGAATTCGATGCCACAGACAGCTGTGGAGGTCAGGATATTGGGTATATTTAAAGCAAAGGTTGATAGGTTTGCAGAGAGAAGGCAGAAGAATGGGATTGAGTGGGATAACTGATCAGCCATCATAAAATGGCAGGGCAGATTCAATAGATCGAATAGCCTAATTCCGTTCCTATATCTTATGTGCTTTAGTACCATGCAAATATGTTCAAATACTCCAGTAAATTGAGGACAATCTTTTTAAGATACCAAAAATCCTCTCATTGCAAAATATCACTATGCAGAAATATCAAGTGCCTCCTTATAAAATATAAACACAGCTATTCATTAAGCCCATCGTACCACAGATATGCAGTACCAGACGCCAGCAGCCAAGATGCTCCCTTTACGCCAAATTTAAACATCAAGATTGAGAAACTGCCTCAGAATGAAACTGTACAATTGGGATTATGCTCAAGAATTTTTCCAAAAAGGAGAGTATGCTTGAGTGTAATTAAAAGTAAATTACATTGAATGTGTAATTACTCTATGACCAATATGAGCTAAATACTCAACTCCTTTAGCTTCCAGTAACTAATACAGAACAATATTAAAATCATAAGACTAATGAAAGATGTATGCTTGTACTTTTTACCAGTAAGTACCAATAATTTCAGACTACGAAATTACATCAATGATCTTTAGATCTCATGCTTGATGGTTAAATGTGGAGCAGAAGTCATAAACTATAGCCAGCAGTTAACTGCAGCGCCTTTAAGGTTCAACAACATGGCCGAAAATGCAGCAGAAGAGGCAGAATTCAAGCCAGGTTGGAGCGCAACAGGATGAGGCCTCCTCTACCCAGCATCTTGTTGGTGAATGTGCAGTTGCTTGAAAATAAGACTGACAATCTCAGGACAAGGCTGCTGTATCAGAGGCAGATAAGGCAGATCTCAATTGTCCGTTGCATTGAAACTTGGTTAAATGTGGACACACCTGACGTAAAGGTACGACCAGAAGGTTTTACGATTTTCAGAATGGATCGAACTCTGGTAAGGAGAAAGGTGTGGCACATGCTCACTAGTCAATTCTCGTTGGTGCATGGACATTGGGAAGATGTTCCCCTAAAGAAAATCTTAACGATTAAATGTAAGGCTATTCTATTTGCCTCAGGAGTTCTCATCTGTGATGCTGACCGCAGTTTACATACCACCAGCAGTTGATTACAAGCAAACATTTGTGACACTACACACTGTTGTTTGCAAGCAAGAAACAGCCCAACCCAGTACATTTCAAATTATAGTCGGTGACTTTAACCAGGCATGTTTGAAGAAAACCCTCCCCAATTATCACCAGCACATAACCTGTTTCAGAGGTTCCAACACACTAGACCATTGCAACATTATGATAAAGAATGCAAATCCTTCCTTCCCGAGGCTGCATTTTGACAAGATAGATCATTTAGCTGTACTCCTACTACCTGCATACAAATAGAGCCTAAAAAGCAAGGCCCCAAAGATCAAGACAACTAAGAGGTGGTTGCTGGAGATCTTGAGTCAGTGGACTGGGCTGTGTTCAAGAACTCATCTGAGGACTCGAATCATTACACCAGGGTCGTAACAGCTGAAAACAGATGTGGATGAGTGTGTCACAAGAAATCTTACAGGGTTTACCCAAATCAGAAGCCCTGGATGAACAATGAAATCCGGAGTTTGCTCAGAAGCATTCCAGTCCAGAGGTCAAGAATGTTACAAGAGGTGCAGGTACAGTGGTTCTAGAAAGTTTGTGAACCCCGCAGAATTTTCTCTATTTCTGCATAAATATGACCTAAAATGTGATCAGATCTTCATGCAAGACTTAAAACAAGATAGAGAGAACCCAATTAAATAAAAAAAATACAAAAAGCATTGTACTTGTTCATTTATATATTGAGAAAAATATCCAGTATTACATGTAGTTGTTAGAAGAAGTAGGTGCACCTCTGTTGTAATGCTTCCTACAAAAGTTATTTGGAGTAAGGTGTTCCAACCAATGAGATAAGATTGGAGATATGGGTTGGAAAGGTGTCCTACCTTATAAAAAAAAACGCACAAAGTCAGGTCACTGGCAGAGCCTGCTCTTCTCAAGATCGATCTGTTTATGTGCACCATGCCACAAGCAAAACAACTTACAGAGGACCTTAGAAGAATTGTAAAGATACATGAAGCTGGAAAAGGCTACAAAGGCATTTCTAAAGACTCAAGTGTCAATCAGTCCACAGTAAGAGAAATTGTCTCCAAATGGTAGAAACTCAGTACTGTTGCTACTCTCCATAGCAGTGGGCATCCTGCAAAGGTCACACCAAGAGCACAGCATTCAATGCTGAAGGAGGTGAAAAAGAACCCAAAGGTAACAAACTTAGGCCTGCAGAAATCTCTGGAACTTGCTAAAGTCTCTGTTTATGTGTCCACCATAAGAAAAACACTGAACAAGAATGGTGTTCATGGAAGGACAGCACAGAGGAAACCACTGCCCTGCAAAATAAAACCGTGCATGTCTTGTGTTTGCAAAAGACCACCTGGATGTTCTACGCCCCCTCTGGGACCATGTTATGCGGACAGATAAGACAAAAGTTGAACTTTTTGGCAGAAATGCACATTGCTATATTTGAAGGAAAAAGGGCACTGCACCGAAAACTCATCCCATGGTGGATGGAGCATCAAGGTTTGGGGCTGCTTTGCTGCCTCAAGGCCTGAACAGCTTGCAATGAACAATGAATTCAAAACTGTATCCAAAGATTTTTTTTATATAGGAGAATGTCAGGGTAGCAGTCCATCACCTGAAGATTAATAGAATTTGAATAGTGCATTAAGACAATGGCCCAAAAGACAAGAGTAAACAACAAAATGGTTTAAAAAGAAGAAAATTTGTGCTTTGGAATAGCCAAGTCAAAATTCTGACCTTAATCCAATAGAAATGTTGTGAAAAGACCTGAAGCAAACAGTTCATGCAAGGAAGCCTATCTACATCCCAGAGTTGAAGCAGTTTTGTAAGGAGGAACGGCCTAAAATTCCTCTAAGCCAACTTGCAGGACAGATCAATAGTTACCAAAAACACTTGGTTGAAGTTATTGCTGTACAAGGGGGTCACACCAGTTACTGAAAGCAAAGGTTCACATAGTTTTTCCAAGAAATACATGTAATATTGTATCATTTCTCTCAATAAATAAATGAAGAGTAAGGTTTTTGTGTTATTATTTAATTGGGTTCTCTATCTAGTTTTAGGATTTACATGAAGATCTGATCACATTTTAGGTATATTTATGCAGAAATTTTACTGTATGTTCTCCGGAAAGTCATCTCACAGGTGGACTAGACTGGATGAATCAATGAAGGATGCTTGACAGCTGTGGGAGAGTCTGAATGCCATAACCTCCCACTAAGTTAAATCTCGTGACACAGAGGACAGCAGGGCTATTCTTCCAGATGAACTCAATGCCTTCTGTGCTCACTTTCATCACCAGAACTGGAGCAACCATCGCGAACCCCCACGTCTCCTGACATTCTTTGGGTCTCAGTATCTGAAGATCAAGTGCAGGCTACCTTCAAGAGAGTGAATCCAGGGAAAGCATTTGGTTGGACGGAGTACCTGGTCAAGTACTGAAGACCTGTGCTTACTAACTGGCTGATGTATTCAGATAACTCAACCGCTCGCTCCAGCAGTATGTGGTACCCACCTGCTTCAAGCAAGAAGAGCGTGGTAACCTATCACGCAGTGGCAGCTACATTGACGGTGATGAAGTTTACTGAGAGTCTGGTGTTGAAGCACATCAGCTCTTGTCTGAAAGGCAACTTGGATCCGCTCCAGTTCACCTACCAAAGTCTACAGCTGATGCCATCTCATTGTCTGGAACATTTGGACAACAAAGATACAAATATCAGAATGCACTTCATCAATTACAGCTCAGCATTTTATACCACCATCCCCTCAAAACTAGTCAGTAAATTCCAAGATCTGGGCCTCAATACCTCCTTATGCAATTGAATTCTGGATCTCCTCACTTGTAGACCTCAGTCAGTTCAGATTCATGTTGGCTTTTAAGATGTCTTTGAATCTCTTCTGTCGTCCACCTCTTTTATGTTTGCCTTCTTTAAGCTGGGAGTAGAAGATTTGTTTTGGCAGACACTCGTCTTTCATCCGAACAACATGACCGTTCCATCTTAGTTGGTTCTTGATGACGTAGGCTTCAATGATTGTTGCTTTTGTTGACGTTGGTTCTTCTATCTTCCCAGCTGATATTTAAGATGTTTCAAAGACAGCGTTGATGGAACTTTTCAAGTGCCTTCAGATGTCGTCGGTATGTTGTCCAGGTTTCTGATGCATACAGGAACGTTGGGATTACCACTGCTTTGCACACTAACATTTTGGTGTACAGGTATTCTGATTAGGAACATAATTTCTTGTGCAACAGATGGAGCACCATATATGACAGGTCGCCATGCTGGTTTAGTGGCATTTATGAAAAAAGAAATGGATTCCAAGTGTGTTTGCAATCCATTGCTTAATTCATCATCAATATCTCGCAGCCAAAGATCTCAGCAAGAGAATTTTTTCAAGCATGACTCTTGTAATATCTGCTATCAACAAAATTAAAGCGCATCATTATAAGCAGAATATTTTGCCAGTTATGCAAAAATAACGATGAAGAGTTTAAACGCTCACTTCTACACACTGGCTGTCAAAAGGCTGCTGCTTAAAACTTACTTTGATCTTTTTGACACTGTGGCTGAATTTTTGCTCAAAGTCGACAAGAGTTTGGGAAACAAGATTGAACTATGTGGAGATGTGACATACCTAGCCAATCTGTGAGACAAAATGAACGTTCTAAATATGAAAGAGTAGGGTGAGTATTTCAATTTAATCTAGGCAAAATGTGCAGTGTTCCACTTTTATTGGAAAATTGGAAATACGTAAGCAAAACATTGGGAGAAGTAAGTTTTCACAGTTTCCCTGCATGGGAAGTATGGCACTCTCTTTCACAGACGGTGATTTGCAAGAGTGCCTTTTACACCCGCAGTCACTGAAGGATTTTCAGAATTGATTCAAGGATTTGAATGATCCGGAAATTCCGGACTGGATAATTAACCCATTTCTTTGTAAGGTGGATGAACAGGAAGAGAGGTTGGAAAAAAATTATCAAAAATCAGAATGAAGAAGCAGCAAAAAATGCTTTTCAAAAATGTCAGCTTTTGTGGTATGTGGCTACACTGTCATATGAAGTTTCCTGCTCTTTGGAGAGGAGCCAAACTGCTCTTCACTGCATTTCCATCCTCCTACCTTGTTGAAAGAGGCTTCAGTGCTGTGAATGACATACTCACAAAAAAACAAACATTGGACATTGTTACGTGTGGGGACTTAAGGGTTTTACTGTCACACTTGAACCAGATATTTCACAACTTGCGAAAAAACCATCAAGCTCAAGGATCAAAACGATTATCGATAATTTTGGTTCTAATGAATAGTCATTGACTCAAATTATTATGTTTCATTCTCTCCCCCTCTCTCTGTCCAACTGCCCAACTTGATAAACAAACATAAGCTGGACCACTAAAAATCATAACCATTACCAACTCAATCCATTGCTTTGTTGCAATCAGTTATGAAGTGAGCTAGCTATTAAATTAACAGCTTAGAACTGCAGAGTACACATATTTTAATCAATTCTCTAACTGGGCCACAAAGTCCAAGTACACAACGACCATCAAAACGTTGCCTATAATTTGTGCAGAAAATGGCCTGCACAAAAAGGCAGTTTGTCATGCTTTCTCCGTCGACACAGAGTCGTAACTAGAAGCCGCCTTTACATAAACTTAGAGAGAACAATAGAAGAAACCCCAAAAAGGAACATGACAAGGCAAGAAGATTAGAAGAGATATAATATCGTGAATTTTGAGCAAAGAGAAAGAGTAGCAAAGATAAAAAGTAGCAAAGTGGTTCTCCTTGAAACAGTATCGCACATTTTCAGACTACAGAGAAAATTCAGAGCACAGGATAAAATGTGATGGTGACAGCCTAAAGGCCAGCAGAGGGGACAAGATACAGCTCCAAATTCAAAGAAATGAAAAATCCAATTTAAGACATGTGGGCTGGAGATGACGCCCAAATTAATTAGTGTGAGCATTGGAAGCACTGCAGGATAGGACAGTGAGGGCTCAGGTTGAATTTAGGCTCTTGGCCTACACTACTTGCCCTCCAAAACTGGCTGCGCTCACAATTAAATCGTTCCGGAGAGATTTAACATTGGTATCAACTTGATTGTGCAGAAAAACTACCCAGTTATCTTCAATGCACAGAAAGCATGTAAAGTTATTTCAGCTAATTACTTCCCAATTCATTTCTCATCAGAATGATGGAAGCTATTGACAACAGCAAATGTAGAAAAAGAGCAGACTATTTAACACCATGTGCACATTTCTGCCACTTTATAGAACATAGGACACTACAGCACAGTACAGGCCCTAAGGCCCACAATGCTGTGTTGACCTTTTAATCTATTCCAAGATCAATTCAACCCTTCCCCTTCTATACAGCCCTCCATGTTCCTTTCAACTATGTGCTTAAGAGTTTCTTAAATGGCCCTAATGTACCTGCATCTACCACCACTCCTGGCAGGCCATTATACGCACCCACCACTAAAATTAAAGCTAACTCTGACACCCCCCCATACTTTCCTCCAATCACTTTATTATGTATGAGCCATAAAGGTGCATGCTGTCCACTCCAGGTCTCTAAACATCTTGTACACCTCTATCAAGTTGTCTCTCATCCTCCTTCACTCCAAAGAGGAAAACCCTAGATCGCTCAACCAATCCTCATAAGATATGCTCTCTAATTCAGGTTGCATTCTGGTAAATCACCTCTACATCGTCTATAAAGTTTTCACATCCTTCCAAAAACGGGGCGACTATAACTGAACACAATATTCCAAGTGTGGTCTAACCATGTTCTTTTTTTTTAATTAAACTGCAACATTATCTAACTGCTCTTGAACTCAAACCCCGAGTAAGGAAGGCCCACATACCATACACCGCCTTAACCACTTGTGAAGCCATTTTGAGGGATCTATGGTCATGGACCCCAAGATCCCCAGCATTAATCTTGAATACTGCCTTCAAATTCAACCTTCCAAAGGGAATCACCTCATAACGCACATGTTCATTCCTACAAATGGCAAATTAGTTTCCCTTTCTCCACTTTTTGTAATTGTCCTTCATCAATCTTACATAGTTTTGATGTCATTCATTACAATACTGTGGAGGAATGAAACTTAATGACATTTTGGTGTTTCTTCCAAATTAAGGCCAAAACGGACTAAAGAACATCTATAAAAACAAATCTTGCTAGTTACCTAGAGATTGCCTGTATTCAGCTGGAGTACTGCAACAGCTCCTCCCAAATCTTCAACATCTACCTCCAAGAAGAAAGACACCACTTACAAGTTTGCCTCCAAGTTACTGACTGGAAAATGCATATTTGTTCCTTCACCACTGTTGGGTCTAAATCATGGAACTCCCTACAAGACAATACTGTAGATCATCTCTAAATGGACAGGAGCAATTCAAGATGATGGCTCACCACCACCTGCGTGGTTAAGGGATGGCAATAAATGTTAAGCTTCCTAGTGACACCCACCTCCTGAAATTCTAAAATAATTAATCTGTGCAGCCATTAGACTCCTCAAGCAGAACTACAATTAACATTAATATTAACCTTGGTCAACTCAGATCCATTTGGTGAAGTCGGGGGGGAAAAAGAAAAAGGAAAAGATAGCCCTAGTTTGATAAATGCAAAAAAAGCCTATATTAAAAAGTCTATATTCAACAATTTATCTATCAATTAATGACTCTACAGTTTGTTCACATAACACCATGCGCCTCTTAACTTGGAAAAATATTCTCTGGTGTTGCAGAGGTGCATTAAACAAAACTGACAGCAATAGAAAGCAAAAATTAAGAGGTTAAAAAAGGCTATTTCAAACATTTTAAGAGTCTTAGCAGACAGTGACATGCTAAGAGGTTCAACAATATTGAAAGTCAAAGTCGACCAGCAATGTCATGAGTGATGTGAAAGCAGAACAGGGCAGATTTTTTTTTTTTAAGTACAAGGTTAAATTTACAGAGGATTGGGAACAGCTGAATAGCATTAAAAGAAGTCAGCTCTTTTTCTCATTCACCGACATGACGTGGACTTCACTGGCAATGCTGGTCATTTATTGTGCGTTCCAATTCCCTGGGCCTGTACTCACTGGAGTTTTGCAGAATGACGGTGGGGAATCTCAGTGAAACCTATCCAACACTCAAAGGCCTAGATAGGGTGGATATGGAAAGGATGATTCCTACAGTGGGGACCAGAAGGCACAGCCTTAGAATAGAGGGTCATCCATTTAGAACAAAGACAGGGGAATTTTTTTTTAAAGCCAAAGGTTACTGAACCTGTGGAATTCATTGCACAGACCTGTACAAGCCAGGTCACTGGGTATATTTAAGGGGGAGGTTGATAGGTTCTTGATTAATCAGTGTGTCAAAGGTTATGGGGAGATGGTAGGAGAATGTGGTTGAGAGGGATAATGAATCAGCCATGATGGAATGATGGGGAAGGGCTGAATGGCCTAATTCTGCTCCCACGTCTTATGATCTAATTGCTATTGAACTAAGGAAACAAGAGTCAGCCACATTAGTGGATCTAGACTGGCAAAAAGGCCAAATGGAGTAATGGCGAGAGACTCTCTCCTTGAAGGACAGCAGTGAACCTATACATTTTAACCAGAATCTGGTAGCTTCGTAGCTACCTGTGTTTTTTATTAAATGAAAACTTCCAGTTTAAGTTTAATCACTTGAATTAAATGGGGGTGGGGTGGGGGTTCAAATTTAGAATTCTAAATAAATGTTCTAGAACTTTGGTTAACCTCTCATCTTTTCACTATTTGTGATGAAAACAAACAGAATATGACATCTCTCTTCGTATACGATTTTTCTTTCACCTTAAAAGCAGTGAAATAGACTGGTGCACAATTCCATACAAGCAACTCTCAAATACATCACTCTGGCAACTGTGCCCATCCCAAATCTGAGGAGGGGCAACAGGGTCTGATATCTGGGGTCACCAATAAACGGCTGCAATTTTCTAGTCATCATTTTGTGTCACTGCACATTCACAATTAAACATAGAGGTCTCCTTAATCTATCAACTGCACACCAGGTTGATGTTCCTTCCTGACTAAGTACCAATAAATAAGTATGTTCTTTATACAGAGTGACCAGTGCATGGAACAGGGGTGGTGGAAGAGGGAGATACGTTAGGGGCATTTAAGAAAAATGGAGGGCTATGTGATGGGAAGGATTAGATTAATCAGAGTACATCAAAAGATCAGCACACATCATGGCTGAAGTGCCATACTACTTGGGGCTACTGAAATCTGTCTGAAGTTGGAAGTCACTCCTGCCACTGTCTGGAAGGAGTTTCTACATTCACCCCCTGATCGCATGGGTTTCCCCTGGATGCTCCAGTTTCCACCCATAGTCTAAAGACGTACCGGATGGTGGATTAGTCACTGTAAATTATCCAGTGATTCAGCCAGGATTAAATTGGCGCGCTGCTGTGCGGCGCAATTTGAAAGGCCAGAAGGGCCTATTCCATGCTGTATCTCAAAACAAAATCCTGCCACTTTCACTCAGGCCATGAATAAACATGTGTCAATTCCTAACATTGCTGTAGGTTTACAAATATTTTCAAAGGTAAATCAGATTGTGGCTCAGACTTCAGTTCAGATTTGGGAAGAGGTTTGCAAATACTTGTCAACTTGGGTCACAGGATTGAAAGGCAATGATGGATCGATGTTTGCTAAGTATCAGCACATGGGGAAGCCATCTGTTGCCACAAACTCTCATTCACATTTTATTGTTGGAAGCTATTGAAAACGATCTGCAAGAATCCTAGATGATTGTAGCTCCAGCCATCACCTTCTATTAGCATAGCTCCCTGTCAAAAAAAATTTAACTGTTACCCCAGCTGAAACTAAAATCTCTTAAAATACCTTTCTAGTTGAGCAGCAACAAGAAGCTCAATCACAAAGTGGGGGGGGGGGGTGGAATCACTCCTTTTATCCCATCCTACATTGAATTATCCTGTAGATGCAGAAATCTGAATTTGGCTTAAATCACAAAATCTATGAAATGATTATTGCCCATCTGCAAACAATTGAGGAATGAGGAAAATGAGGAAAGAAAAGGCCTTTTTGACATATATATATATATATACACACACACACACACACATATATATATATATATATATATATACATATATATATATACACACACACACACTGAACTTGTGTATTTTTGTAGTAAATATACAGTATCTTACAAGGAAGATCAAATATACATGTAAGAATATCTATGAATCAAGAATACAATTTGGGAAGCAAGCCATTAAACAAATTTGTCCAGAGCTAAACTTGGAAAAATATGGGTTAATTCATCCATTCCATGCTATTTCACTATAAGACCATCAATGTGATCACAGCTCAGTTAGTGCCAGAACACTGCATACATGAATTCTAATCACCTATTATTTATTACATTAATAAAATTCCCCAATTCAAGCCATCTAAGTGGATTTAGAAATCAGTTTCATGTTGACATTGTTGCCAGCTGGTGCACAAAGCCCTGCAGCTAATTTCCACTTTTGTGTCCTTGAAATATTTGATCCCAGTTTTTTACCCACTGATGACCATGTTAAATACGAGTACTAAAGATGTGCCTAAGAACAGATCATGTACAAGTATAATAAAAAAAAGCTGCACTTGAAAGTCAGAGACTACCAGTTAAACACTTAACATAAATCCCAGTGAAGTGTCCTGGAACTTCACATCACGGTTGTATGGGACAGCGAGGGGCTCATCGATTGGAGTTACAAGGAAGTAGTCACCACTAAGTCGCAGGAGGAAGGTAGCTGGATGAATATCCGAAGGAATAGGGAAGTGAATAGGCAGTTAGCACAGATCACCTGTGGCCATTCTCCTCAATATTAAGTATAATGTTATTGGGGGTGACCTCCCAGGGGAATGGCACGGAGACCAGGTTATTGGCACTGAGCACGGGTCCGTGATGCAAAAGGGAAAGAGGGAGAAGAGGGAAGTGGTAGTGATAGGGGACTCAGAGTCAATTGTTAAGGATAAGGTTGTGGAATACTCGGTGACACAGGACAAGTTAGGACAAAGTCAGCATGATTTCCTTAAGGGAAAATCTTGCCAGACAAGCCTGTTGGAATTTTTTTGAGGAGATTACAAGTAGGATAGATAAAGGGCATGCAGTGGATGATGTATATTCAAATTTTCAGAAGGCCTTTGATTGGATGCCACACATGAGACTGCATAACAAGTTAAGAGGCCATGGTATTACAGGAAAGTTACTAGCATAGGTACAGCACTGGCTGATTGGTAGGAGGCAGCGAGTGGGAATAAAAGGATTCTTTTCTGGTTCACTGTTGGTGACTAGTGGTGTTCCACAGGAGATGGCGCTGGAACCGCTTTTTTCTGTGCTGTATAACAATGACTTAGATGGTTTTGTTGCTAAGTGTGCAGATGATATGAAGGTTGGTGGAGCGGCAGGTAATGTAGAGGAAACAGGAAGGCTGCAGAAGAACTTAGACTAGAAGAATGGGCAAGAAAGAGGCAAATAAAATACAAAGTTGGAAAATGCATGGTCACGCACTTTGGTAGAAGAAATAAATGTGTAGATTATTTTCTAAATGGGGAGAAAATTCTAAAATCTGAGATGCAAAGGGACTTGGGAATTCTTGTGTAGATCACCCTGAAGGTTAATTTGCAGGTTGAGTCTCATTTACCCTTGGAAAAGAAAGTACTAGAAAAAGTTACTAAAAAAGACACTCCTCTTGACATATTCTCTCTAATGCAAATCAAATGTCTCCCTATTACGGCAGAGATGATCCAAAGGGAAGCCAGAAAAAAATCCCACACTGTCTATGGTGCTATGAGGGAGGAGCTGGCCAAAATTCAATGGAACAATACTACCCTAGCAGGGATGACAGTGGAACAGCAATGGCAAGTGTTTCTGGGAATAATGCAGAAGGTGCAGGATCAGTTCATTCCAAAGAGGAAGAAAGATCCTAAGGGGAGTAAGGGGAGGCCATGGCTGACAAGGGAAGTAATGGACAGTATAAAAATAAAAGAGATAAAGTATAACATAGCAAAGACAAGTGGGAAGCCGGAGGATTGGGAAACTTTTAAAGAGCAACAGAAGGTAACTAAAAAGGCAATACGCGGAGAAAAAATGAGGTACGAAGGTAAACTAGCCAAGAATATAAAGGAGGATAGTAAAAGCTTCTTTGGTATGTGAAAAGGAAAAAAATAGTTAAGACCAAAATTGGGCCCTTGAAGACAGAAACGGGTGAATTTATTATGGGGAACAAGGAAATGGCAGACGAGATGAACAGGTACATTGGATCTGTCTTCACTAGGGAAGACACAAACAATCTCCCAGATATAATAGTGGCCAAAGGACCTAGGGTAATGGATGAACTGAAGGAAATTTATATTAGGTAGGAAATGGTGTTGGATAGACTGTTGGGTCTGAAGGCTGATAAGACCCCGGGACCTGATGGTCTGCATCCCAGGGTATTTAAGGAGGTGGCTTTAGAAATCGTGGACGCATTGGTAACCATTTTCCAATGTTCTATAGATTCAGGATCAGTTTCTGTGGATTGGAGGGTGGCTAATGTTGTCCCTCTCTTCAAGAAGGGAGGAAGAGAGAGAACAGAGAATTATAGACCGGTTAGCCTGACGTCAGTGGTGGGAAAGATGCTGGAGTCAATTATAAAAGATGAAATTACGACACATCTGGATAGCAGTAACAGGATCGGTCTGAGTCAGCATAGATTTACAAAGGGGAAATCGTGCTTGACTAATCTTCTGGAATTTTTTGAGGATGTAACTATGAAAATGGACAAGGGAGAGCCAGTGGATGCAGTGTACCTGGACTTTCAGAAAGCCTTTGATAAAGTCCCACATAGGAGATTAGTGGGCAAAATTAGGGCACACGGTATTGGGAGCAGAGTACTGACATGGATTGAAAATTGGCTGGCTGACAGAAAACAAAGAGTAGCGTTTAACGGGTCCCTTTCGGAATGGCAGGCGGTGACCAATGGGGTACCGCAGGGTTCAGTGCTGGGACCGCAGCTGTTTACAATATATATTAATGATTTAGATGAGGGAATTAAAAGTAACATTAGCAAATTTGCCGATGACACAAAGCTGGGTGGCAGTGTGAAATGTGAGGAGGATGTTATGAGAATGCAGGGTGACTTGGACAGGCTGGGAGAGTGGGCAGATGCATGGCAGATGCAGTTTAATGTGGATAAATGTGAGGTTATCCACTTTGGTGGTAAGAACATGAAAGCAGATTATCTAAATGGAGTCAAGTTAGGAAAAGGGGAAGTACAACGAGATCTAGGTGTTCTTGTACATCAGTCACTGATAGCAAGCGTGCAAGTACAGCAGGCAGTGAAGAAAGCTAATGGCATGCTGGCCTTCATAACAAGGGGAATTGAGTTTAAGAGCAAAGAGGTCCTCCTGCAGCTGTACAGGGACCTGGTGAGACCACACCTGGAGTACTGTGTGCAGTTTTGGTCTCCAAATTTGAGGAAGGACATTCTTGCTATTGAGGGAGTGCAGCGTAGGTTCACAAGGTTAATTCTCAGGATGGCGGGACTGTCATATGTCGAAAGAGTGGAGCAACTGGAATTTAGAAGGCTGAGAGGGGATCTTACTGAAACATATAAGATTATTAAGGGATTGGACATGCTGCAGGCAGGAAGCATGCTCCCGCTGATGGGCGAGTCCAGAACCAGAGGCCACAGTTTAAGAATAAGGGGTAGGCCATTTAGAACAGAGTTGAGGAAAAACTTTTTCACCCAGAGAGTGGTGGATATAGGGAATGCTCTGCCCCAGAAGGCTGTGGAGGCCAAGTCTCTGGATGCTTTCAAGAAAGAGATGGATAGAGCTCTTAAAGATAGGGGAATCAAAGGTTATGGGGATAAGGCAGGAACTGGATACTGATTGTGGATGAGCAGCCATGATCACAGTGAATGGCGGTGCTGGCTCAAAGGGCAGAATGGCCTACTCCTGCACCTATTGTCTATTGTCTCAGGTCACATGGTCACCCAAAATGGCCAGAATGTGCAACAGAAACTCCAGTTTCCCCATTTTTATCAGCGCCTCACTAGAAGTAAACCCAAAATTAGACCCGCATTTCTTCCTTTGAATTAGTTTAACGTCTTGAACTTACAAAACAAAACACAGATCCAGTTTAAGATGGCGCAGGTGAAGCTCAGTGACAACTTGGTGGTGGCAAATAAAACAAAGAAAACAACTAAATACTTTATTAATCACACTTTTTCTGGTAAACGATCACTGCAAACAACAGCCTGCAACTTTCCTGTCAGACCTGCCATTTTTGTGGTGTGAACTGAAGTCTCAAAGGTACTGGGTAGTTGCGGCAAATCGAGGTGTTGGGTCAGAGAACTGGAAATGAGCCAATGTTTGGCTATTGCTGGAGCAGACTTGAAGGCAACTTGATGCAGCAGAACTGAGGCAAGACAGAATCTGGCTCCAAGAGTGGGAAAAGACACGAAGTTGATTGATTTAAGCGCCAAGCCAAATTGGAAAGGTCAGGTACGGGCCGAATCAAGGCAGTAGGGCTTGAGCCCATGAGCCTATCAAAGCAGTAGGGTCCAGGTCCAAAAGCAAGGTGTGTACAACGTACGTGCCAGGCCAGATTGAAAATGGCAGGGTGCCAGGGCCAGAGATGAGGGGCGAGCCAGTTCAGTTCACTGCTCTGCGGCATTTACTTGCCTCCGTACTGAACCGAGACTGTGGCCTGCAACAAGTGGGCTCCTGTGGACTCACTTTCACATACTTCAGATCTGAACGCTATCTACTTACTTTTATTGCTTGCACTTTTTTTTCTGTCTGCACATTGGGTGTTTGATGGTCATCTTTTGTTTTATTGGGTTCTATTGGGTTTCTTTGTTTTGTCTACCTGTAAGGAGACAATCTCTAGATTGTGTAAAGTATACATACTTTGATAATAAATGTACTCTGAATTTTGTGAACAGTAGCCCATCCACTTCAAGGTTCAATGTCTTGTATTCAAAGATGCTCTTCTGCACACCACTGTTTTAACACGAAGAATGCAGGACTGAAGATGTTGTATTTAAATGTGCATAGCATTCGGAATAAGGTGGACAAACTCATGGCACAATTAGAGATTGGCCGGTATGATGTTATGGGCATCCCTGAGTCAAGGCTGAAAGAAGGCCATAGTTGGGAGCTGAACAAAGGAGCTGTCCTTGTATTGAAGGGACAGGTAGGAAGGCATAGGCAGTGGTGTGGCTCTGTTGGTAAAAGATAGAATTACATCTTTAGAAAGAGGTGACATAGGGTCAGAGAATGCTGAATCTTTGTGGGTGGAGTTAAGAACCTGCAAGGATCAAAAAAAAAACACATTATGGGAATCATATACAGGTCTCCAAATAGTAGCCACGATGTGGGGTTGAGATTCCAAAGGGAGCTGGAAAAGGCATGCAATAAGGGTAATTACACAATTGTAATTGGGGACTTCAATATGCAAGGGGATTAGGAAAATCAGCTTGATGTCAGATCACAAGAGAGGGAACTTGTTGAGTGCCTACGAGATGGCTTATGCTTGAGCCTACTCAGGGAAAGGTTACCTTAGACTGGGTGTTGTGTAATACCCCAAATCTTATCAGGGACCTTAACATAAAGGAATCCTTAGGAGTCAGTGATCATAATATGATTGAATTTACACTGAAATTTGACTAAGAGAAGCATAACTTACTTGCATCTGTATCGCAATGGAATAAAGGGAATTACAGAGGCATGACAAGAGGAGCTTGCCAAGATGACTGGAGGAGGATAACTGGCGGGAATGAAGGCAGAGCAGAGACAGCTGCAGTTTCGGGGAACAGTTCACAAGGTGCAGGGTAGACGTATCCCACAGAGGAAGTAGTTCTCAAATGGCAAGGGTAGGCAACCGTGGCTGACAAAGAAAGTTAAGGACTACATAAAAGCCAAAGAAAGGACATATAAGATAGTAAAAGTGAATGGGAAGCTGGATGATTGGGCAGTTTTTAAAATTCAACAAAAGGCAAATAAAAAAGCTACAAGAAAGGAAAAGATGAAATACGAGGGCAGACTAGCCAATAATATAACCAAGATATCAAAAGTTTTTTTAGTTATATAAAGAATAAAGGGAGGTGGGAATTGGATCACTGGAAAATGACGCTGGTGAAGTAGTAATGGGGGCGGGGGGGGCAGAGAAATGGCAGATGAACTTAATGGGTACTTTGTATCCGTCTTCACTGTGGAAGACACTAAGAGTGTGCCAGGGAGCAAGCTTGAGTGCCATTGCTCTTACAAAGGAAAGAAGTACTAGGCAAACTCAAAGGTCTTAAGGTGGATAACTCACCTGGGCCAGATGGACTACATTGCAGAGTGCTGAGAGAGGTTGCTGAAGAGATAACAGATGTATAGGATCATGGTCTTTCAAAAATCACTTGATTCTGGCATGGTCCTGGATGACTGGAAGATTGCAAATGTCACTTCACTCTTCAAGAAGGGTGGAGTGACATTTAGCCTAACCTCAGTGGTTGGGAAAGTGTCGGAGTCTATTATTAAGGACAAGGTTTCGAGGTACTTGGAGACTAATGATAAAATAAGTCAAATTCAGCATGGTTTCTGAAAAGGGAAATCTTGCCTGAAAAACCTGTTAAGAGTTCTTCAGGGAAGTAACAAACATGGTAGATAAAGGAAAAGCAAAGGATGTCATTTACTTGGATTTTCAGAAGGCGTTTAATAAGATGCCACATGAGACTGCTTAACAAGATAAAATCCTATGGCATTACAGGAAAGATACTGGCATGGATCGCGAAATGGTTGACAGGCAGGAGGCAGCAAATGGGAATAAAAGGGGCCTTTCTGGTTGGTTGCCAGTGACTAGTGGTGTTCCTCCTCAGGGGTCAGTACTGGGACCGCTTGTTTGTCAGTGATTTAGATAATGGAATTGATGGCTTTGTGGCAGAGTTTGCGGATGATAAGAAGATAGGTGGAGGGGTAGGTAGTGCTGAGGAAGCAATGCCATTGCAGCAGGACAGACAAATTGGAAGAATCGACAAAAAAGTGGCTGATGAAATACAGTGTTAGGAAGTGTATGATAATGCATTTTGGTAAAGGAACAATACTGCAGACTATTATCTAAATAAGGAGAAGGTTCAAACATCAGAGGTGCAGAGGGACTTTAAGAGTGCTCATGCAAGACTCCCAGTAGGTTAATTTTCAGGTTGAGTCTGTGATAAAGAAGGCAAATACAATGTTGGCATTTATTTCAAGGGGAAGAGAATAGAAAAGCAAGGAGATAATGCTGAACCTTTAGAAGACACTAGTCAGGCCACACTTAGAATATTGTCAACAGTTTTCGGCCCCATATCTCAGAAAGGATCATTGGAGACAGTCCAGAGGAGGTTCACGAGGATGATTCCGGGAATGAAGGGATTAACATTTAAGAAGGTTTTGGCAACTTTGAGCCTGTACTCACCGGAATTTAGAAGAATGTGAGGGGTTCTCACTGAAACCTACTGAATGTTGAAAGGAATAGATATGGGGATGCAAATAAAATGTTTCCTGTGGTGGGGGTATTCAGAATTAGAGGGCACAGCCTCAAAACAGAGGGAAGGAGGAGTTTGTTTAGCCAGACAGAAGTAAATCTGTGGAATGCTCTACCACAGACTGCAGAGGAGCCAAGTCCATGCGTATACTTAAGGTGGAAGTTGATCATTTCCTGATCGGTCAGGGCATCAGAGGATATCATGAGAAGGTATGTGTATGGGGTTGAATGGGATCCGGTATCAGCCTTGATGGAATGGCAGAGCAGACTCAATGGGCTGAACAGCCCAATTCTGCTCCTATGTCTTATGTTCTTAACACATGGTAATTTGAGTTACTGTTGCCTTCCTGTCAGTTCAAACCAGTCTGGCTATTCTCCTCTGAACATTCCCTATTAACAAGGCATTTTTGCTCACAGAACTGCTGCTCACTGGATGTTTTCTTTTTTGCACCATTTGCTGTAAAATCTAGACATGGCTGTGCAGAAAATCCCAAGAGATCAGCAGTTTAAGATACTCAAACCACACTGTGATACTCAAACCACACTGTCTGGCATCAACAATCATTCCATGGTCACTAAGATCACATTCCTTCCCCATTCTGACATTTGGTCTGAACAACAACTGAACCCCTTGACCATGTCTGCATGCTTTTATTGCACTGAGGTGCTGCCACATGATTGGCTGTTTAGATATTTACATTAACAAGCAGGTGTACAGGCATACTTGATAAAGTGGCCACTGAATATATAGAGAGATTAAATACAAATCTTGCCCTTATCAAATCTTTCCTATTGCAACATTTTACAACTATTAAAAACATATTGGACAGCTTTCCAATGTCCCTCAAGAAGTATGAAAATCAAGCAAACCATTAAATACAGAAAAACCTAAGCTACATGCCTTGCATTCCTGAAGCATTACAACATTAGAGACACCCATTACTAATATAGTCCCTGAATAGGAAAAGGAAAGGTACGTCGCATCTGGAGTTTCTCCGGTTAGTGGACGATTTCCCTCCACGCCTCTCTAACGTAGTGGGAAACCGCGCACGAGGCAAGCTACAGCAGTGGTTTGCCATTGCCTTCTGCCGGGTGAGTTTCCAAAGAGATCACCAGCTTGTAAGCCAGCACGGATGGAAAGCGTGCAGGAGAGCCAGCTGGATTCGAACTCGGGTCCTTTCGGCCTGAAGTCCGACGCTGAAGCCATTATGCCATCAGCTGGGTCTAGTCCCTGAATATATCCCATAAATTCTAAATGTCATAGCCGCCAATACATAGTAACATAAAAGTCCGGCCGTTAAGCAATACTTTGTTGCTATTGTCTCTGCTGCTGTGTCCAGTTTTAATTTGGAGGACTGGAAATTTAGGAATGGTTGGCTTTAGTCCTGTTGGTTCATTGATGTAAAAACTGAAATGTCAACGACTTGAGTGGACAAGAGAGGACGTGGAGAGGATGTTTTCTATAGTTGGGGAGCCTCAGACCAGAGGGCACAGCACCAGAATACAAAGACTTCTGTTCCTACATCTAATGGCCTTAAAAAAAGTGGGCCATATGAACTCCACCATTTTATCTAATTGTAGCTGATCTTTCATCTCAGCAACATATTCCCACTCTCTACTTATAATTGATGTCTAGAAATCGATCACCTTCTTTAATATAGTCAGTGATTAGGCTCCCACTGAATAATTCCAGAGGTTCACTGAAATAAATGCAGAAATTTCCTCATTTGTCCTGTAACAGTGCCTCTGGTTCTTAATATCACAACCAGAGGTATCCCCTGAACACAATTACATTCCTTTCTGCACCCAGTCTATTGAGCCGTGTCAGACTTTTCAATGCTTCAATTAGATTTGCTCTCATTCTTGTAAATGAATGGGCAGCATGGTGGTTAACAGTATTACAGTTCCAGCAACCCAGGTTCAATTCTGCTGCAGTCTGGAAGGAGTTTGAACATTCTCCCTGTGAATGTGTGGGCTTCCTAGGGTTAACACAAGGTTAATAGGCTAATTGGTCACATAGATGTTATTGAACAGCGCAGGTTGGTTGGACCTGTTACCATATCCTTAAATGTATATTTTTTTTAAATTACAGGTGTGTATATAGGCCTAACTCAATTGCTCCCCATGCAATAAGTCCTGCCTTCTCTGGAATCAATCTGGCATACTTTTGTTTGTGCACCGTGAGGCAAATATATCCATAGAACAACAGAGACACCAGCAACTGCAGATGCTAGAATCTGGAGCAACAAGTAATCTGGAGTTCCTTGCTATGCAAAGATCAACATACTACAGGTCGACCTTCTATAATCCGGCACCACTGGGATCTGAGGAGTGCCGGATTAGTGAAAATGCCAAATTACAGAAGGATCACATTAAGCAATAGCTAACTGCCTGATCATTTAAATTTATCTTTAAAATACCATAGGATTCAAAGGTTCATTTAGTGTCAGAGAAATGTATACGATATACATACTGAAATGCTTTCTCTTCGCAACCATCTACGAAAACAGAGGAGTGCCCCAAAGAATGAACGACAGTTAAATGTTAGAACCCCTAAGTTCCCCCACCCGCTCCCCTCCCTCCCGTGCATAAAGCGGCAGCGAGCAACAATCCCCCCTCCCAACCGGCAAGAACTAAAGCGCACCCACTACCAGCATGAGCTAAGCAATAGCAAAGACACAGACTTGCAGTTAACCCCACCCCCGCCCAGGGATTCGGCACTGGGCTCTTCCCTCTTCACTCGCAGTTACTGAGAGCATCCTCGTTAGTTTCTTTTCCTCTGCTTAGTAATATGCTTAAATTCAGCGGGTGACCACGTCTGATCTGAGGTCATAGGCAGAAAAAAATGGAGTGCCGGCTGGGCGATGCTGGAGGGCAGTGCGCGACGGGCAGGTGCACCTCACGCAAATGATATTAATAAATACAGGAAAACAAGCAGGAATCGCCTGTCCGTGCTTACAAGAGCACGCCAACACGTGAATAGATCTAGCGCAACCAAAACAATGCGCAGCAGATTGGAATGGTGGCCCGGAAAATTTGAAATTACAGTTGCACGGAAAATTTGAAATCAGTGCGGATTATCAAAGGGACTGGATTACAGGTAGTCGGATTAGAGAAGGTCGACCTGTATTTGCTTTTGAAAATGGTTGCTGTACATGCATCTTTGATTTCAGTGACTTAACTGCAACCAGACTTGTTTGCACATTAATATTCCGTAATCTGTGACAATCTAAATATTTTCCTGAGTATTTTCCCTTCCGAATCTGATAACTTCAGATATAGCTACATTTAGTGCAGTTGCCATGTATTTTCCCCACAACTCAACCTCCATCAAATTAGCTTGAAGCCTCCTTGCATTTGACTCAGAACCCCAGTTTCATATTGCTTCATACTGTTGATTTATAAACACTGCAGGTAGCTGGAGACCCATGTACTGATCCCTGCAAACCTCACTCATCACCAACTGCCAACCCAAAAAGTTCCACTTATTCTCACCGTTTCTTGTCCACCAACCAATCTTTAATCCAAGCCAGTATATTATCCCAATTGCATATACATATACTACTTATTTGAGATACTGCAAGCCCAAACACATCACAACTACCAAATGACCATTATCCATTCTATCAATTGCAGTGCCCTGTAAGTATTCAGTTGCCAACCCTTTGTTCAGGTAAATGAATATTACAACCAGAGATTTTGATCAATTTGACTGTGAATTTGTATTTGTGAATTACATGCTCATTTATTTTCCATAGTAGAGCCCAAAAAAGAGAAAATTGTAAAGCATGAAAACTAAGAATTCAAAAACTGAAACGTCGACTGTTAAAAGCCTTCAACCCTCTTTGCTCAGTACTCAGTTGAACCACCTCTCGCAGCTTATTACACCCAGTAGTCTTTTTGGATAAGTCTCTATTAGATTTGTATAATGTGATGGAGCAAAGATATGCTTCTTTTTTAAAAAAAAGCACCAGGGCTCCTTTCTTCCCATTCTTCCTTCTTGTGCAAGGTGTTAGAGATTGTGGAGTCATGAACTTCATCTCCAGTTGCAGCCACTGACATCTGCACTCACTCAGTGACTGCTGGAGTTACAGTAGTCTCTCTTACAAATGCCATTCCTCTCCAGTGGTTATGTTTAGAGGGTGGCCTGACCTAGGCAGTGTGGCTGTGGTTTCTTATTCTTAAATCACTTTTTCACAATGGACTGCACTGAGCTCCGAGGTAGGTTCAATGTCTTTGAAATGGTCTTGTACCCCTCCCTAGATTTGTGCTTCTCTATTATCATTTCCTTGACGTGTCCCGAATGCTCTTTTGTCTTCATTTTGGTTTGGTCTGTTGAAAATCTACCATACTTTTGGCCCTTACAGAGAGATAGGAGGTATTTATTCTTATGAATTCATTGAAAATGGGTATCCTCCAATCTTTTAACATCGACAAATTGAGTAAGTTGGTACGGTAATAAACAATAATGCACCTGAGGGAAGTTAGCTTAGTAACTACAAAGGGGATGAATGCTTTTTCAGCTTCATAAATTTGTGTACTTTTTAATTTTCAGTAAATTGTTGGCAGGTTTTACAATTTTTCTTTTGATTTGACACGATGCACAATGTTCTGTAGATTTACCTAAAAAGAAATCCTATTTCAAAATACTTTAAAGTTACAACATGAGACAGTAAAATGTGAAAATAGTTGTGGGGGCTGAATACTTTTTCAAGGCATTGTACATCCTTAAAAGAACTAGTAGTTTGTGAAAAAATTGATTTCCCTTTGATAATTTAAGGAATCTGGTGCAAAAAGAAATACTACTGGAAGAACTCAACAGGTTATCCAGCATTTATGGAGGGAAAGGGCTGGTTTCTAAGTGTCCCATTATCACAATTTGTATATGGAATTCAATATTTTTCATACCACTGATGTTAGGTTAGCTTGTTAGTAGTTTCCAGCTCCTTGTTATATATTTACTGGGATTATATTTGCCATCCTGCAAGAGCCATTCCATAATCTATAGAATTCTGGAAGGTGACAAACAATGCATGCACTATCACTATAGCTATTTCTTTAGGGGGTACAGGTTATTGGGTCCTTGGGATTTTGTGGCTTTCTCCAACTCTATATCTACTGCTAATTTCCTTCAGTTCTCCTTTTTCATTAGACTCTTGGCTCCCCAGCATTTCTGATAAGATGTCTATATCCTCTTCTCCAAAAAGAGAACCAAACTGAATGAAACCACAGCTGAATTAGATAGCCTCAGCCCCATCAGCAGCCAATTATCTGGTCTTGCTCACTATACCAGTAGTGCGAAACCACTAATTATCAAATGAATGACTCGTAGCAAACTACCAGGGAAAGCTGGGCCCCATGACACGTTATCCAATTCTAACAGTATTCCCTTGAAACTAAAAGAATATTACCAGCGATGCTGGCATTTATTGCCTTCCCAACATTTTTCTAAACTGAGGCAAGTAATAACCAACAACATTGGTGGGTCTCAAGTCAATCAGGCAAGGATAGCAGGACATTAGTGAACCCCATGAACTTTTACAACAACCTAATAGTTTTGCGCATACTATTAGAGCAATAAGGTTCTTTCTTTTAATTGTCTAGATTAATTTAGTTACTTGAAATTAAATTAAACATGGATTAGAATTCATGTTTCTGGATAAATAGTTTAAAACTCTGGCTGCATGTCTATTAATTTACCATTATACTACCATATACCAATCACAATCGCAGCAATACATTAATAGTTAATGATATTAACACAGAAATAAACTACCTTGTTGTGAGAGGGGTAATGCTGAAAGTACAGGCTTCACCCCTGTTTCCATCATTTCTTTGGGAATGTCAGTAATTTGAAAAGCAAAAATGGCACAAGTATTTTTTTAAAAGACATTTGGCCAGAGATCTCCTGATGCAGCTTAGAAACCTGTGGTGTGAACATTCACAGTTCAGCATCCTTAAGTGGGAGTGACATCTGATATCAGGTTCAAACTCAGAGTACAGTGTCAGACTCCTGAATATGATGCTGAGCTGAATAAAAGTGTCTGAAAATTCTAAATGTGAAACATAAAACACTAGCACATCTCCTCATTTGGAACTATAAACTAGGATTCTGCAAAACTGTTCTCACACCCATGACATGGTAAAAACAATAGCATTAATAAGACCATAAGACATAGAAGTCGGCCATTCAGCCCATCAAGTCCGCCCATTCAATTATGAGCTGATCCAATTCTTCCAGTCATCCCCACTCCCCTGCCATCTCCCCATGCCCTTTGATGCCCTGGCTAATCAAGAACCTATCTATCTCTGCCTTAAAAACACGCAATGACTTGGCCTCCACAGCCACTTGTGGAATATATTCCACGATTAGTGCGCATGCGCCGGTCGTGCATGTAGCCTGTTACAGTTGCTCCATTTAGTTTCTTACTTTTTAAACTTTTTAACTTAGGTTATTTGTTGTATTTTTTTCTCACGGTAACACGTTGAAGCTGCACCCTCTCTAGCATGCTGGTGGAGAGAGTTCTACTTGTTTTTTTAACGCTGGAATTAGTTACATTCGGACATGTCTCATTAGCGTGGCAGCAGGATGGCCGCATAGTGTATTCCAGGGACCAGCTGATTGCGCTCATGCTGGCCGGTTTAGCGAACAGAGCAGCAGACATCCCAGCTGAAATCCAGAGGAAAACACACAGAGGATGCAGACTGGGATCAAAAAGGCGAGGGAGGAGGACCGGGTCGAGACAACAGAGGCTTATGGAGAAGAGAAGTTATAAGCCGTGTCTCCCCTCTCTCATCATGGGAAATGTGAGATTGCTGGGGAATAAAATGGACGAATTGACGGCGCTTGTCAGGAGTCAGAGAACATTTCGGGAGAGCAGTGTCATGTGCTTTACTGAAACGTGGCTGCACGAGGACATACCCGATCAAAGCGTTTCCATAGAGGGCTTCCAGACCATTCGAGCTGACTGGAATTGCACTGACAGCAGTAAGCGTAAAGGAGGGGGGCTTGCGGTTCTGGTAAACAACAGATGGTGCAATCCTGGGCATATTACGATCAAGGAACGTGTTTGTAGCCCGGATATTGAACTTTTTGCTGTTGGACTCCGGCCATATTATTTGCCAAGGGAAATCTCGCATGCAATTGTGGTTGTTGTGTACATCCCTCCCTCTGCCAACACAACGTCGGCGTGTAACATCATTTACACCGTCATAGCCAGATTACAAACCCAGCACCCGAGTGCCCTCGTTACCATCTCGGGTGACTTCAACCAGGTTACCATGGCTAGAACACTGCCCAACTTCACGCATTATGTCAGCTGTACAACCAGAGCGGAGAGGACTCTGGATTTGATGTACGCTAACGTTAAGGATGCATACAGCTCCTCTCCCCTCCCCCCACTGGGAAGGTCAGATCACACCCTGGTGCATCTAAAACCCTGCTACATGCCTCTGGTGAAGAGTAAACCTGCAACCTCAAGGACAGTGAGAAAATGGTCGGAGGAGGCTTATGAGGCGCTCCACGGTTGTTTTGAGGTAACAGACTGGCAGGCACTCTGTGAGCCACATGGAGAGGATATTGATGGGCTCACAGAGTGCATCACTGATTACATCAACCTCTGTGTGGACTGCAATGTTTCGACAAGAACTGTCCTTTGTTATTCAAATAACAAGCCATGAACAACAAAAGACATTAAGGACATCCTGAACGCTAAAAAGAGGGCATTTAGAGATGGAAATAGGGAGGAGCTGAGGGCAATACAGAGGGACCTGAAAGCCAGGATCAGGGAGGCTAAAGACAGGTACAGGAGGAAGCTTGAGTGGAAACTCCAGCAGAACTACATGAGAGAGGGCTGGAGGGGGATGAGGACTATCACTGGGTTCCAGCAAACTAGCAACAGAGGAGCTGAAGGCAGTGTGGACAGGGCTAACGAACTTAACCTGTTCTTTCTTTCTTTCTTTTTAAATCTTTTTATTGAGTAAGTATACAAAAAAGGTAAGCCATATAAACATTAATACAATGTTAAAGTATAATAAAATTCCAAAAGATAACAATACCAAAAAGAAAATACTACAAACAATGTAATTTAAGCATAAGAAACCAAGATAACATAATAGTATACTAGATTTTATATATATCAATGGAAAAAAAAAGAAAAAAAAACCCCCCAAAAAAAACCCACCGTGCAACTAACTAAAAGCAAAGCAAAGCAATGGGCTAACTTGAAACCAAACAGAGTTAAACTTAAAATCACGTCCTCAATCCCGACCTCCATTAAAACAGTGAAAAAAAAACAAGAAGGGTAAATATTACATTAAATGAAAATATCGAATAAAAGGTCCCCAAATCTGTTCAAATTTAAATGAAGAATCATAAAGGTTACTTCTAATTTTCTCCAGATTCAAACATAAAATCGTCTGAGAAAACCAAAAAAAGGTAGTTGGAGCATTAAGCTCTTTCCAATGTTGTAAAATACATCTTTTCGCCATTAAAGTAAGAAATGCAATCATTCTACGGGCTGAAGGGGAAAGATTACTAGAAATTTTAGGTAGTCCAAAGATAGCAGTAATAGGGTGAGGAGAGATATCTATATTTAATACCTTAGAAATAATATTGAAAATATCTCTCCAAAAAGTTTCCAAAGTAGGGCAAGACCAAAACATATGAGTTAAAGAGGCTATCTGCCCCGAACATCTATCACAGAAAGGATTAATATGCGAGTAAAAACGCGCTAACTTATCTTTGGACATATGTGCTCTATGAACCACTTTAAATTGAATTAGGGAATGTTTAGCACAAATAGAGGAAGTATTAACTAATTGTAAAATCTGCCCCCAATCATCCACAGAAATGGTAAGCCCCAATTCCTGTTCCCAATCTACCCTAATCTTATCAAATGGAGCTTTCCTAAGTTTCATAATAATATTATAAATCATAGCCGATGCACCTTTCTGACATGGATTAAGGTTAATTATCGAATCTAAAATATATATAGGAGGAAGCATTGGAAAGGAAGAAAGTATAGTACTTAGGAAATTTCTAACTTGTAAATATCTAAAAAAATGTATTCTTGATAAGTTATATTTATTAGATAATTGTTCAAAAGACATAAGGGAACCATCTAAAAATAAATCCAAAAACCGTAAAATACCCTTAATCTTCCAAGTTTGAAAAGCGCGATCCGTAAAAGAGGGAGGAAAAAATATGTTACCTAAAATAGGAATCGCTAACCCGAATTGATTAAGATCAAAAAATTTTCTGAATTGAAACCAAATGCGCAAAGCATATTTAACTATCGGGTTAGAGACCTGCTTAAGGCGTTTCGAATCAAAAGGAAGAGAGGAACCTAAAATAGAACCAAGTGTATAACCCTGAACAGATTGTAATTCCAATGCTACCCATTTAGGAATAGATAGTATGTCCCGGTCAAGTAACCAAAAAACCTGTTCTTTAACAGATTTGACATTGTGGCCCCTGCCCATCCCCCACGTGAGCCATCTGTTGTCGACCCCCAACCAACACATATTCCACTCTCCCCTCCTACCCCTCCTCACAATCCCCCACCCTGCTCTCAAGACTATACCCCTTCCCCACATGAAACCACCACGGTGGGCTTCACAGCTGAACAGGTGAGAAGACAGCTGAAATGTCTCAACCCAAGCAAGGCTGCAGGACCAGATGGTGTCAGTACCAGGGTGCTCAAAGCCTGTGCCCCTCAGCTATGTGGAATACTTCGCCATGTATTCAACCTGAGCCTGAGGCTCCGGAGGGTTCCTGTGCTGTGGAAGACGTCCTGCCTCGTCCCTGTGCCGAAGACGCCGCGCCCCAGCGGTCTCAATGACTACAGACTGGTGGCATTGACCTCCCACAACATGAAGACCCTGGAGAGACTTGCTCTGGAGCTGCTCCAGCCTATGGTCAGGCCACACTTAGATCCCCTCCAGTTCACCTACCAGCCCCGACTAGGAGTTGACGATGCCATCGTCTACCTGCTGAACCATGTCTACACCAACTTGGACAAGCCAGCGAGCACTATGAGGGTCATGGTTTTTGACTTCTCCAATGCGTTCAATACCATCCGCCATGCTCTGCTGGGGGAGAAGCTGACAGCGATGCAGGTGAAGATTTCCCTGGTGTCATGGATTCTTGATTACCTGACTGGCAGACCACAGTACGTGTGCTTGCAACACTGCGTGTCCGACAGAGTGATCAGCAGCACTGGGGCTCCACAGGGGACTGTCTTGTCTCCCTTTCTCTTCACCATTTACACCTCGGACTTCAACTACTGCACAGAGTCTTGTCATCTTCAGAAGTTTTCGGATGACTCTGCCATAGTTGGATGCATCAGCAAGGGAGATGAGGCTGAGTACAGGGCTACAGTAGGAAACTTTGTCACATGGTGTGAGCAGAATTATCTGCAGTTTAATGTGAAAAAGACTATGGAGCTGGTGGTGGACCTGAGGAGAGCTAAGGTACCGGTGACCCCTGTTTCCATCCAGGGGGTCAATGTGGACATGGTGGAGGATTACAAATACCTGGGGATACGAAGTGACAATAAACTGGACTGGTCAAAGAACACTGAGGCTGTCTACAAGAAGGGTCAGAGCCGTCTCTATTTCCTGAGGAGACTGAGGTCCTTTAATATCTGCCGGATGATGCTGAGGATGTTCTACGAGTCTGTGGTGGCCAGTGCTATCATGTCTGCTGTTGTCTGCTGGGGCAGCAGGCTGAGGGTAACAGACACCAACAGAATCAACAACCTCATTCGTAAGGCCAGTGATGTTGTGGGGATGAAACTGGACTCTCTGACGGTGGTGTCTGAAAAGAGGATGCTGTTCCAAGTTGCATGCCATCTTGGACAATGTCTCCCATCCACTACATAATGGACTGGTTGGGCACAGGAGTACATTCAGCCAGAGACTCACTCCACCGAGATGCAACACCAAGCGTCATAGGAAGTCACTCCTGTCTGTGGCCATCAAACTTTACAACTCCTCCCTTGGAGGGTCAGACACCCTAAGCCAATAGGCTGGTCCTGGATTTATTTCATGGCATAATTTACATATTACTATTTAACTATTTATGGTTTTATTACTATTATTTATGGTGCAACTGTAATGAAAACCAATTTCCCCCAGGATCAATAAAATATGACTATGACTACTATTGACCACCTCTGACTCAAGTAATTTCTCCACATCTCTGTTCTAAATGGACGTCCTTCAATCCTGAAGTCATGCCCTCTTGTCCTAGATTCCCCTACCATGAGAAACTGATGAAGTTATTCTCAACATTTTTCAAATACATTACACCGACATTTCATTTGGCTATTTATACACATAGATGTAGTAAACAACAAGATTAACAGTAAATCAACAAAACACCTTTAAGAGTAAAGTTTCCCTGGCAACAGCCATTTTCCATCAGAACCAGAAAATTTGAACACATGAAAATCTGATTGTGGACCAGAACTAATCCCATTTATGCTGTGTACAATAGCTATAACCATTTTCAATACATATTATTTGTGCTAAGCACAAGTTGGTAAAGCTTTAATGCAAACAGTAAATGTTCTACATACAGGGGTGGCACGCATGCTCAAGATGGCACACACTAGAGATTTTTTGGCCAAAGTTTCAAGGAGATAGTTACAGTATAAAAAGACAAACTACTGTTTAACTGAGTACCAAATTATGTATTTAAATGAAATATAGAACAAATTAGAACACTAGCAATATTACTACAGTACTATAAAACTAATATTTCCTAATAGTTATCAATGAAGGAATTCATCCAGTTTACTTGTTCTTTTGACTGACTGTCAATGAACAAAATTAGTGCAGAGATCTAATGTAGATAATGGACTGCCTTCAAACAAATGCTATCAACGACTGCATCCTCCAAATCTTCATTTTCATTGGAACATTCAAGATGATTGCCGTTATCTTCAAATTCATCTTAGTTCCTAACTTGAAGTTCCTAACTTCTAGCATCTCCAACACTGAATACTTGAAACCCCAGTGAGCAAAACAATTCTAAACTGTCATGCCGCTTATTTCTCCTCAACTGTTGGTGACAAAGATCTGTTTTTAACAAAAACAAATGCAACAGATGCTATTTAAAGACTTTGCTCAAAGCACAGCGTAGTGTCTAATGGCCACACAAGCTCGTGCAGCTGCTGCATGTTAGAATCTATTCAGAAAGTCTCATGACCCAATTTTAGATTATAGCCAATTTGGGCACACGCTCTCAAAATGTTTGCCACCCCTGCTAAGTAGCATCACTATTGGAACATATAACAAGCATCTCAATTCACATCGAAGTATCAAAACTAGCTTTCACTTCAAAGTAAATATAATTCCACAATTTGGAATTAATGCTCCTAAGTTTATAATAAGAATCACTGAAACAATCCATCTGAGAGATCTGCATTATAAAAGGTTCAATGTCATCTATATCCTTTGATCATGTTTCATTTTCAATTGGTGTACATACTCTTCAGTTAATTCACCAAACTACACCAGGATGATTTATGATTAGAACACAGAACACTGTACAGCACAGCAACAGGCCGAACTAATGAAACCGGTAAATAAATGCTTAACTAAACTAATCCCTTGCCTACACAATGTCCAAACCCTTCCATTTCCTGCACATTCACATGCCTATGGAAGTGTCCCTTGAAGATCCTCATTGTATTCATCTCCACCACCACCCCAGGCAGTGCATTCCAAGCACCCACCACTGTGTTGTGATCATTAATCCCTAGCTGTTCATCCAGTATGGCCCTATTATTGGACAATCTACATGTTGATTTAAGAAACATAACTGGATGCACCTAAATTTTGCTGTCTAAACCTCTTGCACTAAGGAGATACAACTCCTTAAGGAAGTTGAAGTCACCCAATACAACAAACACGGTGTTTTTACACCTTTCCCTTATCTACTTGCATTTCTATTCAATGCCCAGGTGACTCTGTGGGGTGGGGGGGGGGGTTGTAGTACAATTCCAAAGTGATTTTTATTGTTTGACTACATTTTGACTACAGTTTGTACATTTAGGATGTAATATTATAAACACCGTGATCCCAAATTAGGATTACAAGTATCTGTTAAGGTGATTCATGCTTCTTGTAGTCCATTAAGACAATTGTCAATTTACCAATAAAAGTACAAATGCATATGACGGAAAACATATTTAGATTATAATCACCGAGCCCACCAATTTGCCACATAGGTAAATTTGCATTACATCGCTATTGCATCCATAAAGCTGTAGTCCAGGGGCTCCCAAACTAGGGTCCACAGACCCTTCAGTTAATGGTAAGGCTCCATGGTATATAAAAAAAGACTGGAACACCTGCTCAAGTCTAACTATCAGTCGAAAGGTTAAAACATGCCACTCCTCTGCTGTTCAAGGAAACCATGATGAAATGTTAAACAGACGCAAGTCAAGAAGAATGAGAATCAAGTTTATTACTACCGGCACGTGTCGTGAAATTTGTTAACTTAGCAGCAGCAGTCCAATGCAATTCCTAATATGGAAAAAAATAAAATAATAATAACAAATAAAATCGATTATACTATGTGTATATTGAATAGATTAAAAATCATGCAAAAAAACAGAAATAATATTTATTAAAAATGTGAGTTAGTGTTCACGGGTTCAATGTCCACCTAGAATGTCAGAGGGGAAGAAGCTGTTCCTGAATCGCTGAGTGTGTGCCTTCAGGCTTCTATACCTCCTACCTGATGGTAACAGTGAGAAAAGGGTATGCCCTGGGTGTTGGAGGTCCTTAGTAATTTGAAGCTGCCTTTCTGAGGCATCACTCCTTGGAAGATGTCCTGAGTACTTCGTAGGCTAGTGACCCAAGACGGATCCGACTAAATTTACAATCCTTTGCAGCTTCTTTCGGTCCTGTGCAGTAGCCCCCTCCCCCCCTCATACCAGACAGTGATGCAGCCTGTCAGAATGCTCTCCACGGTACTGTATTTGTTGACATGCCCAATCTCTTCAAACTCCTAATAAAGTATAGTTGCTATATTGCCTTCTCTATAACTGCATCGATGTGTTGAGACCAGATTAGGTCCTCAGAGATCTTGAGTGAGTGGTTTATCAAATGGCAGCTTATCTCATAGGGTAATGAGTTCTATTGTACTATATGAGAAACTACACCTTAGAAATATTTCAGAAATGCATTCTTAAAGCATTTACAAGGCTGAGGTGGATTGAACTAAAGAAGAATAAAGTGTTTTTCAAAATTCAGGTAGGAAAACAGCTGAGCTCACACATCGTGTGGGTCATGAAATTACTGAATGCTTGACGGGAGTATTCCCCTCCTGTTTCTTAATTTATGTTAAGATAAAGAAATTTACACATATATATGATGATTCGGTTAGTTAATACTGCTGGGAACAAAGCTTAAAAGCCAGGTTACTGCAACTGGTTTCATCTCAAAAATTACACTATTTCTCACTCTATCACTGTTGTGTCACATATCACTAAACACAAGTTACCCAATACAAAATTAAAACAGCAAGTACACATTACTACTACATTCAAAAGCATCAGCTTGAAGTCAATTTTCAGAAGCAACATGTATCAATGAAAAACAAAGATTAATGGAATAACCTTTTCTGCACAGCCCTCAAACTGAAACCAAAGGGTTAAATTCTAAAACTGAATCCATAACCACTGAACTCATAAACGAGAACCAGACTCAGTGTTATCTGTCTTGACAGCGCTGTGCCAGACAAAAAGAGTTACCAATAAATTTCAAGTCGTATCAACAGTTTGATACCTACACATCTCCTACGCACCTCTTCACTTGGGATTCAGGATGTCCTCAACTTTGGGTTGGGGGGTATGAAAATCATACCAAAAGTCAATGACAGAGTCAATGGCAATTGCAATCACTTCTCTCTCAAGACAGATTGCTTAGAAAGTTGTATCTTCCCGGTAATAAATCTCAAAAAAACTGAGGGAAGTGTTATTTTGACTGGAGGTCTACATTCCTCGGGGTTTAGTGTTCTGACCTCTGTTGTTCGTGATCTGTATAAATGAATTGGATAAAAATGTAGGTGGGCTGATTACAAAGTTTACAGAAGACACAAAAATTGGCAGTTACTTAGGAAGGTTGCCAAAGGATATAGCGGGACAAAGATCAGTTGAAAATCTGTACAGAGAAATGGCAAATGGAGTTTAATCCATACGGGTGTGAAATGCTGTACTTTGGAAGGTCAAATGTTAGAGGATAGTGTACAATAAATGGTAGAACCTTGTGGAACTTGTCAAGGTGTTGAGTATAAATGCTGGCAAGTCATGTTGCTGCATTACCTCACTACCACATCCATAAAGCTCAAGCTCAGGGGCTCCCAAACTGGAGCTTTTTCAGAGGGCGCAAAAGAGGTTCACCAGGATAGGATCCTGATCTCTCATAAGTATCCAGCCTGTTGTGAATTTAAGGTGGATTTTTGGATTAAAGAGAATTAGCTATATGGCCAAAATTGAATCATTTCCTCTGGAGCTTTGGATACTGAGGAGCAAGCTGATAGAAATACATAAAATAAACAGGAGGCAATTAGTCTTTTACCCAGGGTGGAAATGTTAAATATTAGACAGCATAGTTTTACGGCAAGAAGGAAAAAGTTTGAGATTTACCAGGCAACTTGTGTTTTTATATACACATATGGCTAGTAGCTGAAACGCAATGTAGAAGGTGGTAGTGAAAGCAGATATGAAAGCAATGTTTAATAAGTATTTAGGCAGACACAGGAACACCTTCTTTATAGAGCCTCTGCCCCTTCCCTCTACAGTCCTGAGGGAGGGTTCCGGCCCGAAACGTCAACCGATCTTTTCCACGGATGCTGCCCGACCTCCTGAGTTCCTCCAGCATGTTGTGAGTGTTGATTTGGCCCCAGCATCTGCAGATTATTTTGAGTTATAAGGAGAAACTGGATAGGCGAGAGCATTTTTTCCCTAAAGTGTAGGAGGTTGAGGAGAACCATAGAGGTATAGAAAATCATGTGGGAAGCATAGGTACAGTGAATGGTCAGCTTTTTTCCCCCCAAGGTAAGGGAGTCTCGAGCTAGAGGGCATACACTTAAAGTGAAAGGGGAAAGATTTAAGGGGTATTTGGGGTAAAACTATTCCCACTGGGACTCATGGGTCTGTGGAACAAACTACCAGAGGAAGTGCTAGAGACAGGTACAATTATGATTAAGAAGGAATTTAGATAGTGGCATGGATAGGAAAGATAGACCAGAGGTTCCCGACCTGTAGCCCACACACCCCTTGCTTAATATTATTGGTCTCTTCGATAAAAAAGGATGGGAATCTCTGGTTTAGAGGGATATGGGCCAAATGGGACTTGCTCTGGTGGTTAACAGAATAAGATGGGCCAAAGGATCTGTTTCATACTATGACATGAATTTAATGAATTAAATTTCCTTGCTCAGAGAGTGTCTTCTATAACTTACAAATCCATTATTCAGTTACATCACACTAAAGCCCATGCTCTATTATGAAGTATATGGAAGATCTGCAGATGTCTAGCACAATTGTGACAATGAGCTAAATTGCCTGAACACAATGCCAACAGGTTCTGCCCATCTGCAATTAACTGGGCTGGATACCAAAGGCCGATCAATGTCAGTGGCCAGTGGGTCTCCTGCAGTGCCCTACTAAGACCCCAACTGCTTGTCAGGAAGCAAACTAGTGGTGGGGGGAGAGAGTAGAAATGGGAAATTTTGTAGAGCTTTATATCTTGTCAATAAGAATCTTCTAGATCTTTTGAAATGTCTGTCCTCCAGACACAATCAAAACTTATTAAATTCACTCTCTAGTAATTTATTAGAAGATTTTAAAAATTAAAACTAAAATATATTAAATAATTAAAAAACATTAAACAAAAGAAACCAGGTTTCAAAAAAAAAGTCAAGCTTTCTTCCTAGTATGCCCAAAAACATCTCTCAGAAAGAATGAGGTCTCTAAGCCAGGCCTGACTAGTGCAGGACAAGAGAGATGGACCCTTTAGAAAGATGCTGAGGAATCTGAGCATCTGCCACTGAACTCCACAAAGAAAGTCAAGGTAATTTGATTTGATGCTTTTCAAATGTAGACTCAATGATGTACAGCATCGAAACAGCCTGAGCTCACCTTATCTCTTCCAAACATCATGCCTGGCTGTATTAAACCCATCCACCTGCATTAATTCCATATCCCCTCCACCCCCCACCCCCCACATCTTCCTCATTCAAGTACCTATCCAGATGCTTCAAATATTGTTCCAGTTCCTGTCTCCACTACCTCCTTTGGCAGCTCATTTCAGATACAGGTTTCCCCTGCCATCCAAAGGTACAGCATTCGTATGAAACGGTTTGTAAGCCGGAATGTCATAAAGCAAAGAAGCGATTACCATTTATTTATATGGGAAAAATTTGTGAGCTTTCGCAGACCCAAAAAATAACCTACCAAATCATGCCAAGCAACACATAATCCCTAAAATAACGGTAACATATAGTAAGTCGGGAGGAGAAGATGGCAGCACGATGCAGTTCTCCAGTGAAATGATATGGTATTTGTAAGTACGATGCCATGCACAATTCTGATTTGATGGAGACAGACATGAGAAGCACAGAGGAACATCTGGAGAAACTTCTGAATTGCCCGGTTCGCTGCCGCTGCTACTGTGCGATCGAGAATCTTCGGAGGGAAGGCCCCAAAATCCCTGGCTTTGCCAGCTGCTGGCGACCGAGGCTGGGGTCAAAGCATTCGGCAGAGATGGTGCTCGGTACTCGGTGTCGGAAGGCTGATTGGAGCTTGAAGTTTTCGGACGACTGAGTCCGACTGTGGTCGGGCATGGCAGGGAGAGTTTTCTTCCTTCTCCCGTCCGCGTGAGATGTGGGACTTTCGAGAGACTTTGAACTTTTTTACTGTGCCCATGGTCTGTTCTTCATCAAGTTATGGTATTGTTGCATTGTTGAACTATATGTTATAATTATGTGGTTTTTGTTAGTTTTTCAGTCTTGGTCTGTCCTGTGTTTCTGTGATATCACACCGGAGGAATATTGTATCATTTCTTAATGCATGCATTACTAAATGACAATAAAAGAGGACTGCGTGTCCTCATAATCTAATCTAAAAGCAGGAATGACATGATAAATACACAGCCTATATAAAGTAGAAATACTTTTCTGCAATCATTGCCGCACTGTTCTCCGTAGCGAAAATCTCACACAAGCGCTCTCGGCAGAAACACGGTGCAAGCGCTCTCGGCAAAAACACTCTCTCCAGTAACCTTTAAGCTATGAAGCTGCCAAATCATACCAAATAACGCATAAAAATATACAGCCTATACAAAATAGAAATAATGTATGTACAGTGTAGTATCACTTACCAGAATTGGGAAGTCAGCGCCAAGCACACTGATGATAGTGTGTTAGGCTGAGTCGTCCGAGGTTGGGGTGGTGCAGTGGACCCCGACGTCCAGACCGCCAACCGATACCAATCCGCAAAGCATGCAAGGGTACAGCGGTGGCCAGGAGGGACGCACCCAGCACATCTTTAGAAAAAAGCCGAAATAAACAAGCTAATTAATTAGGTGCCGCCCAGCACATAAATGTTGGCCCAGATCAGAGGCAATGCAATCGGCAATCGCCTCTGATCTGGGCCGACACTTATGTGCCAAGCGGTACCTAATTAATTAGCTTGTTTATTTCGGCTTTTTTTCTTAAAGATGTGCTGGGTGCGTCCCCGCTTCCGCTGCATTCTCCGTGGCAATGTATCAGTCCACGGCCCAGGGGTTAGGGTGGTAGAACACAGGGGTATCATCTTATCGTCATCTGTTTCCATCAGAGCAGGCAGGTCATCTTCTTCTATGTCTGCCTGCCTCGATGTCGAAGGTTGAGGTTCGTCGACTGCTGTGGCTGATGTGGAAGGCTTGAAAAATGACAGTATGCTTGACTGATTAGCCGCGCATATTTTTCTATCATACAGTTCTTTGTAAGCACTCAAACCATCCTGCAAATATGCCCTAAACCTACGTACCCTTTCAAAATTAAAGCTGTACTTTTCTGCAATCATTGTTGTCAACTGCAGCGAAAATCTCACACAGTTGCTTCACGTTCAGTTCCTGGACAACTTCACTTTCGGTCCGTTTGCTACTGCATTCGGTTTTGATTGTTATCCCTTCCTCTTCCAATTGCATCAGTTCTTCATCTATCAGTTCTTGGTCATGGGATGCCAAAACCTCTTCAACAGCATCTTCGTCAACTTCCACATGCCAAACTCACTTTGTCTTTACTTATTCACCACAATCAAAACGCTTAATTATGCCTAGTTTTACGCTAAGTGTAACACCCTTACCAGCTCTTTTAGGCTTTTCCGATACCTTAGAACTCATCTTGCTAACGGCTGCTCACAGGTACGTGTTTAAACAATGCCAGCTAGAATGCAGTTCCGGGGGAGGAGCTTGGCTGCTTGGGGCGCACGCTGCCTTTTTTCGTAACAGTGAAAACACCTTCTGTTAGCGAAAACAGGTAACTATACTTTATACTTTATTGTCGCCAAACAATTAGTACTAGAACAATTGGTACTAGAATTGGTACTAGATATTTGATTCTGCGCTTCACACTCCCTGGATTACAAATATTAAATATTAAAAATAGTTAAAATTAGTAAATATTAAAAATTTAAATTATAAATCATAAATAGAAAATAGAAAAATGGGAAGTAAGGTAGTGCAAAAAAACCAACTGGCAGGTCCGGATATTAACATAGAAACATAGAAAATAGGTGGAGTAGGCCATTCGGCCCTTCGAGCCTGTACCGCCATTTATTATGATCATGGCTGATCATCCAACTCAGAACCCCGCCCCAGCCTTCCCTCCATACCCCCTGACCCCTGTAGCCACAAGGGCCATATCTAACTCCCTCTTAAACATAGCCAATGAACTGGCCTCAACAGTTTGCTGTGGCAGAGAATTCCACAGATTCACCGCTCTCTGTGTGAAGAAGTTTTTCCTAATCTCGCTCCTAAAAGGCTTCCCCTCTATCCTCAAACTGTGACCCCTCGTTCTGGACTTCCCCAACATCGGGAACAATCTTCCTGCATCTAGCCTGTCCAATCCCTTTAGGATCTTATACGTTTCAATCAGATCCCCCCTCAATCTTCTAAATTCCAATGAGTACAAGCCCAGTTCATCCAGTCTTTCTTCATATGAAAGCCCTGCCATCCCAGGAATCAATCTGGTGAACCTTCTTTGTACTCCCTCTATGGCAAAGATGTCTTTCCTCAGATTAGGGGACCAAAACTGCACACAATACTCCAGGTGTGGTCTCACCAAGGCCTTGTACAACTGCAGTAGTACCTCCCTGCTCCTGTACTCGAATCCTCTCGCTATAAATGCCAGCATACCATTCGCCATTTTCACCGCCTGCTGTACCTGCATGCCCACTTTCAATGACTGGTGTATAATGACACCCAGGTCTCGTTGCACCTCCCCTTTTCCTAATCGGCCACCATTCAGATAATAATCTGTTTTCCTATTTTTGCCACCAAAGTGGATAACTTCACATTTATCCACATTAAATTGCATCTGCCATGAGTTTGCCCACTCACCCAACCTATCCAAGTCACCCTGCATCCTCTTAGCATCCTCCTCACTGCTAACACTGCCGCCAAGCTTCGTGTCATCCGCAAACTTGGAGATGCTGCATTTAATTCCCTCATCCAAGTCATTTATATTGTAAACAACTGGGGTCCCAGCACTGAGCCTTGCGGTACCCCACTAGTCACCGCCTGCCATTCTGAAAAGGTCCCGTTTATTCCCACTCTTTGCTTCCTGTCTGCTAACCAATTCTCCACCCACACCAATACCTTACCCCCAATACCGTGTGCTTTAAGTTTCCACACTAATCTCCTGTGTGGGACCTTGTCAAAAGCCTTTTGAAAATCCAAATATACCACATCCACTGGTTCTCCCCTATCCACTCTACTAGTTACATCCTCAAAAAATTCTATGAGATTCGTCAGACGATTTTCCTTTCACAAATCCATGCTGACTTTGTCCGATCATTTCTCCGCTTTCCAAATGTGCTGTTATCACATCCTTGATAACTGACTCCAGCAGTTTCCCCACCACCGACGTTAGGCTAACCGGTCTATAATTCCCCGGTTTCTCTCTCCCTCCTGTTTAAAAATTGGGGTTACATTATATTTGGAGGGTACGGCCCAGATCTGGGTCAGGATCCGTTCAGCAGTCTTATCAGTTAGAAAGAAGCTGTTCCCAAATCTTACGAATCTTCAAGCTCCTGAACCTTCTCCGGGAGGGAAGAGGGACAAAAAGTCTGTTGGCTGGGTGGATCATGTCCTTGATTATCCTGGCAGCACTGCTCCGACAGCGTGCGGTGTAAAGTGAGTCCACGGACGGAAGACTGGTTTGTGTGATGTGCTGCGCCGTGTTCATGATCTTCTGCAGTTTCTTTCAGTCTTGGACAGGTCAACTTCCATACCAGGTTGTGATGCACCCTAGAAGAATGCTTTCTACGGTGCATCTATGAAAATTAGTGAGGGTTTTAGGGGACAGGCCAAATTCCTTTAGTTTTCTCAGGAAGTGAAGGTGCTGGTGGGCCTTCTTGGCAGTGAACTCTGCTTGGTTGGACCAAGTCATGTCATTTGTGATATTGACCCCGAGGAACTTAAAGCTTTTGACCTGTTCCACTTGCGCACCACCGATGTAAATTGGGTCGTGCAGTCCGCTACTCCTTCTGAAGTCAACAACTAATTCTTTCGTCTTGCTGACGTTGAGGGATAGGTTATTGTCTTCGCACCATGCCACCAGGTTCTTAATTTCCTCTCTGTACTCAAACTCATCATTACCCGAGATACGGCCTACAATTGTTGTGTAACCTTGCCTACACAATCATGGGTGTACAGTGAGTACAGCAGGGGGCTGAGTACACAGCCTTGTGGGGCACCGGTACTCAGAGTGATTGTAGAGGAGAGCTTGTCCCCTACTTTTACAGCCTGGGTCCTGTCTGTGAGGAAGTTGAAGATCCAGCTGTAGATCTGAGTGCTAAGGACCAGGTTCCAGAGCTTAGGAATCAGTTTATTTGGAACGATGGCATTAAAGGCAGAGCTGTAGTCAATGAAAAGGAGCCTTGCGTATGCGTCTTTATTCTCCAGGCGTTCTAAGGAGGAATGTAGGGCCAGAGAGATGGCATCTGCTGTTGACCTGTTGCTCAACTAATGTAGGTCTTTCGTAACAGTGAGGTTTCATAAAGCGAACGTTCGAAAAGCGGGGACACCTGTACTAACAAATTTAAGAACTTGGAATTACAATCAGAATCAGGTTTAATATCACCGGCAAATGTCACGAAATTTGTTGTTATGTGGCAGCAGTACACTGCAATACATGATCATAAAAACTGGATTACAGCAAGTATATATATCAAAAAAGTTAAAATTAATTAGTGCAAAAAAAACCCGAAGTGAGTAGTGAGGTAGGGTTCAATGCCCATTCAGAAATCTAATGGCAGAGAGCAAGAAGCTGTTCCTAAATCATTGCAACACACATAAAAGTTGCTGGTGAACGCAGCAGGCCAGGCAGCATCTCTAGGAAGAGGTGCAGTCGACGTTTCAGGCCGAGACCCTTCGTCAGGACTGTGTGCCTTCAGCTCCAATACCTCCTCCCTGATGGTAGCACTGAGAACAGGGCATGTCCTGGGTGATGGGGCTCCATAATGATGGATGCTACCTTATGAGGCCACCAGTCTCCAGGCATCCCAAAGCACCTTATAGTAAATTAAATACTTCTCAAAAAATGATCAAAGTAAAACTTTTGGTAGGAATTGGACCCCAGTACACTTCAACAGGGAGGCTAAACCAGGTAAGGGTAGCCAGGAACCTCCAACCCCGGTGAGATAGGGATATACCTACCCCAGCATGTGAAGCCAGTTCAGGCAGATTGGGTGGACAAGATCATTTACAAGATCCTAAGGCCAAGAAAGTGGTGCTGCAATGTTTCATGGAGAGTGAAGGGCATGGCAAGGCACAGGAGGCATGGCTATCCACTCCAGCCAAGGAAATCTTCAGTCATGACAATTTCTTATACCATTGGACAAGATTTTTGAGGCAGAGAGAATGGAACTGCCCCAGTGCAGCGGCCTTTTCACTATAAATCTCCTCCCACACAGGTTATGGGACCAAAATATTAGTAAGATCACTGGAACTGCCTTGCTCGCCTTCCAAAGGTGGGATTTTTAAGTCCATTGAGAATGATGCAGCCTACCATATACTGCCTTTAGGATAAAATGTTACAGTGCAGCACCCATTCTGTAGTTCTCTAAAATGTCTGCATTAGAGTGGGTCTTGACTCAGGGCAGTTATCCACCAAACCAAGGTTGATGCCATTATTTAAATTTCAGGTCATGCACAAAATGGAAACTAGAACAAGAGACCATTTGGATAGATTCATTCAAACTTCTCCATTCTCAGTAGCCTTATATCTTCATCTGCTTAATCAACATTTAAACAAAATGAATTCTCTGTTTTTTGAGCCTATTGTCCAAAGCTTAAGAACGGCTCCAGGATGAAAAGTAACATGATTAAAATACTGTTGGTGATAAGCAGACACTTCTTAATGGTGACACTGAGCTGTCACACAATTTTTTCTGTAGAGAGATCTGATAACCCAAGAACTCAAGGGTCACTTATCTAAACATCCCAAACTTCTGAAAGGTGCATTCCTAATGCCACTTGAACTACTCCAATGCCTGGTGGTGATGAAACTGATAGCCTTCAGGTAATTTACATTTTTTTTGCAAAGATTTAATTTTAAAGTATTCATAATAAACTACCTACCTATTTAGAAATCTTGATGGTTCAACATCTGGATCACAAAATGTTTCCTGTGCCACCTTGAAACTCAGCAGAGCTCTGGTCCAGTACACTATTAAATTCACTATTACCCTAGATCCTGCACACCCTTTCAACTGAGGTCAAGAGCTTCTACATTCCCAAAAGTAAATGCCATCAATAGCCAGGAAAGCTCACCAGCCCCAGCACCTCTACTTCCTCAGGAGGTTAAAGATATCTAGCAAATTCCTTTTGACCCACACCAATTTCTACAGATGTACCATGGAAAGCATCCTATCCAGATGCATCACTGCTTGGTAAGGCAGCTGCTCTGCCCGGGACTGCAAGAAACTGGATTCCAGATTGTTTGAACTCTTCTCCTGCTTTAGTAAAGCAGCCAGCCATCCCAGAATTCTTCCTTCTTCCTTTCCATCAGACAGAAGATACAAATGCAAGAAAGACAATACCACCAGGCTTAAGGACAGCTTCTATCCTGCTGTTATAAGACTATTAAATGGTTCCTTAGTATGATATGGATTCAACTTCAATCTCATTATAACCTTGTGCCTCACCGTCTACTTACACTATTTTCTCTGTAACTGTAAGACTTTATCCTGCTCTGTTATTGTTTCACTCGATACTATCTCAATACATCGTTGTAATGAATTGATCTGGATGAACGGGCCGCAAGACAAGTTTTTCACTGAATATGTGACCAATTTAGTCCACTGAAAAATGTATAATATTAATAGCCAATAAAAATCTATTTGTCTAGCACCACAAATCTTGAGCATGCTGGATTACTGAACTTTTAGAGGTGTTGTTAATTTAATACGCATTTAATTGCTTATATATTAAAGTATACTTTAGATTAATTTTGAATACTTTGGATATTTAACATTTGTGAATATTAACATACACTATTCCAACATTTTGACAGTTGGTACTTTTATGACTAAGGCTTAACCGGCTTCAAACCATTTTTAGGAGGATGGGACTTGCTAGATGGTGAGAAGGCCTTATATTTCTCAGATCCTCAATCAGGAGAAGCCTTTTGGGACATAACTTGGTACTGCAAATAAGTAGAGGCAAAATAACTAAGAGCACAAACAGCTCACTTTCACTGAGGTAGGCCATATGCGGCCCATAGGTTACGTTATGCACCACTGCATTATTTGGAAAGTAGTGAACACTGGCCAAGAAACATTCCTTAAGCTACTAACCAGGTGATTTCTTTCATTTGATGACACCTTACAGGACATAGCTTAGCTCCTGCTTGCACCAATGCAAGCAACAACATTTCAGAAGTCATCGTCAGAAAAAGACCAGAAAGAAAGAATATGGATTCAAATATGCTCAAATTATTGAGCTTTATATCGAATGCATGACTCTATGGTAAATTCACCACTGTAACACAAGTTCCCAACTAAATAAATATTCTCAAATTCTTGACTGAACCTCAAACTAAGTTGAATCTCAAACATCATGTTTGTTTCTCAACGGACTATACAGCCACCTTGCTAGGCACTAAATATATTTACCGATGACAAAATTCTGGATAGAGAATTCTAATAATTCACAACCCTCAGAAGAAGTCTCATTTTTATTCGAAAGCTTTTTGCACCAAGTTGAAAGCCTCTCCACAAAAAGAAGTATCCTCTTAGTAAAGAGGATATCAAGTCCCACCAGAATATCATATGTTTCCATAAGATCACCTCAATTTTCTAAACTGTAATGATAATGAGACCAGCCTTCACAACCTATATTAATAAACGATGTCCTCCATTCTAGGAATCAACCTAGTTAACCTTATCTAAATTATTGTCAATATTCCATCTCATACAAGGAGCACTCTTGGTATAATTCTACAATCCTTTGTAGAATTGTAGAAAAACTTGCTCCCTTTTTCAAGTCATGCTTTTTGCCAAAAAAACTAACATCCCACTCGTCTTTCTAAATCTTGCTGCACTTCCATGCCAACTTTTGTTGTTTCATGGACAAGAACATAAAGATCTTCGGTAGTCTCACTTCATTTAAACAACACTGTTTCCTTATCCGTCCTCTCAAAGTGATTACCTTGCATGATACTTCCTTCACCCACCAAATTCTCGCCTTAATCTATACACACCCAAATTCACTTAATCTACACACACCCAACTACATACAATTTACCAGATTGAAAATAACTCTTTTAATCTAATTTGTTTCTTTTTGCTAGTTAGGTTTTCAAGCAAATTTTTTTGAGGTGATGAACTCTAACTGGAATGTTCATATCAACACACAGAAAATGCTGGAGGAACTCAGCAGTTCAGGCAATATCTATGGAAATGAATAAATAGTCAACACTTCAGGCCAAGACTCTTCTTCAGCATTAGAAAGGAAGGGGAAGATGCCAGCATAACAATGTGGGGGGGAGGGGAAGGAAGATAGCTAGGTGATAGGTGAAGCTAGGTGGGTAGGAAAGACAAAGTGCTGGAGAAGGAGGAATCCAATAATTTCTTCAATCTGCACATAAGCATTCATGTAAACAGAGATAATGATACTTAAAAAAAACATACCACAATCCCTGAAGTAGCCAAACCTTTTTCCAAACTGTTACCCATAATTCCAGGAAATCGTATCTTGAAGAGTAACCATTTAAATGGCACCTGATCAATTTTGTTTTGGAAATCTGAATACATTACATCCACCAGCCCCCCCTTTATCCACACTTTTTTTTATATCTTCAAGGAACTCTAATAAATATGTCACACCCAAAGTCAATTTAGCACTGCTTCATTTGTAAAGGCCCTGCTGCTGAGTAAATATTCCAATATTTTCCCAATAATCTATTATGTTAACTAACCTACAGATTCTTGTTTTGTCTCCTTCCTTTCAAAAGTATGACATTAGATTTGCAGTTTTCCAATAGGACAATTCCAAAATCTATGGAACATTGAAAGATCAAAACACACACAATTTACTTAAGACCCAAGGTTGTGGGACATCAGCCCAAAAGAACAGTCGACCTTCATTCCCTTTAGTTTTCTCTATTCACCCTAAAAAACTAACCATTTTTTTAAAAAGTTGCGAATTTAAGGATGTGTGTATTAACAGGTCATTTGGTGTTTAGAATACATCACTGCTAGTTCAAAACAAATCACTGCTGGAAAAGAATCAAGTGCACAATTTTCCTCTTGCAGTTTCAACTACACAATTTTAGCACTGCCATGTGGTCCACAATGAAGCTGTTTAAATGGCTTAGAACCAGTCTACATAGTACACCTTTCTACACTGGTGAATGACTTCTTCACTTTTACGCAGCCAAAAAGCTAACATTCCATTTACAATGGCATTAGAATGATATATACATCATTCACAAAGATATTAGAACTATTTTTCTATCTTTTGAATCTATAATTGCAACTTTTCTTCTGAAGTGGAAATTGGCAAGTAACATATCTCTAAGCTCCTCCCAAAACCAGAATTTTCTAACCAAACTTAGACTTCGTCATCTTAAAAGACAAGAAGTTGCCGTCCATGAAACGTCACTTCAACAGCAACAATTATTATTGTTAAACCAGTCTAAGTACAAGAACATCTGCCAGTTATTCTTGTAGTCTCAACCTTCTAGAGACTTGTGCACACTCACAAGATGTATCATACACTCTCCCCCCATGAGTAGTACAGTGGCTAGAAATCTAAACCAGTTATCCAGGTGCCTGAATGAACCAACCAGAGATCTGACTTTAAAATCCCACCACAGAACCTAAGGAATTTAAATTCAGTTAATAACCAAGATTTTTATGAGTCTTAGTAATAAGAATTTACTCTTTACTGGATTATTGAAAAACCCACCTGGTTCACTAATGTAGTTCAGGAGAAAATCTCTCATGCTTGTCTGGTCTATGTGTGATTTCAAATTCATGGCTTGTTACCACTACATTCAAAGACATCTAGCCTGCAGCTCTTCAAGGTGGCTCACCACCACCTTTAGACTGGCAATTAGAGATGTGCTAGCAAAGTCCAGATTCCAACATTAATTAATAAATTTTAAAACCATTTACAAAGAATGATTTATGCTTATTAATGGTGACATGACTATATGCTAACAATACACTGGATTGCTTTGTACAGAGTTCCAGTGGTTACCTTTAACTAAAGTGGCAAGGTACGCTTCAAATGGGATCCTTTGTCATGTCACGGGGAACTTAACCTCTTAGCCTGTACATCTGCATGTAACCTCCACTTTCAGCAATCCAGGATTCATAAAGACATTTTTAGGCAAGGAGCCTGTGACTGAGAGAGACCACAGAAAGACAAAAGGTTGCTGGGTCAATCCAGTTTAGGGGCAGGAAGAGTGTTGAGCATTTGCCTCGGTTGAACGATGAGTCAGCATACAGAGAAGAGGTGCAGTGGCTAACGGACTGGTGCAGAGCCAACAACCTGTCTCTGAATGTGAACAAAACAAAGGAGATGGTTGTTGACTTCAGGAAGACACGGAGTGACCAATCTCCACTGAATATTGACGACTCCTCCATAGAGATCGTTAAGAGCACCAAATTTCTTGGTGTTCACCCGGTGGAGAATCTCACCTAGTCCCTCAACACCAGCTCCACAGCAAAGAAAGCCCAGCAGCATCTCTACTTCCTGCAAAGGCTGAGAAAAGTCCATCTCCCACCCCCCCATCCTCACCACATTCTACAGAGGTTGTATTGAGAGCATCCTGAGCAGCTGCATCACTGCCTGGTTCGGAAATTGTACCATCTCGGATCGCAAGATCCTGCAGCGGATAGTGAGGTCAGCTGAGAAGATCACTGGGGTCTCTCTTCCTGCCATTACAGACATTTACACCACACGCTGCATCCGTAAAGCAAACAGCATTATGAAGGACCCCACGCACCCCTCATACAAACTCTTCTCCCTCCTGCCATCTGGCAAAAAGCACCGAAGCATTCGGGCTCTCACGACCAGACCATGTAACAGTTTCTTCCCCCAAGCCATCAGACTCCTCAATACCCAGAGCCTGGACTGACATCAACCTACTGCCCTCTACTGTGCCTATTGTCTTGTTTATTATTTATTGTAATGCCTGCATTGTTTTGTGCACTTTATGCAGTCCTGGGTAGGTCTGTAGTCTAGTGTAGTTCTTGGGTTGTTGTACGTAGTTCAGTGTAGTTTCTGTATTGTTTCATGTAGCACGATGGTCCTGAAAAAAGTTGTCTCGTTTTTACTGTGCACTGTACCAGCGGTTATGGTCGAAATGACAATAAAAAGTGACTTGACTTTGGTGCATTTTATGAATAGAAAAAAGCCAGCTGCAAAATTAGCACCTTTTAGATAGGGTTTTTATTACCATGTACTGCTGCCACAAAAAAATCAAATTTCACGACATATGCCAGTGACATTAAACCTGATTCTGATTCTTACCCATTTTTAAAATTCATGTCACACTGAGAGATGCCCCTCCTCAGGCCAACCTGAGGAGGGGAATCTCTCAGGCTAAACACATATACAAACAGAAAATCGAGGAGCATTTCAACTTCTCAGACCCCTGGCGCATGTGGCATGGGATACAGGTCATTACAGACTTCAAACCACCTAGTACTGTGCCCCCTTCCAGCTCTGCTTCCCTCCCTGATGAGATCAATTACTTTTACGCTTGCTTTGACCAAGAGAACAAGGAGGTCACCCTCAAAGCGGATCTCCCACCTGGTGAACTGCCTCTCTCACTTTCCATCTCCGATGTTTGCGCCACCCTGAGCAGGGTGAATGTACAGAAGGCAGCTGGTCCAGATGGAAGACCTGGCCGCGTGCTCAGAGTCTGTGCAGGGCAGTTGGCCGGGGTCTTCAAGGACATTTTTAACCTGTCCCTGGCCCAGGCAGTTGTCCCCACCAGCTTCAAGATCGCCACCATTGGGCCAGTGCCAAAGCATTCCAATGCCATGGGCCTGAATGACTTCTGCCCAGTTGCACTCACCCCCATCATTGCAAAGTGCTTTGAGAGACTGGTTCTATCACATCTGAAATCTTGTCTGCCCACTACCCTGGACCCCCATCAATTTGCCTATCGCACCAACAGGTCAACAGAGGATGCCATCTCCATGGCACTTCACTCTGCCCTGACCCACCTGGACAGCCCCAACTCTTACGTCAGAATGCTGTTCATTGTCTTTAGTTCGGCATTCAATACTGTGATCCCCTCCAAGCTGATCGCCAAACTTCGCCAGCTTGGTATCAGCTCATCCCTCTGCAATCGGACCTTGGACTTTCTGACTAACAGACCCCAATCAGTTAAGTTAGACAACCTCTCCTCCTCCACTCTCACCCTGAACACTGATGTGCCTCAAGGATGTGTGCTGAGCCCTCTTCTGTACTCCCTTTTCACCTATGACTGTGTTCCTGTATATGGTTCTAACTCCATAAGCAAGTTCGCAGACGACACCACTGTGGTTGGCCTGATCAGAGGGGATGACGAGACGGCCTACAGGGACAAGGTCCAGTACCTGGCCACGTGGTGTGCTGACAACAACCTGGCCCTCAACACCCAGAAGACCAAGGAGATCATTGTGGACTTCAGGCATGCTAGGAGCCACACTCACGTCCCCATCTACATCAACAGAGCTGTAGTGGAGTGTGTATCAGCTTCAAATTCCTTGGTATCCACATTCCCAAGGATCTCACCTGGTCCTTGAACTCCTCCATCCTGGTCAAAAAGGAGCCAAAGCGCCTTTATTTCCTGCAGAGCATCAAGAAAGCTCACCTCTGTCCCAGGATACTGATGGATTTTTACCATTAAGAGCATGCTCACCAACTGCATCTCAGTGTGGTAAGGCAACTGTCCCATATCGGACTGCAAAGCATTCCAGCGTGTGGTGAAAACTGCCCAGCGGATAATCGGCACCCAATTGCCCACCATTGAGAACATCTACCATAAACGCTGCCTGGGCAGGGCGAAAAGCATTATCAAGGATGCATGGCACCCTAACCATGGACTTTTTACTCTCCTCCCATCCGGTAGGCGCTACAGGAGCCTCTGCTCCCACACCAGCAGGCACAGGAAGAGCTTCTTCCCTGAGCTGTGACCCTGCTGAACCTCACATCACAGCGCTAAGCAGTATTGCACCCATATTGTTCTGTCTCAGTACTGTGATATTTGTGTGCTGTAGCACTTACTTTTTATTTGCAGTTATTTCGTAAATAACACTATTCTTTGCATTTCTGGTCAGATGCTAACTGCATTTCATTGGCTTTGTATCTGTACTCGGCACAATGACAATAAATCTAATCTAATCTAATTTCTCTGTGTTTTACTTCGGTGTCAGGATGGGAGGACCCTTCCCACTTCAAAACATACTTAACGTAAGGGTTTTTTCTGTCTATCACCTGGGAAGATCAGCCATCATATGCCATTAGCACACATGGGGGTTGGTCATACGGTCTTGACAATGCACTGTCAATCCATAACGGAAGTAGCCTTCAATCCAAAACCCAATCTGTAAGTCTATCTGGAGTTCAGCATGTTCGATGGTAAATTACAAGGGATATACTTGCATGATCACACCTAGTTAACTATGCCGATCAAATTGAACAGAACACAGAACATCAAATGATTTAATTCATTTGCAGTTACAAATACAGTGGATTTCGGTTAATTGGGCCATCGGTTAATTGGGACAGCCCTTACCTGGGGCAACTCTGAAAGAACAAAAACTAATCAAAATAGTCAGGACTCTTTGTTTATTTGGAGCACACTTAGGATACGTCCACACTAGACCGGACAATTTTGAAAACGCCGGTTTCGCATAAAAACGATAGGCGTCCACACCAGGCGTTTTTGAAAATACCTCCGTCCACATTAGAACAGATATTTGGGCGAATCGCCTCTTACTAGGCATGCGCAGGACACACAGAAAACAAGCAAAGAGGAAACGGTATACTTGGTGCTTGTTTGTCCAGTTACAGACTAGAAAAACTGAAAAGGAAATTGCCAAACGAAAGACTTGGTGAGCGTTTGTCCAGAAACATTTCCTACAGCCATAGTCTCTTCACTGATGAAAGGGACAACAGCTCCAACTAAATGCAATAAGGCTTGTTACAGGGCAAAAGTGAAATTTGCTGTTACCTCAATTGTTTACCTTTACTTTTGCCATGTTTTTGTGTATTATTTTGCTGTATTTAACATGTGCAATAAAACAAGTTACTGGGCAAAAGTGACAATTACATCTGTTGACTGTTTGCACAAGCAATACATTAATAAAGCACCTTGTTAAATGTATAAAACATGTCTGCATCAGTGTTATCTTGTATTTCCATACAATGTTACATTAGGATGTTACACATCTATTGTCAGATATTGTTGTGGTGTTGGAGGTTGCGTTCAAGAAAACAATGAGATGCCGCGCTGCCGCCACCATTTGTTCCAGCACGTCACGACAGCATTTTCAAAATTAGCTGGTTACCCCGTATACACTACAACGGCCAACCGACATTTTCAGATTTAAACACTCTGCAAAGTGTTTCAGAAAAGCTCCATTTTCAGGGGAGGAAAACGCCGTTTCAGTGTGGACGGAAGGCCAAAATGAAGAGAAAAGGCTTCGGTTACAGATTTATCCGGTCTAGTGTGGACGTAGCCTAAATTGGAACAGTGCGGTTTCAAGCATTCAGGCTTAGAGATGCCATAAACAGCTGGGAGTAAAAATAAAGCAATTTCACTACTTCAAATTAGAAACTACAATGAATTTGAAAGCATCAACAATTATCTTGAATGTTACAATAAAAACAAAGATTTGGAGGATGGCATCATCAAAATCATTGTATGACGGCAGTTCATTATTTGCACTAGATATCTAGGTTCATTTTGTTCACTTACAGACAATCAAAAGAACAGCAGCATACACTGGATGAATTTCTCAGTCGATAACTATTGGGAACTACAGTTTTATAGTATTGTGATGTATCAGTAGTATTCTAATTTGTTCTGAATTTCATAAAATACATAAATACATATGTTTTTAACTATTCCCATGAAACTTTGGCTAATTGGGGTAGCTGCTTAAGTGGGTCAAAATGTACTGGTCCTAATGTGTCCCAATTAACCGGAATCTACAACATTGCAATAATCCATTCAGCCTAAATTTGCAACACCCAAACCATCTCAGTAATCTCACTGCAATATCTGCATGAACTCAAAATGGAAATGTGATTAATGATTACCAACACAACTTCGATATGATTATTTTAGAAAAGGCTTAGAATCATAGCCATAAATTTTCTAATAAATTCTAACAAGGGAATACAAAGATAACTTTCAAGTTCTGATTTCCCAGACTTGTAATCCCCAAAGCTTTTTACAGTTTGAGTGTGAAGCACAACGGAGATTGTTACAAAATTTTGAAAGTATATTGAATGATTCAGCAAGGAGACCTTGAACTCATCACCCCTCCAGAGGCTCACTGGTAAAAACAGTCCAATGACTTTCTTCACAGCACATTTCCCCTCTGTTCCCCTTTTGGAAATCAGTTTTGTGTTCCCAGACCTTGCAGTCCCCATATCATAAATTACAACAGTTCAGCAAAAACAACATTTTTCCATAAGACCATAAGACATAGGAGCAGATTTAGGCCATTTAGCCCAGCAAGTCTGCTCCACCATTTTATCATGGCTGATCCATGAAAAAAAATTTCATGCCTCTTCTAGTTCATTTGCCAATTACCTTGAATCCCTGAACTCCAATTATGGAACATCTGCCATCAAAATCCATTCAAGTATGAACAATACCTCTAAGTTCCACAAACTTCTCTGCTTTCTGTATAATTCCACGTAACTGATCCCTTACGCTTGGTAAAACCAGTAAAGGACTCTATATCCATGCTAATGTGTGGAGGCCAAAAGTGGCTACAATACTAAACGAGTATACACATGTCTTAATGGTTGATTATAACCTATTTGCAATATCCTTCCATTTAAGAAGCTAAAGATCCCAAAAGCTTTATTTTTTTTAAAACATTTATTCCATTCGTGGGGCCTGCTTTCAAAGCTTTACAGAGGCACAGCTCTCAGATCTAACTGAAAATTGTAGCACTTCTATTGGTACACCTCATTCTTCCCAGAAAGAGTCACTCCATATTTCTCTGCATTCAATTTCATCCCTGGTCTAGATTCTACTGAGATCTCTTTGACACACACAACACTCACACCATCAGCTGAGCTGCACCACTTCCTCCAACCCTGCTCAAGTCTATGAAGCAACTAGGATAGCTGGAATGCTCTTGCAGTTGGCTAGCACAGATTCAGTGAAGTCAAATGGCACAACCTCATATGCTGCAACCTTTCTGTGCTTCTGATAAATTTACATACAGAATATCACTTCACTTTCCTCTATTATTTCTTATGAATTCCCCCCCCCTTTAATTTGGGAATTCATTGACAACTGAAATTACACATCAGGGAAGCAGAGTCCAAACATTCAAGGGAATCAAACAAATACGTCACCATCAGAAAATAGGCACACATTTCAGATAATCACTTATCTCCTCCTTTTGTGCACAGACAGGGGTACTGTGCAATCTCATTTTGTACTTGTTTATTTCTATTCAACATAACCCTTGAATGTCAAAATTAAAACGTTTCTTTATAAATCTGATTTTGTATTATGAAAGGTAGTCTTCAGAATTATTCAACAGGAACCATTTTTTGAACATCCAACTTAGCTACTATGGGAAGATAAAATTAAAATAAGCCGTTTATACAAAGAATAAACTGGTTCATCCCCTCTCCCAATTGAATAACTTTAGTCTCAGTTACCTGCAAAATCATACCATAATTCACCTTGTTTCTTTCTCGCAAAGTAACACCTTATGAAAGCTGTTAGTCATAAATTTTGCAGCAAGATAATTAGAAATAGAATAATTTTTCATTAAAATGATTTGGACTATAAATTTGAATTAAGCAACATGGGTTCAGCAGACAACACAGAATTATCTTCCTGAGCACCTTCCCTGATCTAAATAACCGGAATAGACCTGGGCAAAGGACAGCTACATTGGAATATCTTTTATGAAATATATCTTTTATCTCTAGAGGCATCTATTTATAAGTTACTTTTAAAATAGAACACCCTGAAACCTCAGTGAAGAGAAATTAAAAATATACCGATCTAAATGACAACCTATTGTATGCCACTCAAGTGAAAACAGAGATCTACATTTGAGACCTGATTTCTGATAATCATTTTTTTCTCCAGGCTCAATCAGTCAATTCATACATAGCTGCCATCCTAATAGTACAAAGAACTCCATACCAAATTGTCCTAAATACTTCAGCTTCCCAAAGGTCTAATGGGCATTTGATTCCCAATTGATAGTTTACAGATCACAAAGAAAAGATTTGGAAACATATTTTTGACCGTCTACTGCATTAGAAAATCATTCCTGCATTAAAGTTCAAACCTTCAACATTTGGTATCACAAATTCAGCGAGCACATCTTTCCACTTTAATGTCCGTACATTTCTTTTCCAGTTCCACTGTCCCTAAATGAATGACTGAGATTAGACCTCCAATAATTTATTTTCATTGACAGTGTAATGAACAGAACTGCCATTGACAACTTGACTATCTGTGTTTGTCCCTGAACTGATTGGGGTGGGGGGGGGGGAGGAGGAGAGAAAAGGGAGGAGGGTGAGTTGAGGAGAAAATAGGGAGGGGGAACAGAGAGGTCAACTCCATAAAAGCAATGTCAGATCTCTTTCCTTCAAGGACAATTATGAACCAAACAGGGTCTTGAACAAGCCTGGTAGTTTTATGGTCACCATTAAACAGTTTTTACTCCAAATTTAATTATTTGAATATAAATTCCCCATCCATCAAGGTAGCATTCAAAAATCACACCTCTGAACCAATGGTCCAGGCCACTGGATATAAATCCAAGAAGGTAATGGACCATGCCACCTACCATATCATGGGGTATTATTGAAGATCAGAGGGAAAGGTCTGTGAAAAGTCAAGACAACTAAGGCTACGCTTGAAGACATGTTGCTTTATAGCACACGATATTCCATCCTCACAAGAAGCTTGAAGACAAAGGAAAAAAGGAAAGAGGTCCTTTCAAAGAAATGTAAAGTCATTGACCTGATGTACAAATTGTTTCTCTCATTATCGCTTGAACCAAGTGTTTCTAGCATTTTCTTCAGATTTCCTGCATCCATAACTTTTTGTTTTTATGCAAATTCATGTCCCTTGGTCCAATCTAATTCTTGAAAAGAAAACACTGTCAGGAAAAGATAGAAAATACTGGAAACAACCAGCATCTGTAGAAAGAGGAAGTGTTTCAGGTCAAAGACCCTCCGTCCAGATGAAGGGATTAAATTCTGTTTCTCTTTCCACAGATGCTAACTGACATGATTACTTCAAGCATTTGCTGATTTCATTCCCTGTTAAGGAATGAAATCGCACATAAAAAGAGAGTACTATTAATGTCTTGTATCTTAATCACTAAGATGGGCCAACCATTTCGGTCAATGGGGCCAGCATCCTTCAAGTTGCCTGGCAAAAAGATGACAATCACTGCTACAACATTGGGAAAGGGATCAAGATATAAAAATAACTATCTAAGTAACCCACAAAAGACATAACAACAGACCCCTCCTCAACCTGTCCTCTCCGGAAATCCCCCGAAACTGCCTTTTCCCACAATGTCATTTTCCATCTCCCTTAAGGAATAAAAAAACCCTACGCACACCTACCACCACACTCCATATATTTTAGGCCCCATCCTGGACCACCCAACACACACAAGAGAAAACTACAGGCCTCCACCTAAACACCCCCACCACTACAAGGTAGCATTACAGAGCACTGTCCCGACATCCAGTGTATTACAAACCCCCTTCCCAATACCTCATATTACAATGCACTCCTCCATTTTAGTCCCTCCCTCTAGCCAGTATTATAGACCCTCCCTCATATTATAAACCACCCCTGTATTACAAATCTTCCCTACATTACAGATCCCCTTAATTAGGCACCACCTCCAAATGAGGTGGTTACAGAAACCGCCTCGTACCATATTACAGACTCCCTTCTACCCAATTATCAAACCCCCTCCACGTGCATTACACACCCGCTTTGCACCCCAATTATTAGACCCCGCCTTGTCCCCGTATTAGACACCCCTACATATTACAGACTATGTAATACAGCACACTTCTGCGATATTAGACCACCTCCCCATATATTACAGACCTATCACCCCATATTACACACCCCTCCACTCCGAATTACAGACCCTTCAGCCCCGAATTACAGATCCTCTCACCTTTCTCCCCCCCACACACACATTACAAAACCCCTCGGTTTACAACCACCCCTCCCACAATCCCAGGAAGGAGACATCAGAGCCCCCACCACCACCACCACACCCCGCCCCAGCAGCACCACCACCGCCGCCATAGGCCGTCCGATCCCACCTCCCCACCAACGGTCTCCCCTCACCCATCGCGGCTATCCCACCGCCCGCTCACCTGCCAGCGCCAATTTATTTTTCTCTCGCTTTCTCTTCAGGTGGAATTGATTGGGGGGGGTAGTAGGGGCTTTTTTTTTATAATTTTTTTGTACGTGCGTGTATGTGTATATTGTTCGGTTCTTCTTCCTCTCTTCTCCGATTATGCCTTTTTCTCCTCTTTCTCTCCCCTTTTTCTCCCCCACCCAGTAAGCACGACCGGCTTTGGCCTCCCCTTTAACTCCGAACCGCCCGGCTCGGCGCCGAAAACACCGACTGCCCGCAATATGGCGGCGCCGCGCTTCCCCCGCCAGCCCCACGCCACAACGAGGCTGCGCCGGCCTGTGCCCTGCCCAACACCGTCCGCCGCGCACACCTCAACTCACCAGCCCGGGAGGGGGTGGGGGGGACACAAAACCTGTTGCACAAATCCCTCCTCCTCCTCCCGATCATTCCCTTGCTGGTTCCTGCTCCGAGGCACAAATAGTAATGATTTTTTTTGTTCTAATTGTTTTCTATCTTGCTTAATCCACGTTTTTTTCCTTGTAAATGCTGCTCTAAGTAAGTTCTGTGCGTACATGTACTTGTCCATATGACAATAAACAAGATTTTAACTTTGACTAGGATTGCGGTTTTTTTCCTGATGCTTTTTGCTTGTACATTTTACATTGAATCTGTGCATTTGACAATAAACTTGCCGCTATTTCATTTGACTGTATTTTTGAGTGTTCGTGTGCGGTTGAATGACACTTAAACTTGAACATTGACTTTGACTAATTTTGATTAGGGGGTTGTTTCAAGAATATCTTGTATTGGAATTGGTTTATAATTATCACGTGTATCAAAATTCAGTGAAAAGCTTGCCTCGTATCCTGTTGATACAGATCAGATCATTACACAATGACAATGCAGAATAAAGTGTAACAGCTACAGAGAATATGACAAAGTCTAAACTACAAACGTTTGTAAATTGTATCATCGAAGTACGTATATGTCACCATATACAACCCTGAGATTCATTTTCCTGAGGGATACTCAGCAAATCTATAGAATAGTAACTATAACAGGATCAATGAAAGATCAACCAGCGTGCAGAAGACAACAAATTGTGTAAATGAAATATAGAAATAAATAATGAGAACATGAGATAACAAGATAAAGGGTCCTTAAAGTGAGCTCATTGGTTGTGGGAACATATCAATAGATTGGCAAGTGAGTGGAGTCAAGATCTTGATTGTTGAGGGATAGTAAGTACCTTGAACCTGGTAGTGTGAGTCCGAGGGCTCTTGTACCTTCTACCTGATGGCAGCAGCGAGAATAAACCTTGGTGGTGGGGATCTCTGATAAAGGATGCTACTTTTCTACTAGTGTTTCATGTGGATGTGCTTGGGAGGGCTTTACCAATGATGTAATGGGCTGAATCCATAGGATTTTCCACTCAAAGGCATGGGTGTTTTTAATACCAGGCCGTGATGCAGAAAATAAACTCAATTTTGATTCCGATTTTTCGGGCTGGTTCAAGAACAGCTACTTCCCTTCTGGCTGCTTACCTGATGCTACATGCCTGCAATGTTGCTGCAAGTAAGCTTTTCCTTGCAACTGTGTACTTGCACGCACGACAATAAACTCAACAATGACTTTGGTTGGAGGTGGTGCAGGCTGATTCAAGAACAGCTGATTCCCTTTATGTTGCTTATCAGATACAATATGCCTGTGATATTTATCACTGCCCTTACATTGGTAAAATGAATTGGTTTATTATTGGCATATGTACTGAGATACAGTGAAAAACGTTTTGTATGCCAAACGTTCTTATCCATTTCATCACATCAGTGCATTGATCTAGTGCAATGGAAAAAGGGCTACAGTTACAGAGTGCGTATAGGGCAGCCAGATAGTAAGCTGCAAGGGCCATGACGAGGCATACTGCGAGGTTAAGAGTCTATCCTATCATAAAGGAGAACCATTTAATAGACTTATGACAGTGGGATAGAAGCTGTTCTTAAGCCTAATATTATTTATCTAGCTTTTTTTTATTGCAATACAGCTTGGAACGAGCCCTTCTGACTGTTTGGGCCACTCCGCCCACCAATCCCCCAAATTAATCCTAGCCTAATCACAGCACAACTTACAATGATCAAGTAACGTACCAACCGGTACGTCTTCGGACTGTGGGAGGAAACACGGAGCATCTGGAGGAAACCCACGCAGTCATGGGAGGAACGTCCAAACTCCTTACAGGCAGTGATGGGAACTGAACCCCGGTCACTGGCACTCAAAAGTGTCGTGCTAGCCACTACGCTACTGTGCCCCCCCCCCTTATGTGCTTTTGGACTTTTGTATCATACGTGTACTTGTGCAAATGACAATAAACTTGACTTTTAACTTGGAGGCACGGGAGACTGAAGGTGCTAGAAATCTAGAGCAAAACACAAAGGCGCGGGAGGACTTCAGTCAGGCAGCATCTATGGGGGGGGGGGGAATGGACAGTCAACATTTCAGATTGGAGTTGAGATCCAAAACATTGACTGTCCATTTACCCCTATGAATGAGCCTAACCTATTAAGTTCCTCTAGCTCAGGGGTTCCCGACTGTTGTTATGCCAAGTGGTCCATCAACCCCAGGTTAGGAACCCCAGCTCTGGACCCTCTAGTTTCCTTTCAACCATTTGGTTTTTGAAACAACCTGTGCAATCCAAACCACCACCTCAATACAGCAACACTGAGACCATTTTGATCACTCTGCACTACAATGTTTTTTTTTATTCTAGCCATACTTTCTTGTAAAAATTGTGCATATGTTTGTTTTTTCTTCCTGTGTATCCTTATTAGATACTATGTGCACCCAATGCCAAACTAAATACGTTTTTATTCCACCTGTGCACTAATATTCTTGTACAAATGACATACAATGTGTACTTAGGCTGGAGAGATTTAGAGAAAGTTGATCGCAACATGGGGTCCACAGATCTCTTGGTTAATGGTATTGGTCCAAGGCATAAAAAAGGTTGGGAACCCCTGGTTTAGAGGGATATGGGCCAAATGCGGGCAAATGGGAATCTTGGTTGCCATGGATCGGAAGGGCAGAAGGGCCCATTTCCATGCAGAATGCCTCTGACTACGACATTAATACCAAGTTTATTAGGAGTTCAATTTGAATTTGCATCCCTTTTAGTACAATAAAGGTCATCATCAGGCTCCTGCAAATTCTGTAGCAATATGAATGCTTAAAACACCTCCCAAACTGTCAAAACACATACTGTTAAATATCCTCTCATCCTCTATTTCCCTTTATGTAAAATAAAATGCATCTTTGTACCCACCACAAATGATTAAACCTATACTGACCACTTTTTTATAGACAAAATTATTAATGCTCTTTATATAACATAGAATATTCCATGCAGCATTTCTGTGTTTATATAATAAAATTAACCCTTAAGTCACCAAATTGTTAAACCTCTCTTAAATAAAGTAACCTTCACAAATCCATAAAGTTATTTAACATAATAAATGTTATGTTACGTGTTGGTTCCTTAAGGTTGTTATAGCTGGTGGGGGGTGGGGGATAGTGTTGGTAATGGGGACAAGCTCCCACTACTTATTAAATGCTCCCAATGTTGTGCGTCTCAAATAGCCTCTGAGAACCAAGTCCAGCTCCTGGCCTTCACATGTGGCTTAGCTTCTAAGCCCAGTGGAACAGTTTCTACTGACAGGAGAAGGAGCAAGGGTGGGTTACTGGTGCCTTAAAGCCAGTCAGTTCAAGCAGATGCGGCTCATCAGTCATGGTTGGCTGCTCATCTGGGAGAAGGAAGACTATGACCTTGAACCTCTGCTGCTTTGTGGCTATACCCACTCATGGGGAAGGCTTTGGGAGTAAACACTGAGGAAAAATTCCGGAACTGGAGTTCCTAAGGTAGTCCTACGTTGAGTTCAATGCTGACTGGCAACTCCTGCGATGCCACTGGTGCCAAACTGTATCAGTCTTGGCTGTTCCTTTGGATTCATCAGCTGCGTGGAGAGGGAGGTCCTGCCACAGGGGCGACAGCTTGCTCTCCCTATCATGCTGCCCTGTCTTGCGTATCAGACAGCTGGGATGCAACATCCATAATCAACCTCGACCAGCGAGGGACTTGTCAAAGCTGAAGTGTCTACTGATTGTTTTCTTAGTGGATGCAGCCTGACCCATTGAGATCCTCCAGCTTGTTGATCCAGAATTTCAGCATCTACAGTCTCTCAGGTCTCGAGGAACAACACCTCATGTTTTCCCTGGGTCATCTACAACCCAACGCCAAATTCTGGTAAACTGCTTTCCCGTTTTCCTTTACTCTCTCCTGCTGATCTACTTACTTCTTCCTACTCCTACCCCATCTGCCCATTACCCACACACTTCTCCCACTGGTTCCCCTCTCCCATCTGCCCTCCCTCCCTCGATTCCACACTCTACCTCCCTCTCCTATCAGGATTCCAGCATTTGCAGACCTTTGTCACCTCCTACGTCTGTCACTAATTCCATTCTCCCTTCCTCCATCTAGCAACTCTCCTCAACTATCACTTCCCTACCAGACTGCATTGTACCCTCTAATCTGCACAGGTGCATGGCCACGTGGTAACTGAAATGCTCCCGTGCACATAGCTTTTGTTGCTGCACAGCTGAAATTAGACAACTAGAAAAAGTTTACGAAACATGAAATTTTTTTTGTACTGTACTTCATTGTACCCTTCAATTATTAAAATCAAAAGAATGTAATTTTTCTATTTTCATTCTAAATTTTCATACCATACATATAATAAAAGAAAAAAGACATTTAAAGTGCCACATGGTTTTCAGGCCGTGTAAAAATTTCCTGCTCATAGTAATGCATAGCTGTAAAAAAAAAGGGAACATTAACAGACTGATACAACCAGACAGGATGGTTTACACTGCATATCTATAGAAATCTGCAAGAGCCTTTGGTGACATACCAATGTTCGAAGTACATTTATTATCAAAGCATATATACAGGATGTAACTCAGATTAGTCTTCTCACAGGCAGCCATGAAACAAAGACACCATGGAACCTGTTCAAGAAAAAAAAACAAATTACACAAATGGCAAAAACTGAGCGAACAACACACAGAATATCAAACATCAAACCAGTGTTATTCAGTTTAGTTCAGTGCAGTGCCACTAGCCAATGCAGGCTACATGGGTATTCTTTGCTGAAGCGCCCTAATCTGCATCAATCACTCCAATCAAGCCACTCAAAAACAGCTGAGTCCAGGAACACGTGCAACAAGAACCTCAAAGTCTCCCAGTACGAGTCCACAGCCTCTCTGATCGACCCTTGCAGCTTGGAAGCCAAGACTCCTGCACCTTACCCCGACAGCAGCTAGCGAGAGGGAGAGGAAGACCGGTCAAATGCGGGTATATGGCATCAAACGCTTACCCGCCCTCCACTCTCATCCTCATCAACTTCAATCTTGCTCGACCCCTCAGTCAGAGGGAAGCAATGGAGTTGATTGTGGGCTCACACCCTGTCTCCAGACCACCAGGCGTCTAGGCTGCAAACTCCCTCACCAAACTCCCTCAGAGACAACAAAGTGTGAGATCACTCAATCAGTCCAAAAGGTCTCTTTGCACCTCTGACCTCTGAATTAGAAAACAGGCTACATCTTTATTTCTTCCACCTGCCCCTCCAACCTATCTTTATATTGCCTGCAAACTTGGCCACAAACCCACCAATTCCATCATCCAATCATTGACATATAATGTGAAAAGAAGTGGTCCCAGCTTCAGCCCTGTGGAACACCACTAGTCATCAACAGCCAACCAGACAAGGCCTCCTTTATTCCCACTCTGCACTGGTCTTTAGTTTTGGAATGTCATAGTAAGATCTTTAAGTGCACATCCAGGTGAGGTAAACCGTTTTTATCTCTTTCAAGCTTTCAGGCAGTGTTTCACACCCCTAAACGTACACCAGGTGAAAAATGTCTTCTCAGTTCCCCAGTAGTTCTTCCTTCCTTCAGAATTACTTTAAAGTTCAAAGTAAATTTATTATCAAAGTGTGTATATGTTACTTGAGATTCAATTTCTTGCAGGCATTTGCAGAAAATATAAATACATTAGAATTTATAAGAAATTATATGTGCAAAAGACAAACTGTCTAAGTTTAAAAAAATACTCAGAACATGAATTGTAAAGATTCCTTGAAAGTCAGTCTTAAGTCGTAGAATCAGTTCAGAGTTTAAATCCAAGCCAGATGGTTTCTGACCAACATTAGCAGGAGCAGGCCTTTGAACCTCTTATCTGCTCAGCCATTTAATAAAATCAGAGTTGATCTTTTTACCTCAGTGCCATTTGCCTGTAATGCCCCATTATCCCTCAATACATTAATATCCAAAGATTTATCAGTCTCTTACTTGAATATATTAAGTGACCGAGCCCTCACAGAATATAAATGCCAACTATTTACTGCCCTGGTGGAAAGGCAATTCTCAGCTCAGACATGAATGGCTGACCATTTATTCTGTATCTGTGAACCCTCTCCCAACCACTTTGAATCACCCCAATCAACAAAGGCATCCTGCATTTAGCTGTCAAGCCCTCTAAGAATTTTATACTTCAGTGAAATTGCATCTCAGTTTTCTAGATTCATTCTTTAATATCAAGTGCATAAGGGCCATTCGTAATTCACCACATCTCCATACATTTAGATTGCTTGAGTTGACATGCATTTTCAGGTTTTAACAAAATAACCTGAATGGAGGAGACACAAGAGCTTCTGCAGATGCTGGCAATCAGGTGCAAGACACACAAAATGCTGGAGGAACTCAAGTCAGGCAGCATCTATGAAAGGGAATAAACTGTCAAAGTTTTGAGCCAAAATAAAGGTCTCATACCACCAGGTTCACTACTCTACAACCATCAGGCTCCTGAACTGGTGTGGGCAACTTCACACACCTCTAAACAGATTTTATGACCTATGGACTCACTTTCAAGGACTTTTTACAATGTACGTTTTCAGTATTGTTTTTGTTTGCAGTTTGTCTTTTGAACATTGGTTGCTTATCAATCTTTATATATGTTTTCTTTTTTTTTTGGGTGAAGGGAGAGGTTCTATTGCACATTATTTTTCCATAAGACCAAAATACACAGTAGAATTAGGGCATTTGGCCCATCAAGTCTGCTTCACCATTCCATCATGATCGATTTCCCTTTCAACCCCATTCTCCTGCCTGCTCCCCGTAGCCTTTCATGTCTTGACTCAAAAACCTATCTAACTTCACTTTAAATATTTGCAATGACTTGGCCTCCACAGTCACCAATGGCAATCAATTCCACAGATTCACCACTCTTTAGCTATAGAAATTCTTCTCATCTCCATTCTAAATGGACATCCTTTTATACTTGTTTGCTTGTTACATACACCTGTTAGGGTGTATTCTCCAGATACCTTATAAGGTAACCATGGCCTTCAGCCAGGAGCAGATGTCATCAGGAGGTTCCCAACCTTCAGAGTGTTTCGACCCTTAACCACAACACTCTCCAGTTGGTGGGCTGGCAGTGGTAGCCAAATCACTGCCCATCTGCTCCTGGCTTCCAGCTTCCTTTCTCTCACCTACTCCAAATCCAACAAGAGGCTCGTTCTGCATCTTCCCCCATCCTCCGAGCTGTTTGTGTTTTTGCTCCTTTTGTCCAGGCCCAGAGCTGACAACAACCGCCATGCTGATTTGGCTGGGAAACCTCTGCAGCTGATCTCCACAGGGAACAACCAATCTTGCCATCCCTTGCCTTTACACTCCTGCACTAAGGGCTGGTACTTCAAGGCCTTTCTCTCATGGGCCTCTTCCCATCCCTCCTCCCACGGCACAGTTAGCTCAACCAGAATTATTTTCCTGTCTTCAGTTGACCACAGTACAATGTCCGGTCATAGGGTTTGTGCCCTCTGGTCATAGACTCTTCCACTGTAGGCCACTCTCTCTTGGCCTTTCAACCTTCAATAGATTTCAATGAGATCCCCCCACTTCATTCTTCTAAATTCCCATGAGTACTGGTCCAGAACCATCAAACACTCCTTCTAGTTACTTTTAGTTGGCTACATAAGGCTGGCCATATCATTCTCATTCTATATCAGTCTCAGTTTCCAAGCTCCGTGTTGGGAGATGAATACTGTGTGAACAAGTAAAAGATACAAAGTGCTTTCTTGCTGGGAGAGCCTGAAACCTGAGGAGACAGCCTCAGAATAGAGGGGTATCCTTTTAAAAGCGAGATGAGGAGGTAATTCTTCAGCCAGAAAGTAGTGAATCTGTGGAATTCTTTGTCACAGGCAGCTGTGGAGGCCAAGTCTGCATGTACAGTATATTTAAAGCAGAGGCTGATAGATTGCTGATTGGTCAGGGCATGATTGGCTGATTAGATATTTGCTGGAATACAGGGAGAAGGCAGGAGATTGGGGCTGGGGGGGAAATTGGATCAGCCGTAATGAAATAGTGGCATACACTCGACAGGCCAGATGGCCTCATTCTGCTCCTATATCTTATGGGCTTATTGAAGTTCAACAACCCCACCATCTCCTGGGAATTTTTGGGCTATGACAGTTTGGAATCCTAGGAGCATTCAAGATAGTATGAGCACTTTGAGGCCTTGCAACAGGAGCATGAAAAAGCCCTTCATCAGCAGAAGAAATACACAACCTCACAAACTACCTGCTTACCTACCTCCTGCACTATCTGTGATAGGGCCTGTGATACCCACATTGCTCTCATTAGATATTGCAGAAATAAATAGCAGAAGTAAGACACCTTCAATACCTGAGGAAAGGAGGTCAACAAAAGGGGCAGGAGAGATAGGGAAGGAGATAGAATATCTGCAAAATTGAGCATTTGGGGCCAAGGACTCCAAAGGTGGCCTGTCCCAGTGTTGGAGGCCTGCCTGTATGTTGGAGAGGGAGGGATGAAAGGGGCTTTTTTTGCTGTTGTGAATAATTGTTATGTTGTGTTGTTTAAAGATGAGTTCTATTTGTTATATATGCATTGAAACATACAAAGAAATGCATCATTTGTGTCAATGATCTACAGTCTAATGACTGTTCTGGGGACAGCCCACAAGTGTTGCCGTACTTCTGGCACCACTATGCCCATAAGTCACCAACTCTAATCATACATCTTTGGAAAGTGGAGGAAAACCACATGGTCACCCAGGGGAAATCCATGTAGTCACAGGGAGAATGTACAAGCTCCTTCCAGACAGCTACAGGAACTGAACTCCAATCGCTGGTGCTGTAAAGTAATTGCACTAGCCAATACAACACCTTTGCTTGTGTTGTTCTGTGAACATCGTATGATGGTGCTGGAATGTGTGGTGAAATTCTTGCATTGTGTTGGTTGTTTATGCAAATGGTGCATTTCACTGTATATTTCAACATACATGTGATAAATAAGTGAATCTGAAGAACATAGGGAATTACACTGTGGCCAGTTTATTAGGTACACCTGTACATCAGCTTGTACATCACCTAATCAGCCAATCATGTGGAAGCAACTCAATTTATAGAAGCATGTAGACATGGTTAAGAGTTTCAGTTGTTGTCCAGACCAAACATCAGAATAGAGAAGAAATGTGACCTTGATCATGGTGCCAGATGGGGTGTTTTGGGTATCTCAGAAACTGCCAGCCACCTGGGATCTTCACGCACAACAGTCTCTAGAGTTTACAGAGAATGGTGCAGAAAAAAATCTAGTAAACAACAGTTTTGTGGGCAAAAAACATTAACGAGAGATGTCAGAGGAGAATGGCCAGACAGGTTCAAGCTGACAGGAAGGCAATGATAACTCAAGTCAGTCAAAGAGCATCTCTGTACATACAACACATCAAACCTTGAAGTGAATGGGCTGTGGCAGCTGGAGGCCCCATCAGGTTCCACTCCTAATAAACCAGCCACTGAGTACATATGATTTAAGTAATAGGCATTGGTGAATCTTGCCAATAATTCTTTAATAAAGTACACTTCCTCATTCCAAAGCTTCTGGTATCCTGCAAGGTTATCAGCAACAAAGGTCCAGCCCAAGATCCACAACAATACAAGAGCCTGATCAACTGCACTTCTGTGCTTGAGCGCTTTGGAGGGAACTTGAACCAGCAGCATTCTGAACATGTGCTAAAGATGTCAGTCCAAGAACAAAAGTGAATAAACAAGCCTGGCTGGAATCCCTGTCAGAAAATGAGGAAAGCAAACAATGAGGGGGAGCATGTCAGAATCAGAATTATTTTCTCTACCTTCTATGAAGTGAAATTTGTTGTTTTGCTGCAGCAGTGCAATAGATAGAATTACCATCAATTACAGATAGTAAAGGTAAAAGAACAACAAGATGACATCCATGGACCACACACAAATCTGACCATTGGAGTGGGGGGGTGGGGTGGGGGAGAAAGAAGAAGCTGTTCCTGAGTGTGTGCCTTCAGACTCACATAACTCCTCCCTGATAGTAATAACAAGAGGATATGCCCCAAATGGTAAGAGGCCTTAGTGGTAGATGCCACCTTCTTGAAGCACTACCTTTTGAAGTTGCCTGGATTATAAGGAGGGTTGTGCCCATATTGCAGTTGGCTGAGTCAACAAGCACTTATGATCCTTTGAATTAGAGCCTCCACACCAGACAGTGATGTAAGCAGTCAGAATGCTCTCCACTGTACAGCTGTAGAAACTGGCTAGAATCTTTAGCAACATACCAAATCTCCTCCAACTCTTTATGAGCCACTGGCCTGCCTTCATCACAATCACACCAATGTGCTGAGCCCAGGACAGATCTTCAGTGATGTTAACACCACAACCAACAGTACTAGAAATAGAGCTTCTACAATTGAGCACCGAGGGCTCAGCATGAGGCCTTTAAGTACAGACTTGAAGGAATGAAGGAATGTGGCAGGTAATAATTGGCAGTCTGTCTCTTAAAGGGGCAGTGGCAGCTAACCAGACTCCAGGGAGTGTAGCTTGGACTGCTGTCGCTGTTCAGTCGGGACCATGACACCAGAAACTTGGGACTGCTCACCCTTTCCACTGCTGACCCCTTGATGAGGACCGGAGTGTGTTCGCTCTGCTTCCCCTTCCCGCAGTACACGATCAACTCCTTCATCTAGCCGACAGTGAGTGACAGGTTGTTGTTGCGACACCAGCCTACCTCACTCCTGTAAACCTCCTCCTCACCATTTGAGATTCTGCCAACAACAGTGGTGTCATCTGAGGATTACTGGTCCTACTTAATGTCAGAATCTGGCTTAATATCAGTGGCACATGTCATGAAATTTGTTGTCTTTGCAGCAGCAGTATATTGCAATACATGATAATAGAGAAAAAAACAGCAAATTACAGTAAGTATATATAAAATACAGTGTATTAAATAGTTAAATTAAATAAGTAGTGCAAAAATCGAAATTTAAAAAAGCAGTGAGGTAGTGTTCATGGGTTTAATGTCCATTCAGAGTTTGGATGGCAGGAGACCAGAATCCGTTCCTGACTCGCTGAGTGTGTGTCTTCAGGCTCCTGTACCGCAAAGATAACAAATTTCACAATATATGCTGGTGATATAACCTGATTCTGATACTGCCATCTTGAGGCACTACCTCTTCAAGATGTCCTCAGTGGGTTGGCTCCAAGACAGATCCTCTGAGGTGTTGATACCGGGGAAAGTGAAACTGCTCACCCTTTCCGCCGTCGACCAACGATGACTGGTATGTGTTCTCCCAGCTTCCACTTCCTGAGTTCCACGATCAATTTCTTGGTCTTGCTGATGTTGAGTGTGAGGTTGCTGTTGTGACAGCTGATATATTTCACTCCTGTACATCTTCTCATCGCCATTTTAGACTTTGCCAATAGTGATGTCGTCAGCGAGTTTATAAATGGCATTTGAGCTGTGCTTAGCTACCCAATGATAAGAGCACGAGAAATAGGAGCAGAATTCGGCCATTTGGCCCATCGAGTCTGCTCCGCTATTTCATCATGGCTGATCCAATTTTCCTCTCAGCCCCAATCTCCTGCCTTCTCCCTGTAACCCTTCATGCCCTGACCAATCAAGAGTATATCAACCTCTGCCTTAAATATACCCAATGACTTGGCCTCCACAGCTGCCTGTGGAAATGAATTTCACAGATTCACCATCCTATGGCTATAGAAATTTTTCTTCCTCTCCATTTTAAAAGTCATGAGTGCAGAGGAAGTGCAGCAGTGATCTAAACACAAATCCTTAGTACAAAGTGACGTAGTTAATAAACAATGATTAGATGTCAAAAATATGCAAATATGCAGATGAGGAACAAGAGTGGACCAATCACACCTCTCCATCTTAATTCAGCACCTAATAAGATCATGGCTGATTAAATTGCAAAGGTCACCCAGAGAGAGCTTTCAGTTTCATGTTTATCAAGAATTGATTTAGCCCTGATCTATATTTAAAAATTCACAGACTCTGTTTCCATTGGCCTTTGAAGAAGAAAGTATCTAGAACTCTGAAAGTGGTTGCCCCTTATTTTTAAACAGAGACCTAGAGGCTTTGTGGCTTACCCACAAGGGGAAACATTCTCTCCACATCCTCCCAGTCAAAACCACTCAGGATTTTATGTTTCACTCAAGTCCCCTCTCTCTCTTCTAAACTCTAGCAGGCACAGGCCTAACCCAATCAATCTGTCCTCTTATACAGCCTGTTCCAGGTACATTGTCATGTTTTAAAGTAGTAGATACTGCCGATCCATCACAAGAAAAGCCCTCCCTACCATTAATTACGCTTACACACGAGCGCTACCACAAGAAAGCAGCATTCATCATCAAGGACCCCCACCATCTAGGCCATGCTCTCTTCACGCTGCTAGGAAGTATAGGAGCCTCAGGACCCACACCACCAGGTTCAGGAACGGGTATTACCCTTCAACCAGGCTCCTGAACCAGTGTGGATAATCTCACCCTCCCCAAATCTGAATTGATTCCACAACCTATGGACTCACTTCCAAGGACTCGACAACTCATGTTCTCAATATTATTTATTATAACTTTTTTTGTAATTGCACAATTAATCTGCTTATGCACATTGGTCGTTTGACCATCCTTGTGTGTAGTTGTAGTTGTACATTGATTTTATTGCGTTTCTTTCTATTTACTGTGAGTGCCCATAGAAAATGAATCTCAGGGTTGTTTATGGTGACAGATACACACTTTGATAATAAATTTACTTTGAACTTTGATGTTTTGTGAGTTTTGATCATTATTTCAGAGGTAGATCATACAACGTAGAACAGTACAGCATGGTACAGAGCCTTTAGCCCATGATGTTGTGCTGACCTTTTAACCTACTCCATGATCAATCTAACTTTTCTCTCCCACATGGGCCTCCATTTTTCTTTCACTTGCGCCTATCTAAGAGTGTCTTAAATGTCCCTAATGTATCTGCCTCTACCACCACCCCCGGCAGTATGATCCACGGACCCTCTGTGTGAAAAACCTTCTGCTGAGACTTCCCCTTTACTTTGCTCCAATCACCTTAAAGTTATGCCCCCCCGTATTTGCCATTTATCTATCTATCTATTTATTATTTATTTATTGGTTTATTTATATTGAGATACAACATCGAATAGGCCCTTCCAGACCTTCGAGCTGCGCTGCCCGGCAATCCCACAATTTAATCCTGGTCTAATCATAGGACGACTTACAATGACCAATTAACCTGTATGTCTTTGGACTGTGTGAGGAAACCCACACACTCATGGGGGAATGTACAAACTCCTTACGGGCAGCGGCGGTAAAAAGTTTCTGCCGTGGGAAAAGTCTCTCACTATGCACTCGATCCACGTTCCTTTTCATCTTATATACTGCACCTCTTAGGTGCAGTAAGGAGGAGGAGATGGCGGCACGACGGCAGCGCGTGCGGCCTCTCCGGCGAATGATATCTGTAATCTGTCAAGTAGGGGACCGTGCGCTATTCTGATTTGATGGAGATGGACGTGAGAGTACAGAGGAACATCAGGAAAACTTCTGAAATGCCCACTTCGTTGCTGCTGCTACTGTGTGGTAAACGGAATCTCCGGAGCTGAAGGCCCCAAGTCCTCGGCTTTGCTTGTTTTAGTGGCCAGGGTGAGGTCGAAGGCGCTCGGCAGAGGATGGCGCTTGGGAGGCTGTATCAGAGAGGCTGATCGGAGGCTCAAAGTTTTAGGACGGACGGACTCAGTGTTGGCTGTTGTCGGGTTCTTCCAAGGCATCGGCAGTTGACGGTGCCTGGAGGTTTATGGCAGGGAGTTTCTCCCTTTTGCCGCCTGGTATCGGGGACTCGGGAGTCGATCGACTCGGGGACTTTGAGACTTCTTTTACTGTGCCCATGGATTGTTCTTCATCAAATTATGGTATTGCTTTGCACTGCTGTAATTATGTGTTATAATTATGTGGTTCTGTCCGTGTTAGTCTTTGGTTTGTCCTGTTTTCTGTGATATCACTCCGGAGAAACATTTCTTAATGCATGTATGCATTTCTAAATGACAATAAAAGAGGACTGAGTGTTCTCATAATCTAAATCTAAATCTTATCCTCCTTTGCTCCAAAGTGAAAAGCTCAGTTATCCTTTCTTCATAAGGCATGCTCTCTAATCCAGGGAGTAGGGGTAAATGATTGGGAATTCAAGAACTTCATTTTAAAACAAAATAGATCAGTTGTTATTTTTTACAATACAGACTATTCCTGGTTAAAAAAGGGTCTGTTTTTACAATTAAGTCAGTTTTGGAAAGTAAGTAAATCTCCTAATATGGTAGGCATACCTACACAGTCCTGTAATAAATGGCATTAGAAGCACCTAAGACTGATAAGAAAGAACAATTACTCAAAGTAGAGAAGAAACTAGTTATGCCATTTGCAGGAACAAACATACATAAACTTAGTGGTCACTTTATTAGGTACCTCCTGTACCTCTGGTATCAAATAAAGTGGCCACGGAGTGCAGGTTCATGGTGTTCTGCTGCTTTAGCCCATCCACTTCAAGGTTCGATGTGTTGTGTGTTTAGAGATGCTCTTTTGCACAACTCTGTCATAACGTGTGGTTATTTGAGTAACTGTTGCCTTTCTGTTACCTTGAACCGGTCTGAACACTCACCTCTGACCTCTCACATTAAGAAGGTGCTTTTGCCCACCGGAATTGCCGCTCACTGGATGTCTGTTTCTGTTTATGCACCATTCCCTGTAAACTTTAGAGACAGTTGGCATGGAAACTCCAGGAGATCAACAGTTTCTGAGATACTCAAACCATTTGGCACCAACAATCATTTCATGGTCAAAGTCACTTTGATCACATTTCTTCCTCATTCTGATGTTCGGTCTGAACAACAACTGAGCCTCTTGACCGTGTCTGCATGCTTCTATGCATTGAGCTGCCCCCACACGATTGACCGATTGTATGTCTCCAAGCACTCTCGCAAATTTCTAAAGATGTATTGAGGACAGCATTCTACCTGGTTCTATCACCATCTGGTATTAAGGGGCCACTGCACAGGATCACAAAAAGCTGCAGAAAATTGTAAACTTAGCCAGCTCTATCTTGGGCACTAACCTCCCCAGCATCCAGGACACCTTCAAAAGACAATGTTTCAAAAAGGTGGCATCCATTGTTAAGGACCCCCCTCACCCAGGTCATGCCCTCTTCTTATTAATACCATCAGGGCGGAGGTACAGGAGCCTGAAGCCACACTCTCAATGATTTGGGAACAGCTTCCTCCCCTCTGCCATCAGATTTCTGAACGCACAATGAGCCCATAAACACTACTCCACCATTTTTTTGCTTTCTTTTTGCACTACTTCCTTGATATATTTTATATATATTTCTTAATTGTAATTTATAGCTTATTTTATTACTGTGTATTGCACTGTGCTATTCCTGCAAATCAACGGATTTCACAACATATGTCAGTGATATTAAACCTGATTCAGATTCTGATACGGATTAACAAGTAGGTGTACCTAATAAAGTGACCATTGAATCTCTATTGGACTTCTGAAGTTAATAATATATGAGAGATGTATTTGTCTGTAATGTGGAACAGGGAAATATAAGTTATGACCTTTTCTCTCTCCAAGTTCTGTTTTTATAGTGTCAGGTTCTGTATTGACTGTCTTAAGCATGTGGAGGATCAAAAAAAGCTACAGACTTCTCGCATCAAAGAGACTTATTAATCAGAGAGCACAAGGCTCACACAAACGGTGTGAGGTTTTGAAAACACTAGAGGAAACATTTCTCACCCAGAGGCTGACTGGAATCTGGAATGCTTGCCTGAGGAGTTACACTCATAAGGAGAGGTGATTAGATCAACCTTTGAGAACTTGTGGAATGAAAGGAGATAGACTGATTGTGGACTTCAGAAAGGGAGGTCTGGAGAACACACACCAGTCATCGAGGGGTCAGCACTGGAAAGGGTGACAGTGATGGGTGTCAGCACCGCTGAAGATCTATCCTGGGCCCAAAATATCAACACAATTATGAAGAAGGCACAATAGCAGCTATATTTCATTTGGAGTTTGAGCAGATTTGATAATTCGCCGAAGACACTCGCAAATTTCTGCAGATGTACCAAGGAGAGCCTGAAGCCTCACACTCAATATCTTAGAGCTTCTTCCCCTCCATCATCACATTTCTGAACAGTCGATGAATGCAATCGCACAATTTTTGCTCTGTTTTTATATAGTCTGTTTTATGTATTGCTCTAGACTGTTGCCACAAAACAACAATCTCATGACATAATAAACCTGATTCCACTAAAAAATGGTGACGGAATTATGAAATAGAAGGTGGAATTAATATAAATAAATACTGAATGGATGGCATGGACATAGTTGCCCAAAGGACACATTTCTTTGCTGTAGGACTCTGGGACAAACTAAACCTCTGCAAGCTGCCATGACCACATTTGACATCCTTTTTTTCTCTCCCTATTTTCTGCAAATTAAAATATGTTCAATGTTTAATTTTGCATAGTTCTGATGTATGGTCATTGAGTTGAAAGGTTGAAGCTTTTCTTCTCCCACAGCCACTTCTTTACCTACTGAGTATTTCCAGAATTTAACATGTTATGTTTCAAAGTTCCAGTACCTGTGGGTTTGGTCAATGAGCACAGGGTACAAGGTCACTCAGAAGAACAAGTTGGAGAAGACCATTCTGAAATATCCTTTCAGGTGACTATATAAGATCCTACAGAAGAGGACTTTTCTCCGGCACTTGGTTCACACCATGGGAAGCATCCTATAACTGGGTGCATTGCAGCTTGCTGTAGCAGACTGCTCTACCCACGACTGCAAGAAACTGCAGTGAGTGCTGGACACAGCTCAGCACATCAGGGAAACCAGCATCTCCTCCATGAACTTGTGTCTACACTTCTTGGTGCCTCAGTAAAGCAGCTAACATAATCAAAGACCCCATTCACCCCAGACGTTCTTTCTTCCCCCCCCTATTAGATACAAAGGATACAAAAGTTTATATCCCACTGTTACAAGAATATTGAATGGACTCCTGACCTCACAATTTATCTCATTATAAACTTGTGCCTCACTGTCTGCCCGCACTGCACTTTCTCTGTAACTGTAATACTTTATTCTGCACTGTTACTATCTTACCTTCTACTACGGCAATGTACTGTTGGAATGAATTGATTCGTATAAATGGAATACTAGACAAGTTTTTCACTGTATCTCACTAAATGTGACACTAATAAACCCATTCATTATTTAAATCTCAAACATCTAGACCATAAAAAAGATAATTTGGTCATTAACTCCTTGTTTGTGATGGAGACTTGCTGTGCACAAATAATTTATTATGCTCTTAACTCTACTTAACACCAGCAAAACACAAGCACTGGCAGGTTGCCTTACACTCAGTGGACACCCTCTTAGATACACCTGTATACCTGCTCGCTAATGCAAATATCTAATCAGCCAATCACGTGGCAGCAACTCAATGCATAAAAGCATGCAGGCATGGTCACGAGGTTCAGACCAAGCATCGGAATGCAGAAAAAATGTGATCTAAATGACTTTGAATGTGGAATGATTGTTGGTGCCAGATGAGGTAGTTTGAGTATCTCAGAAACTGCTAATCCCCTGGGATTTTCATGCACAGCAGTCTCTAGAATTTATAGAGAATGGCGTGAAAAACAGAAAGCAACTGGTGAGCGGTGGATCTGTGGGCAAAGAGATCAGAGGAGAATGGGTGGACTGGTTTTAGCTGACAGGAAGGTGACAGCCAATAATAACCAAGTGTGTTTAGTGGCTACTGAGTGTATAAGGAGAATATGGACAGACCAGGTTTATTTCTGCTGGAGTTTAGAAGAGGGACAGGCAACTTCAAGACTCAAGATTCAAAATGTATTTGTCATGTGTACATCAAAACATAGAGTGAATTGCATTATTTACATTAACAAACAACACACCCAAGGAAGTGCTGTGAGCAGCCTGCAAGTTTCTCCCTGCATTCTGACACACACACACACACACACACAGAGTCCTTTAACCCCAGGAGAGCCCTCCAGACTCCAGCCTCTAGCGGACACAGATGGCAGACTTCGGCCTCCCTGGAGGACTCACAGAGGCTTGCAGACTTGGCTGCGGTGAATGGTCCCCAACTCCTGGACTTTTGATTCAACCCCCAAGCCTCGGTCCTCAGCATCAGTCCCAGGACACGCTGATCACCACACACGATGCCTCGAACTCCAGTCTCAGAGGCTGGACCTCGTTCCTCCTGCCCATATGGAACTCTGACTCTGGAACCTGCAGACTACTCACTCATCTGAGTGGGGGCCTTGTCCACTTTCTGCCAGTCCGACGCCTGACATCCAACCACGGATGTCGCAGGTTTCCGAAAACTCAGCGGAGGATTAGACTCCGGTCTGACTTCAAGATACCATTGGGGTGTTTGGTTGGAAAGTCACTGAGGTTCCTTCATATCACCTCACTGAACAAGAAGGCACAGCAGTGCCTACACTTCCTAAGAGGATTAAGGCAAGCAAGGCTACCCCACCCCCCATCTTAACTGCGTTTTACAGGAGCACCATTGAGAACGTCCTGACAAGCTGCATCTCCATCTGGTGAGGGAAGCTGCCAAGCATTGGACTGGAAGTCCCTACAAAAGACCATGAGAACAGCTGAGAGGATCATAGTGATCTCCCTACCATCCACTTGGGACATTGGTATGCAGGGCCCTTAGTATTAGTAAGGATTCCACCCATCCATCCAGCATCCTCTCTGACTTTCTACCTTCAGGCAAGAGACTCCGATACATAAAAACAAGAATGGTCAGGATGGGAAATTGTTTCTTCCCCCAACCTATTAGGCATCTGAACTCCCTGTTGCATCATATTCAAAGTGTTAATCTGTTCCACATCTTACAATATTTAATATTTAATGCACTTTAGTTCGTTATTTATGTGTGATTCAGCTCTAGATTTTATCCTTACTTTCATAAGTCATCGTGTGTTATGTGTACTACTATGCTTAACACCCTGGTTCAAAGAAACATCTCATTCCTACATACATTATATGGTTATATATGTAATATGCATGTATATAGTTAAATGACAATAAACTGCACTTGACTTGACTTGATCCCTGTTCCTGAACACTAACCTGACCTCTAACTTGACTGAAACATTTAGGATTGTGAGATGTCTTGATAGAGTGGATAGAGAGAGGGCATTACCTGCTAGAGGACCTACTAGATCTAGGAAATCCCTGTTTAAAAATAAGGGTGTTGCCCATTCAAGACAGAGGAGAGTCCAAATCCTTTCTCTCAGAGTATCGTGAGTCTTTGGAACTCTTGTCCTCACAGGTTTGTGGAAGCAGTCTTTAAATATATTTAAGGCGGAGGTTGATCAATTCTTGATTAACAATGGAAAGAAAGGTAACCACAGGAATGCAGAATTGAGATTTTAATTGGATCAGCAAAGCCACGTGTGACTGTGGAGACAAAGTCATTGGGTGTACTTAAAGTGGAAGTTGATAGGCTTTTGATTAGTCAGGGTGTCAAAAGTTGCAGGGAGAAGGTAGGGGGATGGGGTGGAAAGGGATAATAAATTAGCCATGATGGGACAGACTCAATGCGCCAATTGGCCTAATTCTGTTCCTATGTCTTCTAGTCTTATGATAATATTCTGACCCGAAGTATCGATGTACATCATTTACATCCACAGATGTGGCTTGACCTGCTGAGCTCTTCCAGCATTTTGTTTATTCTTGGTTTAAAATGGCTAAATTATTTTCTTCCTATTTTCATATTCCTAAATGCCAAAGTGGAGTTTTATAGGTAGCACCCAATATGATGACATAGACATTGACTTCTCCAACTTCGGGCATTTTTTTCTTCCCCTCGCCCTTCCTTCTTCTTTATTTCTCCTCACTGGAATCTTACCTCTTCTCCTCACCAGATTATCACCTTCCTCTGGTGTTCTTCCTCCTTCCCTTTCTTCCATGGTCCACTCTCATCTCCTATCAGATTCCTGATGAAGGGTCTCACCCTGAAACATGGACTGATGATTCCTTTGCCTTTTCCACCTATCACCTCACAGTTTCTTGCCTCATTTCCCACAACCCCACCCCCCCAACCCACCTGGCTTCATCTATCATCTTCCCTCTTGTCCTCCTTCCTCTCCCTCCATCTACTTACTCTGCCATCTTCTCCCTTCCTTTCCGGTCCTGATGAAGGGTCTCAGCACGAAACATGGACTGATTATTCCTCTCTATAGACAGTGAGTTCCTTCAGCATCAGCAGGATCTCTTGTGTTTTTATAGCAATTTATCAATTTATCAACTTTGAACTTTATTGGACGGTGAAGCAAGCTCGAAGGGCCGAGTGGCCTGCTCCTCTATTAATTCATACGCTTGCATGGAATTCAGTGACTGTAAAGAGATTTTCTAAGATCGGGAAATGGGCTGTAGGAAATATCAGTCTGTCATTACTTTATAATGTTCCTGAACATGCCCAATACAAGCAAGGCTGCTTTGTTTGATCTTGTTATAGCGACCAGTTTAAAGGGAACCTTATCCTGTCTGAACTCAGCCCATGTGTAACGTGATCTGCTTTGGAGCCTGAAGTGGAAGAGACATCCTTCCTGTATTTCTTCCTGGCTGCACTGGCTGTTTGCTCTCCAGTGTCAGCAGAGGCTGTCCTTCTCTTCACTCTCTGACTCAGTCTGAGGCACCTCAAGTTCAGGTTTAAGTGTCATTTCACCATACATGAATAGCCATGAATACAGCCAAAGGAAACACCATTACTCAAGGGCCACAGTGTAAAACAGTCACACACAGCACAAGGTATATATGGCACATATAAGGTAGAAAGCTCAAAGACATCAATGGAATTCAGTCACCCAAAAAATCAGCCTAAGACCCTGAGTCCGTGAATGTTGCTGAAGTCTGCAATGGAACACAATGCAGCTTGTTTTCTGCTGAGTGAACACTAGAGGGCAGCACTGACTCCAGCTCAGGGGGCCACACCATGTCTCAGGTGGTGACCAATGACTCCAACACCTCTCTTCTGGGCAGCTGTAGGCAAGCGACACCATGGCTTGAGGCCTGCTTCTTGCTACAATCAAGGCTATGCAGCTCCTCCGCAATATATCATTGAATTGGGTTTACAGCATTCCACATTAACAATGTTCAATGGGATCTTGTGATTACAGGAAAAGCAAGTAAGACAGTCACTTGCTGTTAGACTGCACACCACCTTCACACACCGAATCCTCCCAACGCCTCTCTGACGTTGGCGGCAGCAGCACGATCCGCACCCACTCCAGCTCCTTCACTTTCGCCACCAACTAGCAGATCGCTGATGGGGTAGACCTGCAGTGCTTTAAGTTCTTCATGTTCAGCAGGGCCTTGTGATCATAAAAAAATACGTTTCAAAAGGATAATAATACCTTTGGCTAACCATGTAGAAGCTGCTGTGATCGTACGTGCTGCCATCTTACCCTGCTTCAACAATACGGGTGGAGGCTGCCTTGCCGATGGTGGCCAGGCTGTCTAATGAGCAGAATTTAATTTCATTAAATCGAGCCACACACACAAAATGCTGGTGGAACTCGGCAGGTCAGGCAGCATCTGTGGAGGAGAACAAACAGTCAGCGTTTCGGGCCAAGATCCTTCATCAGGATTGGAAAGGAGGAGGGAAGAACCCAGTAAGAAGTTGGTGGAGGGCGGAGGAGAGGGAAAGGAGTACAAGTTGACAGGTGATGGGTGATACCAGGTGAGGGGGAAGGAGGGTGGGTGGGGAAGGGAAATGAAGTGAGAAGCTGGGAGGTGATAGTCGGAAAATAGCTGAAGAAGGAGGAATCTGATAGGAGAGGAGAGTGGACCATAGGAGAAAGCGAAGGAGGAAGGGCAGCAGAGGGATGTGATAGGCAGGTTGTGAGGGTAGGGAAGGGGAAGATAAAATGGGTCCAGGCTGGGCTGTTTCCTGAGCAGAATTTCACCAAACATTAAATAGAGCAACAACCACAATATGCTGGAGGAACTCAGCAGGTCAGGCAGCATCTGTGGATAAACCGTTGGTGTTTCGGGCGAGACCCTTCATCAGGTCAGAATAAGAAGGTGAGGTGGGGGAGGGGTTAGAGGGGGTGGAGTACAAGCTGTCAGGTGATAAGTGAGACCAAGTGAGGGGAAAGGTGGGTGGGAGGGGACGGGGCTGAAGTAAAGAGCTTGGAGGCCATAAGACCATAAGGTATCAGAGCTGAATTAGGCCATTTGTCCCTTCAAGTCTGTTCCATCATGGCTGATCCATTTTTCCTCTCGGTCCCAATCTCCCACCTTCTCATTGAATCCCTTCATGCCCTGACCAAACAAGAGTCTGCCAACTTCTACCTTAAATATATCCAATGACTTGGCCTCCACAGCTGCCTGTGGCAATGAATTACTCAGATTCACCACTCTGGTGAATGGGCGTAAGAGATAAAGGGCTGAAGAAAGAGGACTCTGATAGGAGAGGAGGGTGGGCCATGTGAGAAAGGGAAGGAGGAGGGGAACGAAATCGAGCTGATAGGCAGCAATAAAATTGCTCTGTAGACCTGTTGAACTATGATAAGTATCAGCCCCAGCAAAGATTTTTTACCTGATCAGCCAAGTACTCTATTCAGCAACAAAACCTATCCCACTTCCTCTCATCACGCACCCGCGACTGGGAGATGTACACTTGCTTTCCATAAAGGGAAGGGAAGACTTTCCTGCCATTCCATGGGTTTGCTAATGCATTCATGAATCGGTGGCATTAGCAGATGGGGCCTCCGTTTGACATCTTTTCGGATTAATGGCACTTCTGACAATGTGGCACTTTCTCAGCTTGGCACTAGAAGCAAAGCCATCTGACCCAGGCTTGCAAAACCTGTGCGCAGTCACACTTGGCTAAGTTTACATTTTATTTTATTCTCAAGTTGCTTCAGATCCCTGATATTCAGTTGTTTTTTACACTTGACACAGCTGCCCTGTAGCACATGGAATTTTAGGAACTTACCGTCCAGCATGAGACCATGTTCATTCCTTTCCCTGTGGCTCTGAGGCTGTCGTTTCTGCGAGTTTTACGGCATTTTTGCTCCGCTAATATGATGAACTGAGGTCGAAGCTTGGGTCTACTCTGACCGCTCTGGGGAGTGGATATAAGGACTCATTCTGGTTCAGAACGCTGTCGTTTGCTCCTATTGTTTGCATGATGAGTGTGTGCGTGTGTTTTCTCCCCCTCTGTCTCAGTGAACTGGTTGCGGTCTTACTTTCTATTAAATTGGGTTCTTTCAGGTTTCTTGTTTTGTGGCCACCTGTAAGCAAACAAATCTCAAGGTTGTATAATTTATACATTCTTTGATAATCAATGTACTTTGAATCTTTGAATGTAGCACAAGTTAGATCACCTGGACAACAGCAATATCTACATCAGTCTGCTGTGTAGTGATTACAGTTCTGCAATCAACACCATCATTCCCTCACTGCTAATGTGCAGACTTCAGAACGGGGGCTCTACCTCCCTTTGCAACTGCATCCTTGACTTCCTCATCAGGAGACCACAGTAAGTGTGGATCAGAAACAATATCTCCTTGCTGACAATCAACACTGGTGCACCTCAAGGATACATGCTTAGCCCATTGCTCTACTCTTTCTACACCCACGATTGTGATCTGTAAATTCACCGATGACACAAGCATTGTTGGCTGAATTTCAAATAGTGGCAAGGAGACGTACAGGAGTGAGGTAGGTCAGCTGGTTGAGTGGTGTCGCAACAACCGTCTTGCACTCTTCGTCAGTAAGACCAAGGAATTGACTGTGGATTTCAGGAAGGGGAAATCGAGAGAACACACCCACCAGTCCTCATCGAGGGGCCAAAAGTGGAAAGGGTGAGCAGTTTCAAGTTCCTGGCCAACAACATCTCTGAAGATCCTTCCTGGGCCCATTACGAAGAAGGCACAACAGCAGCTATATTTCATTAGGAGTTTGAGGAGGTGTGCTATGTCGCCAAAGACTCTAGCAAATTTCTACAGATGCAGCATGGAGAGCCTTCTGTCTGGTTGCATCACAGTCTGGTATGGTGGGGCCACTGTACACAATCAGAACAGGCTGCAGAGGGTTGCAAACTCAGCTCATCATGGGCACTCGCCTCTCCACCATCAAGTACGTCTTGAAAGGGAGATGCCTCAATAAGGCGCATTCATCATTAAGGACCTTGTCACCCAGGAATGCCTTTTTCTCATTACTACCAGAGAGGAAATACAAGAGCCTGAAGACATACACTCAATATTTTAGGAACAATTTCTTCCCCTCTGACATCAGATTTTTGAACAGTCCATGAAGACCACCTCACTACTTTTGCACAAATTATTTACTTTTATATATTTTATGTATTGCAATGCACTGTTGCCGCAAACCAACAGATTTCACAACATACGTCAGCGATATTAAACCTGATTCTGACATGAGGCCATACAGCCTTTGTTACACCCATTCTGGGCAAAGATGGTCAGTCCAACAGGCTCACTTCCCAGCTCTTGATCAAGTGCTCTTCAAAGTATTGCAAGGGTTTCTGTTTTCAGCAGCGGGATTTAGACCCCCTCACTGTTCTGTTGGCATTCATCTCCTCAGTAATCCTCCAGCTATGTAATTAACCCTAAGGATCGCCACCTTGTTGTCCTATAAGTTCCTGAGATCCTGGGTGCAACATTGTCTGAAGCTTATGAGGGGTGACTGGTAAGTTCGTGGCCTAAGGTAGAAGGAGTCAATTTTAGAAAACCTAGCACAGTTATATTTCCTACATTTACACACTTAGTCCAGCGGTCGCGGAGCATACAGATCCCTTCTTTGTAGAAGTTGGCATCTTGGACCTCCAGAAACTGGTCCACAGCAGGGGTGATTGATAAGTTTGTGGCCCAAGGTAGAAGGAGTCAATTTTAGAAAACGTAGCACATTTATTTTTCCCACATTTACACACTTAGACCAGTGGTCGCGGAGCATACGGATCCCTTCTTTGTAGAAGTTGGCATCTTGGACCTCCAGAAAGTGGTCCACAGCAGGGGAGATTGATAAGTTCGTGGCCTAAGATAGAAGGAGATGAGTTATTAACTTCAAACTTTCTGCATTTTCACTCAAAGAGTTGAACTACACTTGCATGTAACGAGAGCAGTATAACTAATCTCCTACCTTACAAAGGAGGGATCCGTATGCTCCACGACCGCTGGACTAAGTGTGTACATGTAGGAGGGGACTATGTTGAAAAATAAACGTGTTAGGTTTTCTAAAATTGACTCCTTCTACCTCAGGCCACGTACATATCAATCACCCCTTGTAGCCTCTGGTAGGGTCTCCTGAGGCGGTAGGGTCAAGGGGGAGGTTCCAGACAAAGACCGATCCAACCAAGACCTCACTGGTGGAGCTGGCAGAAGATGATGACACATCACAATGGCAGTGAAGGGTTCCCAGTCACCCTGTATTTCACGCCACTGGACTCTGACCCTGATCTACCAAGGACTGTGCCCATGCATCAGCCTCCCCATGTTAAACAAAGACAGGCAGGCATTCTCCAATAAGGGAATAACCCCTTAGGACAACAACATACTCGACTCCAGTGGCTGCCCTACTACTCGTTCATTATGTGCCGTGTTGTCTTTCCATGACCATGATTGTTCTTGGCTAGTCTCTCTACAGAAGTGTCATCTTCTGGGCAGTGTCTTTACAAGATGGGAGACCCCAGTCATTATCAACACTCTTCCGAGGTTGTCTGCCTGTCATCAGTGTTCTTGTGATAGGCACCAGCTGCTCATACGACCACCCGCCACCTGCTCCCATGGCTTCACGTGGCCCTGATCTGGAGGGGTGGGGCTAAGCAGGTGCTACACATAAGAACATAAGAAATAGGAGCAGGAGTAGGCCATCTGGCCCATTGAGCCTGCCCCGCCATTCAATAAGATCATGGCTGATCTGTCCATAAACTCAGCTCCATCTACCTGCCTTTTCCTCATAACCCTTAATTCCCCTACTATGTAAAAACCTATCTAACTGTTTCTTAAATATATTTAGTGAAGAAGCCTCAACTGCTTCCCTGGGCAGAGAATTCCACAGATTCACCACTCCCTGGGAAAAACAGTTTCTCCTCATCTCCGTCCTAAATCTTCTCCCCTGAATCTGAGGCAATGTCCCCTAGTTCTAGTCTCACCTACCAATGGAAACAACTTTCCTACTTCTATCTTATCTATCCCTTTCAAAATTTTGTATGTTTCTATAAGATCCCCTCTCATTCTTCTGAACTCCAGAGAGTACAGTCCCAGGCGACTCAATCCCTCCTCATAGGTTAACCCTTTCATCCCTGGAATCAATCTGGTGAACCTCCTCTGCACGGCCTCCAAAGCCAGTATATCCTTCCTCAAGTGTGGAGACCAGAACCGCACACAGTACTCCAGGTGCTGCCTCACCAGTACCCTGTATAGATGTAGCATGACCTTCCTGCTCTTGAATTCAATTCCTCTAGCAATGAAGGCTAATATTCCATTTGCCTTATTAATAACCTGTTGTCCCTGCAAGCCAACTTTTTGCGATTCATGCACAAGCACTCCCAAGTCCCTCTGCACAACAGCATGCTGCAATCTTTCACCATTTAAATAATAATCTGCTCTTCTATTATTCCTTCCAAAGTGGATGATCTCGCATTTACCAACGTTGTATTCCATCTGCCAGACCTTGGCCCACTCACTTAACCTATCTATATCCCTCTGCAGACTCTCCACATCCGCTGTACAATTTGCTTTTCCAGTCAGTTTAGTGTCATCAGCAAATTTTGCTACGCTACACTCAGTCCCCTCTTCCAAATCATCAATGTAAATGGTAAACAGCTGTGGGCCCAGTACTGACCCCTGTGGCACCCCACTCATCACTGACTGCCAACCGGAGAAACATGCATTTATACCAACTCTCTGCCTTGTCTGAGGATGACCTGCAGGCTAGCAGAGGGAAGGAGCACCTTACACTCTTTTAGTAGAGACGTATCTCCACCCCGGAACTCAAGCATACTACTATTAACCTCAGTACTAAGGAAGATGGATCACTCCCATCCAGCCTAAATTTTACACTCACTATTTAAATCTCCATCAAACTTCCCTGGTTCCAAGGAAAATAGCCACAGCCCAAAAAAAACATTGTTTAGAACTGATTTTTTTCGGGTCCGGCAGTCATTTTTATAGATGCACTGTAGAAAGCATTCTTCTAGGGTGCATCACAACCTGGTATGGAAGTTGTCCTGTCCAAGACCAGAAGAAGCTGCAGAAGATCGTGAACACAGCCCAGCACATCACACAAACCAATCTTCCGTCCTTGGACTCACTTTACACCGCATGCTGTCGGAGCAGTGCTGCCAGGATAATCAAGGACACAATCCACCCAGCCAACACACTTTTCGTCCCTCTTCCCTCCAGGAGAAGGCTCAGGAGCTTGAAGACTCGTATGGCCAGATTTGGGAACAGCTTCTTTCCAACTGTGATAAGACTGCTGAACGAATCCTGACCCGGATCTGGGCCGTACCCTCCAAATATCCGGACCTGCCTCTCAGTTTTTTTTGCACTACCTTACTTTCCATTTTTCTATTTTCTACTTATGATTTATAATTTAAATTTTTAATATTTACTATTGATTTGTACTCCAGGGAGCGCGAAGCGCAGAATCAAATATTGCTGTGATGATTGTATGCTCCAGTATCAATTGTTTGGCGACAATAAAGTATAAGGTATAAAGTATCTCATTTATCTCCTCTGTGCTCTCTCTACTGCTGCCTCATCCACCTCTCACCAGAACTGTAGGCAGTGCTCCAGCTCTAGCCTAACATGGATCTAGTGCTCTCTCAGTATAATCTGGTGTGTTTCAGTCAATCAAGTCTCAATTTTATTTATCGTGAGTACATTGAAACACGCAGTGAAATGTGTCATTTACATTAACAATCAACATATCCGTGGGTCTGGGGGGAACCCGCAAGGATCACCACACATTCCGGCACCAAGGTAAAGTACCCACAATGCTCAGCAGAACAACACAGAACACAACAAAACAAAACAACCTCAAAACAAGCCCCAGTCCTCCCTCCCACCCATCTACACAGTCCTTCAAACACTGGACTCCAGCCTCCAGCAGACTCAGACTGGAGTTTGCAGATATTGGCCTTTCATTTCCCCAGTCAATACAGAATCACAGACTCAGGCTCTGGCCAATGGGCCTTGACCTCCGGACTTCAGATTCAAGCCTTGATCCTCCATCTTTGGTATCATCTCCAGGACCTGTCAGTCACCGAATACTAGGCCTCAAATTCCAGATTCGCTGATGATGGGACCCTAAATGCTAGGCCTCAATTATTGTCTCACCAATTTGCGTAGCCAGGAGGAGGTCATCAGACCTCATTCCTCCTGCCCAACTCCAGAACTCTCTGACAACTCTCTGACCATGGGGGTGCACCAGTCCTGTTCTATGCTGGTCTGCCGACCTGACAACAGACACACATCAATCAAAATTCTTCACCACTTAGCATACCTATCTTCCTACCTTCCAGGATATGTGACCTCAAGGTCCCTTTGATTATCTCTGCACCTTTCAACAAATGAACCCCTTGTTGTATTACCCTTTGATAACCCCAAGAAGTTGAATCACATACATTACTGAAGGTTGGGTAAAGTCATCGCTCCACCACTGACGGTCTCTCAGGTCTGGGGTCCATCCAGACTCCTAATTGCTTTCTAGGACACCGACAAACATACCTGCCTTCATCCACTTTCCCATCTGCCTTCCCCACCTCCATTATTCCATCCTTCCTTTCCTATCGGACTGCATCATCTGCAGCCCTTTGTTGCCTCCACAACACCTCCCAGCCCCGTCACTATTTTTATTCTTCCCTCCTCCACCTGCATTTCACTCCACCTATCACCTCCCAGTCCCTGTCGCAGTTCCCATTCTTCCCTCCCCTACTGCCTATCACCGCTCCACATTTGGATCCACCAATCACCTCTTGGCTCTTGCTCCAGCCCTTCCTCTCACCTCTTTATACTGGCTATCTCCTCTCTCCATCTTTCAGTCCAGATGAAAGGTCACACCCAAAGTGTCGTATGTCCACTTCCCTCAGAGCTGCCTGACCTACTGAGTTCCTCCAGTGGTTTGTATTATTTTTGCTTCAGATTCCAGCATCTGCAGTCTCTTTTGTCCCCAGCTTTACTGGGTCCATGCCAGCTCCAATCAGAGCAATCGCATCACTCCCATTCCCACCCTCCCTGTTCCTTGTTGCTCATTCTTTCTCACACGACCAAGCGCTGCACAGCAGTTAGCATGATGGTATAACACCTCAGGACGTCAGAGTTCGTAGTTCAGTTCTGGTGTTTTCTGTAAGAAAGTTTGTTATTTCTTCCTGTGTGCGCGTAGGTTTCCTCCAGGTACTCCGGTTTCCTCCCACAGTCCAAAGATGTACCGGTTAGCTGTTTAATTGGTGATTGTAAATTGTCCTGTGATTAGGCTAGGGTTAAATAGGTGGGCTGCTGGGCGGTCTGGCTCGTTGGCCGGAAGAGCCTGTTCCACTCTGTATCTCTAAATAAATAAATAAATACAATTCATTCCCGTTCTTCATTCTTTTGCCACTTACAAAGGGATAACTTACAATAGTCAGTGAATCCATGTGGAAACTAAATAATTTGGCAAGAATCCGTCCAATTTCCTTTCTCAGTCAAGGTCACCAAACCTTGGGCAATTCCATTGGCCAAATGGAGAGCTGGAATTTGGTCGCATTTCCCAAGCTAATACTTCTATGCAAAGCCATTTCTCGTCTCCTTGGATTATTTCCCAGGATCAGTGGTACATTTCCTGTAAGCCCTGGTGCCTGGTAGTCATCCAGAACCTGATGGATGGGTGGTCTTGGTGGGCTCTGGAAAGTGGTTTCACTTTACATGGTTGCTGGAACTGCTTTAGTCACAGAAATGGGATCTTTGCATTTGAGCAGATCTGCTGTACGTTTCACCACTAGATGGTGCTGCAGTAATTCCATATAAAATTAACCCCGCAATGTTTATCTCTGGAGCCAAATTCCTTCTTCACAGTTTTATGAATTTAATTTTTTTTCCATTATGAAAGACCCCGTTTGGAATCAGTCTGGCAGCGGCAGTTAGGGGAAGGATGGATCAACGCTTCTTTTTTAATATACAGGATTTATGTTGATTTAAGTCTTTAAATTTACGTTTGCGATGCATAGGGTAGCAGAGAAGCAAAACAGTTAGTGCAACGCTTTAAAGCTCCAACAACTGGGGTTCAATTCCCGTTGCTGTCTGTAAGGAGTTTGTACATTCTCCCCGTGACCATGTGGGTTTCCTCCGAGCGCTCCTGTTTCCTCCCACAGTCCAAAGACGTACCGGTCAGGGTTAATAAGGCTTTATTTATTTATTTATTGAGATACAGCGTGGAATAGACCCCTCTGGCCCTTTGAGCTGCACCACCCAGCAAACCCACGGTTGAATCCAAGCTTAATCACAGGACAATTTACAATGACCAATTAACCTCCCAACTGGTATGTCTTTGGACTGTGGGAGCATCCAGAGGAATCCCATGCAGTCACGGACAGAGCATACAAACTCCTTACAGACAGCCCCAGGAGAGTCGGTGCCGGACACTTGACAACACTTGTAGTCTCCCCTCAGGACCTCTTCGACTCTGTTGGTTGTTGACGCACACGGCGTCTTTTACCACGTGTTTTTCGATTTTGATGTACCTGTGACAAATTAAGCTAATCTTTAATAACCATTATAACCACAGCTGCTGCTGCAAAAAGTTAATTCCCATGACAATAAACTTAAATTACCTAATATTTTTTACTCTCAATGAGTGATAAAGGTTGACAGGGAATACAGTTAGGGGTAAGACCCTATTCTGATGCAGTATCCGCCAAGTGGATTAGATTCAAATTGGTGTTTAAGTTCCCTTGAAAATGGTATCCGTCCTTGGAAGGAGCACCTTTGGGCAATGTTCCCTCTAATTTGCAGTGTGTGCAAAAATCTTGTGCTGTGTATTTTTTAGCCCAGTGGCAACAATGTGTGCTCACTGAATAATTTCTTCAATAAAAAAACAGGATAAATAAGCCAGTTCTAAAACCTTCAGACAAATCATTGCAAACTCCATGTTGTCAACACCATCCGCATCAGAAACCGGAAAAGGAAGTGAGATTGTGCACGATTGTGAAGTATGCTTAACATGCCAACGAGGTAGAGGGTGACAGCCTTTTGCGCGCAGTTTGAATTCCTTTGTGTGCTAGTAGCAAAAGATGTGTGTACACACACACACGCACACGCACACACACACACCCCTTAGAGGGAACATTGCCTTTGGGTTATGCTCCCTTATTCCCTCTATTGATCCTATTTTAATAATAGACATCCGTTAGTCTCGTGAGACCATGGATTTGCACCTTGGAAGGTTTCCAGGGCGCAGGCCTGGGCAAGGTTGTATGGAAGACCGGCAGTTGCCCATGCTGCAAGTCTCCCCTCTCCATGACACCAATGTTGTCCAAGGGAAGGGCAATAGGACCCATACAGCTTGGCACTGGTGTTATTGCAGAGCAATGTGTGGTTAAGTGCCTTGCTCAAGGACACAACATGCTGCCTCAGCTGAAGCTCGAACTAGCGACCTTCAGATCACTAGACCGACGCCTTAACCACTTGGCCACGCGCCAACACTGATCCTATTTAACGCCCAAAGTACACATTCATATTCTACAACAATGGCTTCTCTTTGGCTCCCACCTTCAATTAGAAATGGAATTCAAATTGGTATTGGCTTATTTTATTTTAGTTTTTTAGCGATATAGTGCAGAGTAGGCCATTCCAGTTTTTCAAGCCACACCGGCCCAGCAACCCCAATTTAACCATAGCCTAATCACAGGGACTATTTACAATGACCAATTAACCTAGCTGGTATGCCTTTGGACTGTGGGAGGAAACCAGAGCACCCGGAGAAAACCTACACATTCTACAGGGAGGATGTACAGAGACGATGGTATTGAACTCTGAACTCTGATGCCCTGAGCTGCAATAGCATTATGCTGACTGTTATGCTGCCATGGTGCCTAATACATGTGTCAAAGGTTACAGGAGAAGAAAGGAGAACGGGGTTCAGTGGGATAATGAATCATCCATGATGCTATGGCCCCGAGCTGTAATAGCGTTGTTTTAGCAGTTTATTATTGTCACAAGTACTGAGTTACAGTGAAAAGCTTGTCAGCCCATGCTTGCTTCTTGCTGCTGCCATCGGGAAGGAGGTACAGGAGCCTTAGGTCCCACACCACCAGGTTCAGGAACAGTTGTTACCCTTCAATCATCAGGCTCCTAAACCAGCATGGATAACTTCACTCACCTCAACTCCGAACTGATTCTGCAAACTACAGACTCACTTTCAAGGATCCTGCAGGTCACGTTCTCAGTATTAGGTAATTATCACGTTCTCAGTATTATGTAATTATTTACTTGTCTTTCTGTCTACTCATTTAATTATTTTTTTCCTACAGTATTTGCACAGTTTGTCTTCTTTTGCACATTGGCTGCTAGTCAATCTTTGTGTAGTTTTTCATTGATTCTGTTGAATTTCTCAGTTCTACTGTGAATGCCCACAAGAAAATGAATCCCATGGTTGTATATGGTCATATATGGAGTACGTGCCTGATAATAAATTTACTCTGAACTTTGATATTTTGTGAGTTGCAATCACTGGTAAAGACGGACAAAATGCATAATAAAGTACAGCAACTGCTTTATTCAATGTGACACTGGTGTCATCACACAAAACACAATGCAGAGCCATGCAACAAGATATTTGGACCTCGTCAAATGGGCTGGAAAATTTTCAGAAGGGTTTGCATTCTTAATATGTGCCTGGTACTAAATGTATTTATTGCTGTGGACATATTTTCACAGGAAGTAGATTTAGGGTTTAAGTTGTCTAAAATTAGAGCATGTAATATTGCAATAATATTTATTTTTCTGGGATCTATACAAACTCAGCAAGTTCCTTCAAGGGCAGTGGCCTCCCTAGCATTGAGGACACCTTCAAAAGGCTATTCCTCAGAAAAGGTGGTATCCATCATTAAGGACCCACGCCACCCAGGATATGCTCTTTTCTTATTACTGCCATCAGAGAGAAGGTACAGGAGCCTGAAGATGCACATTCAACATTTTAGGGACAGCTTCTTCCCTTCTGCCATCAGATTTCTGAAGAGAAAATGAACCAATCAGTGGACACTTCCTCACTATTTTACTCTCTCTTTGCAAAACTTACTTAATTTAATTATATACTGTATATTATGTACATTCATGGTCTTCTGCTGTTATAGACCATCCATTTCAAGGTTCAATGTGTTGTGTATTCGCAGATGCTCTTCTGCACACCACTGTTGTAATGTGCAGTTATCTGAGTTACCGCTGCCTTTCTGTCAGTTTGAACCAGTCTGGCCATTCTCCTCTGACCTCCCTCATTAACAAGGAATTTTCACCCACAGAACTGCTGCTCACTGGATGTTTTTTGCTTATCACACCATTTGCTGTAAACTCATGAGGTCAGCAGTTCCTGAGATCCTCAAACCGCCCTGTCTGGCACCAACAATCAATCGTTCCGTGGTCAAAGTCACTTAGATCTGATTTCTTCCCCATTCTGATGTTTAGTCTGGACAACAACTGAACCTCTTGACCATGTCTGCATGCTTTATGCATTGAGTTGCTGCCACAAGATTGGATGATTAGATATTTGTGTTAACGAGCAGGTGTACAGGTGTACCTAATAAAGTGACCACTGAGGGTATATATATTTCTTATTGTTATTTAAAGCATTTTGTATCTATTCCACTTTATTGCTTCCTCAAAACAATAAATTTCACAACATATATCCATGATATTAAACCTGATTCTGATTCTGAACTGATCTGTTCTACACTGGCCAGAGTTAACCCTGACTAGACAGTTCTGAGGGTGTTAACATTGCATTTACCTTCCTTACACTGACTCAGCTAGAATCTTAGTATAAGTGAGCATGTTAATTGCATTGTTTTCAATCTTTTAACAATTACTGCATTTCCAAAATATTCTGCCTCTCTCTCATTTTGTTCCATCTGCCATTCACCTCTCCTCTAATCGTTCACCTACCTATCAGATTCTAGCACTGGTAGCCTTAGTGTCCCAGCTTATCTTGACCAACTTCACCTTCCTCTCCCTCTTCCTCGTTCTATAACCTCTTTCATTTATATCTGCCTCCATTTTTCATCCACCTGCCTCTGACTTCCAACTCCAACCCTCCCCCTCCCCTCCCTAACTTAATCAGCCAATTAAACTTCTCTTTTTAGTCTATCAATCACCTCGGGCCCCTGTCTCATTCCTACACCTTTTATGTTCATACTGGCCACCTCCGCCATCCATACTCAGTCCTGATGCAGGGTTTCAACCCAAAATATCAATAGCTCCTCCATTCCCACCCCCCTCCCACCGCAAATACTGCTGGAACTGCTGAATCCCTCCAGCACATTGAAACCTATCAAATATTGAAAGGCCAAAATGGAGTGGACGTGGAGAGGATGTTTCCTATAGTTGAGGAATCTAGGACCAGAGGGCACAAACTCAGAGTACAAAGATTTCTCTTTAGAACAGAGATGAGGAGGAATTTCTTTAGCCAGAGATTGGTGAATCTGTGGAATTCATTGCCACAGGGGGCTGTGGAGACCAAGTCATTGGGTATGTTTAAAGGCTGAGGTTGATAGATTTTTATTAGTAATGATGTCAAAGGTTACAGTGAGAAGACAGGAGAACGCAGTGTTAAAGCTCATGTTCTTAATACAACTAGTTGTGTTTGTAATATAATTTTTTATTATTTGTTTTTCTTTTTATATTCATAAAGTTTGTAATCTTTTGCATATTGGTAGTTGTACAGTTTTTCATCTTTTACACATTAGTTTTTTGTCCTTCTTTGTGTTTAGTTTTTCACCGATTCTATTGTGTTTCTCCGTATTTTCTGTGAATTGTGGTGAGAAAATGAATCTCAGGACAGTATGCAGTGACATATATGTGCTTTGATAATAAATTTATTCTGAACTTTTGACTTCGATTTTTTTGCCTTTGATAGCTGCGGAGGCAAAATCATTGAGCATATTTAAAGTGGAGGTTGATAGGTTCTTGATTTGAAAGGGTGTCAAAGTTTAGGGGGTAAGAGAATGGGATTGAGAGGGAAAATAAGTCGGCCATGATGGAATGGTGGAGAAGACTTGATGCACTAAATAGCCTAATTCTGCTTCTAAGTCTTAGTGTTGAGCTGAAATACTTGATTGTCTGTAAAGCATTTGGAATAATCAAAGATTATGCAAAGTGCCATATTTATATCCCTGAACTCTTTCTTCTCATCTTTGACTCATATGATGCTGTTCCTAATACAAACCAGTGGATCTCAGTCTCAAACATTAAGATAAGATTAGCTGTATTTATTACATGTACGTGGAAACATTCGGTGAAATGCATCATTTGCGTCAACGACCAACACAGTCTGAGAATGTGCTGGGGGCAGCCCACAGGTGTTGCCATGATTCTGGCCCAATGGAACACGCTCACAACTTACTAACCAAAGAGTGTAGAGGTCAATGTCAAAACTAGCATCAATGTCCAAAGTTCAAATTTCAAATTAAATTTTATTATCAAAGTACCTATATGTCAACAATTACTACCCTGAGATTCATTTTCTTGCAGGCATTCAGAATAGAACAAAGAAGTACAATCAAATTGGTGAAAACCTACACAAAGACTGACAAATTGTACAAATACAAAAAGAAACAACTATTAACAAATTCATAACAAAATAATAGAACAAGTAATATTGTACTGCCCCAAGCAGGTTGACTGTTCCCCTCATGACCTGCTGAGTTCCTTCAACATTTTGTGTGTGAGAGATAATGTATGAGATCATGAAAAGGCACCGTAACTTCATTGGACATGTGATTCAGAAAGAGGAGTTAGAGTGCACGGTAATTATGGGAAAGGTTGAAAGGAGGAAAGCAAGAGGAAGACAAAGATAAATGATGATGGAGACAGCAGCCAGACAACTGGAAATGAATACCAATGAACTGATCCACTTAACCCGAAGCAGGAGTGTGTGGACCATGGCAGTCAAAGCTCAAACTGGGCACGGCACCTGATGTTGATGGTGATGATGATGGTGATGATGATGGTGATGATGATGATAATGATGCTTAGGATTTCCAGCATCTGCAAATTTTCTCTTATTTGTAATTAATTAATTAGACTGGGAAAATGAGTTGGAGGGTTCTTGAAAGTGAGTCCATGGGCTGTGTTCACAATCAGTTCAGTGTTGGATTGAGTGAAGTTATCCTCTTTGGTTCAGGAGCCTGATGGTTGAGAAGTAATAATTGTTCCTGAACCTGGTGGTGGGCCCTGAGTCTCCTGCATTTCCTTCTTCTCACAATACTCCATGTGCGGTCTGATCAGTCCCTTATAAAGCTTCAGATTTACATTCTTGCTTTTATATATTGAAATGAATGCTAACAAATAAAATACTGCAGGAACCCAGTGGATCTGGCTGCATCTGTGGAGGGGAAATAGACAGCTGACTATAAAGAAAGAGTTAAATATGATTCCTCGTTGGTACATGTTAACGTAAAGTAGGAGATTGAAAGACAAAATGGTGTCTGATTGGAATGTGCTGAAAGTCTGGAGATATCCATGAATGCACATCCTTGAGATTAGATACTGGTGAAGAATGTTTTCCTCCTTGTTGACCTGCTGTCCCTGCTTTTCTAAGTTATCAGAATCAGAATCAGTTTATTGCCGTTATGTGAAAAGTACCAGAATTGATTGTGGTTCAGTGCCAAGACGATAGTGCAAACAGCCATGAGTGGTCCACATGCACAAACACCAATAATCAAACTTAAATAAATGTGAACATGTGAACAGACTCGATAACTGGACAACAAAGACTTTGCTTCCTGTATATTTTTGGGTGTATCTTATGGATCTTGGGCTGCTGATCATGAAAATCACAATGAAATTTTCCTATCACGTATGATTTTTGAAATCTCCTATATTTATCATTTCGATTTATAATCCAAGTCAATTAAAATCTTGGCCACAATGTAAGCTGAAAAGTTCCCTATCTTGTCCAGGCATGCCTGGGTGTGCTTAGGCAGGGTGAATGCTACATAGCAGGACAGGTTTTAGAAAAACAGGACATAGAGTCTAGAGGAGGCAGACGAAGATGCCAAGGTGCATGAGCCAGGAATGGAAAATGACTCTCATTCTGATACAGATTTTGAATCCTTAATGTTGAGTGAGCTTCATTTGATAATTCAATCTGAGTCAAAATGACCTTGTCAGAGACTTGGGTTTGTCAAAGGCAAAAGCAGAATTACTGGGTTCCAATCCGCTGTCACCAAGCACAAAAATTTCCATAAAGGATTTTAATATTTAAGATATATGTTTCCCAGAATATTGATGCCAAGATTAAGAAAGGCACTTTTGTTGATTCACAAAAAAAAAGGTCATCATTGACAGGCAATTCGAAGAAATTTTAGTGGGACCGGAGAAAATCGCATGGAAGGCATTCCAGGATGTTGTTGAAAATTTTCTTGGCAACTACAGAGCACCAAACTACATTCTGCTGATTGATAACATGCTTCAAATATACAAACCATGAAGCACAACATGTCACTAAAGATTCATTATCTGCATTTTCATTTAGACTTCTTACCTGCAAATTTGGGTGCTGAAATGAGCATGGTGAAAGGTTTCACCAGGACATTGCAGTTATGGAGAAACGGTATCAGGGCAACTGGAATTCATGATCGTTAGCTGATTATTGTTGGACATTTAAGCCTCAGACACTGAGTACAAATAAAGATCATCAACAAAATATTTTTAGCATAGTTGATCTATTGCAGAGCATCACAGTTATGCAATTAAACACGTTATATTAAAAAAGTTAATTTCTTGTTTCTCCAAATTCTTATGTGATATAAGTAATCTGAAATTATATTTGTGTTCACCTTCAAGCAGCCTATTATGAACAAACAACATTTTTGGAGAAGCAATACTTTCATTAAAAAATTGTTGTTCAATGTTATCAACAGAACAAGGACAGCAGGAAAGACCATTTAATGGAGGTTGTGCAGGAACGATTAGGGTATTACATTGGAGTGAGTTTTGTTGAGAAGCTGGATAGCTACAGCAAAGAATCTGCGGAGATGACACATAGTCCTAGTGGCGATGGGCTTGTAGTGTTTCCCTGATGACAATTTGGCAAATAGGTGACCGCTAGGGTGGGTGGAGTCAGCAGTAATTTTTTCAGCTCTTTTCTTGCCAGTTTCCTAAGCTGGCTTAAGAAGGACAACCTCTGCTGGACTTTCCTAGTGATGAGTGCAAAGTGCTTGTTGCAGTTCAAAATATTGGTAATGGTAGTCCCCAGGAATTTGAATGACTCGACCACAGACACGGCCTGACCATTAATTTCCAAGGTGTGGAGGTTGTTGGCGGAAGTCACTTCTCATTTCCACTTTAGTATTGATAGTATTAAGCTCCAAGTTGTTACGAACACACCATGCTGCAAGACATTGTACCTCTTTTTGATGGGAGGTTACACCATTATTAGAGCCGAGACCAACAACAGTGGTGTCATCCGCGAACTTTAATGGATTTGTCTGTAGAGGTACACACACGTGTCTAGGCTGAAGGTTGTAAGAGATAAGACAGTGTGGTTGGTACCACTAAGGATAGAAAAGTATTGGGATAAGAGTTATGTTAGAGTTTTAAAGGAATCTTGAAGGGTATAAAAAAGGACACATTCTTTGTGCAGAGTATCTTCTCATAGCCCAGGTCACGACTAGTGGAGATAGGGACAAGTATGTCAAGAGAGAGAAATACAAAGACCCGAAATATTGATTGTCTATGTCCCTCCACAGATGCTGCCTGACCTGCTGAGTTCTAAGACCAGAGAACACAGCCTCAGAATAGAGGGATGTCCTTTTAGAACAGAGATGAGGTGGAATTTCTTTAGTCAGAGAGTGGTGAATCTGTGGAATTCTTTGCCACAGGCAGCTGTGGAGGCCAAGTCTTTATGTATATTTAAGGCAGAGGTTGATAGATTCTTGATGGGTCAGGGCATGAAGGGATATGGGGAGAAGGCAGGAGATTGGGGCTGAGAGGCAAATTGGATCCGCCATGATGAAATGGCAGAACAGACTCGATAGGCAGAATGGCCTAATTCTGCTCCTATGTCTTATGGTCTTATGGTTCCTCCAGCATTTTGTTCAACCTCCTCAGTGTCCCATAGGTCATCTCTACTTCTTCAAAACCCTATGAGCAGAGGATAAGTATTTGAGCTGTTGAAATTAACTATCTATTTGAGCGAATCTTTCCATTATTATCTTGTCAAAGTTTTTAATCTAATATAGTGATTAAAATGATCGGGAATCCATGTTCCTTCAGTCTACTGGTGGAGAGTCTCAAGCTTTATGAAGATAATGCTGGAGCATGGCAACTTGTTAGACCATAAGAACATAAAACATAGGAGTAGAGTTAGGCCATTAGGCCCATTGAGTCTGCTCCGCCATCCCATCATGGCTGATTTATTATCCCTCTCAACCCCATTCTCCTACTTTCTCCCTGGAACCTTTGATGTCCTTACTAATCAAGAACCCATCAATCTCTGCTTTAAACATACCCAATAACTTGGCCTCCACAGAATTCCACAGATTTATCACCCTCTGGCTAAAGAAATTCCTCTTCAACTCTGTTCTAAATGGACATCCTTCTTTTCTGAGCCTGTGCCCTCTGGTCCTAGACTGTCCCACCACTGGAAACATCTTCACCTCATCCACTCTATCTAGGCCTTTCATTATTTGCTAGGTTGCAGTGAGATCTCCCAGCGCCCCCTCCACCAATTCTTCTAAACTTCAATGAATACAGGCCATGAGCCTTCAAATGCTCCTCATACATTAACCCTTTCATTCCTGGGATCATTCTCATGAACCTCCTCTGGATCCTCTTCAATTGCCAGCACATCCTTTCTTAGATTAGGGGCCCAAAACTGTTAACAATACTACAAAAGAAAATTGCACTCTGCAGATCTATTTGTTAACTTCATGACAATTATTCTGCTCTCTTAAATCTAAATTCTATGGCATTCTGTTATCGTTTTCGCTTGTACTACCTCAATGTGCTGTTATGATGAAATGATCTATGAATGGCATTCAAATCAAAGTTTTTCACTGTAGCTGAGTACATGTGACAATAATAAACCCATTTAATCTTCCTCAGTTTCTCCTCATGGGATAGTTTCTAAGAACCATGAATCTATCTAGTCTGGAACAAGTCTAGGGCCAGTTTTTTATTTGTTGAGATATAGCGTGGAATACCTTCGAGCTGTGCTGTCCAACAATCACCCAATTTAATCTGAGCCTAATCATGGGACAATTTGCAATACCAATTAGCCTGGTACACCTTTGGACTGTGGGAGGAAACTGGAGCACCTGGAGGAAATACGGGTGGTCACGGGGAGAAAGAACTATCTCCTTACAGGCAGTGGCAGGATTTGAACCCCGGTCTCTGGTGCTGCAAAGTGTTGTGCTAACCACTACACTACTGTGCTGCCCTTCCCCTTCCCTCTCTGCAGAGTCCAAAACTTCATACGCTAGTCCAGCTTCAGTGTGACCTCACTAAAGCCCTAATTGCTACCATGAAACTTTCCTACTTGGTCGTGCTAAACCCCTTGCAAAGAGTTTAGAAGTAGTCTACTCAGTGTCTTCATGTCTCAAATGGAAACCACCTCTTCCACAGGAATGCAGCTGGGTAGGGGAAGGCAGAGCTGAGTCCGTACAGCGTGCTCCAATAAAAATATCCCATTTTCCTGCAGTAAGTTTAGAGAATCGACCCCGGCAGCCCCATACTTAATTCATTGCAGTCGAATCCTTTGACCTGACCTCTGCATAGCTTCTTTAAGGATCTTTATTTTCTTCTCACACATGTTTTCTGCAGACTTTGGCTAATTTGTTTTAAGAGTTTCCTCCACTCAAGACGGGTTGGTGCAGTAAACGGGCACCGGCCGCGAGTACTATCAGGGACTGGAAGGAAGCCAAGAGAGCGTAGTGCAGGTGCCTGGTCCTCGGAGAGCGTTCCGGGGCAACCCTTCGGAAATGAGCAATTCATTTCCCCCCAGCCTGGTCTCGGGAGAGTTTGATGTTGATGCCCCAATGGTGAAAGGTACTCATTTCAATGTGAAACCACCTGCCCTATGTCCCTTAACCTCCCTGTGTAAATGTTTTGATAATAATAAGTTATAATAGTAATACTTAATGCTTAACATATGTTTGGACAAAAAAAATGCTCAGACAGTTCCCTCCAAAGACACCCTTTAACTACTGTTAAAACCACTGTTTTAGCTTGAAGGAAGGAGAGGGCTGGAGAGTTTTATAGGCTTTTAGGATCCTGTACTCTAAAATGCATCACGGTGGCCAAATAGAATGGGGAGCAGCCCAGAGTAGAGATTCATGTTCACCGTGCAAGCAAGTGTCATTTTGTAGTTTGCTCAGTTTTCCTTTCCTCCCTCCTTGCCTGGAGGACCTCGGCCTGGGGTTCCAAGGTGAGTGGGATGTGCCAGCGGAAAACATGACCGTGAAATGTTCTGTGCTCTCCCTCTCCAGTGCCAGCCATTGAGACTTCGGTGCACAATACATGCACTGAAGGCTTTATGAGGCATTGATCAGACTGCACTTGGAATACTGTGAGCAGTTCTGCGGCCCTTATCTAAGAAGGATGTGCTGACATTGGACAGGATCCACAGGAGGTTCGGGGGAATGATTCTGGGAATGTAATGGCTAACATAAGAGGAATATCTGAAGGCTTAGGGCTTGTACTCGCTGGAGTTTAGAAGAATGAGGGGGATCTCATTGAAACCTATTGAATATCGAAAAGGCCTAGACAGAGAAGATGCAGAGAGGATCTTTCCTATAGTAGAGAAGTTTAGAACCAGAGGGCACAGATTCAGAATAGGAGGGTGTCTCTTTAGAACAGAGATAAGGGGAAATACCTTTTGCCAGAGGGTAGTGAATCTGTTGAATTTATTGCCATGGATATCTGTGGAGTCCAACTCATTAGGCATATTTAAAACGGACGTTGATAGGTTTTTAGTTATTAATGTTGTCAAAGTTTACAGGTAGCAGCCAGGAGAATGGCGTTGAGGGGGATAATAAATCAACTATAATGGAATGACAGAGCATATCCGATGGGCTGAATGGCCCAATTCTGCTCCTATGTCTTACGGTCACATGAAGAAGGGATCAGATTCACCCTGCCCACACTTACTGCCAACGCTATAATTGCAGCCACCTTTTCCCCTGCAGATCTGCTTCTGACCCATCTAGCTGCCTACCCTTCTCTCTCAATGCTCACTGCCTTCGTCACCCTGTCACCCTGTCAGGTTTGCTTCTGTCTCATGAGGCTCACATTGCCCCACTCTCTCCAAGGTCCTACTGCCCACGGTGTTAGTTTACTAGTCTTGGTTGGTTGAAAAATGGTCTTTTGCTAGAAGGAACCAATCAGGAGGAGGTTCCAGTACCATAAGATCATAAAAAACATCCACTTAAATTCTGGGTTCGATTCCTGATGCCCTCTGTAAGGAGAGACTCGCAACCTTTCTTATGCCATGGATAAATACCATTAAGCCAAGGGTCCATGGACCCAGGTTAGGAGCCCCTGATTTATGGTGAGTAGAGAAAGGTTTGGGGGAGGTGTCAAAGGTAAGTCTTTTACACAGAGAGTGGTACGCACTACTAGAAGTGGTGGTAGAAGCTTATACAACAGGGACATTTAAGAGATTCTTTGATAGGCACATACAAATGGAGGGTTATGGGCTGTGTAGGAGGGAAAGGCTATATTGATCGTGGGGCAGGTTTATATAGGTCAGCTCAGCATCGCGGGTCAAAGGGCCTGTATTGTTCTGTACTGTTCTATTTCTATTACGATAGTGGATCAGGAATTGGTCATTCAGTCTATCAAGTCTGCTCCAAATTTAGTCAAGTTTTTTTCTCTCCTCCTCATACTCTCAGTTTTTTTCTTGTCACCTTTAACCCCACCCCTTAACAATCAAGAACCAGTCATTCCCAGTCTTAAATACACCCAAATTTCTTGGCCTACAAGGCCTCTGTGGCAAAGAATTCTACAGATTGACACCTTCTTGCTGAAGAAATTCCTCCTCATCTCAGATTTTAACAGAATGTCCCTTTATTCTGAGGCTGTGCCCTCATAACCTTGACTTCCTACTGATGGAAACATCTTTTCCATGTCCAATCTATCAGGCCTTTCGGTATCTGATAGGTTTTGATGAAATTCACCCTCCTACCCCATCTTTCTGAATCCCTTTATAGGCCCAGATCCATACTGTAGTATCTGACAAATGGGTCCATTCAAATAAAAGCCCCTTTACCTCCTGAAGGGTGGCTCAAGCAGCTGAAATTGGAGTATGAGAGATCACAGACATTGTGGAAAGACTGTGCAAAACAGGACCTTAGTGTAAAGCAAAAGGCAAAGTTCCTGTCGGTTATAAACACAAGAGATTCTGCAGATGCTGGAAATGCAGAACGAAGCATACAAAATTCTGCAGGAACTCAGCAAATCAGGCAGCATCTGTGAAGGGGAATAAACTGTCAATGCTTTAGGCCGACTCTTCTGAGGATTGGAAAGGAAGGGGTAGGAAGTCAGAATAAGAAGGTGGGTGTGGGGGGTCAAGGAGTACAAGCTGGCAGGTGGTAGGTGAGATGTGAAAGGGAGGTGGGTGGGAGAGGATGAATGAAGTGAGAAACTGGGAGGGGATAGATGGGAGAGGTAAAGGACTGGAGAAGAAGGAATCTGGTAAGAGAGGATTATGGGAGAAAGGGAAGGAGGCAGGGCACCATGATGGGCAGGGGAGGAGAAGAGAAAGGGTGAAAGGGGAACCAGAATGGGAACGGGAAAGGAGAGAAGTGGGGAGAGGGGGGGAGAGGGAGAAATTGGAAGTTTGAAAAGTCGATGTTCATACCACCAGGTTGGAGGCTACCCAGACAGAATATGAGGTGTTGGTCCTCCAACCTGAGTGTAGCCTCACTGTTACATGTCAGAATGGGAATGGGAAGTTGAACCTGTTGGAATGATTTTACTTCTTCACTGGGAAAGGGAAACGTTGAGAGAAAATCACTGCCATGACGTCACAAACCTAATACTCCCTCAGCTCATGTCCCTGTCTTTAGTACACTAAGTTTCATGACCTGAATGTTGCTTCTTTCTGATGCTAATGTTTGTGCTTTCATGATCCCAACGCAAAAAAATAAAGACAATCAATTTCAGTTATATAGCACCTTTCACATCCCAAGATGCATTGGCCCATCTACTCCATGCAAAACAGTTATTCTGCTTAATCCCATCAACCAACACCTGGACCATAGCCCTCCTCATCCTCTCATCCAAGTACTTAGCCAAACTTCTCTTAAACGTTGCAATCAAGCTCGCATCCACCACTTGCACAGGCAGCTCGTTCTGCACTTTCACCACCCTCTGAGTGAAGACGTTTCCCCTCATGTGCCCCTTAAACATTTAGCCTTTCAGCCTTAACCCAAGGCCTCTAGTTTTAGTCTTAGCCAACCTCAGTGGAAAAAGCCTGCTTGTATTTACCCTATCTATGCCGCTCATAATTTTGTATAGCTAATCGTCATTGACATAAATGACAAGTTTCTCTGTATGTTTTGATATACATATGACAAATAAAACTAATCTTTATCTAATATTTAAAGATAATCAATATTCTTCAAAATAGTGCCTTGGGCCTTGGGCAGATGGGTCTCGTTAGCTGTGGCTGGCAGCTCATCTAGGAGATTGAAATCTGATCCCAAACCTCCACTGCCTTGCAGCTAGACCCACTCATGGGGAAGGTCTGATGGGGAAGCTAGACCCACTCATGGGGAAGGCTTCGGGAGTAAGTCCTGAGGAAAAACCCAGAGCTGGAGTCCCTAAAGCATTGACTGGCAACTCCTGTGACAATGCTGCTGCCAAACTGTATCAATCTCTGCCGTTCCTTTGGACTAATCAGCTGCATTGAGAGGGGGGTGGACCTCCTACACGGGCAACAGCTTACTCTCCATATTGTACTGCCCTGGCCTGCTTATCATGTAGACGGCTGGACACAATACCCGTGGTCGACCGTGACCAGCGGAGGGCCTTGGAGTGCCGGGGGTCCTTTGTACCTAACTCAAACCTTGGCTTAACATCTCCTTGCAAAACAAGCACTGAACTGGAACGTCATCTTGCATCCTTTCTCTGCTCAGCTCTCTGGAGTGGGTCTTGCGCTCATAACTGTTTCTGACTCAGAGGTGAGAATGTTACATATTGAGTCACAACTCACACTGATCCTCATGGAGCACGAAGACAGAAAGCATGCTGTCTCCCGTGATTTGTTTACAAAGTCCCTATGTCCCGGTTCACTTGACCTTCAAGCATATGATTCTATTTACAGCCACAGGGCCACAGGGAAAGGGAAAAACCGTCCACATTGCAGCTGCACTGTGCTGTCCTCAGCTAGGAGGGATGGTGGGAAAAGCACTCACAAGTGACTAACCAAGGAGCATTAACTCTTAAACTCTTCAAAAACTCCTTGACTATCAACTGCAAACTATCATCTGCTAAACTGTAAACAGAAAAGGTCCTGCAGATGTCAGAAATCCAGAGAAACACGCACAAGATGCTGGAGGAACTCAGCAGGCCAGGTAGCATCCATGGAAACAAATATATGGACAGTATTTTGGGCTGAGACCCTTCTTCAGGACTGATGCTAAACTGTTAGTTTTTGTTGTGTCCACTTGAGCCCGAGCTGTGACTCTGCGGGCAGCATCTTTAGCTTTTAAAGATTATCTTTATTTGTCACCTGCACATCGGAACATACAGTGAAATGCGCCATTTGCATCAACGACCAACAGTCTGAGAATGTGCTGGGGGTCAGCCCGCAAGTCTCCCCACGCTTCCAGCACCAACATAGCTTGGCCACAATTTACTCACCTTAACCCGTATGTCTTTGGACTGTGGGAGGAACCCGGAGCACATGGAGGAAGCTGAAGCGGTCACAGGGAGAAGGTATGTACTCCTTGCAGTTAGTGGGATTGTTGGCACTGTTAAGCGTTACACTAACCACTACGCTACCATCTCTAAGTTGAAAGATTGTGAGTTCAAGATCCATTCCAGACAATCCAGGGCTGTAGTCTTTAGAGTTATCGAATCATAGAGCACGACAGCACAGAATCAGGCCCTTCAGCCCATCTAGTCCATGCTGAACTATTATTCTGCCTCGTCCCATCAACCTGTACCTGAACCATAGTCCTCCATACCCCTCCCATCCATGTAGTTAGCCAAATTTCTCTTAAAAACTGAAATTGAACCGGCACCCAACATTTCTGCTGGCAGCTCACTCCACACTCACCGCCTTCTAAGTAGAGTTCCCCTCAAAAATCCCTAAGGTATTTCACCTTTCACCTTTAACCTATGACCTCTGGTTCTCATCCCATCCAACCGCAGTGGAAAAAGCATGCTTGCGTTAACCCTATCTATACCCCTCATAATTTCGAAAATCAGATCTCCTCCTACGCTCCAGGGAATATTGAGGGTACTCCTGTGCAACATTGAGGAAATATGGCATTACAACAGTGTCTGCTTTTCCAAAGTACTTCATTGCCTGTAAAATGTTTTTGGACAGCCTGAAGTTTTGATATAAATCTTTCTTTCCTGTTATCTTGTTGAAGAGTAAGCCTTTTTGTGGATGTACAAGTCCCCATTTAAAGAAGAACAAATGGAGGAGTTCTCTAGGAATCCTTCATCAAGGATTACTTTTCTCTTTATTGATAGCTGAGGGTGCTTCTTCTATCTAAATACCAATTATGGAGGATTTTAACTACACCAATATTGATGGGGTGGGATCAGTGAAAAGGATATGGACAGGGAACAATTCCTGAATTGTGTTCGAATATTTTTTAAATTGTTTCTGGCCAGTGAATTAAAGGGCATTAAAGGGTCTGATTGTGGAGAATGTGGAAAGTCAAACAGGAAGTTGTCAAGGACCCTCACTGCCCAGGACATGCCCTTTTCTCATTGCTACCATCAGAGAGGTGTCATGGTGCACGCTCGCAGACCTAGACCCAAGTGCAGAGGAAAAGCAGGTTCCTTCATGGCGGGAACTGGCAACGACTCGACCCATGTGAGGAGGAACAGCAGATTCTGCCATGGTGGGAGCTGGCAAAGACTTGATCCAAGAGTGGAAGAACGGCAGACTCTGCCATGGTGGGAGCTGGCAAAGACTTGACCCAAGAGTGGAGAGGACTCTCCGAGAAGAGATGGAAAGAAGAGGTTAGACATGCTAACAGAATGTTAGGAATACTAACAGAGCATCGGAGGCATGGCTGAGCAACAGCACAAGTCAAATCATTCCCCACAAGGACTCCGACCCCAGTGTTAAATGAGAGTCCCCTTTAAATAATCATAGAATGTGGGAAATACGCGCCAGTAACAATTAACTTGATAAGATTAAATCGACAGCTCGAACAATTGGTTAGTACAGGTGCTCGAGAATCCCAGAAGCCCAGTGCTCTACAGCAAGCTGCAGAGGCCCAAAGGGCTGATGAGGGAGAGGAGGTACAGGGAAACCTTAAGGACAGCTTCTCCCTCTCTGCTGTCAGATTTCTGAACGGCCAGTGAACCCATGAACCTCATTATTTTGCTCTTCTTTTGCACTACGTTGTTTGTATGTTTCTTATTTTAATTTATTTAGAGATTTTTTTTATTGCACAGTATTGCTGCTGCAAAACAACACAATTGACACTTCTCACGCTCTTAAACTTTTCGATGATTTTAAGTTCCCTGGCCCCCACCGCTTTATTTTCACCATGGATGTCCAGTCCTTATATACTTCCATCCCCCATCAGGAAGGTCTCAAAGCTCTACGCTTCTTTTTGGATTCCAGACCTAATCAGTTCCCCTCTACCACCACTCTGCTCCGTCTAGCAGAATTAGTCCTTACTCTTAATAATTTCTCCTTTTGCTCCTCCCATTTCCTCCAAACTAAAGGTGTAGCTATGGGCACCCGTATGGGTCCTAGCTATGCCTGCCTTTTTGTTGGGTTTGTGGAACAATCTATGTTCCGTGCCTATTCTGGTATCTGTCCCCCACTTTTCCTTCGCTATATCGACGACTGCATTGGCGCTGCTTCCTGCACGTATGCAGAACTCGTTGACTTTATTAACTTTGCTCCAACTTTCACCCTGCCCTCAAGTTTACCTGGTCTATTTCCGACACCTCCCTCCCCTTTCTAGATCTTTCTGTCTCTGTCTCTGGAGACAGCTTATCCACTGATATCTACTATAAGCCTACTGACTCTCACAGCTATCTGGACTATTCCTCTTCTCACCCTGTCTCTTGCAAAAACGCCATCCCCTTCTCGCAATTCCTCCGCCTCCGCCGCATCTGCTCTCAGGATGAGGCTTTTCATTCTAGGACGAGGGAGATGTCTTCATTTTTTAAAGAAAGGGGCTTCCCTTCCTCCACTATCAACTCTGCTCTTAAACGCATCTCCTCCATTTCACGTACATCTGCTCTCACTCCATCCTCCCACCACCCCACTAGGAATAGGGTTCCCCTGGTCCTCACCTACCACCCCACCAGCCTCCGGGTCCAACATATTATTCTCCGTAACTTCCGCCACCTCCAACGGGATCCCACCACTAAGCACATCTTTCCCTCCCCGCCTCTCTCTGCATTCCGCAGGGATCGCTCCCTACACAACTCCCTTGTCCATTCGTCCCCCCCATCCCTCCCCACTGATCTCCCTCCTGGCACTTATCCGTGTAAGCGGAACAAGTGCTACACATGCCCTTACACTTCCTCCCTTACCACCATTCAGGGCCCCAAACAGTCCTTCCAGGTGAGGCATCACTTCACCTGTGAGTCGACTGGGGTGATATACTGCGTCCGGTGCTCCCGATGTGGCCTTTTATATATTGGTGAGACCCGACGCAGACTGGGAGACCGCTTTGCTGAACATCTACGCTCTGTCCGCCAGAGAAAGCAGGATCTCCCAGTGGCCACACATTTTAATTCCACATCCCATTCCCATTCTGACATGTCTATCCACGGCCTCCTCTACTGTAAAGATGAAGCCACACTCAGGTTGGAGGAACAACACCTTATATTCCGTCTGGGTAGCCTCCAACCTGATGGCATGAACATTGACTTCTCTAACTTCCGCTAGGCCCCACCTCCCCCTCGTACCCCAGCTGTTACTCATTTTTATGCACACATTCTTTCTCTCACTCTCCTTTTTCTCCCTCTGTCCCTCTGAATATAGCTCTTGCCCATCCTCTGGGTCACCCCCCCCCCCCGTCTTTCTCCCTAGGCCTCCTGTCCCATGATCCTCTCGTATCCCCTTTTGCCTATCACCTGTCCAGCTCTCGGCTCTATCCCTCCCCCTCCTGTCTTCTCCTATCATTTTGCATCTCCCCCTCCCCCTCCAGCTTTCAAATCCCTTACTCACTCTTCCTTCAGTTAGTCCTGACGAAGGGTCTCGGCCTGAAACGTCGACTGCGCCTCTTCCTATAGATGCTGCCTGGCCTGCTGCGTTCACCAGCAACTTTGATGTATGTTGCTTGAATTTCCAGCATCTGCAGAATTCCTGTTGTTTGGTAATAAATCTGTTTGTTTCTGATTTTGATTCTGAATCATGTTTAAATTTTGTCAGACAGGAAAGGCAAAACAAAACAAAACACACTTTTTGTATTTAAACAGTTTGTCATCTTTTGCACCTTGGTTGTTTGTCTGTCTTTGTTTGTGTGTAACTTTTCATTGATTCTATTGTGTTTCTTTGTACTTACTGTGAATGTCCCCAAGAAAATGCATGTCAAGGTAGTATATGGTGACATATATGTACTTTGATAATAAATATACCTTGAACTTTGAACTCGTACTGAACTGCTGGCACAAAACAACATTTTTCACGACACATGTCAATGAAAAAATACCTGATCCTGAATGCCTCAAAAAGCAAGCCTGCAAATGTTGTAAATCTAGATTCAAAACATAAAATTTTAGAAGTACCCAAGAGGTCAGTCAGTATGTATGGAGTGGTCAGTTGGCTTCACATTAGTGATGGGAAAGTTGTTGGAAATGAGAATCACAGACTATATAATTATATGGACGAGGGTGGGTACATGAAGGATCCTCTCCAAAGATTCTGAAGGAAAGCCAGGCTTAACAATCATAAATGGGTTGTTTGATGAGTTACCAGAGAGGTAATGCAGTTGATATTGAGGTTGTAAGAGTGGGCTCCCTCACTTCCACCTGCCTGACTCTCAATACAGGAGCCCCTCAGGGCTGTGTACTGAGTTCCCTCCTTTACTCCCTGCATACCCGTGACTCTGTCGTCACCCACAGCTCCAATCTGCTAATTAAATTTGCCGACAACACTACACTGATTGGCCTTATCTCAAACAATAACAAGGTGGCCTATAGGGGAAGAAGTCATCTCTCTGACACAGTGGTGTCAAGGAAACAGCCTCTCCCTCAATGTCGCAAAAACAAAGGAGCTGGTTGTGGATTACAGGAGCTAACCCCTATTGACATCAATGGATCTGGGGTTGAGAGGGTAAACAGCTTTAAGTTCCTCGACATCCACAGCACTGAGGACCTCACGTGGTCTGTACACACCAGCTGTGTGGTGAAAAAGGCACAACAGCGCCTCTTTCACCTCAGACAGTTGAGGAAGTTTGGTATGGGCCCCCAAATCTTAAGAACTTTCTACAGGGGCACAATTGAGAGCATCCTGACTGGCTGCATCACTGCCTGGTATGGGAACTGTACCTCCCTTAATCGCAGGACTCTGCAGAGAGTGGTGTGAACAGCCCAGCGCATCTGTAGTTGTGAACTTCCCATGATTCAGGACATTTACAAGGTCAGATGTGTAAAAAGGGCCCATAGGATCATTGGGGACCTGAGTCACCCCAACCACAAACTGTTCCAGCTGCTACCATCTGGGAAACAGTACAGCAGCATAAAAGTTAGGACCAACAGGCTCCGGGACAGCTTCTTCCACCAGACCATCAGACTGATTAACTCACGCTGATTTGAGTGTACTCTATGTTACATTGACTGTTCTATAAATTATTATAAATTACTATGATTACACATTGCACATTTAGACGAAGACGTAACAAAGATTTTTACTCCTCATGAATGTGAAGGATGTAAGAAATAAAGTCAATTCAATTCAGTTCAATACAGTCAATGTTGTGAATGCAAACTTCCAGAAAGCATTTGCTCAGTAAAGTTGGTAAGAAAATTGATGCACCTGAACTAAAAGATGTAGTGGAAAGAGTGGGCCTTGGTATATAATTGTTTTTTTCTACAGGAAAAAGAATTGCATTGGAGTTCCCAGAGGTCCCCTCCATGACCCCTGCTTTCTCTAACCTTTATTAATGACCTTTATTAACCTTTACTGACCTCCATTAGTATCAATGCAGCTACAAAGAAGACACAACAGCGGCTGTGTTTCATTAGGAGTTTGAGGAGATTTGGTTTGTCACCAAAGACACTCACAAATTTCTAAAAATGTACCATGGAGAACATTCTAACTGACTGCATCACTGTCTGGTATAGGTGGGAAGGAGCGGGGGAGGAGGGTGTGAAATGGCCTACTGCACAGGATCGAAATAGCTGCAGAGAGCTGTAAACTCAGTTAGCTCCATCATCGGCACTAGCCTCCATAGTTTCCAGGACATCTTCAAGGAGCAATGCCTCAAAATGACAGCATCCATCATTAAGGACCCCCCCCCACCCCCCATCACCCAGGTCATTCCTTGTTTTCATTGCTACCATCAGGAAGCAGGTACAGAAGCCTGAAGACACTGATAGCCTGGGCAGTCTGCCACCTGTGGGGCTGTCTTCCCGATCAGCTGATCATCACGGTGTGATCTTCTATCACGTGTCACCTGGACAACCAAAAACTTGCTGGAAGAATGCAGTGGGTCAAGCAGCATCTGTGGGACGGTGGGTGGAGAGGAATTGCCAATGTTTTGGGTTGAAGCCCTGTACCCAGATTGTTTCTGTGCAGAATTACTAGACGACTCCATGTACAACTCATGTTCTCAATATTATCATTATTGGCTTTACAATTGAAGCCAGAAGTAAAGAATTCAGGCATTATTGTTGACTCTGAGCTAAATTACGAATCACATATATACCTATTACTAAGTCTATGTTCTTTCATTTAAGGAACATCGCAAGAGTTTGATTTCTTATACATCTCAGGTGCAGAAGAATTGACACATGCTTTTGTTCAAAGCCGATTAGACTACTGTAATACACTCTTTTCAGGGCTGCCTAAGATAGATATAAATTGACTTTTGCAGTTTGTTCAAGAATCTTAACAAAAAAAAAAAGAAATTCTGAGGATATTTCACCAGTTTTGGCATCATTACACTGGCTGTGTGTTTCCTTTAGGATCAATTTTAAAACACTCTTAATTGTATATATGGCTCTGAAGAATCTCGCCACTCCATTTATTTTGGTGTGTCTGTCCCTTTACATCCCTCATTGTAAACTTAGTTCCATGAATACTGGCTTGCTTCGTGTTCCTAGAGCCTGTATACTGTATATATACTGTAAGAACTGGTGGCATGGCCTTTTGCTCTTCTGCACCAGAAATCTGGAATACTCGACTGACTGAGATACACCAGGCTAGTACTGTGGAGCATTTCAAAGCACTTTGAAGAACCAACTTTTTTTAATTTGGCCTACTTATAGGATTACTTAATACCTGTTGATGTTGTTTATATTTATATAATTTGGTATATTCAATTACATTTATTCTATATAATGTTTGGGGTACCGCAAGGCTCAGTGCTGGGACCCCAGTTGTTTACAATATATATTAATGACTTGGATGAGGGAATTAAATGCAGCATCTCCAAGTTTGCGGATGACACGAAGCTGGGTGGCAGTGTTAGCTGTGAGGAGGATGCTAAGAGGATGCAGGGTGACTTGGATAGGTTGGGTGAGTGGGCAAATTCATGGCAGATGCAATTTAATGTGGATAAATGTGAAGTTATCCACTTTGGTGGCAAAAATAGGAAAACAGATTATTATCTGAATGGTGGCCGATTAGGAAAAGGGGAGGTGCAACGAGACCTGGGTGTCATTATACACCAGTCATTGAAAGTGGGCATGCAGGTACAGCAGGCGGTGAAAAAGGCGAATGGTATGCTGGCATTTATAGCGAGAGGATTCGAGTACAGGAGCAGGGAGGTACTAGTGCAGTTGTACAAGGCCTTGGTGAGACCACACCTGGAGTATTGTGTGCAGTTTTGGTCCCCTAATCTGAGGAAAGACATCCTTGCCATAGAGGGAGAACAAAGAAGGTTCACCAAATTGATTCCTGGGATGGCAGGACTTTCATATGAAGAAAGACTGGATGAACTAGGCTTGTACTCGTTGGAATTTAGAAGATTGAGGGGGGATCTGATTGAAACGTATAAAATCCTAAAGGGATTGGACAGGCTAGATGCAGGAAGATTGTTCCCGATGTTGGGGAAGTCCAGAACGAGGGGCCACAGTTTGAGGATAGAGGGGAAGCCTTTTAGGACCGAGATTAGGAAAAACTTCTTCACACAGAGAGTGGTGAATCTGTGGAATTCTCTGCCACAGGAAACAGTTGAGGTCAGTTCATTGGCTATATTTAAGAGGGAGTTAGATATGGCCCTTGTGGCTACGGGGGTCAGGGGGTATGGAGGGAAGGCTGGGGCGGGGTTCTGAGTTGGATGATCATCCATGATCATAATATATGGCGGTGCAGGCTCGAAGGGCCAAATGGCCTACTCCTGCACCTATTTTCTATGTTTCTATGTTTCTATTACTTATGATTTTTAATTTAGTCTCATATTTTTATGATGACATTGATTTATCTTTACAATCTATGTAAAGCACTTTGAGCCTGCATCTTAATATAAGGAAGGTGCTATATAAATAAGGTTATATTTATAATTATTTATTTTCTCTCAGCTCAAGCTGGTAAAACCTGAGGTATGGGCATAGCCAAGCACGCTTATCTCTCAATTGCTAGGGACTTTCAGACTACTCCAGTGGTATTTGGTATTGTGGCTTTCTGAAGATTTACATAGATATTGCTTTGTAGCCCTAACTGTTTAATGCTGTTGTGTAATGACTTTAGGATGACACCCAATGGAGATATTATTATTGGGACAATATATACCCTGTTCATGTTTCAAAGTCTTTCAATTTCCTCTTTTAATTCAGCGTATTTCTAGTGTTTTTCCCTTACTGATTTCTGTCTGTTATGTGTGTTTGGAATGGCTATATTTATTAAGTCCATTGTAATTTGTAGGCCACAACCTTATTTCTGTTTGGGAGTCTGTATACAACTCCCATCAGGGTCTTTTTACCCTTGCATTTCTTTGGCTCTATCCACAATGATTCAACACCTTCCAACCCTTTCTAATGATCTGATTTTAAAGCAAGATTTTGCTGAATGATGTTTGCAACTTGATTGTGCCTGTGTAAGAAGTCAGATCGAGTTAAACTGCTGCAGGTTCCTGTAACGTGTTGGATTGTTTCTGGTTTCACTTAGTATTATCTGCATTTATCGTCTTCAATTTGTTGGTTTTTTTTATGTACTTTTGATTTTTTTTGTGTTATCCACCTGGTCCTGTTTTGCCACAAGGAACCATTCTGTCTCCAACTATTATTATTTTTCTCAGCTCAAGCTGGTAAAAACCTGAGGTACAGGCATGGCCAAGCACACTCATTTAGATTAGATGAGATTGAGGATTATTTAGAAACGCATGCATGCATTAAGAAATGATACGATGTTATATCCCAAAAAAAAGAACAAACCAAAGCCTAACTCTGACAAGACCACATAATTATAACATATAGTTACAGCAGTGCAAAGCAATATCATAATTTGATAAAGAGCAGACCATGGGAACAGTAAAAAAAGTCTCAAAGTTCCGATCAACTCCCGATAGTCCCCGATAGCAGGCGGCAGAAAGGATAAACTCTCCCTGCCATAAACCTCCAGGCGCTGACAACTGCTGATGCATTGGTAGCACCCGACCACAGCTGACACTGATCCATCCGAAAACTTCGAGCCTCCGACCAGCCCTTCGACACTGAGCACCGAGCACCATCTCGGCTGAGCGTTTTGACCCCGCCCCGGCCGCCGAGCAACAAGTAAAGCCGAGGATTCGGGGCCTTCCCCTCCGGAGATTCTGGATCACAGAGTAACACTGGCAGTGAAAAAGGCATTTCAGAAGTTTCTCCAGATGTTCCTCCGTTCTCTCACGTCTGTCTTCATCAAATCAGGATTGTGCATGGCACCCTACTTGACAGATTACAGATATCATTCACCGGAGTGGCTGCGCAAGCTGCGTCGCGCCGCCATCTTCTCCTCCTCCAACTGCTAGTAACTTTTGGACTATTCTAGTGCTGTTTAGTATTGTGGCTTTCTGAAGATTTACATAGATATTACCATGTAGCCCTAATTGTTTAATGCTATTGTGCAGTGACTTTGGGATGATACCAGTTGTAGATATTACTATTGCGACAATATATACCCTGTTCATGTTCCATAGTCTTTCAATTTCCTCTTTTAATTCAGCATATTTCTAGTGTTTTTCTCATACTGATTTCTTAAACTGTGTGTGTTTGGAATGGTTAAATCTATTAAATAAGTTGTTCTTGCTTGTTTATCGGGTATTATTATGTCCAGACAGTTATTATGGATTGTCCTGTCTGTAATAACTGATCGGCCGTAATGTAATTTGTGGTATTCTGACTCAAAAACTGGATCAGGCTTGTATTTATAGTAAGGGATTATTATTATTTTCAAGGGTTGAAAAGTCTCATGTCTGAGAGCATGTATTTGAGGTGAATGGGGGTAATTTCAAAAGAGATGAAATGGGTAAGATATTTACACAGAGAGTGGTGGTGCCTGGAACGTGCTGCTTGGGGTGGTGGTGGAGACAGATACATTAGAGACTTTTGAGAGATGTTTAGATGGGCACATGAATGTGAAGAAAGTGGAAGGATGTGGATAATGTGTAGGCAGAGGGGGTTGCCCATTTGATGACTAATTTAATTGGTTTGGCACAACATTATGGGCCGAAGGGCCTGTTCCTGTACTGTACTGTTCTATGTTCTATGTTCTGTTATTATTATTATTTGTTCTTTTTATATTTGCACAATTTGTCTTCATTTGCACATTGGTTGTTTGTCTTGTTGTGTAATTTTTCATTGACTCTCGTATTTCTTGATATCTAGAATTAATGCTGGCAAGAAAGGAATCTCAGGGTAGTACACGGTGACATATATGTACGATTTACCTTCACCTTTGAACTTTGACGACTCTTCACCTCTCTATAAATCTAAGTTGCATCGGAGTCGCAATGTTAACTCACCAAAGAATCCGGTCATATTTTCCGAGCGATGCAAAACAAAATGGTTGTTTCCATGTTTCACTTATGGGAAAGTCGTTTTCCAATTGTGTATAATGCTAAAAAACAGCATTATGCAATCAAATTTCCAGGGAACAATGTATTAAGCTGCTGCCTTTGATTTTATCTCCTGTGTGGCTCCCAGCAGAGCTCTTTAATTCTTGGAGACTCCCAAAGAGTCCATGAGGGCTGGCAACCTGGGTCACACGTGGAGCTGGAGATTGCTGATTAAATCCAACCTGACCTGAGTTCAAGCTCCTCTTAATGTCTCCCTCTGGTTCCGTGGGACAGGAAGATGTCATAGAAGTATAGGAAGGAAAGCACGCACAAAGCAGACCTGTAAAGACAATCTTCGTGGTTCATTCTGGGTCAAAAGCAGAGCTGTTGGTCCCTGCTATTCAGGGTCCACTTTAGATTTTAAATTAGGGATTCCCGACGGTCTGCAAAATATAAACACAAGAGATTTTGCAAAGGCTGGAAATCCAGAGTAACACACACAAAACGCTGGAGGAACTCAGAAGGTCATGCAGCATCCATGGAAATGAATACACAATTTTGGGCGGAGAACCTTCATTAGTCCTGATGAAGAGTCTTGGCCTGAAATGTCGACTGTTTATTCCTTTCCATAGAGGGAACTCGAAGGAAGGTCTGAGCTACACCTTCCCCTCCCCCCACTTTCTTATTCTGGCATCTTCCCCCCTTCCTGTACAGTCCTGACCAAGAGTCATGGCCCAAAATGTCGAATGCTTATTCATTTCCATAGATGCTGCCTGACCTGCTGAGTTTCTCCAGCATTTTGTATGTGCCAGCAAAACTGCCTGCTTCCTACCCCTGCTTCTCTCGAGTCCAATATCATGGTAACACATGTGCCCAGAAGCTGGTGCATCCTAAAACTGAGTATAAATGATGATAACGTAGTGTTGGATGAAGTCTGTAATTTCATACAATTAAAGGCCATTCCCAGGTCATCAATATCCAACTTATGACACCCCTATATATAAACAAGTTCCCATAATATTACTACACCCCTACATGGTGATGGGAAGAATTGATGAAAAGAAAAAGTTGCGGTCAACAGCACATGACAGAAGCATGAGTTACCTCAAAGGATGGACAGGCAATTATTCTGAAAGGCCTATTAGAACTTCTCAGATTAAAGACAGATAGGAGACCATGATTGCCCTCTCCTATGACGTAGCACACAGAACATAGGACCAGCGATCCAGGTTCAATTCCCACCACTGTTTGCAAATGACATCAGTATTGCTGGTGACGAGGGAGCATACAGGAATGAAATAGTTCATCTGGTTGAATGGTGTTAAGAACATAAGAATTAGGAGCAGGAGTCGGCTATCTGGCCCATCGAGCCTGTTCTGCCATTCAATAAGATCATGGCTGATCTGGCCATGGACTCATCTCCACCTACCTGCTGTTTCCCCATAACCCTTATTTCCCCTGATATTGCAACATCAACCTCATTCTCAATGTCAGTAAGACCAAGGAATTGATTATGGATTCAGGAAGGGGAAGTCAGAATACACACCTGTCCACATTGAGGGGTTGGTGGTGGAAAGCGTGAGCAGCTTCAAGTTCATGGGTACCAACATCTCAGAGGATCTATTCTGAAGTTAACCCATTGAAGACATCAAGAAGGCCGCATTCATCAAAGGATCCTCTCCATCTGACCATGCCCTCTTCTCATTGCTACCATCAAGGAGGGGGGTTCAAGTGCCTGTAGACCCACATTTAATGGTTCAGGAACAGCTTCTTCTCCTCTGTCATCAGATTTCGGAATGGTCCAGGAACACTACCTTGCTATTCCATCTTTTTTGCAATATTTATTTATTTTGTAATTTTATGTCTTAGCGCTATTCTGCTGCAAAACAAGTTGTAAGTTACTCACAAACACAAGAAAGTCTGCAGATGCTGGAAGTCCAAAGCAACTCACACAAAATGCTGGAGGAACTCAGCAAGTCAAGCAGCATCTCTGGAAAAGAGTAAGCAGTCGAGTTTCGGGCTGAGACCTTTCTTCTGGACGGAGAAGGAAGGGGGAAGATATAGGAGTAATAAACCTGGTTCTGATTCTAAGAGTTCAAATCCCACAGTGACAACTTAAATTCAGATTACGAATTAACTCTGAAAACACACCAAACATCTAGCAACAGTAATGGTGACCAGAAATCCCATTGTACAACTATTGAACAACAAGATGCATTCCTGACCTCACAGTCTACCCCATTATAACCTTGAAACCTTATTGTCTGCCTACTTTGTACTTTCTCTGTAACTATAACACTTCATTCTGCATTCTGTTATTATCTTCCCTTTGTACCACCTCAAAAAGGTATTAATGACTACCTCAATTCATGCAACAATTCAGAGTAGTAGTGAAAAAGTGGATACGGCCCAGTCCATTATGGATTAAAGACCAGTGAGCAGATCTACATGGAGCTTTGTTGCAGGAAAGCAGCATCCATCATCAGGGACCCCTCACCACCCAGGTCATGCTCTTTTCTCACTGCTGCCATCAGGAAGAAGGTACAGGAGCCTCAGAACTCACACCACCAGTTTCAGGAACAGCAATCAGAATCGAAGGGGATAAGTTCACTTAACTTCACTTGTCCCATCATTGAAATGTTCCCACAACCTATGGACTCACTTTCAGGGACTCTTCATCTCATGTTCTCGATATTTATTGCTTGTTTTTCATTATTATTATTATTTCTTTCTTTTTGTATTTGTGCAGTTTGTTGCCTTTTGCTCACTGGTTGATCGTCCAGATTGGTGTGGCCTTTCATTGATTCTGTTATGGTTATTACTCTATTATGGATTTATTGAGTATGCCCTCAAGAAAATGAATCTCAGGGTTGTATACGGTGGCATATATGTACTTTGATAATAAACTTACTTTGAACTTTGAATTTTATTGTATGAATTGGTCTGTGTGGTGGGACCATATCTCAGCACATGTGATAATACTAAACTAATTTACCAAGTACAGTCATCTCGTTCTGGGAGGGAAGTCCACTGTCATTTCGCAGCCTGGCCCTCATGTGACTCCATACGCAATATGTTGATCTTTAACTGGCCTCTGAAGGGTGGTTCTACAGTAAAGGGACAATCAAGGATTTGTGTTCACTTTCCTCATTGTGTTCATTTGCACTCAGTTCTGGTCACCTCATTCCAGGAAGGAGAGAAAGGGTTAATGGCAGGATTCTTAGCAGTATGGAAGAACAGTGGGATCTTGGGGTTCACCTCCATAGATCCCTCAAAGTTAGTGCGCAAGTTGATAGGGTGGTTAAGGAGGTGTATGGTGTGTTGACCTTCATTAATTCGGGGACTGAGTTCAAGAGCCACGAAGCAATGTTGCAGCTCTATAAAACACTAGATAGACCACACATGGGGTGTTGTGCTCAGTTCTGGTCACCTCATTATAGCAAGGATGTGGAAGCTTTAGAGAGGGTGAAGAGAAGATTTACCAGGATGCTGCTTGGATTAGAGAACATGTCTTATGAGAATAGGTTGAGCAAGCTAGGGCTTTTCTCTTTGGAGTGAAGGGAGATGAGAGGTGACTTGAAAGAGGTGTACAAGATGATAAAAGGCATAGACGAAGTAGATAGGCAGAGACTTCTTCCCAGGGTGGAATTGGCTAATATGAGAGCACATGATTGGAGGAAAGTATATGGGAAGTTTTAGAGTAAGTATTTTACACAGACAATGGTAGCTTCAGGGAATGCTCTGGTGATGTGGTGGTAGAGATAGGTACAGTCAGTCAGTCAGTCAGTGGGTGCCATCCTGAATCCAGGGTTGGCGGCTATGCACCTCCATCTTCTTCCATCTTGCAACTGCACCGAGTACGGCCTCTCCTCCAGTTTGTTCTCGCTGTCCACTTTGGCACCGCCTGCCGCTGCCCCGCCGAACTCGAGCCCGAGGCCGTGTCGACCTTCAGCCGTGGCCGCTTCTTCGAGCTCAGCCCTTCCTTAGGCAGAGGCCTTGGGCAAGTCCAGGCACACGGTGGAGTGCCCAAGGTCATCAGGTCTCTTCTAACTAAGTGCATAGCATACGATTCGTAGATACGTGGTGAGGCTTTAATCTCTTCCATGAAAGATGGCCGCTGGCTCACAAGGAGCTCATCCACCCTTTGTCAGGTCCTGCTGGGTGTCCTCACACCCTCCTCACCAGACTAAGTCCGGTGGGGGAGTCGGCCCAAGTCACTGACCACTCAACCACGGCCCCCGGCCGAGTGCCGGGCACATTGATAAAAGTAAAATGGAGGGCTATGTGGGAAGGAAGGATTAGGTTGGACTTGGAGTAGGTTAGAGGGGCAGCACAACATTGTGGGCTGAAGAGCTTGTACAGATCTATGTTCTATTCCCGTAAATGAATTGCTTTGGATTCGAGCCATGAGATTTAGTTTTTTACCCACCCAAGTGACATTGCTGAACTCAAGGTTTAGCTTGAACCATCTGCTTCAGACTTGAATCCACAACTTTTTTCCTCCAGCATCTTTCAGAGGAGGACATTTTGCCCTATAACCTACAGTTATGTGTTTGACTCTTAAATTTTCACCCACAATAATTTGACAAGCCGTTCAATTCAGGGGCAACTTGGAATCAGGGCAGTCTACACTGGTGAAAGAATAAAGTTTAACAATACAAGAAGCAGAAGTGCAATTTAGAGAAACACACGCAAAGTCCTGGAGGAACTCAACGTGTCAGGCAGCACTTATGGAAAGGAATAAACAGTCGATGTTTCAGGGTGAGACCCTTCATCAGGACTGGAGAGGAAGTGGGGAAGAAGCCAGAATAAGAAGGTGGGGGGAGGGGAAGGAGTAGCTCAGACCTTCCCTTGAGTTCTCTCTATGGAAAGGAATAAACAGTCGACATTTCTGGCCAAAACCCTTCAATAGAACTAATGAAGGGCTTCAGCCCGAAATGTTGACTGCTTATTCATTTCCATAGATGCTGCCTGATTTACTGAGGTCCGCCAGCATTTTGTGTGTGTTACTCTGGATTTCCAGCATCAGCAGAATCTCATGTGTTTAGAGACTGTTATTTATCCCTGATTTTGTACACCGTTTTGTTGCTGAAGGCTAATTTTCACCTGCAGACAGATATGCTTCACAACAGCTCAGGTAACAAGTAACAACTTCCTGCGCCAAAGAGCTCACTGGGTTTAATTTTCCTTGTGCTTCTTTCCAGGTGCTGGGAGCTGGGATTTTTCTATTGCAGCTGTGCAGAGAGCTGCAAAGAGGGTCACCACGACAGCCAGCAGGGAATGAGTTAAGATCTGACCAGAGCTTCCATACATATATCCTGTCACCTGTTTTTGTAACACTGGAGATTGTTGTTGCATATGGGGTCAAGGCCTAGTCTGCTTTCGTCAGTCTCCATGTATAGTAGTGGCTTAAGCCCTCTTCCTTTGGTGTTCTGTGATGCAGTTAATTGCACTTGAAATGTGATCAAAAGAAGCAAGTTCCAATTAACAAGCAGCTAATTGTTTTTTTGACTAATAACTATTCACAGGATTCTATCCTTTCACTCTGCTTCTCCAAAACTGCTGGCATAACTTGGCACCGCTACCTCAAGCTTGTGTCAGCAATAATAAATAATGCCCAGTGGTATGCTGGTTCTTAAAGCCTAATCGAATATTGAAAGGCCTAGATAAAATGGATGTGGAGAGGATGTTTCCTGTAGTGGGGAGTCTGGGATCAGAGAGCACAGTCTCAGAAGACAAAGACATCCCTTTGGAACGGAGATGAGGAGGACCTTCTTTAGCAAGTGGTGAATCTGTGGAATTCACTGGCACAGGTGGCTGTAGAGACCAAATCATTGGGTATATTTAAAGTGGCGGTTGATAAGTTCTTGATTACTAAGGGCGTCAAAGGTTACAGAGAGAAGGCAGGAAAAGGGATAATAAATCGTCTATGATGGAATGGCTGAGGAGACTCAATGGGCCAAATGTCCTAATTCTCTCGTTGTATCTCATGGTCCTATGGTCTTAATGACCAGGATTGCAAAAACACTTTATAGAATTCATTGATTCGATCACAAAGAAGACAGGCCAGTGGCTCCAATTCCATTAAGGGTTTGAAAAGATTCGGTATATCACCAGTGACTCTTACAAATTTCTATAAGTGTGTGGTGGAGAGCATAATAACTGGTTGTATCACATAATGGGGTGGAACCTCCAATGGGTAGGATTGCAAGAGGCTACAGAGGGTGGTAAACTCAGACAGCTCCATCATTGGTTTAAAACTTCCTGCCATCAAGAACATCTCCAAGAGGTACTGCCTCAAGAAGGTGGCATCCATCATTAAGGATTCTCACCATCTGGGACATGCTCTTTCCTCATTACAACCATCAGGGAGGAGGTACAGGAGTCTGAAGTTTCACACTCAGCATTTATGGAACATCTTCTTCTTCTCCACCACCTGATTTCCGAATGATCCATGAACCCATGAACACAACATCACTATTCCTTTTTTATTGCAATATTTATTTTTGTAATTTATAGATTTTTATGTCTTTGCACTGGACTGCTGCCGCAAAACAATAAATTTCATGTCATATGTCAGTGAAGCCTGATTCTGAATCGTTGCACCACAGAAGGAGAAATTTCATCCCGTTGAATCCATTCTGGCTCCTGGTATGGAGATCCATGCAGTCACCTCCCCCCTCTCCTTCCCCATGGACCTATAACTTATACTGCCACAAGTACCTATCCAAATACTTCTTCATGGTCCTGCTCAACATTAACAGACACAAGTGACTTTGCAGCTCATCTACTGAGTGAATTTTATTTCCATCTGTCCATGGATGGCGAATTCCAGAGCATAACAAATTTCTGAATTAAAAAAAGTTTCCCTGTACATTCCCTTGACCTTTGTCCAGAATTTTTATATTTGTCCAAGAACCATCCACAGTGGGGACAGCTTCCGTTATCTTCTCTAACTGAACCTGCCAAGATCTTATAGATTCAGCCAACTCCAAGATCTACTAAATTACCTCTCAACGTGTAGGTCACACGGTAATGAAGGACACCCACAGACCAGGCCTCCACTTCACGCTTGAAGGCCAGTGACACGCCTAGAATTCAGGGTCACATCACATCAGGGGGTCGATACTGAATATCTTCGGAGCACGTCAATCGATCAGTAGTCCAGAAGTCAAAACCCAATGACTGAACCCTGGAGACTGGAGGCTTGATACCTGTTCGTGTGTGTGAGTGTGAGGGTGGGAGGAATGGCGCTCGATTTGCTGTTGTTGAGCTGTTGCTTATTGTGTTCTGTTTTGTCTCATACCTTGTTGATCTCCCAAGCATTGTTCACGCTGGCATGTGTGGTGACATATATGGCTGCCCCCAGCACATCCTTGCGTTGAGCTGATTGTTAATGCAAAGGTCACATTTTACTGTATGTGTTGATCTACATGTGATAAATAAGTCTGAATTGGAATCTGAATCTGAATCTGAATATTTTGCGTGTTCTGAACCAAATGTTTGTTGTTGTACTAAAATAGGACTTTACACCTGAGAGGCTGGACAGGCTAGGATTTTATTCATTGAAGTGTAGGAGAATAAGAGGTGCATTGAACAGTTCTGGGCCCATTATCTATGAAAGGATGCATCTCTACTTTGTGAGAAAAGTCTCATTATCGAGTGAGCACATGGTGCAGCACCGGGAAAGGTATCAGGATCCTGCACAGCCAAAAACACCAAGCAGGAATCCATGGAGATACAAATATGCAAACAGAAGTGGAGGTGAATTGGCTACACCTTGAGGAAGCTAATCAGCAACACCACCAGGCAGGCATTAAAATGGAATCCCCGAGGAAAGAGGAAAAAGGGACACATGGAGGAGAGACGTCAAGCTGAAATTAGACAATGGGACACCCCTGGACTGCTTGGAGAAACTGGCTTAGAACAGATAACGATAGAAATGGAAGGTCATCGATGGCCTATGCTCCACTGGGAGCTAAGGGCCCATGCAGAAAAAATACCAGCTTCACACTTTTGTCTGGCAACTTATTCGCTATATGAACCTCTCTCTGACTGAAAGATCTTCCCCTCAGTTTCCTATTGAACCTTTCTCACCTTAAACCTATGCCCTCTAGTTTCGCTAGAAAAAGCAGGATCTCCCAATAGCCACCTACTTCAATTCTACTTCCATTCCCATTCCCACTTGTCAGTCTGTGGCTTCCTCTACTGCCGCGATGAGGCCACACTCAGGTTGGAGGAGCAACACCTTATATTCCATCTGGGTAGCTTCCAATCTGGTGGCATGAATATCGATTTGTTGAACTTCTGGTAATTGTCCCCCCGTCTCCTTCATCATTCCCCATTCCCATTTCCCTCTGTCATCTTATCTCCTTACCTGCCCATCACCAGCCTCTGGTGCTCCTCCCCTTCCCTTTTTCCTGTCCTCTCCTATCAGATTCCCCCTTCTCCAGCCCTTTATCTCTTTCATGAATTGACTTCCCAGCTCTTTACTTCACTCCTTCCCTCTATCCCAGTTTTACCTATCACCTGCCACCTTGTACTTCTTCCTCGCCTCCCATCACCTTCTTACTTTGACCTCATCTCTTTTTCCATTCTCGAGGAAGGGTTTTGGCCTGAAACGTTGACTGTTTACTCTTTTCCGTAGGTGCTGCCTGGCCTGCCGAATAGCTCCAGCGTTTTGTGTGTAATACTTTGATTTCCAACATCTGCAAATTTTTTCTTGTTAGTGAATATGTCATTTTGTGTCAAATCTAATTAATGAGGATTGTGCTGGGCAGCCCATGCTACACTGCTGGTGCCAATGTAGCGTGCCCACAACTCACAAACCCTAACCAATACATATGCCTTTGGACTGTGGGAGGAAACCGGAGCACCTGGAGGAAACCCACGCAGTCATGGGGATTGTTGTATATTTAATATTTCAATAATATTAGACCATAAGACTATAAGATATAGGAGCAGAAGTAGGCCATTCAGTCGTGGCTGATCCAATTCTTCCAGCCATCCCAACTCCCCTGCCTTCTTCCATACCCTTTGATACCCTAGCTAGTTGAGTAATCTTCTATATATATATATTGGTTGATGAAGCATTCTTGTTTGTTTAAATAATTAATTATAAGTTATATGTAAAAATACCTTAATTGTATACATCATTACGCTACCACAAAATATGTGCAGCCTCACTTAAAGTGAAGATGAAACTACAGTTGCCATTTTGGACTCTTGTGTCTTCCTTTGAACTAGTTTAATGATTTGAAGTTACAAAGCGTAACAGGGAGAACGTACAAACTCCTTACAGGTAGCATGGAGAAGGCTGGCTCATGCAAGGCAATGTGGCAACCGCTATGTTACGCGACTGTGCAGTCATGGGCATCTTGGTCTGCATGGTCCAGATGGGCTGAAGAGCCTGTTTCCATGCTGCATGAGTCTGGTGGTGGCTATAGCAACTTATTGCACAGAAGGAGGCCATTTGATCCATTCTACCCATGGTAACTTAAACGATCTCATTTTCCATTTCTCAGCTGGGAACCCAACATCTTTATGCATCGTGTCCCTTCCTGTACGTTTTAATGTTGAGCATTCTATGTCCATCACCCTTTCAGGCTTTCTCCTAAACTTCTCTCCAGCTATCTTGGACCTGCATGCCTGGGCACAGCCTCGGAATACAAGAATGCCTCTTTAGAATAGAGGTGAGGGTGGTGATTCTGTGGAATTCATTACTACAGATGGCTGTGGAGGCCAAGTTATTGAGGATATCTAAAGCAGAGGTTGATGGGTTCTTGATTAATACGGATGTCAAAGGTTATGGGGAGAAGGCAGGAGAATGAGGTTGAGAGGGATAATAAATCAGTGATGATGGGATGACAGAACACATTTGATGAACCGAATGGCCTATTTCTGCTTCTATATCTTATGGTCTTATGATCTTATCATCTTAATAAACTTCTTTCCTAGTCAACAGGTCTTTTCTATTCACCATAACTCACAATGTTGTACATCAGAGTTAAATCTCTCCTCAGAACCCTCTGTTCCAAAGAAAACAACACCAGCTTAGCTGATTTTTCCACTGAACTGAAAATCTCAAACCCTGGCAACATCCTCATAAATCTTCTCTCAACCCTCTCTTGTACAATCATATCCTTCCTGCAGCATTCTGTCGAGAACTCCTCGTTGTGTTTTAATTAGCCTATAGTAGGGTTCAAATGTAATCTCCCTGTTCCTACAGCCTTTGCCTCAATCATTAATGGAGTGTGTCCTTTATTAGTCTGGGGTCCCAACTATAAGCGTTGGGTTCAGCTCAGGTTGACTTCAAAAATAACTACAAGTCTTTGGCTCAAACTGGGCTGGCTCTTTAAAAATAATTGTGATAACACTCAGGGAATTTGTGAAAGAATACAGTTACTATAAACAGGCTCACTAGCACCTCTACCTCCTCAGAAGGCTAAGGAAATTTGACATGTCGCTGATGATCCCCACCAATTTTTATTGATGCACCACAGAAAGCATCCTATATAGACTCATCACAGCTCGGTACGGTAACTGCTCTGCCCAAGACCGCAAGATACTGTAGAGTTATGGACACAGTTCTGTCCTACACGAAAACCAGTCTCCCCTCCACGGACTCTGCCTACACTGTTCACTGCCTTGTTAAAGCAGCTAACATAATCAAAGACACTCACCAGAAAACATTCTATCTTCTTCCCCCAACACCCCCCGCATCAAAAGCTTGAAAAGTTGTAGCATCTAGTTTGTGGACAGCTTCTATCCCACTGTTATAGGACTATTGAACAGACCTCTTATAATTGAATTGAATTGAATTGACTTTATTACTTACATCCTTCAGATACATAAGGAGTAAAAATCTTTACGTCACATCTCCATCTAAATGTGCAATGTGCAATCATAATAATTGATAATAATTTATTATAAATAGAACAGTCAATGTAATATAGAGTACACTCAAATCAGCGTGAGTTCATTAGTCTGATGGCCTGGTGGAAGAAGTTGTCCTGGAGCCTGTTGGTCCTGGCTTTTATGCTGCAGTACAATTTCCCAGCTGGTAGCAGTTGGAATAGATTGTGGCTGGGGTGACTCGGGTCCCCAGTGATCCCTTGGACCCTTTCCTCCCACCTGTCTTTGTAAGCGTCCTGAATCATGGGAAGTTCACAACTGCAGATGTGCTGGGCTATGATGAAGATGAACTCTTGACCTAATAATCTCAAGATAAAGTGGTTTAAAGATTAGCTTTACTTGTCAGATGTACATCAAAATATAGAGTGAAATGTGTCATTTGGTTCAGTGGCCAACAGTGCTGGGGGCAGCCCACAAGTGTCGCAATGCTTCCAGCGCCAACGTAGCGTGCTCACAGCTCTTACCCATACACATTTATTTATTTATTTATTATTTATCGTGACACAGTATGGCAAGGGCCCTTCTGGCCCTTCAAGCCGTGCCGCCCAACAATCTCCCGATTTAATTCTAGCTTAATCCTGGGACAACTTACAACGACCAACTGACCTACCAATTGGTACATGGGAGGAAATTGGAGCACCCAGAGGAAATCCATGCAATCACGAGGAGAACGTACAAACTCCTTACAGGGAGCAGTGAGAATGTCGCCTGTACTGTACAGCGTTGTGCTAACCACTATGTCACTGTGCTCCAGTTTCCTTCCACATTCCAAAGACATGTGGGTTAGGGTCAGTGAGTTGTGGGCATGCTACTTTGGTGCCAGAAGCATGTTGAAACTTGTGGCAACACACATAAAAGTTGCTGGTGAACGCAGCAGGCCAGGCAGCATCTCTAGGAAGAGGTGCAGTCGACGTTTCAGGCCGAGAACCTTTGTCAGTCCTGATGAAGGGTCTCGGCCTGAAACGTCGACTGCACCTCTTCCTAGAGATGCTGCCTGGCCTGCTGCGTTCACCAGCAACTTTGATGTGTGTTGCTTGAATTTCCAGCATCTGCAGAATTCCTGTTGTTTGAAACTTGTGGGCCGTTCAACATAATCCTCACTGACTTGATTTGATGCAAATGATGTATTTCACTGTATGTTTTGATGTACATGTGACAAATAAAGCTAATCTTTGAATCTCTTTATCTTTGGATTAATGCTATCTTTCAACGTCATTTCCAATAAACTGGCCACCAGTGTTAGGCTACTCTTAGTCCTTGGAGGGCCACTTCGTCAAGCAATTCTCCTCCATTGCCAAAAGTGGAGCATCCCAGTGGCTAAACATTTTATTTCCCATTCCAACAAGTTGGTCCATGGCCTCCTCCTGTTCCAAGATGAGATTACTCTCGGGAAGCAGGTGCAACATCATTTATTCCGCTTGGGTAACCTCCAGCCTGATGCCATGAATAGCGACTTCTCATTCCGGTAAGAAGTTTCCCTCCTCATCCCCTTTTCTTCTATTCCCCACTCTGACCCTTTACCCCTTCTCATCTGCCTATCACCTTGCCCTGGGTCCTTCTTCCTTCCCTTTTCCCTACGGTCCACTCTCCTCCCCTATCTGATTCCTTCTTCTCCAGCCCTTTACCTTTCGCACCCACCTGGCTTCACCTATCACCTTCTAGCTATCCTCCTTCCCTCTGCACCTTCGTACTCTGCTGTATCCTCCCTTCCTTTTCAGTCCGGATGAAGGGTCTCGGCCTGATCGACCTGAAACATTGACTGTTTGTTCATTTCTGTAGATGCTGCCTGACTGGCTGAGTTCCTCTAGCATTTTGTATGTGTTACTTAGTCCTTCCTTCTCTTTTGGGTAACAGTATAACATTAGCAACTTTGCAATTTTTCTTGCATCCCATTTGTAGCCATGGTGTAAGTGTTGAGGTACTTTATTTCAGTAGTGTAACAATATGTCTACACCACAGACATAAATTACAGCTAAAACCCTAGCCATAAAGTACTACCATACCACTGGGCATACAGTAAATCCTGCACTCCAAATCCCATGAAATATAGCCTGACGATTGGACAGAATGTTGAATGATACAGAGATATTTTATGTCTGTGGTCTAACAGTACTGTCTGCCCATGGTGCAATGATTCTCTGTGTCCAACAGGCCAGCAATATTTGCACTGCTGGTTTAGAAGTATTTTATGTCCTGTGGTGCAGTGGTATCTTATGCTTAACTGAGCCTAAAATTGATTTGTACTGATTTCGACCAATAAATTTCCAAATTGCTTACAAGTGTTGAATCAGTAAATTAACGTTAAGAACACTTCTTCAGCTGTTACTGGCAGACTTCGTTCTCCCGTTGGTTTTAACACAAATTAGTTGCATAGAACCGGTACAATAAGTCGAGTGGAGTTTATTTTCATGTCCAGTGAGGTACTGATAACAATGGAAATCTTGTTTGCACCAGCATCACAGGCACAGGTGTGTGTATGTATGTATATACATAAATAGAAATATATATATTGTATACATATATATTTATTTATATTTACTTTTGCACAGTACTGTATTTGTCAATGTGTATTGTAAAGTGACTCTCTGACATCTCCATTTCTTTACCTTGTGGAAAGTTACATCACACTGATTTACCCATTACCATTTCTTCCCAATCTGTAGTAATGAGTTCAAGGGGTGGTAAACAATAGGCAGTTTTGACAGGAACCTGCTATAGTAATTGACAAGTCCTAAAAAGTGTTGCAACTGTGACATGTCTTTTGGTCTTGGAGCATCTACCACTGCTTGAATTCTCTCAGCACACGTGTATAATCCTTGTGCATCAATGGTATGACCACACTAAGTGATGCTTGGTTTAAAGAATTCACACTTGTTACGTTGTGCTCTGAGCCAGTCTTTTTAACCCTTTTTGAAGATGTTCCTTGTCATCCTTACTGTTAACAATGATGTCAGCCGAGTAACAGTACTTGGACAGACTTGCAGCAGCTGATCCATTGCTTACTGTCAGACTGCAGCTGCAGATGCTACTCCAAAAGTAAGCCTATTATAGCGATAAAACCCTTTGTGGGTGTATATGGTGAAAAACACTTCAGACTCTTCTTCCATCTCCATCTGTATGTAGGGCTGAGCTAATTCCACTTTAATGAAGTACTTTCCTTCAGAAAAGTTTGCAAAGATATCCTCTATTCTGGGTAGAGGATATTGATTTGCTTTCATTACTGGATTGATGGTGATGTTAAAATCACGACAGATGCTGACAGACCCATTCTTCTTGGCTGCTGAGAATATTGATGTTGCTCATGGGCTCCACTCAACCTTGGAAAGAATTTCTTTAGCCTCCATGCGATCCAGCTCACTGGCTTTATCATGGACAGTATAAGGAACTGGATGGGCTTTGTAAAACTCAGGAGTGGCATTTTCACTTGTCAATTTTACCCTTGATATGTTTGAGTTTTCCAATGCCATTCTTGAATACTGATGTGGCATCATTCAGTACCTTTCTTAATCTGCTTTCAGTTGAATCTGTGACAAGGGATGTGGCATGCAAATGGTGGATGAGTCTCCAATCAAGTTGTTGTTTTCTCAGCTACCCATGACCCCACAATGCTGGCCCTTCTGTTTTTAAGATAGACAAGCCAAAGATGGCTTGTTGGTTGTATTTCACTGTTACAAATGTCATTCTCACAGGAATTATTTTTTCTTCAGCATAAGTTCTTAGTTGGATATTTCTATGCTTTAGCTCAGTATCTTTGAAACGTTGTTCAAAATTAATTTTGTGGAATGACTGAAACAGCCAAGCCAGTGTTCAATTCCATTTAAATTAATTTGCTGTTCACTTTGGTGTAAGCTACATTGCTTATCTATTGTTAGTTTTCACATTGTAAATCTCAAGGCCATTCAGTCTCATCACTCTTATCAGATTCTTCATCAAAAGCATGCAGATCAGTGCTCTTTTTGAAATTGCAACTTGACTTTTTATCTTTTTCTCTTCCCTGTGCAGTCCATTTACTTTTGTCTGCTAAACATCCCCTTCGTATTTGTCCTACTCACTTTATCACCAACTACTCACTGGTCATGAACCTGTGAATTTGTCTGTTTTCTGTCTTTTTTTAAACTCATATGTCTCTGTCTCTTCCCGAAGAGGCATGTACTGTGCTTTATATTTTACTTGACCATTTCTTGCTGTTTTTAAAAACTTGCATTTTCTGCAAGTTTCACCCTTAAAACTTCATCGGTCTGCTGTATATGAGCCCCTGCTACAACGGTAACACAATTTGTTCGGTCAGGCTGCTTTCTGTGTGTACTTCATTTTTTCACTTTTAGCCAGATAGGCACATATGATGTGGCAGAGTGATGATGTGTGCCATTCACATACTTTTACATATAACCCATATTTAATCATGTAAGCAAACAAAAAATGTTGAATGAAACCAAAAAAAACAATATTACACAAATATTACTGATATTTAAGTACACAACAGTAAGGAGTTTCTACGTTCTTCCCAGAAGACTGCAAGGGTTACCTCCAGGCTCTCTGGTTTCCTCTCACATTCTAATGACATACAGCTAGGGCTAGGGCTGGTGAGTTATGGGCATGCATTGTTGGCACCGGAAACTGGCAATACTTGTGGGCTGCCCAGCACAATTCTCAATGATTTGATTTGATACAAACAATGCTTTCCGCTGTATATTTCGGTGTACATGTGACAAAATATAGCTAATCTATCTGTAGATGTGTACTGTTGATGTGTAGCCCCTGAAATCTGGGTGCAAGGTTGACCTAGGGTACTTTTGGTGTGGAGTTCACATACTCTTCTAGTGATTGCATGATCTCCCCCAACGGCTTCAATTTCCCTTCACGCTCCAAATATATGTCAGTTGCATAATTGTCTGCAGGATATCAGCATTAGTGTAAGTATTTGATGGAAGAATCATACTGTATATCTACATCTAAGACTTTTGCACAGTACTGTATTGGTCAATGTGGAGTGGAGAACAGGAGTGTAAATCATCTGGCAGGAGCAAAGGATATTGGGAATTGCAGGGTGGAGTACCGCGGGTGGGTTGTGGGGCAGGTGGCAGAGAAGGATTGCCAGGGTCAGAGTGGAACGGGTCCAGACATGCTCAGCTCTGAGACACCAGGCAAGGTCATTTGATTCCAAACAATTGGTTTATTGATCATTACAGAATGTCTCTTGGGTGCTTCCTGCTTCCTCCCCTCTCCCTTCCTCTTTCCAAACACAAGTTCCTTCTCACAGCCCCTTTCCCACTCGCAGTCCACAACAGACCCATGTCAGAATCAGGTTTATCATCAATCAGATATGTCATGAAATTAGTTTTTTTTGTGGCAGCAGTACAGTGCAATACATAAAATTAGTACCGTGCAAAAGTCTTCGGCACCGTAGCTATATATGTGCCTAACATTTTACATAATTTTGTATATCATAAAATTTGTTGTACTGGAGCAGAGCAAATTGCAATACATAATAAAGGATCTGTTGATTACATTAAGAAGTATATATTAAAAAATAAATAAAGTAGAGCAAAAGTAGTGAGGTAATGTTGATGGGTTCATGGTCTGTTCAGAAATCTGATAGCAGAGGGGAAGAAGCTGTTTCTAAAATGTTGAGTGTGTGTCTTCAGGTTCCTGTACCTCCTTGGTTACAGCAGTAAGAAGAGAACATGCCATGAACGCTGGAGGTCCTTAATGATGGATGCTCACTCTTTGAGGCATTGACTTTTGAAGATGTCCTTGGTAGTGGGGAGATTAGTGCCTACGCTGGAGCTGGCAGAGGTTGGAACTCTCTGCAGATTTTCCCAGTCTTGTGCAGCGGCTCCCCCATGCCAGATGTTGATGCAGCCAGTTAGAATGCTCTCCACAGTACATCTGCAGGAATTTGCTGAAGTTTCTGGAGGCATACAAAATCTCTTAAAGTTTCTGGATGTGAGAGTGAATAGTTGACAGGGATATCGGGATCAGAATCAGGTGACTTATATACCAAGATACCAAGGTGAAGCTGTACCAGAGCAGTGATCTGTCCACACTCTTGTAGGGGTCAGAATGCTGGTACACGGCAGAGACTGCCCTTACCAAGCTATTGTCTTTACACACCATGAGCCTCCAGAAGATCCACAGTATTTCCTGGCCAAGAAAGATCTGCAACCACGCTCTACTCCTTCAGTATCACCATGGCCACAATCATCATGAGGAAACGCTGGAGATGGATTGGGCACCTGATGAGAAGAGAGGTCAACTTCATCATTAAGACAGCATTTCACTAGACTCCTGAAGGGCAGAGGAGATGCAGGGGACCAAAGACAACTTGGCACTGTACTGTAGAGGCAGAAACGAGGACACTGAACTATACCTGGGACACAATAGAGAAGACGGCTAAGGACAGACAGAGATGGAGGACCTTCATTGCTGCCCTAAATACCAGTGGCGTAACAGGCAGTAACTAAACTTATATGTCATGATTTGTATAGTTTTACAGAGTGCCAGCCTAGTCTCAATGGTCTGAATGGCCTCCCAATAAGTAGAATACAAATTTGAGATATACAAGTTGGAACTATTTGACACTCAACACATGGTGAACTCTCTACGCCAACATGATGAAGTACACATGTGTTCCTACATCCGTTTTGCAATGGGAAAGTGAGTCTAGTGCTGTGTGATTTTATTTGATCAGGGGTTCAGATCATCGTCAGGTAAAGGCAATAAAGGCATAATGCTCTCAGAAAATCTTTTACTACATTGGGGCCACAAATAGTTCCTTTGTACTCCACCAAGGGTCATTTGTTCACTGCTGGCAGTGACCTGACCAAAGGAGCACACTGATGGTCCCCTGAAGACAGAGGTCATCAATCAACGGTTGACTTGGGTCAGCACAGCTCACGGAAAGATAAATTGTAAGAGTTCTTCTGCATGCCGCTATATTTATTATTCCACCGCTGTTGTGACAGGTAAGTCAAGCAAAAACTTCCATTTATGTTGTGGCCCCAATGTAGTAAAAGATTTTCTGAGAGCATTATGCCTTTAATGCTCCCCAGAAGTCTAGAGGGAATTAATGAACATGAATCCAGGAATTAAAGGGTTAACATATGAGGAGTGTTTAATGGCTCTGGGCCTGTAATTACTGGAGTTTAGAAGAATGAGGGGTGTCTCATTGAAACCTGTTAAATATAGAAAGGCCTAGATAAAGTGGATGTGCAGAGGACATTCCCAATAGTGGGGGAGTCTAGGATTCGAGGGCACAGCCTCAGAATAAAGGGACATCCCTTTAAAACAGATGAGGAGGATTTAATTTAGCCATAGGGTAGTAATTCTGTAGAATTCATTGTCACAGACTGAGGCCAAATCGTTAGGTATGTTTAAAGTGGAGGTTGATAGGCTCTTGATTAGTAAGGGCGTCAGAGGTTATGGGAGAAGACAGGTGACTAGGGTTGAAAGGGATCATTGGTCAGTCATCATGAAATGATGGAGCAGATATGATGGCCCAGCTCTGCTCCTTCGTCTTATGATCTTATGGCCGTTTGGACTTCATAGCACAAGGAAAGGCATTAGGCTAATCGAGTTAGTGTTGGGCACAGAGCACAGCAATACGGTCAGTGTCATTTCTCAGCTCTTTCCTCAAGCTGTTCACTCTCAAGAGAAAATCATCGCTATGGCAAGACTGGATAAACATGCGTGTGAAAGAGAAATGTATGACTGCGTTCAGGAGTGACTATCTTCCTACAACTGCACCACCCTAACCCTACCTCAGCAACAGAACGCTCCGGACCACCTCTTGTTTCTGATTGTGTTTTTGCACTCATGTTTTGCGAGGACTTTTTCTTCACTGTCTTGTATAACTTACGTATAATTTACGTTCTGTGTGTTGCTTGAACCGACAGGTCTGTGATGATGCAGTGATTTTTTCAACGGACCTGTACCTCACCAAACATGTGCATGCGACAACGGACTTGACTTTTGCTCTAAATTTGAATCACTGAAAATGCCACTATTTCATTTATCTGATATTATAGTAACTCCATTAATTTTATTTGTAAGAACGTAATTAATAAATAGCTATTTTACACAACTTTGATCATGGTATAGTTTCATATTTCACATTTGTAATTAAAGATGGGACTTTCATGGGGTGGTACGGTAGGCAAGTGGCTAGCACGTTTTACAGTACCAGCGACCCAGGTTCAATTCCAGCTGCACACACAAAATGCTGGTGGAATGCAGCAGGCCAGGCAGCATCTATAGGAAAAGGTACAGTCGACATTTCGGGCCGAGACCAGCTGTTTTCCCTGTGACCGCATGGGTGTCCCCCGGGTGCTCCAGTTTCCTCCCACGGTCCAAAGACCTGTTGGTTGGTAGGTTAATTAGTCATTGTAAATTGTCCCTTGATTAAACTGGGGTTACATCGGGGTTGACTGGACGGCACTGCTTAAAGGGCCAAAAGGGTCTACTCCACACCGTAGCTCAATAAATAAACAAATAAACAAACACATTTCTTTTGTGACAATGTGAATTGACATTAATAGGAACTTAAGAGTCTTTAGTCGCATACCAAATCTCCTCAAATTCCTCATGAAGTCGGGCTGCTGGCATGCGTTCTTCATGACTTGATTGATATGTTGGGCCCAGGACAGATCCGCTGAGATATTGACATCCTAGAACCTGAAGCAGCTCATCCTTTCCACTGCTGACTCCCTCGATGAGGACTGGTGTGTTCTCCCTTGACTTCCCCTTCCTGAACTCCACAATCAGTTATTTCGTCTTAATGACGCTGAGTGCAAGGTTACTGTTGCGACCCCACTCAACCTGCTGATCTATCTCACATCCTTATATGCTCCTCAAATAAAATCTTTGCCACTATATTCCCCATGCCACAGCATTCTTAAAAAGTCAAAGTCAAAGTATGTATAAGTTAATAGATACTGCCTCGAGATTCATTTTCTTGCAGGCATTTACAAGAAAATAAAGAAATAAAGTATGAAAAGCTCTACATAAACAAAGACTGAAAAACAACCAATGTGCAAAAGAAGACAAGCTGTGTAAATAAAAAAAACATATAATACTGAGAAGATGAGTACAGAGTCATTGAAAGTAAGCCTGTAGGTTGTGGAATCAGTTCAGTGTTGAGGTGAGTGAAGTTATCTATGCTGGTTCAGGAACATTATGGTTATAGGGTAATAACAGATTCTGAACCTGGTGGTGTGGGACCTGAGGCTCCTGTACCTCCTGCCTGATAGTGATAGTGACAAGAGAGCAAGAAGAATATAACTAGCTGTGAAATTATTGCACAGGTATACTGCTCATAGCTTGCAGAAAACAATCCAATGAATTATCTCAGGGCCTTTAATTAACAAAGTACATACATGTCACCAGAACTGAATCTCAGTATTTTAATAATAAATTTACTTTGAACTTTGAATGTAAAGAGCAAGTCCTCACTTGGGATCTTCCATTTTTACATTGACAGTAGACTCCAGGGTGTATGGGGTGTTGAGGGAGGAGCAGCACCTCTGGTAAAGGGTCTTGTCTTGTCTATTCTGAGGCAGCTCACCCACCTTTGATCGCCACCGGACACTCAGCTCTCACCTGTGGCTCCAAGTAGCTGTTTGCATGCAACAGTGGCCACACCACTTTGACAGATGGGTTAAACCAGGCGAGGGTGGCCAATAGCCTCGTTCCCCGATGAGACAGGGACATGACTGTCCTAGCAAGCAAAGTCTGCTCCAGCGGACTGGGCAGATGAGATCAATAGTGAGGTTCAATAGCCAGGAAGGCGGTTCTGCAATATTTCAAAGCTTGAAGTGAAGGCAGTTCTGCAACTCTTGTTGAGAGTGAAAGGCTTGATGAGGCACAGAACAAGTCATCGTCATCCACTGCAACCAGACAAGACCCCAGTTGTGACGACTACTTGTACAGCTGGACCTGGACTTCCAAGATCAAGAGAGTGGAACCACCCCAGTGCAATGGTTTTTCCATTTAAAAATCTTTCCCAAATAGGTTCTGGGTCATCGTCAGATACGAAAGACAACCACCAGTTTAGACTCCTGTGTTAACCTGCTACTGAAACATTCTTAACAGCTTTCAGATATACTCTCCAAAAAGAATTCTGACATCCAGTTTCCCAAAGTTTTTTTTTGGGTATTCGCAGAAGGGAAAAAGCAGAGGAGGGAGGGAGAAAAGAGAGAAAAGATCTCGGTGTCTGGCAGAGGGACAAGTTGAGTTGATTGGGGATGGGAGAGCAGGTACATGGGAGCTGTTGAAATGTTTGTTTAAATGCAGGGGAAACTCTGTATTCCCCAGTGCAGCTGAAGGAATTCAGACAATAGAAACACAGCCTACCCTGCCAGGGCAGCTCACTTCTGGCCCCAACTCCAGAATCTCCAACTCCCCAGCCGGAATAAGGCGGGGGACCCTAACCCAGGGTGAAACTCAGGTTAATTTCTAAATAAGAATTTCTCGAAAAGCAGCCCTGTAACAGAGGGACCACAAAAAAATAAATATTACGGAACCATTTAAATAGAAATATAATTTATTTTTACTTGTTCATTAACCATTGTCTAACACAGGCTAAATTCTCCCTTATTTTGAACTTCTTCCAAACGGCACCATGGAATCTTTTCCATTTAGGTTAATATCTCATCCCAGAGGCAGCTCTTTCAGGAGTGCCTCATTACAACATTGTGAAAGCATCCAAGTACTTTGAAAGTGCTCATTAGCTGTGTGCTGTTATGGGATGTCCTTCATGAAAGGCTCAATCTACCCTCAGTGGCCACTTTGTTAGGTACCTTCTGTATCTAATAAAGTAGACTCTGAGTAAACGTTCGTGCTCCTTTGCTGCTGCAGCACATCCACTTCAAGATTGGACGTATTGTGCAGTCAGAGATGCTCTTCTGCATATCACTGTTGTAGCGTGTGGTTATTGGAGTTACTGGCAGCTTGAACCACTGAGACCATTCTTCTCTGACCTCTCTCTCTTTTTTTTATTTATAGAGATACAATGTGGAGTACGTCCTTCTGGCTCTTAAAGCCACACTGCCCACCAGTCTCCCGATTTAACCCCAGCCTAATCGTGGCACAATTGACGATGGCCAATGAACCTTTCAACCAGTACGTCTTCGGAGTGACGGGGAAACTGGAGCACTCAGAGAAAACCCACAGCTTCCTGTCAGCCTGAACCACTCTGGCCATTCTCCTTTAATCTCTCTCATTAACAAGACATTGTCACCCGCAGAACTGCCACTCACCGGATTTTTTTTTTGCACCATTCTCTGTTAACTCTAGAGACTGTTGTGTGTGAGCATTTCAGCAGTTTCTGAGATACTCTATCCACTCCATCTGGCACAATCAATTATCTCATGGTCAAGGTCACAGATCCCATTTCTTCCCCATTCTGATGTTTGGTTTGAACAATAACTGAACTCCTTGACCATGTCTGCATGTTTTTATGTCCTGAGATGCTGCCACATGACTGTTTAATGAGCAGTTGTACACGTGTAACTGATAGAGTGGCCACTGAGTGAATACTGTATGTGTGTGCATATGAATGTAAGCATTCTACCGCACAATGTACTATCCTCAGCCTGATTGCTGCCTAGGGGCTCTGCCAGAAAATGCATGACCATTGATGATAGATAGTCTAATTTGTGATGCTTTTCAGGGGTCAAGTAGACACTTGGACCTCAGTTTTCGGATCACTCAAGAAGGACGGTTAATTGGGCAAGGTGACACAAGACAGACGACATCTGTGGAGCACTCTCCAACATAGCTGCGTACCTTTGGCAGAGATATCGGCGACGCAGTTGTTCAGTCGGCAATATCAGGTTTAAGTGTGGGTCGACATGGTGTTAAGTGGCATTTCCTTACAGTCCCAAGTATATTAAATTCAGACCTTTGATGCCGCGTAAAAATAGGGATTGAAAACAAAGTCTGCATGTTTGAAATCTGATCTGCCCCCTTCAACCACCTCACCGCATGAACAACAATAACCACCAGAGAAGGAGAAGATCTTTAGGACTATGTTGTAATTTAAACCCCAGGAAACAGCAGTGCTATTAATCTTTCCTCTTACTTCTGACTTTGCTAAATCTCCTTCACTTTCTCTTTGAGTTTCCTTCACTCTCTCACTCATTCCTTCCATTCTGAAGTGGAATTGGGTCATGGGATTATTGGGCGGCCATCTCTCCCAGTTACATGGAGGTCGAAGTGCACAAGTTGCTGGAGGAGATCAGCAGGTCAGATAGCATCTATGGAGGGGAATAAACAATTGACATTTATCACGCGTCATCATTAAGAAGGCACAATAGTGTCTCTACTTTCTTAAATGTTTGCGTAGATTGGCATGTCATCTAAAACGTTGACAAACCTCTGTAGATGCAGAGTGGACAGTATCCTGACTGGTCGCATCATGGCCTAATATGGAAACATCAATGCTCGGGAGCGGAGCACTCTACAGAAAGTGGTGGATATGGCCTAGTTCATCACATGAAAAGCTCTCCTCACCATTGAGCTCATTTACATGGAGTGCTACCTCAAGAAAGCAGCATCCATCGTCTAGGACCCCCACCACCCAAGCCATGCTCTCTTCTCACTGCTGTTACTGGGAAGGAGGTACAGGAGCTTTTGGACTCACACCACCAGGTTCAGGAACTATTATGACCCCACAACTATTAGGCTCCTAAACCAATGTGGATAACTTTATTCACCACAACTCTGAACTGACTCCACAACCTACAGACTCACTTTCAAGGACTCTACAACTCATGTTCTCAGTATTACTTATTTAGTTTTTTAAAAAATTATTTGCATGATTTATCTTCTTTTGCAAACTGGTTGTCTTTGTTATTTATAGTTTTTCATAAATTCTGTTGTATTTTTTTTATTTTTTTCCATAAATGCCCGCAAGAAACCGAATCTCAAGGTTGTAAATGGTCACATATGCATACTTCGATAATAAATTTGCTTTGATCTTTGAATCTTTCACATTCTGGGGTGAGACCATTCATCTCAGCCCGAAATGTTGATTGTTTATTTCCCTCCATAGATGCTGCCTGACCTGCTGATTTCCTCCAGCATTCTGTGTGTGTTGCTCTGGATTTCCAGCATCTGCAGAATATCTTGTGCACATGAAGGTCGCCTTTGCCACACACCGATTGTTTGAATGATCAAGTTGAGAGACTGGGTGTCATCACCCTCTTACAGGGTGAGCTGTGAAGAAGTAAGACCAAAGGGCAGCATATCCCCTTTCTGTCCTGCATCCCCAGCTGAGCAATCCAGCACTGTAGCATCAAAGCTAATTAGATCATTAGCTAAACCATTCAGCCCATCAAGTCTATTTCACCATTCCATCATAGTTGATTTATTATCCCTTTCAACACCATCCTGCTGCCTTCTCCCTGTAACCTTTGACACCCTTACTAATCAAGAACTTATCAACCTTCACTTTAAATATAGTCAGTGACTTGGCCTCCACAGACATCTGTGGGAATGAATTCCACAGATTCACCACCTTATGGCTAAAGAAATTCCTCCTCATCTCTGTTCTAAATGGACATCCCTCTATCCTGAGGCTTTGATCTCTGCTCCTAGACTCACTCACTGTAGGAATCATCCTCTCCACATCCATTATATCTAGGGTTTTCAATAATTCTAGATGTGTGTTACCCCATGGTTGAAATACCTGGGTCTGTGAGTCTGTGAATCCACTGGGAAAGTTGGAGGCCGAATGTGGTGTGTAACTCCACAAGTCTAATGGAGACTGGAGGCCTGGAGGTGGCCTATCCTGGGCTTGGAGGACCATGTGTGTGTGTGTGTGTGTGTGTGTGTGTGTGTGTGTGGTGAATGGATGAGTGGGAGGGAGGAAAGAGGCTTGTTCAGCTCTAATTGTTTTGTCGTTGTTGTTCTGCTGAGCATGGAGAGCATATTATGTTGGCACTGGAATGTGCGGCAGGTTGTCTCCAGTACACCCTTGGGCTGCACTGGTTGATAACGCATTTGACTCTGTTTCGATGTACATTAATGAATCTGAATCTGAATCTGGTTCAGTATTTATCATCATCATTATTGTATGACATGGGTGCTCATGGTCTTCAATCTGGCCTTAATCTGCTAATAAGCTCTTCTTATTTTTTAGTTTACCTATGACCATGATTGTTCTTGGCAAATTTCTCGACAGAAGTGGTTTGCCAATGCTTCTTCTGGACAGTGTCTTGACAAGACAGGTGACTCCAGCCATTATCAATACTCTTCAGAGATTGTCTGCCTGGTGTCAGTGACCACATAACCGTGACTTGTGATCTGCACCAGCTGCTCATACGACCATCCACCACCTGCTCCCATGGCTTCATGTGACCCTGATTGAGGGGCTAAGCAGGGGCTACACCTTATCCAAGGGTGACCTGCAGGCTAGCAGGGGGAAGGAGTGCCTTACATCTCCTTTGGTAGAGATGTAGTTCCACCTCACCACCCAAGGTTCAGTATTAGCCAGGCAAAAGGTCAGAACAGATTTTGTAATAAATTTTAGAGAGCATGTGCTATAAGGAGAAATGGGACACACTTGGGTTGTTTTCTCTGGAGAGGCGGGGGCTGAGGGGAGATCTAATTGGAGTTTATAAGATTGTGAGTCATAGAAAGAGTGTAGAGCTAGAAACATAGAGACATAGAAAACCTACAGCACAATACAGGCCCTTTGGCCCACAATGCTGTGCCAAATATATCCCTACCTTAGAACTACCTAGGCTTTACCTATAGCCCTCTGTTAGCTGATATCCATAGCTGGTATCTTTTTCCCAGAGTCAAAAATCTGCTACCAGAGGCCGTGCATTTAAGGTGAGAGGGGGAAGTTCAAAGGAGATGCTTTTATGAAAGGGATCTGAGGGGCAACTTCTTCACACAGAGGGTGGTGGATACATGGAATGAGTTGGAATGAGGTAGTGTTCATGGGTTCAATGTCCATTCATAAATCTGATGGTAGAGGAGAAGAGGCTGTTCCTGAATCGCTGAGTGTGTTTCTTCAGGCTCCTGTATCTCTTCCTTGATGGTAGCAATTGTTGTTCCATATGGCAGGGGCAGATATGAGTCTGTCCATTCGGGACCCAGGGTCAGGTCAATCTTCACCTGGCATCTCGTCCACAGCCATTGCAACATAGGTGGCCCTGAGCTGGCATCACCTGATGAAGTCCTGGAAGCACACAAGCCTCCACACGATGTCAACATGTTGATCCAGGTTGTGGATGATGGTAGCAATGAGAGGAGGGCATGACGTGGGTGTTGGGGGTCCTTAATGATGGATGCCTCCTTTTTGAGGCATCGCTCCTTGAAGATTGCCTGCATGCTGGGGAGGCTGGCGCCCATGATGGAGCTGACTGAGTTTACAACTCTCTGCAGCTTCTTTTGATCCAGTGTAGTGGCCCCACCACACCAGACAGTGATGCAGCCAGTTAGAATGTTCTCCACGGTACATCTGTAGAAATTTGCGAGTGTCTTTGGTGACAAACCAAATCTCCTCAAACTTCTAATGAAGTATAGGCACTGTCGTGTCTTCTTTGTAACTGCATCGATATATTGGGCCCAGGATACACTCTCAGAGATGTAGACACCCAGGAACTTGAAATTGCTCACTCTTTTCCACTTCTGATCCCTCTATGAGAACTGGTGTGTGTTCCCTCATCTCACCCTTTTTGAAGTCCACAATCAATTCTTTGGTCTTACTGACTGAGTGCAAGGTTGTTGCTATGACACCACTCAATTAGCTGACATATCTCGCTCCTGTACACCTTCTCGTCACCATCTGAAATTCTGCCAACAATAGCTGTATCACCAGCAAATTTATAGATGATGTTTGAGCTGTGCCTTGCCATATGGTCAAGGGTGTAGAGAGAGTAGAGCACTGGGTTAAATGGTTCAAATAGTTCAATTTAAAATCAGAAAATGTATACTGCATATAACCTGAAATTCTTACTCTTCACAGATGTCCTCGAAACAGGAAACCTCAAAGAATGAATGTTAGCAACACTGGAACCTTGTAGCCCCTCTCCCTCTCCCACCACACGAGCAACAGCTGAAGCATCAGTCCTCCCCCACAACAGAAGAAACAACAACCCCAAACCATGCAAACAATAACAAAACTCCCAAAGAGACCTTGATCCAGAGACTATCAAAAGCTACATTCCATCACCCAACAATTCAGTATCTCAGAAAAGTTCTCCCTCTCCACTGAGCGAGAGATAGGTTGCTCCTGCAACAACGACAGCAGAGGATAGCAGCTGGCGAGGAGAGAGAAGAGGGAGAGAGGGGGGAGAGAGAGAAGGGGTAGAGAGAGAGAGGAGAGAGAGAGAGAGAGGAAGAGAGAGAGAGAGAGAGAGAGAGGTGCCCGCCGTCTCGATGTTTCTGTCTACCAAGATGCTTCAGTCAGTGAAATCGGTGAGGAACCAGATCATCTATGGTGCCACTCCCAAAAGACACATGTCTTCCAATCCATTCCTGGAGATAGTGAAGCACCAGGCCGCACAGCTGGTCTGAAGACCCACCGTTTGCAAAGAACCACAGTGTGAGCTGTTGATCACAGACACCAACAGAACCCCAGCCACCTTGAAAAGAAAAGAAAGAATAAGGGAAGAAGAATAAGTTGTTTTGTGGACAAACTAGAAGAAGTCACCTGGATCTGCAAAAACCGCAGGTGCCATCTTTCTTAGCTCCTCCTCCAATAGCACACATCCTTGAGGTGTGCCAGTGTTGATTATCAGTGAGGTGGAGGTGGTATTTCTGATCGTTGAAGCGGGTACAATTATTATTTTAAAAATACATTGGGCAGGAGAAGTTGAGAGGAATATAGGCCACATACAGAGAAATAGGACCAGATTGAGTAGACATCTTGGTCAGCATGGACAAATTGGGCCGCAGTGCTGTATAAATCTCTAACTCCATGACCTGCCTGCCATATAAAGTGAAAAGAAAGAGACAGAGACATAGAGACAGACAGTGGTAGAATCGTAGATAAAATAAAGCTGAAATAGGAAAACAAAGTGGCACTATACATAGACAAATACATAGAGTCAATACATTTGCAAAACTGTCCAGTAAGTTGAAGGTTTTGGTACTGGGACCACACATCAGGAAATCAGACACTTGCTTCCCATGATGTTGTTCCATTTAAAGGACAAACGTCGTGGGGAGTGCAGGCTTGAATTTTCAAAATGTGTTCCCAGCGTACCAAGCTGCCCACTGGGACAATCATCTCATAAATTTACTCCTGCAGCAGTGGGGATAAGTGTACGGAGATAAAGAAAGCCAGATCCACAGAGACGGGCCATGCAAGAGACTGCAAAACCACAGGGACTGAAGGAGGTAAACATGGATTCAGAGGTCCAGAGGGAGGGGAGGAGGAAACTCCAACCCTCGGTAACCATCAGGAATCTGACTGGTTCTGCTTCAGCGCTGGGTTTTCAGTGGCCAGTGTGAGATCAAGTCTCACTGCTGCCCGTGAAGGAGTTTCTCAGATATGAGAGACTGGATAGGTTGTGTCTGCATTCCTCAGAGTGCAGAAGTCCGAGGGGGGAATCTAATGGAGATGTAGAAAACTATAGAGGTATCAATAGAGTAGACAGTGTTAAGCCCATGGAAGAGACAATACAGATGATATCTTTTTACAAGGGTTGAAATATCTAACATGGAGGACATGTATTTAATGTGTGAGGGTTTAATTTCAAAGGAGATGTGAAGGGCAAATTTTTTTACTCCCTCCTGAAGGCTGCTCACACATCAGCTTCTGAGAGTGAAATCATAGGATCATCGGGGGGTGCAGGGGTGAGTGACGGTCAAAGCGAGCATAGAAGGCATTGAACTCACCTGGGAGCAGAGTGCTGCTGTCTCTCATGTCGCTTGATTTAACTTTATAAGAGGTGATAGTATTCAAGCCCTTCGTTAATTCAAGTTTGGCCCAGAATTGCCATTTCACCCATGAGATGGCTTTCCAGAGATTGTCACTGGACTGCTTGGTCACCAGACCGGAATGCCTCTGATCTAGCTCTCAGCAGATTTCAGATCTCCTGGGCCTAAAGCCATCAAGTGCTCCTCAGAAGTTAAGCTTTTCATTCTCTTGATCATTCTTGTAAACTTTCTCCAGACCCTTTCCAATTCTAGCACATCCTTTCTTAGATACAGGACCCAAAACTACTCACAATACTCCAAATGCAGTCCAACCAATATCTTGTAAAATCATAATATTACATCATTATTTCCTTTCTCCTCATGTTAAACCTATCTCTCTGGTTGTAGATATTAGAACGGCCCTTCAGCCCACAATGTTGTGTTGATCCAATTAAATTAGTCATCTAATAGATAACCTAACTAATCTCCTCTGCCTACACAATGTTCATATCCTTCCATTTTCCTCACATTCATGTGTCTATCTAAATGTGCCGTAAAAGTCCCTAATGTATCTGCCTCTACCAGCACCCCAGGCAGCACACTCCAAGCCTGGTATCACATCTGGGTCAGATGCTTTTGGTATATTGACTGGCTACATCACAACCTGGTATGGAAACGCTAATGCTCTTGAATGAAAATCCTACAAAAAATAGTGGATATGGTCCAGTCCATCACAGGTAAAGCCCTCCCAACCATTGAACACATCTACAGGAAATGCTGTTGCAAGAAAGCAGCATCCATCATCAGGAACTACCGTAAGCCAGGATATGGTCTCTTCTCACTGCTGCCATCAGGAAAAAGGTACAAAACCCTCCGTACTCACACCATCAGGTTCAGAAACAGCCAACACCCTTCAACCATCAGGCTCTTGAACCGAAGGGGATAAATTCACTCAACTTCACTTGACCCGTCATTAAAATATTCCCACAACCAATGGACTCACTTTCAAGGACTCTTCATCTCATGTTATCAAAAATTTTTGCTTATTTGTTTAATATTATCATTTCTTCTTTTTATATTTGTGCTCTTTTTTGTCTTCTGCTCTCTGGTTTAATGCCCTAATTGGGTGGTCTTTCATTGGTTCTGTTATGGTTATTATTCTATAGATTTATTGAGTATGCCCACAAAAGATGAATCTCAGGTTTGTATAAAACTAAATTTACTTTGAACTTTAAATTCTGTACTCACTGAAGTTTAGAACAATGAGGGGAGGATCTCATTGTAACCTTAGTGAATGTTGAAAAACTAGAGAGAATGGACTTGGAGAGGCTGTTTCCTATAGTTGGGGAGTCTAGGACCTGAGGGCACAGCCTCAGAACGGAAGGAAATCCCTTTGGAACAGAGTCGAGGAGGAATTTCTTTAATCAGAAGGTGGTCTGAAGAAGAGTTGAGAGGGCTGAAGAAGGAATCTGACTGGAGACAACAGTGAACCATGGAATAAAGGAAAACAGGAAGGGAAACAGAGGAAGGCCATGGGCAAGTCATGAGGGCAGAAAAGGAGAAATGCTTAGAAAGCCACCAAAAAAGGGTGGGACAGAGGAGAGTGGTTATCAGAAGTTAGAGAAATCAATGTGCAAGCCATCAGGCTGGAGGCTACCCTGATGCAATATGAGGTGTTGCTCCCCCATTCTGTGTTTAGATAGACAGAGCAGATAGATAGATAGATAGGTTAGATAGATAAATGGATAGATAGATACTTTATTGACCCCAAAAGAAATTACAGTGTCACAGGAGCATTACAAGTGCACAGATATACAAATATCAGAAGAGAAGTAAGAAAGAATAAAAATTAAGTTATCCCAAACAGTCTAACGGGGCGAGGGTGGGGGGTGTTCAGGGTTCATCACTTTCCTGGCTATAGTTTGACTCATTGTAGAGCCTAATGGCCAAGGGTAAGAATGACCTCATATAGCGCTCTTTGGAGCAGCACAGTTGTCTTAGTCTATTACTAAAAGTGCTTCTCTGTTCAGCCAAGGTGGTAGGCAGAGGGTGAGAAATGTTATTTAGAATTACCAGGATTTTCCATAGGGTCCTTTTGTTCTACCACAGCCTCCAGTGTGTCTAGTTTGACTCCTATGACAGAGCCAGCCTTTCTAATCAGTTTATTGAGCCTGTTGCTTCACTTGTGTTGATGTCATTGTCCCAGCACACCACTGCATAGAAGATTGTATTGGCAGCAATACAGAGGCCTGCATACTCCAATGGACCTCAGTCTCCTCAGGAAGTAGAGGTGACTCTGTCCCTTCTTGTACACAACCATGTCTGTCATCCAGGTGTACCCTCAGTAGGTCCTCTCCACATCCACATTCTCACTATCAATAGTAACAAGGGAGCAATGCAGGCTTAGTCTTCGTAAAGTCCATCACCATCTCCTTTGTCTTACTGACACTGAGCTGCAGATGATTTAGCTTGCACCATTAGACACTGTCCTCCAACAGAGCCCTGTATTCATCCTCCTGTTCTCCCTTTATACACCCAACTATTGCTGAGTCATCAGAGAATTTCTACAGATGACATGACTCAGTGTTGTATGTAAAATCTGAGCTATACAGGGTAAACAGGAATGGAGCCAATACAGTCCCCTGTGGGGCCCCAGTGCTGCTTATAGCCATGTCTGACACACAGCTCTGAAGCCACACAAACTGTGGTCTGCCAGTCACGTAGTCCATTATCCAGGATTCAATGGAAGTGCCAACCTGCACTGAACGGAGCTTTACCCACAACAATCAGGGCTGTATGGCCCATCATGCCAGTTATATGGCCCATGGACAGACAGGAATGGGAAGTCGAACTGAACTGGTCAGCCACCAGGAGATCCTGGATGTTGCAGGAACATGGACTGAGAGTCAAACACAATAAGAGGGTTTACAGGTCAATAGCTGCATGTGGAGCAGGATTTTGTGAAGTCATTTCATGGAAAATTCTAGACAACCCTTTGTTTCCAAGCAACATTCAATTGGCTTGTTAGAAAGACAAGGTGCAGCAAGAGAGACAGCAATACAGTATGTGTACTGAATTGTACACATCCTGTACAGAGATTTTGTCATTGTCAGTCGAAATCAGACAATGACTCATTGTCTGATTTCCACTGACAATTACAAAATGTTTTTAATAACAGTGATAGGCAGATTTAAAGTTTACAGAGAATTATAATTGGCAAAAATGTGTCTCTATTCAATTGCTATTTAAAATTGTAAGCATTGCTAAAATTGTTGTTCAAAATTCTTTCCAGCTCAGCTATTAATTGCTGGCTAAGTAAAGAGAATTAATGACGTTGTATATTCACACATTTTTCAGTAACATACGCATGCTACATTTCAATTTGCCTGCAATTTGGGAATGAGTTTTTAATAGTAGTTTTAAAGAGTCACATTTTTGCCAATTATAATTCTCTGTAATCCTTAAATCTATCTTCTGCTGTTATTAAAAACATTCTATCATTGTCAATGTAACTCAGCCAAGGAGTCACCATAAAACATTAGGTTAAGGTGAAGCTACTCCCAAAGAATTAAGATAAGATCATAAGACCGTAAGATAAAGGAGTAGAATTAGGCCATTTGGCCCATCAAGTCTGTTCCGTCATTTCATCACGGCTGATCCTTTTTCCCTCTCAGCTCCAATCTCCTGCCTTCTCTCTGTATCCCTTCATGCCCTGACCAATCAAGAATCTGTGAACTCTGCCTTAAATATACCCAAAGACTTGGCCTCCACAGCCACCTGTGGCAATGAATTCCACAGATTCACCACTTTCGGGCTAAAGAAATTCCTCCTCATTTCCGTTCTAAATGAACACCCCTCTATTCTGAGGCTATGTCCTCTGGTCTTAGATTCTCCCACCATAGGAACCAACCTCTCCACATGCACTCTATGAAGGCTTTTCACCATTTGACGGGTTTCAATGCAGTCACCCCGTCATTCTTCTGAGGCCATAAATCACCCGGACCAGAGGAACTGCACCCTAGGGTTCTGAAAGAGGCAGTATTAGAGATTGTGATGACATTAGAAATGATCTGACAAACTGCAAATGTTACTCCACTCTTTAAGAAAAGGGGAAGGCAGCAGAAAGGAAATTGAAGACCAGTTAGCCTGACCTCAGTGGTTGGGAAGATGTTAGAGTCAATTGTTAAGGATGAGGTGATGGAGAACTTGGAGACACAGGACAAGATAGGACAAAGTCAGCATGGTTTTCTTCAGGGAAAATCCTGCCTCACAAACCTGCTGGAATTCTTTGAGGAGATTACAAGTTGGATAGATAAAGGGGATGCAGTGGATGCTGTATATTTGGACTTTCAGAAGGCCTTTGACAAGGTGCCACACATGAGGCTGCTGAGCAAATTAAGAGCCCATGGTATTACAGAAAGTTACTAGCATGGTTAGAGCATTGGCTGATTGGAAGCAGCGAGTGGGAATAAAAGAATCCTCTTCCGGTTGGCTGCCAATGGTGGTGTTCTGCAGGGGACAGTGTTGGGAATTCTTTTTATGCTGTACATAAATGATTTAGATAATGGAATAGATGGCTTTGTTGCCAAGTTTGCAGATGATACAAAGGTTGATGGAGGGGCAGGTAGTGTTGAGGAAACAGGTAGGATGCAGAAGGACTTTGACAGATTAGGAGAATAGACAAGAAAGTGGTAAATGAAATACAATGCTGGAAAATGCATGGTCATATGTGGACTATTTTCTAAATGGGGAGAAAAATCCAGGAATGTGAGATGCAGAGGGACTTGAGAGACCTTGTGCAGTACACCCTGAAGTTTAACTTGCAGGTTGAGTTGGTGGTGAGGAAGGCAAATGCCATGTTTGTATTCATTTCAAGAGGTCTAGAATACAAGAGCAAGGATGTGATGTTGAGGCTTTATAAGGCACTGGTGAAGTCTCATCTTGAGTATTGTGAACAGTTTTGGGCCCCTCATCTTAGAAAAGATGTGCTGGCATTGGAGAGGGTCCAGAGGAGATTTACGAGGATGATTCCAGGAATGAAAGGGTTATCATACGAGGAATGTTTGATGGCTCTGGGTCTGTACTCATTGGAATTCAGAAAGATGAGGGGGGATCTCATTGAAACCTTTCCAATGTTGAAAGGCCTAGACAGAGTAGATGTGGAAAAGATGTTTCCCATGGTGGGAGAGTCTAGGACAAGTGGGTATAACCTCAGGATAGAGGGGCGCCCTTTCAAAACTGAGATGCGGAGAAATTTTTTTATCCAAAGGGTGGTGAATTTGTGGAATTTGTTGCTATGTGTAGCTGTGGAGGCCAGATCATTGTGCATATTTAAGGCAGAGATCGATAGGTTCTTAATTGGACATGGCATCAAAGGTAACAGGGAGAAGGCTGGGAACTGGGGTTGAGAAGAAGATGGAAATAAAGGATCAGCCATGACTTAATGGCGGAGCAGACTTGATGAATGGCCTAATTCTATTCCTATGTCTTATGGTCTTTTATGGTCTAATTCTGGTGAGTAGAGGCCCATATTCAAGGTAAGGTGACACTACTCTTCTATCTTGCATCTCTGATGCTCTTTTCAGCTGTTCTCAGCCCCCTCGGAAAGTAGAGACGTTGGTGAGCTTTCCTGACTGTGTAGAATGTGTTCTGGGACCATGAGGTGTTGTCCCAGGAGTTTGAAACGGCTTGCAGTTTCCCTGCCGTGCCGCCGATACAAAGAGGGGTGTGAGTGGTGCGAGTTCTCCTGGAGCCGATAACCATCTTTTTTGTCTTGTTAACATTTAGGAAGAAGTTGTTTGCCTGGCACCAGGCCTCGAGCTCTTCCACCTCCTCTCTGTAGGTCAGGGGTTCCCAACCTTTTTTATGCCATGGACCAATACCATTGACTGAGGGGTCTGTGGTTGGGAACCCCTGATGTAGGCCATCTCATCGTTGTTGGTGATGAGCCCCACCAGTGTCATGTCTCATCGAACTTGACAACGTGATTACTTGTGTGTTTGGCTGTGCAGTCAAATGTGAGCAGTTATTTCATTCTCCTTTACACTTGTGTACCGGAAAAGATATAAAGCGATCCTGAATCTTGTAAACAAGGAAGCTATTGAATGAGGCAGAAGCAATGGTGTTAAAGGCCACACTCTCTGCTGGGATAGCCAAGTCACCTCCTTCCTCAACTAGTTGCTCCAAGTGAAGGATCTCCTGATCTGCTGCCTTGCTGTAGTGGCTTGAAGTGTATTGCACAGTCTGACGTAGGGCCCAGACTTCTCCATCTATCTGACTCAGAGGTGGGAGTGCTGCCAGCTGAGTCAAAGTGCCAATGCCTGAATTCCACAGAAATTACAGCACAATACCGACCATCTCCACAAGCAACCCTGCACTCAGGCTTCTGTCTGTAACTGCTCTACTCTGGGGACTGTGGGTGTGTTCTGGATGAGTACTTTTAAAACTGAGGTCAATAAGTCTGCCAGCAGAAGTGATAGATCACGGTTCAACAGTAATAATTAAGTGGGGTTTGGAAGGATATGATCTGGGCGCAGGTAGATGAGGATAGGCCAAAGTTCGGTTGGCTTGGGCGAGATGTGTTAAAGGGCCTATTCCTGTGCTGTATGACTCTAAATAATTGGGAATTAAAGAAAGTGGCCTGAGGTAAAAGATAGGCAACACACACAAAATCCTGGAGGAACTCAGCAGGACAGGCAGCATCCATGGAAATGAATAAACCGTCAACATTTCGGGTCCAGATCCTTTATCAGGACTGGAAAGGAAGGGGGAAGATGACAGAATAAAAAGTTGGGTGGAGGGGAAGGTGACAGGTGGGTGGGAAAGGTAAAGGGCTGGAGAGGAAGGAATCTGAAAGGAGAAGAGAGTGGACCGTAGGGGAAAGAGAAAGAGGAGAGGACCCAGGGGGAAGGTAATAGGCAGGTGAAGAGAAAAAATGCCAAAGTGGGGAATAGAAGATGGGGTGGGGGGGAGGGGGAGGGAAATTTTATTTTACCATAAGGAGAAATCGATATTCATGCCATCAGGTTGGAGGCTACCCAGATGGATTATAAGATGTTGCTCCTCCAACTTGAGTGTGGCCTCATTTTGGCACAAAATATCAGCATGTATTTTGTGTGGTGGACTCTAGAGGTCTATTCTTGCTCCCTCTTCTTTTGTTATTTACAAGCCAATTAATTTCCACATGAATAATTTATTTTAATTTCTATATGATTTATAGTAATTTATGTAAGTGTTAATCTAAGCTTAAGTAGTATGGAAATAGAATGATGCAGTACAGAAACACACCCTATTGCACACAATGTTTTGCTAAACCAATTAAACTAGTAGTTAAATGCTTAACTAATCTCCTCTGTTCACTCAGTGTCTATTTCCCCCATTCTCTGCAAATTCATGTCCTTACCTAAGAGCCTTCTCTACTGTATCTGCCTCCACCACCGCTCTCTGTGTAAAGAAATGGCCCTGCTCATCTTCCTTGAATTTATCCCCACCCAGTTTAAATACCCTCAACATCTCCTTTGAACATCCTTACTCTCACCTTAAATGCATGCCCATTAGACATTTTGACCCTGGGAAAAAGATACTGTCCGTCTACTCTATCTGTGCCTCTCATAACCCTATAAACTTCTATCAGATCTCTCCTCACCCTCTGCCGCTCCAGAGAAAACAACCTAAGTTTGCCCAGCCTCTTGTTAAGGCACACACCCACAAATCAGGACTGTAAGTATCGTGGAAGTAGTGAGGGCACTGACCATTTAGAAATCTGATGGCGGAGGGGAAGAGGGGAAGATGGAGAGGCGCCATGGTAGTGTAGCGGTTAGCGTGATGCTATTACAGCTTCGGGTGTTCTGGACTTCAGGGTTCCACTGCGGCGCCACCTGTCAGGAGTTTGCGCCTTTGCACGTTCTGCCCGTGAGGCTTGTGGGTTTCCTCTGAGTTCTCCATTTTCCTCCCACAGTCCAAAGACGTACCAGTTAGTAGGTTAATTGGTCATTGTAAATTGTTCCTGTGATTAGGCTAGTGTTACGTAGGTGGGTTGCTGGGTGGTATGGCTTGTTGGACCTATAAATAGATAGATAGAAATATAGATAAATAAACCTGATTCTAAAGCATTGAGTGTGTGTCTTCAGGCTCCTGCACCTTCTCCCCAGTGGTAGTAATGAGAAGGTGACATGTCCTGGGTGGTGAGGGTCCTTCATAATGGAAGCCACCTTCTTGAGTCATCATCTTTTGAAGATGTCATTCCAAAACCACTTCATGTTTACCAGGCAGCATCTTCTTAAAATTTTATTTTTGTCACTTTCTGCTGCTGCAAGAAACTAATTTTCCTGGTCTTTGTACCTTGGATATCTATCACCATGACAACACACTTGAACAGTGCCATAAATATTCTAATTTCCATTTCTTCTTCCTTTTATTAGCTACCTATCAGGCCTGCACTTACACCATGAGCATAATTTGGCCATTCAGCCCATCAAGTCTGTTCCACCATATTATCCCTCTCAATCCCATTCTCCTTTGCACATTATCTTGTCTTCTGCACTTTGGATGTTTGTCCGTCCTGTTGGGTGTGGTCTTTTATTGATTCTGTTATGATTCTCGGATTTACTGAGTATGCCTGAAAGAAAATGAATCTTAGGGTTATATATGGTGAAATATGTGTACTTTGATAATAAATTTACTTTGGACTTTGAACTTCTCCCTGTGACCTTTGACGCCTTTACTAATCAAGACTCTGTCAACTTCTGTTTTAAAAATGCCCAATGACTGGCCTCCACAGCCGTCTGTGGTAACAAATGCCACAGGTTCACCATGCTCTGGCTAAAAAAAATTCTTCCTCATATCTGTTCTAAAGGGACGACCTTGGATGCTGAGGCTGTGCTCTCTCGTTGTGGACTCCAAATGAAATGAGGCTTTACTGTTGTCTGGCTGAAACCTCTCCATTTGTCTCCAGACATGACTTTTCCAGTGTTGTCCTGGTCAGTCTCACATCCTAAACCTCCAGTGTTAGTACACTGCTTTCCCCATCAGGTCTCACTCATCAATCACCTCTGCGCTTTCTGAACTACCGTACTGTGTAGAAGTCTTAGGCACATACAGTATATATAGTTAGGGTGTCTAAGAGTTTTGCACAGTACTGTAGTAACTTTATATCTACACAGTACTGGACAAATTTCATGACACAGGTGACTGATGATAAACCTGATTCTGATATGGGTCTCTATTGTGGACTGGGAGTGGGAAGGGACAGGGAGAGGGGAACCATGGTTGGGAAAAGAGGAAAGGAGAGGGAAGCTGCAAAGAGACATTCTGTAATGAACAATAAACAGATTGTTTGGAAGCAAATGTCCTTGCCTGATGTCTCAGGGTGGGGTGAGTTTGCACCCATGCCACCCCACCCCCGACCCCAGCACTCCTTCTCAGACGCCTGTGCCAAACCCCTCCCACGTCACTCCACTCTCACCATTCCCAACATTCTTTGCTCCCGCCAGATTTTCAAACCCGCTCTCCGCTCCACGTTGACAAACACGTTTGTACATTGGAGACAACCAACATTTCTTTGTTGATTCCAAGCTGTTTCTGTTCTATTTATTGAATGCTGCCCTGCCTTCCATCTGAAATTCTTATCCTCATGCCTAAACCACTTCATGTCTCCACTCCTTCTCTCTTTTACACCCTCCATTCCCTCAACACACACCCTCACCCCACCAGTCCAGCAATACCTAATTTATTCCTCCATCTTCATGTGTATCACTCCCTCCAATCCTTCCTATGGTGACTTGTTCTGACATACCCCTGGCCAAACCTCTCACACTCTAGAGATTTTAAAGATTACCTTTATTTGTCACATGTACATTGAAACATACAGTGAAATACAGTTGGAAAGTGTATGGTTTTGCACTTTGGCAGAAGAAATAAACCGGCAGACTGTTATTTAAATGGGAACAGAATTCAAAGTTCTGAGATGCAACGGGACTTGGGAGTTCTTGTGCAGGATACCCTTAAGGTTAACCTTCAGGTTAAGATGGTGGTGAAGAAGGTGAATGCAATGTTGGCATTCATTTCTAGAAGAATAGAGTATAGGAGCAGGGATGTGATGTTGAGGCTCTGTAAGGCACTGGTAAGACCTCACTTGGAGTACTGTGGGCAGTCTTGGGTACCTTATTTAAGAAAGGATGTGCTGACGTTGGAGAGGGTTCAGAGAAGATTCACTAGAATGATTCCGGGAATGAGAGGGTTAACATATGAGGAACGTTTGTCCGCTCTTGGACTGTATTCCTTGGAGTTTAGAAGAATGAGGGGGGACCTCATAGAAACATTTCGAATATTGAAAGGCATGGACAGAGTAGATGTGACAAAATGGTTTCTCATGGGTGGGGGAGTCTAGTACGAGAGGGCATGAAGGTCACCCATTCAGAACAGAGATGCGAAGAAATTTTTTTAGTCAGAGGGTGGTGAATCTATGGAATTTGTTGCCACGGGCAGCAGTGGAGGCCAAATCATTGGGTGTATTTAAGGCAGAGATTGACAGGTATCTGAGTAGCCAGGGCATCAAAGGTTATGGTGAGAAGGCGGGGGAGTGGGACTGAATGGGAGAATGAATCAGCTCATGATAAAATGGCGGAGCAGACTCAATGGGCCGAATGGCCGACTTCTGCTCCTTTGTCTTATGGCCTTATGGAAACGTATTGCTTGTATTAAATCAACTTCGCAAGGATTGTGCTGTGTCGCCAAACTTCTGGAGCCAACATAACTTACTAACCCTGTTAAGTATTTAATACTTAAGTAATATTTTAGTAATATATATTGTTTGATTAAGCATTTTTGTTTGTTTAAATAATTAATTACAGGTTATATTTAAAAATATGCGAATTGTGTACGTCATCACACTATCACGTGATATGTGTGAGCCTCGGTTGAAGTGAAGACCATAATATATAGGGAGCAGAATTAGGCCATTTGGCCCATCAAGTCTGCTCCGCCATTTCATCATGGCTGATCCATTTCCCTCTCAGCTCCAATCTCCTGCCTTCTCCCCATACCCCTTCATGCTCTGACTAATCAAGAATCTACGAGGACGCTGTCTATTCTGAGGCTGTGACCTCTGACCTTAGACTCTCTGACCATAGGAAATATCCTCTCCACATCCACTCTATCAAGGCCTTTCAACATTTGATACATTTCAATTAGGTCACCCCTCATTCTTCTGAATTCCAGTGAATACAGGCCTAGAGCCATCACATGTTCTTCATATGACAAGCCGTTTAATCCTGGAATCATTTTTGTGAACCTCCTTTGAACCCTCTCCAGTTTCAGCACACCCTTTCTAAGATAAGGGGCCCAAAACTGCACTCAATACTCCAAGTGAGGCCTCACCAGTGCTTTATAAAATCTCAACATTGCATCTTTGCTTTTATATTCTATTGCTCTTGAAAGGAATGCTAACATTGCATTTGCCTTCCTCAGCACCGACTCAACCTGCAAATTACATTTTAGGGAATACTGCACAAAGACTCCCAAATCCCTTTGCGCCTCAGATTTTTGTATTTTCTCTCCACTTAGAAAATAGTCAACCCTTTCATTTCTCCTATCAAAGTACACGACCATACACTTGCCGACACAGTATTCCATATGCCACTTTTTTGTCCATTCTCCTAATCTGTCTAAATCATTCTGTAGTTTCCATATTTCCTCAAAACTACCTGCCCCCCCACCTATCTTTGTATCATCTACAAACTTTGCAACAAAGCCATCAATTCCTTCATCCAAATCATTGACATACAATGTTCAGAGAATAGGTCCCAACACAGACCCCTGTGGAACACTACTAGTCACCGGCAGCCGGTCAGAAAAGGCTCCCTTTATTCCCACTCTTTGTCTTCTGCCAATCAGCCACTGTTTTATCAATGCTAGAATCTTTCCTGTAATACCATGGGTTAAACTTGAAGTTAGACTCACAATTCCGGACTCCCATATCTCCTTTGAATTAGTTTAATGTTTTGAAGTTACAAAGTATAACAAACCCTTTGGAATGTGGGAGGAAATTGGAGCACCCGGAGAAAACCCACCGAGTCATGGGGAGAACGCACAAATTCCTTACTGGCAGTGGTGGGAAATGAAAACTGATCTTACAGTTGGTGCTGTAAGACTCCACGCTAACTGTAACACCACCAAACCACCCCGCCCTGCCTCCATTTCTGCCCCTCAGACCCTCCCTAATGTCCCATCTTTCCTCATATCGCCACTGATTTTGAGAAATACTGTATTTTATTACATTGCAGTCTGTTGGTTTTACATTCATAAATTCTTTTTCTAGGTCCTTAATTCTCCTCCACCCTGACCCTTAGCCTTGTAAACTCTCAGATCACCAGCTGTACAATCTGGACTATCAAGCTCTGCTTTGAGGGGCTTATGTTAAGTGTCAGCAGTTGATGGATCAGCTGGTTGAGTGGTATCACAGCAACAATCTTGCACTCAACATCAGTAAGAGCAAGGAATTGATTGTGGACTTCAGGAGGGGGAAGTCGGGGGAACATACCAGTCCTCATTGAGGGGTCAGCAGTAGAAAGGGCGAGCATCTCAGGTTCCCTGGTGCCAACATCTCAGAGGGTCTGTCCTGGGTCCAACATATTGATGCAATCATGAGAAGGCATGCCAGTGGCTTACACTGGGAGCTTGAGGAGATTTTGGTATATCACCACAGGCTCTTGCAAGTTTCTACAGATGTACGGTGTAGACTGGTGTGGAAGATTACAAGATACTGTAGAGGGTTGTAGACTCTGCCAGCTCAATCATGGGCACAACCCTACCCACCAGAGGAACTTCTACAAGCAGCAGTACCTCAAGAAGGCAGCATCCATCACCTGTCCACTCTCAGCATTCAGGACACACCCTCTTTTCATTTCTACCATCAGGGAAGGGTTACAGGAACCTCAGTGTTTCAGGAACAGTATCTTTTTCCTTCCATGGTCTGATTTCAGAAAAGTCCATGAACCCACGAACGTCACTTTGCTATTCCTTTTTTTCACACCTCTATTTACTTTTGTAGCTTATCATAATTTTTTAGTGTCTTGCACTGTACTGCTGCCGCAAAAACAACCAATTTCACATCATTGGTCAGTGATAACGAACCTGATCCTGAACAGTACCTTACCACACTCAGAAGCATCAAGGCTTCGGGGTCTCAGAGACTTGAGTTTGGCCAAGACCAACATAACAGTGGGTTAGGGGTTAGAGGTTAGAGGGTGGCCTTGCTGGAAACGCCACCTTTTGGATGAAAAGTTAAACTAAAACTCCATCTACTTTGCAGGCATATGTAAAAAAATCGCAATGCCAGTATCGGAAGAAATTCCATATCTCAGCAACATTTAAACGGACTATTTTGGACAATTGCAGTAAATTATAGGAAGTATGGGAATTTAGTAAACTGTAGGAAATTATAGGCCAGTTAGCCCCACTTACCACAAGACAGGAGCAGAATTAGGCCATTTAGCCCATTGAGTCTGCTTCACCATTTCATCATTTTATTTTTCAACCTATTTCTCCCGCCTCCTCCCCGTAACTCTTAACCCTTTACCTACTAAGAGCCTATCAATCTCTGCTTTAAATACACCCAATGGCTTGGCCTCGAGAGCCCTGTGTGGCAATAAATTCCGTAGGTTCACCATAATCCTTCTGAACTCCAGCAAGTACAGGCCAGAGACATCAAACATTTCCAACTTGTTTCTGTTATATTATTTGATGGGTGCTACTTCAATGGTAGGGAAGATGCTGGAATCCATTACTAAGGACGAGTTTTCTGGGTACTTGGAGGCACATGACAAACTAGGCCAAAGGGGAAATCTTGCTTGGAATCTGTTGGAATCTTGCCTGACAAATAAAAATAGGCTAATGTCAGCATGGTTTCCTTAGGGGGAAATCTTGCCTGACAGATCTGTTGGAACTCTTTGAGGAAATAACAGGCACAGTAGACAAAGAAGAGTCAGTGGATATTGTTTCTGTTGTTCAGTCGTTAAGTCAAGTCCGGCTCTTCGTGACCTCATGGACCATAGGGTTTTCATGGCAAGATACGGAAGTAGATTGCTAGGCTTTTCTTCCACACAGGTACTGCTGTGGCCCAGGTTGGGACCCAGCTGGGTTTGAACTCAGGACCATCTGCCTTGAAGTCCAGTGCTGATGCCACTACACCACCGGTTATTCCACTGGATGATAAGAAAGGTGTTGAGCAGCCATTATACGAGGAGTCACTGCAGACTATCGCTGACTTTCAGTCCCCATTGGTCCTAACTGCCTCTGGCACTGGCCAGCTCACAGCGTGGGTTTGCCATGACACAACTGGCTCAAATTCCAACTCAAGCAGTAATGGAGGCTGTTCATCTCCATCATGAGCAACCAAAAAGCTGGAGTTTTCAGATAAAGGTATTTCAGCAAGACTTTGACTAGGTACCATACATGAGGCTACTGAACAAGATAGGAGTCTGTGATCTTATGGTGTCTATTTATCCTAATATGTTTTGTGGGATTTTCCTGTGTACAACTTGGTTTGTGGCATTCCTCACCGTTCTGCTGCAGTAACAGGACTTTGCAACATTGTGTTGGATTGGGGTGTAGAACTGTTATTTTTCTTGCAATTTAACTTTCCTCTGCTTGCTTGTATTTTTATATAGTTACCTATTTTTATATAATTATTCCATGAATTATCCAGCAATTACAGCACAGTTACAGAAGCAAAAGAAATGGCGGGGATCTTAAATGGATTTTTTTGCATCTGTATTTACTCGGGGGATGGACACAGAGTCTATAGATGTGAGGAAAAGCAGCAGTGAGGTCATGGACCTTATACAGGTTACAGAGGAGGAGGTGTTTGCTGTCTTGAGGCAAATTAAGGTGGATAAATTTCCAGGGCCTGACAAGGTGTTCCTTTAGACCCTTTGGGAAGCTCGTGCGGAAATTGTAGGGGCCTTAGCAGAGATATTTAAAACATCATTAACCACGGGAGAGGAACCAGAATATTGAAGAATAGCTAATGTTGTTCCGTTGTTTAAGAAGGGCTCTAAGAATTAGCCAGGAACAGCTGCATGGACCAACCTTTGATCTGAGAAGGAAATTTTCATACGGCCTGAAAACTGCACGGATCCTTTTTTTTTATAAAAGAAAATTCCAGATGTGTTGCAATAAAAGCTACATGCTTGGGAGCATTTCAGTTACTGCGCAGCTTACAGGCAACAGTGATGAGGAAATTATAGGCCAGCGAGCTTGACATCAGTTGTAGGAAAGTTATTGGTAGGTATTCTAAGGGACCGGATAGTCAACATGGCATTGTACATAGTAAATCATATCTAACCCATCTTATAGAAGATTTTTGAGGAAGTTACCAGGAAAGTTGATGAAGGCAAGGCACTGGATGTTGTCCACGTGGCTCTTAGCAAGGCTAAGATGGTTGAGAGACAGTGATCATGTGGATAGTCAGAGGCTTTTTCCCAGGGCTGAAATGGTTGCCACAAGAGGACACAGATTTAAGGTGCTGGGGAGTAGGTACAGAGGAGATGGCAGGGGTAAGTTTTTTACGCAGAGAGTGGTGAGTGCATGGAATGGGCTGATAGCAATGGTGGTGGAAGCGGATACCACAGGGTCTTTTAAGAGACTTTTGGATAGGTACATGGAGCTTAGAAAAATAGATGGCCATGGGTAACCCTAGGTAATTTCTAAGGTAGGGACATGTTCAGCACAACTTTGTGGGCCGAAGGGCTTGTATTGTGCTGTAGGTTTTCTATGTTTCTATGTTTCTATTTGTCAAGGTCCTGCATGGGAGGTTGGTCAAGAAGGTTCAGTGACTTGTTATGAATTTAGATTAGACATAGGCTTTTCAGAAGAAGCCAGGGAGTGATAGTAGATGGTTGCCTCTCTGACTGGAGGTCTGTGACTAGTGGAGTGCTGCAAGGGTTGGTGCTGGGTTCATTGTTGCTTGTCATCTATATCAATGATCTACATGATAATGTGGTAAACTGGATCAGCAAATTTGCAGATGACTCCAAGACTGGGGGTGTAGTGGACAGTCAGGAAGACTATCTGAGGTTGCAGTGGGATCTGGACCAGCAGGTGAAATGGGCTGAAAATGGAATTCAATGCAGACAAGTGAGAGGACCAGCTAGGGTAGGTCATACACGAAGAGGTGTTGGGCACTGAGGAGTGCGGTAGAACAGAGTGATCTGGGAATACAGATCCATAATTTCTTGAAAGTGGTTTCATGGGTCATAGAAAAAGCTTTTGGCACATTGACCTTCATAAATCAATGTATTGTGTACAGGAATTGGAATATTTTAAGATTCCATAAGATGTTGCTGAGGACGAATTTGTGCATTTTGATCACCCACCTACAGGAAAAATGTAAATACGTTTGAAAGAGAGCAGAGAAAATTTATAAGGATGTTGCTGAGACTTGAGGACCTGAGTTATAGGGAAAGATTGAATAGGCTAGGACTTTATTCCCTGGAGGGCAGAAGACTGATTGGAGATTTGATGGAGGTATACACAGTTATAAGGGGGATAGATAGAGTAAGTGCAAGCAGTTTTTTCCACTGAGGTTGGGTGGGACTACAACTACAGGTGATGGGTTAAGGGTGAATGGTGAAAAGTTTAAGGGGAACCTGAGGGAAAACTCCTTCAGTCAGAGGGTGGTGAGAGTGTGAAATAAGCTACTAGCACAAGTGGTGGATCTGAGTTCGATTTCAACATTTGAGAAGTATTTGGATCGGTATACGGACGAGTGGGGCATGAAGGGCTACGGTCCAGGTGCAGGTCGGTGGGACTAGTCAGATCACTGGCTCGGCACAGACTCGCTGGACCAAAGGGCCTGTTCTGTGATGTAGTCTTCACAGGTTCTTGACCTCTGGTTCTTGATTGCCTCTATACTATCTTCTCCCTTCCCTTGATAGTGGCAGTAACGTCTCCCTATCTTCCCTGTCCAGAGTAAAAATACTTCATTGGCGGTGAAGTGTTCCATGATGTCCCCGGAGTGTGGCCGCTTTAGAGAAGTTCTCAATGTGCAATGGCTCCGATACATTGTAGGTCCATTGACTTTACTTTGATACTGTACACTGTACATCCATTGACAAATGATACTGCTTATCGTACACTATTTCCTTCTGTTTACTTCTTACATTCCAGGCAGGAAACGAGCCCTCCGTGAACTGAGAGCCTTCCTGATACCCGTCCCGTGATCTGAGAAATGACTCTTTCCTCTTGCTGCTCCGCTTCACTCTACTGATGACGTTGACTCTTGCTGCACCGTGCAAAACTCCTGGGCACCCCAGATTTTTCAAAAATCTGCTTTCAGAGGGTATGGCCTCCACAGAGCCCTGATCTCAACATCATCGAGGCTGTCTGGGATTGCCTGGAAAGCTAGAAGCAAGGGAGACAGCCAGAGTCTGCAGAAGAACTGTGGCAAATTCTCCAAGATGCTTGGAACAACCTACCAGCCGATTTTCTTATAGAATTGCACCACAGTGTACCTAAGCGAATTTTAAAGGGAAAGGGTGATCACGCCAAATATTGATTTGATTTAGTTTTTTTTTACTGTTTACTGTTCTTTACAATAATTTTTTTTGACATTTCAAAATTTTCTTTTCATTAGTTTTGAAAGGAAGATTGGATTGATTTTAGAGCAGATTCTGGGCTGAAGTGCCGGTAACTGTGCTGTAATGTTGCGTAACACACACCAAACGCTGGAGGAACTCAGTACGTCAGGCAGCATCATTGGAAATGAATGAACAGTTGAGACCTTTCATCATTCCATCCTGATGAACGGCCTCGGCCCAAAACGCGGACTGCTCATTCATTCCCAAAGGTACTGCCTGACTTGCTAAGTTCCTCCAACTTTTCGTGTATGTTACTCTGGATTTCCAGCATCTGCAGAATCTCCCGTGTTTATGTTGCGCTGTAACATTCTATGGTCAATGTGCTATTTAATGACGGTGTGTAACGGAAGGGAGGAAAGTGCAGCGGATAAAGGGATAATCTGCACGCCGCCACCACCCCCACCATCCTAAGGGGTTGAGCGCTACAGAAACAAGTAGAACTTTCGAGCTGATAGAACCCCAAAGCACAAAACAGCAATGTCATATTGTTATAACCGACTCCAAGAATAGGGTGATAGAACATCATTAAAATAGGTTGGAAGGAAATAATATTTCAAACAAAACCATATTTAACTGCTTAAGGGAGCAGCTGGCTTTTAAACAACCTGGAGTATTTTTTTTAATCTTCAGTAACATTAACACACAATGCTGGAGGAGTTGTATTCGCTTTGAGTGTGAACCTAACTCATTCCTGGAGCAGGGAGCAACCTCTTCTGAATGAATTGTGTCTGACTGGCTCTCTCCTGTGAATATTTTTTTTCCGAGGGCGGGATTGTCTGTCTTCCCCCCACGGAACTGCGGCGGTAGATTTACACCCTCAGCTCCTCGCACAGCTGCACAGTCTCCTCGTCCAGGATGTGTTTCATGGCTCTCACCATGCCTAATTCTTACCAGACTCTCACTTAACAACCATGTGCTTCAGAAAAACAATCTACCGAGAGAGAAAGAGGGAGAAATAATAAACGAGTCCCCCACACACAAAACACCAGGATCCTCAGCTGAGCGCACTGCTTAAATGTGGAAAATTTCACTTCAATCTTGGGAGTGACTACATCTTTGCCAAATGCATCTCCTTAAGTACCCCCATACATGAAGGATTTTTTTTTGTTGTATTGCGGTGAAAGTTTATTGTGATTTTATTTTAGGCAAAACATACGATATTGCGGATTTTCAGGGTGATAAGTGTCTTAAACAGTAGAGATTCTGCTGATGCTGGAAATCTGGAGCAGCGCAGGAAGTCGGGCAGCATCTACGGAGGGAAAAGAACAGTCAACGTTTTCCGATGAGACCCTTCATCGGGACAGGAAAGGAAGGGGGCAGAAGCCAGAAGACGAAGAAGAAGGTGCGGGGGGCGGGGGGGGGGTGGTGAAGCTGACAGCTGACAGGTGATAGGTGAGACCAGGTGAGGGGGAAGGTGGGTGGGTGTGAAAGGGGATGGTGAAGTAAGAACCTTGTGGAGAAATCGTTTCCGACTTCTGGATAAATTGGTTTACGGACAGTTTTCAGGAATAGAACCCTTGGAGGTGCCTACAACTTCAAGGAGAAAATTGAGAGATGTTATAAGGGCCGTAACTGAGATTCCTGCACTGAGTTTCATTCCAAACTACTCCTGAGCCTGGCATGTCAAGGGTTAACTCAGGAGCACGCCATCTCAGAGTCTCTCAACATTAGACCATAAATTTACTGCCGTATATGTAAAACATTGCGGATACGCTCTTCTGGGGATTATTTGAAACTGTCCAACATTTCTTTCCGTCAGGGCTCCAACTGTCAGAGAGAAAGAGTGAACTTTTAACCCTTCCGTTCTCTTCACAGTCAAGATCCCAGCAGTGAGGGGGAAGTGCCTCTTCATCGCAACACCTCCCCTGCTCCAACGTTCTCTAATTTTATCCCTTCCCCTCTTGTTAACCAGTGAAGGAACTGTAGCGCTTTTGAGAGCCAGCAGCCCTAGTCTGCAATTTCCCAGGTGACAATTATTTACGTGCAAAGCCCGGCTTGTAAATGATGCAGACCTATTGCATTGTGAGAGCTCTTCAGACCTGGCTTCTAGTCTGGTCGCCCCAGCTCCTGCCCCATTGGGTATCTTCCCGCAAGTGTCACCCCTTCGGGATCAGGTGTGGATGAAGCCAGCGGGCTTTTCCCTGTCCATCCTTCTGCCAGACAATCTTCGTGGCCCCAAACTTTGATCACCTTTTTCTCTCCACAGTAGCTGCCCACTTAAATGAGTTTTTTTTCCCCAGCATGTCATGGCTTGTTTCAGATCTGCAGTCTCTTTTGCGTCTAAAGTTGGATCCTGCAACTTATTGGCATTCATTTTGAGAGGACTAGAATATAAAAGCAAGGATGTAATGCTGAGGTTTTATATGGCTTTGGTCAGACCGCACTTGGAGCATTGTGAGCAGTTTTGGGCCCCTTGTTGAAGAAAGGACGTGCTGGCATTGGAGAGGGTCCATAAGAGGTTCTCAAGAATGATCCGAGGAATGAAGGGGTTAATGTATGAGGAGTGTTTGATCGCTCTGAGCCTGTACTCGCTGGAGTTTAGAAGAAGGAGGCGGATCTCATTGAAAGCTACTGAATATTGAAAGGCCTAGATAGAGTGGATGTGGAGAGAATATTTCCAGAGGTGGGAGAGTCTGGGGCCAGGGGGCACAGCATCAGAATACATGGACATCCCTTTAGAACAGAGATGTGGAGGAATTTCTTTAGCCGGGGGTGGTGAACCTGTGGAATTCATTACCACAGACGGCTGTGGAGGCCAAGTCATTAGGTATATTTAAAACGGAGGATGATTAGTAAGGACATCAGGAGTTACAGTGAGAAGGCAGAAGAATGGGGTTGAGAGGGATAATAAATCAGCCATGATGGAATGGTGGAGTAGACTCGATGGGCGGAATAACCGAATTCTGCTCCTTTGTCTTATGCTCTAATTTAATTCAACCAAGCTAACACAATCAAACAGAGATCCTGAATTGTATAACTGCTCCACACAGCAGAACATGGTGATGCATTAGTATACTTGTGCAGAAATTTAACTGAGTGCAATACCCAGAACCATTAAAATACTGTAAGTTTACCCACAGACAAATCATGCATGCAGGAAGAACAAAAAAGGTTCACATTTATACAGATGAAGAGCTCTGAAATGCATCGTTATGTCTGTCTCTTTCCACAGATGCTGCCTGACCTGATGAGTGTTTCTGACATTCTCTGTTTTTTTTCAGATTTCCAGAATCTGAAGTTCAAAAAGATTATACTATGCTACTCAGTCACAGGACGCCCCAAAGTGTTTTATAGGAAATGAAATGCTTATTTTTATAATGTTAAAGGTTTAAATCGCTGCCCGCGTCCCCCCCTCCACCCCCAAGCTAATCGCACCATAGACCCATAAACAGAAATGCTGGAGGAACTCAGCAGGCCAGGCCCTGCCTTTCCCCCATATTCTTTAATACTTTTGGTCAATGTTTCCTTAAGGTTGTTATAGCCGGGGGTGGTATTGGGATAAGCTCCCACTTACTATTAAATGCTCGCAAAGGCGTACATCTCAAATAGCCTCTGACAACCAAGTTTAGTTCCTGGCCTTCACGTGTGGTTTCAGCTACAAAGCCCGGCGGAACCGTTTCTACTGACAGAAGAAAGGGCAAAGGTGGGTTACTGGGCCTTAAAACCAATCCCTCGGGGCAGATGGGCTTGTCAACCGCGCTTTCAGCTCATCTAGAAGGAGAAGAACTCTGATCTCAAACCACCGCTGCCTTATGGCTATACCCACTCATGGGGAAGTCTTCGGGAATAAACTCTGAGGGAAAATCTGGAGCTGGAGTTCTAGGTTGAGTTCAACTTTTGTCGCTACCGCAGGTACCCAACTGTATCGGCCTCTGCTGTTCCCTTGAATTCATCAGCTGGGCAGAGAGGGGAAGCCTGCTGAATGGGCATCAGCTTGCTCTGCATATCGTACCGCCCTGGCTCGAGCACACAACGTAGAAACCTAGGACGCAGTATCCATGATCGACCACGTTTCAAACTACCAATTGGTATGGCATCAGTTTCATTAAAGGAAAGGATTTCCAATATTTCCCATACCTTGTTACCCATCGTGTTGTTGCGTTTCCCAGCATCATTAACCAGCATCACTAATTGGCACAACATTGTGGGCCTGTATGTGCTGTATTCTGCGCTCTATCCATATTCCAAAGACCTCCGGGTTAGTAGTTTAATTGGTCACATGGGTAGCGCGGGCTCGTTGGGCCGGAAGGGCCTGTTACCGCGCTCTATCTCTAAATAAAAATAAATAAATGTCAGTGATAATTACACTAATTCTGATTGATAATGAGACTACCGTCCATTTGAGAGAAGATGGAGTGGTTTCCTATCTTATCTATCGAGGTGTACTTGATCCTGAGCTCCTTTATCGCGTCACTCTTGACAGGGCTGAGCTCTCTTGAAGCTGACCCGGGAAATGTCCTTTCAGAGATTCGCTAATGCAGGAATCCGGGGCAATACGCAGGTTTCTGGAGGAACTCGCAGGGTTTGCTTCCGAAACCTCGACGATTCCTTCCCTCTTCCCCGTAACCTGATGAGTTCCTCCAGCCGAGGCCAGCTAGAGACATATAAAAGTCACAGCAGTCCGCCACACGTTTAAGTTTGCTAGCAGCTACTAGGTAAAATGGTGCATGAATATGCTCTTTAGCATCCATCCAAGTCTCTGCTGCAGGGGTAGGAAAATCAGTATGGAGAGAATGTAACATTTATACATAGCAGGCACAGGGATCTGGGGAGTTTGTGTATACCTCAGCTTTGGATGTCTGGCAGAGAGCTGGGATCGGGCTTCTGATTGATCTGAATCAAATTCCTCTGTCGAGAATGACCAGCATGTTTACATGGGAGCAGCCAGATAGTGTAATCCACTGCGGAAAACATTAATGTTTACGCGCCATTAGCCAAGTGTGTCCCGGAGTCCAACTCCGGAATTATCCATGTGAAGAGAAGCACGCAGCAAGATGCCTTGCAGAACGCAGAGTGCTGACAACAAGGAGATGGCTTTCTGAGGACAAATTAGTTGTGGATCGCGTACTATGCTTTATCTTTTAATAAGGCGCTGATCTCACATCCTTTTCCGTAATCTAAAACAAAACACATCTGATACGTGCCTCAGAGAGAGCACATTGTGCAGAGATTGGCCAAATCAAGACGATTTTTCATTTAGTTATGCGACTCCAGGAGCGTCTCCTTGACTTCATTGGAAACCTCAATGTGGATTTGAGGTTTCCTCAAGGTGGATTTGCAAAACATTAAATAATTGGTCACCCGTGTGTCCTGTTAATCTACCAAACCCACTGTAGCTTTTGGAATGTGTGAGAAAACCGGGGAATGAGGAGGAATCCTAAACATAGGGAGATCATACAAACTCCCTACGACAGTAAATTAAGACAGCGCCGGAACTGAACCCCATTGCTGGCGTTGCAAAACGACACACTAACCACTCCGCCTTAAAGAAGGACCAACTGCAGAGACCCAATAACGGATGGTTATAGGGGGAGGGAGGTGCAGGTCGATGAAGTTGTATTTCACTAAATATATAATGCTCTAATGAGCCTCTTAGCACTAATTCTATCAGCGTTCATTCCTGGGATAACGTACGACGTAACATCAGCGTAGATATGGCAGCTTGATAAGGTGTACAATATTTATCAACTGTATAAGGAACGAGTAATTGTACCGCACGGACTAGATAAGCGGAAGGGCCTGTTTCTGTGCTGTAGTGCTCTATGACTGTATTTACCCAAAGATGACAGAGCGCACCTTGAGCTTGGCCTCCAGGTATGAATCAATGCTGTGGTGTGCGAGGGCGGTCAACGCCCACGACCCACGTAGTAAAGCCAAGGTGCTTTTCCAGGGCCTACGTATTCCACAGGCCGGCAGAGTTTGGTGTAATTTAAACAACATCAATTCAGGCAATTTGTAATACCACTCCCCAACCCACTGTTCCCTCTGAACTGCGCGGGTGCGCGGCCGCACCGTAACTGAAACGCTCCCGCGCACATTGCTTTTCTTACCGCGCAGCTCGAATTTTTTAAAATCAAATATATAATATTAATCTAAAGTGCCGCGCAGTTTTCAGGTCGTGTAAAAATTTTCTGCTTGGAGCAATGGACGGTCCACACAGCTGTAAAAAAAAAGAGAGAACGTTGCTCCAACCCCTCACAAACTAATGCAAAACAGCTGCGTCTACAGATTCCTCCTCGATATCCAGCTGCCTCGTAACCAGGGGGTGATTATACTAGGGAAATTTTAACGAGAAAGGTGGGCGACGTGCCCCATATTGCCCACATCCCAATTAAAACAAGAAATTAGGCACAGTGTCATCTGTACTTTTATCTATAATCAGTTCTGGTCGGAACTCCATGTATTATAGGATTCAAAAATGGACCGGCTGATCTAGAGGGTTGACATTATAGAGGTGTGTAAAATCACAAGGGGGAAGGGAGTCACTGCATTTTCCCCCAGGGTAGTCTCAAACTAGGCAGTCAGAAACCTTTTCTTAAAGTAGAAAGGTCAAGTACTAGAGGACATGGTGTGAGATGGGAAATATTTGAAAGAAATGTCCGGGGCGAGTTTTTTGTTACGCAGAGAGTGGTGGGTGACTGGAACGGGCTACCAGGGGTGATAGTGGAGGCAGATACAATAGAGGGATGTAAGAGGCCTTTAAAAAGACACACGAATCTCATCTGTAAGAAAAAGAATCTCAGGATAGTAAATGATATATCGAGACCCTTTGTAGGTCGGGGTCGACCATGGATGTTGCGACCCACGTGTCTACGTGATAGGCAAGCCAGCGCAGTACGATAGGGAGAGCAAGCTGTCGCCCATGTCGCAGGTTCCCCCTCTCCACGCAGCTGATGAATTTAAAGGAACGGCAGAGACTGATACAGTGCGGCACCAGCAGCGTCGCAGGAGTTGCCAGTCAGCATTGAACTCAACCTCAGGGACTCCAGCTCCGGATTTCTCCTCTGGGCTTACTCCCGAAGCCTTCTTTGAATATGCAGTGAATGGAGGGATATAGATCATGCACAGACAGAAGAGATTTAGTTTAATTTAGTTTAGTGTTTGATACAGACATTGTGGGCCGAAGGGCCTGCTCGCGTGTGCTGTGTTGTCGAAGGCAGGGGTAAGATTTGAAAGGGAAGCTGAGGAGTTTACTAGCTCAGATTGGGATCGTGATCAGCATGAGTGATCTATTACTGTATAATCCTGTTATTAATAACAGTGCTCTTCTATAGGGGGGAGGACCAATAATGTCCTTGAACTAAAACAGGCTGGCGGAGGAGAATGCCCATTCCTCATCCACTAGCATATTTTAGTTCGTGGCGCACAGTGGTCCATTAACCCGGGCAACCCATTCTCGAAGGTCCAGTTACTAGGACCCAATCTAAAGACCTGGGGCGTAATCTGTTGGAGTCTTGCAGAAGTGCCTTCTGTCACAGTGTGATGTCTAAACGAGTAAACAGTGCGGGAAGAGAGAGAGAGAGACCCAGTTCACCCTCATCACAAGAACCCAACTCTTTTACTGATATGTTTCTCCTTTCACCTTTACGCAATCCTACAAAATAAAATTAAACACTAAAGCAGCAAGTTGAACACAAAAATGTTGTAAAGGAAAATCTCTCCATATTCTGGCATTCAAAATCCCATTCATGAACTGTAACCGTTTCTTCTGTGCATATTGTCCACAGATATTGACTGCAGTTTACAGGTTAAGCACGGGGATGTTCATCCCACCCAACCAAACTCCACAAGACCCTCTGTCACGTGTGTGGGCGTTATCCGGGTACCAACTGGCTGCGTTATTCCCTAAATTACTATAGCGCCGATAATTCTCACGACCCTGGCTGAGGGTGATGTGCGTTGGGGTCGTTAGGGGCAATATCAGGCGTTATACAGTACAATTTTTACAGCTTTTGTGCCGCTCTGTAAGAGTCGGTAACACTTGACATTAGAACCTATATTTAAGGTAGACGATCAAACACTTGGGTAAATTGGTACGTTTTACAGAGAAGCGGGAATGTAAGGTCTAGAATCTGGAGCAAAGAACACGTTGGAGGAACACGGAGCGTGCGGGAGATTCCGTGGAGGCAAAGGAGGTCGATGGGAGGATCGCGACCTGAAACTTCCACCGGTGCCGCTTGGCCCGGGGAGTTTCTGCAGCAGTTTGATATTTTTGGCCGGTTTCACATTGCCTCCCAAAGGAGGACCAGAGGTTTATAGGGAAGGCAACCCAGTCTTTGCGACCAGGGCAGCCACCAGCGGCGAAGAGATTAATGTGCAGTAGAATGAGCGTGCATGCCTCAGAGGGCTTTAGAAGTGGACGGGTGGGGGTGGGGGTACGTGCAGGAATGCGGGGTTAAAAACCGCCAGACAGTGCGGGCTAACGACACCAGGAGTCTCCGCGCTGGCTGGTTCACTGATTAAAGCAACCGGTGAAGTAACTCAGTAATCGCACTGTGCTGCTGCACATTTCAACGTCGTAAACACGAGATTCTGCAGTTGCAGGAAATCCAGAGTGACACACACAAAATACTGGAGGAACTCTGCAGGTCAGGTAGCATGTCTGGAAAGGAATAAAGAGCCGGCATTCTGGGCCGACGCCCTTCAACAGGACCAGTCTCGGCCCGAAGCGTCGACTGTTCGGGTGCTGCCTGATCTGCTGAGTTCCTCCAGCATTTTGTATTTAAATCAATGATAATCTGATTCCGATCCGGCTATATTCGGTCAGAAGTTTCTTTCACCACATAGGAGACGACGAGTCAGCGGGATTTACACCGGCCTTAAATCGGATAGGAGAGCAATCTTTAGCTAGAAGTTTTACTTTGAGAGTTTAGAGCTATTTGTATCAAAACATCACCGAATCCCTGAAACAGAACTCACGTCTGCCTTTATTTCTTCACATTTCGGCTAGATACTTAAAAAAAACACATTTACAACAAACGGAGCGCAAACACTTAGGAAAGGGTCAGATCTCCCCAAATGGAGACAGACTTCGGCATTATAAAGTGTCGCTTTTGCCCTCGCTCTCTGACATCGCCCGCAGCACGCACAGCCCCCAGTGTGTCTAATGTGCGGAGAGAGCGCGGCTTCAACGTTCAGGTCAAAACTAGAAGTTTACTGTTCAGTGTGCTTGGATGTGTGACTGTTTGAAGGACGGGGGCTCCAAGACGGTGTCCATACTCCCCGTGCAAACACCAAAAAAAGAAGCTTGCCACGTGTAATCTGTTGTCAGATCGCTTTTGGCCGCTTTAGTCCTAGGCCGGTCGCCGGCGACGCTCTTCTAACGAAACGTCTCTCGGTCTCTCGCCGCCACTCGCTCGACATTCACTGGCGCTGCACCCGGAGAGGAGCTTGCCCCCTGATCTTCGCAAACCCGCTCTTCGCGTCCTTCTCTTTGACCTGAAAAACAATTAGTAAAAGCTCCTTATAACATAAACAGAACCAGCCGCAATTGAATGTAATCATGGCTCAAAATTGCAAAAGTTTTTTCCTCCATAATTTTGCCTTCATACAATATATTAAAAACAAACTTACCTATACAATGTTCTGATTTTAAGCATCGGTAATATCCAATTTGGAATTTAATTTAAAACGGTGTTAAATACAGGATATTATAACTTAAGGGGGAAACGCTGTTTTTATGTTTGTAGTTCGGATTTGGTGAGGTCGCTAAACTCCAAATGCGAGACAAGAAGCGTGGCCCATTTCAGAGGTGATCGGGTAACATATTAATGACATGGTATTTGTAACTGTAGAACTGTAACCAATTTGCAACGCGATACAGTTCACATCGCTGTTTGTTCTATGTGGGAGTCACTTAAAAAAGTAAACCTGGCTTCCTTTCCCCTCTCCCCCACCCTCCTCCTTCATGCTCCGAATCTCCAGCGCACCTGACATCTTTCTCCCCCACCCCCTCCAAAATATATGTATTGCTCTTGTAGCCCCGAGTAATCGTTTACTTCGAAGGAAGTTTGAGGGCTTAACAAACAGCGGCGTCTAGAAATGATATCGCTGCCTGATATTAAAGCATACTGCGGTTTTAGATAGTTTAATCGCTCAACGAGGAAATAGCAGTATTATAAACGAACTGGCTGATTGCTGATAGTCTCACAAACCAGGCCAAGTGTTAGTAAATCAACAAGGCATGTCGAGATATAAAAACTAAATAACACAGGTCACTCGGGCCAATGGGTCAACGTTTTGTTTATACTCCAAGCCAGCAAGTCTTTCTTCAATTGAGAAGTATCTTTAAACAATCCAGAAATATAACTTTACATAAAATAACAAACACTTTTCCTGGAGGCACTCGCAAAGTTATGAATTGCAAACATTAATTTGTATTTAAAATAATGATTTTCCTAGGGGAGCCGTTCTTTCATACAGGGACTGCAGAAAAAATATTTTAAATTTAGTAAAACAAACACCACATGTGGCGTAGTTCGTGCCGGAAGTGAGCTACAATGTGTGTAATTGTATTGAGCGGTTCAGGTGGTGTCCTGAACGTTTAGCACAAGGTTGAGGAGCTTATGAAGGCTGGCAAAACCCATTTAATTTGATACTTTGCATTTACTGCCGGCAGTTTACTATTATTGATTAAACAGAGTTCGGAGATTTAAAAAACACTACAGCATCGGCACGCATAACGCGGAGGAGGGATCTAGGTAGGTGAAAATAAAGGCCATAAGGATTTGAAAACAAAATCTCATCTGCTCTGCTTCTCAGTAACGAGACATTGGTAAAATACAAGTAATATAACATATGTTATGCTGTTTTTTTTTACAGAAAAGAAGTTCGGTGTCATTTTGAGTAACCTGATTGACTTTCCAGCTACCTCATTGGTCATTCCCATCTGTCACTTTCCAACAATTTAATTGGTTGCGATAAGACGTGCCTATTTTAGTTAACAATAGTCCAAAGGATGTTAAAAAGTTATTAATCACTGATGTTTATGGCTGACTGTTTATGGTTGTTAAACAGAGCGAGATGAAAGACTTCGTGATGTAAATAATTTTTACATCTAACAAAACCTAAATGTATCACAAACACGAGGAAATCTGCAGATGCTGGAAATCCAAAGCAACACACACACAATGCTGGGGGAACTCAGCAGGTCAGGCTGCATCCATGGAAAACAGTAAACAGTTGACGTTTCGGGCCGAGACCCTTCACCAGGGCCAAATGTATTGTCATGTTCTTATTTGTTTGCATCAGTTAACAGGAAGAGAAATAACACCATAAGACATAGGAGTAGAAGTAGGCCGGTCGGCCCATCGAGTCAATTCCGTCATTCCATCATGGCTGATATATTATCCCCCTCAACCCCATTTTCCTGTCGTATTGCCGCCAAGCTTGATCGCACAAGATAAATCTGAACTTCAAGTCCACTTTCCTTTCCGATCCTTGTGGCCCCTCATTATTTCGGCACCCACTCCCTCCCCCCCAACCCACCAAAAGATGGTTTCCAACAAACACAATAACCCCGTGTATCTGTACCCGTAAACTGCTGAGGCAGAGTATTGCAAAGGATTACAATCCTCAGATTTCTTCTTTGTTTAGTTGGAAACGTATGCCTCCGCGTACCAGGACAATGCATCACTCCCACTTTCTTCAGCCGGAAGAAATAGCCTCTCACCATCTTTTCCATCAGTCTGACTCAGAATTCTTCGTCACAATGAGATTGGCCTTTCCCTCTATATACATCTCTCCATATAACTCTTTCCCCTCCTACCAAGAAATGACAGAGCGAATCGACCCTCCACTGATTCATAGTCAAGCGAATCTTCCTTCTCCCGTGGCATTAAAAGCTCCCCAAAATTTTCAGCAATAAAAAAAACATTTTGTTTAACATTTGACAATGGGTGGCGCGGTAGTGTAGCACTTTGCACAACGCTTCAGAGCGCCGGCTGTTAAATCTGGGTTCAATTCCCACCGCTGCCTGTAAGGAATCTGTGCCTTCTCCCTATGGCCACGTGTGTTTCCTCCGGGAGCTAGGGTTTCCTCCCACAGTTCAAAAATGTTTGGGTTTGGGTTAGTGAGTTGCTGGCGTCGGAAGTGTGGCGACTCTTGCGGGTTGCACAGTGCAATCCCTGCCGATTTGATTTGATGCAAACGATACACCACTGAATGTTTCAATGTACATCTGACAGATAAAGCTAGTCTTTTACCTTTCAATCTCTTATTTTTTGTGTAAATGGTACTTTAGATCATTAGCCGATTCATAATATAACTAAACATGCATTCTATTTGAGCTACTTAATTTAATTTTATTTAATTTAAATTTTTAAAAATAGATTTTATTGTAATTTTATTACTATATATTTCACAGTACTGCTGCTGCAAAACAACACATTTCACGACTTATATCAAAGATATTAAACCTGATCCTGATTCTGAGAATTTTGTTCTAAATGATTGAAATTGGAAATAATGGGCAAATTTCTCATTTGGGAAAACTACATTCTGAATTACAGGATTATTAACTGGATGGGTTTACTTTTCCATAATTTCAACTCAAATTAAATATTATTACACCAGTATCAGTATTTTAATTCAAGTGGGCTTCAAAAACGTATTACAAGTTTTGGGTAAGCATGTTATTTATAGCATCTGTTACTATGACTAAAGGGTTATTATGTCGTTCATTGACCTAATTGTTGAGTAAATCAAGAACAAGTCTGATAGAACATTAAGGGAATCAGAATGCTGGCTGATTTGGCAGGAAAGTGGACGTTACTTTCTAGGCCAGGGGTTCCCAACCTTTTTTATGCCATGCACCCCAGGTTGTGAACCTCTGTTCTAGGCAATGATGTTAGGCATGATGGGCCTTCTCCATCTTCTACATTCTTAAATAATCCCTCATTTGCAACATGTTCTCCCCCAAAAAAGTAGGAACTTGACAAAAGGGGGTTAAAGTATTGAGGCATCAGTTTACATTCTGCAGTCTGCCTCTTGACTATTATAGTCTAATTTGTAATCAGCCTGACCTAAAACAGGATGTGTAATTTTATTGATTCAGAATGTATTAATGATACATTTTCTGAAGATATTTGTTGTTGAGAAATGCTGGAGGGACTCAGCGGGTCAGTCAGCATCTATGGAGGGGAATAAAGAGCCAACGTTTCAGGCTGAAACCCTTCATCAGGTCTTCTTCATGAGGCTCGATGAAGAGTTTCAGCCTGAAACTTTGGCTCTTTATTCCTCTTCATTGATGCTGCCTGACCTGCTGAGTTCCTCCAGCATTTTCTCTGTGTGTTACTCTGGATTTCCAGTACCTGCAGAATCCCATGTTTATAGAATAGTATAGCATAGGCCCTTTGGCCCGAGACAGTTGCCAAAATAATTGAACAGCTAACTGAATGAGCTCCTTCTGCCTTACCAAGGTCCGCAATTTGCAATCTCTGCATATTCATGTGCCTCGCTAAGATTCTCTTAATCTATTCTATAAATATATCAAGTTCATTAGCATAGATGTGCTTTGAAATGAAATCACTAAAACTGGAAAAAGTTATTAGAAAGAAAATCTCAATTGGGGAAACTGCATTCTGATCATTGGATTTGTTTTCCATTATGTCTACTCAAATTAAATATTATTACACTATTATCAGTATTTTAATACAAATGTACATCAAAAACTTATTTCAAGTTTTGACAAGCATGTTACTTTAGCATCTGTTAATCTGTAAAAGGGTTATGTTGTTTGAATGATGGTACAACATTGTGTTCCGACCAGCACCAGGGAGAGAAAGAACTTCACTCAGATCCAAACAACAGATTTTAGTTGTGTTGAATGAAACTAGTTATAGAGCTTATGTCACAGTTTTCCTGTCAGACAGGTGGGCTACACTGACCTAAGAATTAAAGGCAGACCCACAAAGAGTAAAGTGTACCTGTTTAACCTTTGCCTATTATCGTTAGGTTGTTCTCTTTGGGGACTTCAGCCATGTTAATAAAGTACACGTTTTCAGTTTCTTCTGTGGAAGAATCAAGATCCTCAATTTTCCATTGAAAGCATGGAAAATTCCTAATTGCATTTTTTTTGGCTATAAGCTAGAGAATTGCAGGAAATAGATTCACATAGAACAGATGGCAATATTTAGAAATTGTGGAAGTCAGAAATTATATCAATTTTGCAAGCTGCACTGACACATTTCAACTACTGTCTAAAATGATTGTTTTAGAATTCTTTAACATGGAGAAGTGGCTAAAATCTGAAAAAAAACTAAATTAGATAGTTACAGTCACAATAATAAATGCACAAAAATCAATTCACCTCAAGCCCTTGTATTGGCGAGGAAAGAAGCTTCTTCAAACCAGTTTATATTTGGGTAACTGGCAAAAAATGCAATTAAGCATTTTCAATAAAGTTTAAAATGTTATGGTAAACTTTATTCAAACATTTACTTAAGCTGAATTTCAGCATTTTGAATTTATTTTGGAAACATTGGTCACATTAACGACAGGCTATAGCACAAAACTCTGAAAGTTTACATACGACATTATGGTTAGCAAAAATGACACATTTAAAATTTGAGGGCAGAAAATAAGTGAATGTTTGTTGACCTTGTTTCTATAGTGAGTGTTGTAATTTGTATCAATGCAAATGCCATTACTTTAGAAACTCTAATCGGGAGCATATTATTAGATCACAAGTTGGAATACCAAGTCTGTAGCTGAGAGATCATTAATGTTCCCTCTAATTTTTTTTTACAATTGCACAGAACAACCATTGATCTGAGCAGGAAATTTTTACATGGCCTGAAAACTGCTCAGAATTTTAAATTTTGAGTTAGTCCTGACGAAGGGTCTCGGCCTGAAATGTCGACTGCACCTCTTCCTAGAGATGCTGCCTGGCCTGCTGCGTTCATCAGCAACTTTTATGTGTGTTGCCAGAATTTTAAATGTTCTTTTTAGGAATATGCATACTATGAATATTTAGAATGAATAACTGTGCGGCAACAAAGCTACATACATGGGAGTATTTCAGTTGATGTGTAGCCATGCAGCTTAGTGGGAACAGTGGAGTTCACCATGGTGCATATTTATAATTGGGACTGAAATTTAGCTGAAAATCTCCTACTCCCTTAGACAAACTTTTAAGTTTAAGACAAACTTCATAATCTTAGACCACTATTCATTCAATTCCAGTAAATGTTAAGACAAAACATTTTAAAATTCATTAAATAAAGTGGCAAATATAATTCCAAAGCATACCAAATAACATTTGTTTCAATAATAACTAAAATAAATACAAAATCATACATTTCTAGTAACAAAACCATGAAAAATATCTCACTATTTTTGCTCTCTTTTGGCATTAATTATTTAATTTATATCTTTCTATAGAGATAAATAGACATGTAGATATATTATCATATGTTAATGATAATAAATGTGATTCTGATTCTAACATTCCATAATTTTCTCAACTTTAATATGCAGAGATATTACAAGACTTCACAGGAGCATTGTTAAAATAAGACATTGGTCCAAAGGAGGTTATATTAGAGAGCTAGAGAAAGGGTCCAAAATAACTCGGGTGACAATAGAAACATTTATCAAGGGCATAATGGCGTGAACAGGAAGTTTAGGCAAATGTGGAACAGAGGGCTATAACAGGGATGGAGAGAAGTGAGTGGAAAGATTTGAACTCAAGAGCTCTGCATTGTTGGAATCCAAAGTGAAGGTAAACAGGTGATGCGGTAACTCATTCAATATTCTCTAGTTCTCTCATTCATAGCACTCCCACTCATAAAATGTTGTAAGCCAAATTTTCACATTTTATTGTACCATTTTGTGAAAGAATAAGATCTTTATCTTGTTCATTATAAATCCATGGCCCTTAAAACCTTTCATATATTTCAGTGTAGGATGATCAACTTATTTGAGGCACTTTGGAGATGTAGTTTTGTTTGCTTTTTTAAAAAAAAAATTACAATTGGTAGCTGGAATCTGGAATGAATTACCCGAGAAGGTGGTGGAGGCAGATACTCTCACAATGTATAAAAAGATTAGCACCTCTAGGCTTAGAAGACTGTAGACTAAAACTGAGAGCTGGTACATGGGTTTAGTATTGATGGGTACCTGATGGTCAGTATGTAAGTGGTCGGCTGGAGGGCCTGTTTTGTACTCTATGGCTATATCTATACGGGTTCTAATTGGTATAGATGGACTGACTGGACTAGACCCAGCTCAATTTCTATGAACTTTGGGCATGTTTGAGACCACTCTCTCCAGCGCTCAAAACACCAGGACATCAGACCCGTACAGTAGTGAGGGGCTTAGTTCTTGAATCCACGCACCTCTCGGTAAATGCTCCGTCTGAATTGGGTTCTAATTCAGAAAAATAAACAGCTGGAAACTTGACTAGAAATGCAAGATGCGGACTGGAGAGAGATAGAGAGAGAGGGAGGAGAGAGAAAGGGAGAGAGACGGGGAGGGGAGATAGAGATAGGGAGAAAGATAAGGTTGGGGCGAGAGAGAGAGAGGTGGTAACGCAGAAGTTTCTGTAAGCTGGCAGAGATGGAGAGGGCCGAATGGCCTAACGGCGCGACTTTCTGTCTCTTTTTCTCTCTCTGACTCTCCACACGCTGGCCTTTGTATTGGGGATTAAATTTCAGATGACCCCTCCTTTTCTCCTTCACATCCGCAGATGATCCGGCTGCAGAGTGCGAACGTAGAGACAGAAACAGCACCTACCCCCTTCCTCTGGTCGCTGAGACAGAACGTACAGATTGACCTGGGCTGCTGTCCTTCGAACTCGGCCTGGCTGCTGTAGACGGCGGTGAGACATGGCTGTCCATCCACGCCCTCCTCCCCCACCAGCAAAATGTTGCCGAGGTGGGATATGTAGCTGGACGCCAGGCGCAGGGTCTCAATTTTGGAGAGCTTCCTATCGGCGGGCTCGGTGGGAATGAGTGTCCTGAGGGCGCTGAAAGCGGTGTTGACGCTGTGAGTCCTGTCCCTCTCCCTGGCGTTGGCCGCCTGTCTGTGCTTCACCACCACCGAACCCTTGGAGAAGGATACCTTCCTCCTCTTCGCTACGCCGTTGCAACAGTCGAAGGACCGGTCGGAGCCGTCGCTTTCGCTCTTGTTCTCGTCGTCGTCCGAGTGTAGGCTGATGTCTGGGTAAAAGTGTCGAGCGGCAACGGGGCGCAACATGGTGAAAGCCATGGCTTGGCCCTCACACGCCCTCCCCTCCCCTCCCCTCCCCTCCACTCCACTCCACTCCCCGGGTGTACGCAACCTGGCAGCTGTTAACTGTGCGTCCCGCGGAGCCGCCAAACAAGAAGTGCCAACTAAACCCCACGCACAACGCCCGACCCCACAACCATTCAGATCTGCTGAGATAAAACTCCAAAAACTCCCTTTATATCTCAGAGGAGGGGCTTAAACAGACACGCACGTCTTCCAGAAACCAATGGGCAGTGTTCTTCATCCCCTTCCTCCCGAGAGCAGTCAATATTTTCATCAATTATGTGTCAAAGACAAAAGTAACAGACGCGTTTAAAACACACCCCCGCAATGGTCCCGTTTAGAACCCATTCCCAACACTTCCCAAACTGAAACCTCGCCGAGTTCTTTCACTACGAAAACACCTGACCTTCCCTTTCGAGAGGGGATTAATATTTGACACTTTGGCTTCTCCTCACGAAGGGTCCCCGCCGAGGTGCGTGCCTCTCAAACCGAGACTTCTTCCGCACCGTGCAACGAGTTCCCAGCCAGACCCTCTTTTCAGTTTCACCAAAACTTAATTACAAATGCATATTCCCTCTGCTCCCCGCGTCTGTTAAAACACTGCAGCTGTGTTTCCGCTCTAGAGTACCTTGTTTTTTTAGTGTAGCCTTATGGTATTATAGAAAACAGATTATTTGCTGCTCTTTAGCTGGTTCCGCACCTCTTGCAGGACATTGACATTTAAGATCTCAGTAGATGCTTCTTCAAGAGGAAACGATTAACAGGTAAATCGTGTTAAGTCTCTTTCCCTGGTTAGCGTCGAAATACTATTTGGCGATATTCCTTTTGCTACTCAATAGATTTTTATTTCTAAAATATAACATTTAGTCTCGAGTTGCTTAAACCTAAGACGGGGACCAGAAACCACGGGATATGGGAGGAACATTTTTCGAGTGCTCGGTATAGAATTTATTTTTCTGTTTTAATTTCATCGACTGTGTTTCAGGAAGATGTAGAAACTAATTTTTTTTGGAATAACTATTTCACTAACCCGGGCCCACATCTGGAACGGACTATGTGCGTATAGCAATAAACGGCGATTAGCAATCTATCCAGTTACCCATGCACTCACTGTGCGTCATGAGGGTATAAATGTATTACAGGCAAAAAGGGATGGTTCCTACGGAATCAAGAAATAGAACCCCCTCATCGGGCATCTGTTTCAAACCTAACGTTTAGTTCCTCTTATGTTCCGGAATTTTAGAAGATTATTTGTTTAGCTATTAAAGTTGAGATCTGGTCCACGCAATCTTTACTCCGTGCGAGATGCGTTTTCATGACTGTAATTAGTATTAATCGAAGTAATATCTATATGGTCACAAAGACACATCTGCTCAAATCAAATATAGGCACATACAGATGCATTTACACAAATAAACACACATATCACAAATAAATGCATATAAACACACATGCAACGAATATGCGCACAAAACACAATTAGCACACAAACACATGCACTATATATACAGACATGTATACCATGCATATACAATCATGAACACAAAACAAACTAGGACAAGGCAACGCCTATTATAAAACATGGGTATGTGTAAACACACACACACACACTCACAGAGCCTTTCTCTCAGACATACACACACTGTTATACTCATTCTTACACACTTAGACACACGACCTCTCAACACTCATAATTAGGCTTTCACGCGCACACACGGTCTCTCACGCATACACAAACACGCGCAACCACTGTCTTTCGCACGCTGTCACACTCACACATCCATATAATTACACTCATGCACGCACAGTCACAGTCTTTCTCTCCCATACACACAGACTATCCTACACATTCTTACTCTATCATATACATACATTTTCACGCGCACAGTCTCTCTCTCTCTCTCTCTCTCGCTCTCTCTCTCGCGCGCGCGCGCACACACACACACACACACACGTGCGCGCGCTCCAACCAGACTGGCACGCGTGTCAATACATATGGCACCAGTGCACGTTTCTTGGTTAACAGTGGCACGTCATTGAAGTGCTGGGATCAAAACCTGCAATTTGTTTAAAATTCAAAGCGGTCAGCTTTTAATGAGGTCACAACCTGTAATGGGAATGTGATTAGCGAGTGTTCTCCAGAATCTACCCCCTTGGGCTTCTTATGTAAGCCAGTTTATTGCCCGTGTCTAGTTTAAGTTGCGGGACTGTACGGGGTCGGGGCGGGGGGGAGGAAGTGGGTACAATTCTACCATTTTTGTTCTTCGACCATGGCAGAATGGGGTTTCAGAATCGTAGAATCAGGTACGCCTGTCTCTTTAATTAAATGAAGACAAAATACACCTCGAAACGTCGACTGTTTATTCCCCTCCATAGATGCTGCCCGATTTGCTGATTTCCACCAGCATTTTGTCTGTGTTGCTGAAAACGTGGTGTTATTTAACTCTTCCTATCTGACCCAAACGGTATGCGTCTTTCAATCCCTCCCAGAATTTCACAGTGGGATTAATCCCAAATCCACCCCCCCCCCAAGGAGTTGATGTGCTGGTTTCTCATCAAGACGGCGAGGCTTCAAAACTTATTAATATCATCTTGTCTTGTATGTACAATGTAATCAGCTTGCTGTGCCCTATCCCAACGCACCTTCTTTGGAACGGGTTTGCAAAACATATTGCTGTATGTGTCGCGGGACCCCAGTTACTGTGAACTATCGCTTCAGTTTAAAACAGGGCTCTTCAGGTGAATCGCCGCAAAAATTCAAACGAACGGCTTCAGGACTCTCAGTTCCCCCGATCCACCTCACGAAACCGCAGGGATCAGCGGTGATACTTGAGCGCCTGGGGGTCTTGTTCAAAATCGGAGAACGCATTGCGATTACCCCTCACCTCGATCAAGGGTTGTCTGCAAGGCTGGAACATTCCCTGACTTCTCCAGGGAATAAACTTATTGTGTTAGAGCATTCTTCAAAACAACATCAGAGAACAAACGGCCTTGTTAATGTGAGTACCCACCATATTGAGTTTATTCCCCAAATTTAATTAAAAGAGCAATTTAATTATTTTATCGATATATTATCCATAAATATTATCCATAAAACACAATGTTTATTTCATTTAAATCCATTTGTTTCATTAACATGCGAGATTTTATTCACGAGTTTTAATATTTTATAATGTCTTCGTAATATTTTAGTTTAACGTAAAAATTCCCAACCACTTTGAACTCATATTTTGGCTTATTTGCCGGAATACAAGTGCAATGAGTCCAAGTGTAGAATTTTTGTTTTGGAAGTTTTTTTAAAAAAACACCGAAACCTTTTCCTGGGCGAGAGGGCCCAACACAAATATTGTCTTTTGGTAGCACTTGTGTTCACGGGTTGTTGGGGTCTCTTAAAATTCCACAGTCGGTGTTGGCCCGTGACCCCACTCCTCCGTCCCCACCCCCCTCGCCTCCCCCTACCCTCCCTCGAGCCGCAGCTTGTTTGGCTTTCGATGGTCCTGGAGTGCTAGAAAAACAAGACCAGTTGAGTTGGACAAAACCCCACCAGGTGCGCATTCTTGAGCCGAGCCGAGCCGAGCCGGGCTGCTGTTTCAGACCGCCTCCTGCGAACATCCATCGCAAAGACAGGCTCGTTATAAACAAGGGCAGGGAGAGATGGATGGGGCGGGGGGGGGGGGCGGTGGGCAGGCTGTTATTATTAATGCTTCTTTAAAATAAAATACCAAAAACTCGATTTTGAGCATTTTTGTTTAAAAAAAATCAAGTGCCTGAAACGAATAAAGTCATCCCCTCGCCAATTCTAATTCTAGTAATTGTAAAAGTTTTGGATAAATATTTACCAAACAAACAAACAACGTTTTACTTGTTATCTCAAGTGTGCTACACTGTTTAAAGAGTTTTTTTAAACTGCCATTGATATCGTTTCAGAGATCTGAGGGAATATCATTTTTTTAATGTGTGGTGCATCGCTTTATTTAAAATAACTAGAGTCGAGTTTTTTTTTAGCCTGGTCACTTGTTTAGTCTCAAATGGATTTGGGTGTTTGATAATTTGTGATGGGTGTGAAATTAGGAGTATTATTAGCATATCGACACCTAAATATGGCGCCCCAGATGCACATGGCAGCCGCTTCACTGCCGCTCTTTGAAGATTAATACTTATACCGAAATTGAACTCTAGATTGAGGCAGGCCAAATGATGAGGTTAGAATGAGATGTGACAGACCCCGAGAGCGAAATGCCCGCGCTGTCCAAATGCACCACGCTGCACTTTCAATAGTTTCTGAAGATGAAGGAGCAACGTTAAAATAATTCAGACTAAAGCGGTGCTTAGTTCTATTACTACAGACTCAAAGGCGAAGGAATGAAGACGAAAAGCGTATGTTCCAGCCTTTATTCACATTCATTTAAAATGCGCTGAGAGCACTGTTATTTTGTGAGGGGCTTTAGTGCGTTTACCTCAAATCCCAATACCTCTTTAATACAAATGCGTTTTTGCCTCGGTTAACATAGCAATGACCGTAAAACCATAAGACATAAGAGCAGAATTTGGCCACTCGGCCCGTCAAGTTTGCTCCACTATTCACCATGGCTGATTTACCCCCCCCCCCCGCATCACATTCTCCTGCCTTCCACCCATAACTTTAGGCCCCCTCACTAATCAAAGATCTGGCAACCTTCGTTTTAAGTATATCCAATGACATGCTCTCCACAGATTTACCACTAGTTAGAGAAGATGCTCCTCACTTCTGTCCTAAATGGACTTCCTTCTTTTCTGAGGTTGTGCCTTCTGGCCATAGACTCCCTCACTGTAGGAAACGGGTTCCCCCCCCCCCCACTCAGTCAAGGCTTTTCAATGTTCCATAGGTTTCAATGAGATCCCCTCTTACTTTTCTGAACTCCACTGAGTACAGGCCCAGAACCATCAAACGCTCCGCATACTTTAATCCTTCACTTCCAGAATCATTTTCACGAACCTCCTCTGGAATGTGATTTAAATTTGATTCAAATGATGATGCAACCAGGACCTTTAGGGTAAGATGAAATTGCAAGTAAGAATTTTTATTATAACGTAAATAATTTATTTCAATACAAGTACATTTAACTCAGAACCAAATTCAGGGCAAACTAATTTTAATGCAAATTTGCTCAGGATGGCAAACGCAACTCATCATACATTACATTAAAAGTGCAGATTCAATCAAAGTCCATTCATTCCACAATGGGACCACCTCTATAGAGAAGTTTTTCCCTTTAGGATGCGACAGTGGTTGGAACTCATCCGGCATTACAATTAGCTGAGGTGAGTGGTGTTTTCTAAAGTTACCCCTGAGCTGAGGAATTTTGGAGAGTTTCCAGGGTTGACTGACCCTCGTACCCGGGCTGTGAACTCCAGGGAAGAGGGTACCCCAGGCAACAGACTTTTACAAAATTACCAAAATTGACGCAAATGATTTTCAAATAGTTTTTAAAATAAGTATATTTAATGAAGACATACATAAAACAATGAAAAGGAAGTTCAAAGGCAAAGTAAAAATGATTATTAAAGTTACCATATACTATTGCATGTTAATGAAACAACTGGATTTAAATTTCCTTGCAGGCATTTACAGAAACTAAGTAAATATAATAAAATTTATAATAAAATTTGTGCAAAGGAAGATAAATTGTGCAGATAAAGATATAACACTAAGAACATGAGCTATAGAGTCCTTGAAGGTGACTCTGTAGGTTGTAGAATTAATTCGGAGCTGAGGTGAGTGAAGTTTTCCATTTCAGTTCAGGAGCCTGATAGTTGAAGTTCAATAACTGTCCCTGAACCTGGTGGATGGGACCTAAGGCTCCTATACCTTCTGCCTGATAGTAATAGTAAGAAGAGGTCATGGCTTGGATGGTGGGAGTCTTTGTCACTGGACACTGTTTTTTTGTGGTAGCACTTCATGTAAATGTGCTCAAAGGCAGGGGGGGCTTTACCTGTGATGGACTAGGCTGTTTCCATTACTTTATGCAGACTTTCCATTCCTGGGCATTGGTGTTTCCATTACCAGGCATAGCGGGTAATAGTAACACAAATAAATATATTTCTAAAACATCATTCTAGCTTTTCCATTATTCCAGAACCCCTACTGAAATTGATCCCTAAATAAGTCCATGTGATCCTAGAGATGCAACAGTGTAGCCTCTCTTTAGCAAGCCAGCCTCTCTTTGCCAGTACTTGTTCAGACAGGATAACATATAGGGAGCATTTGATGGCTCTGGGCCTGCTGTACTCATTGGAGTCTACAACAGGAGTTCCCAGCCTGGTGTCCAAGGACCCCTTGGTTAATGGCATAAAAAGGGTTGGGAACTCCTGATCTCTAAGAATGAGAGGAGATCTCATTGAAACCTATCCAATATTAAAAGGCTGAGATAGAGTGGACGCGGAGAGAATGTTTCCTATAGTGGGGGAGTCAAGGACCAGAAGGCACAGCCTCAGAGTAGAAAGATGTCTGTTTAGAACAGAGATGAGGAGGAATTTCTTTAGCCAGATGGTGGTGACTATGTGGAATTCATTGTCACAGATGGCTTTGGAGGCCAAGTTGTTGGGTATATTTAAAGCAGAGGTTGATAGGTTCTTGATTAGTAAGGGTGTTAAGGATTACCGGGAGAAGGCAGGAGAATGGGCTGAAAGGAATAATAAATCAGCCATGATGGAATGGCAGAGCAGACTCGATGGGCCAAATGTCCCAATTCTGTTCCTATGCTTAAGGTCTCATGGTCTCATAGTCTAAGTCTCTAGCAAGGAGCATTTTGGAAAGTCAAATCAAAGTCGGCCTTTTGTAGTGAATGGTGGGGCTCTGGAGAGTGTTGTAGAACAGAGGGAATTTGGAATTCAAGTACATGGTTCTTTGAAATTGGAGTCATGGGTTGATAAAGTGGTGAAGACAGTTTTTTGGCACACTGGCCTTCCTCAGTCGGGGCATTGAGTATAAAAGCTGGGAGATTATAATGTGGTTGGACACTGTTGAGACTGCACTTGGAGAATTGTGTTCGGTTTTGGTCACCCTGCCATAGGAAAGATGTCCTTTTGTCCTTACCTACCACACCATGAGCCTCTGCGTCCAATATATCATTCTCTACAACTTCTGCCACCTCCAAAGGCATCCTACCACCAAACCCCTCTTTCCCTCCCCGTCTCTCCGCTTTCCACAAGGATCACTCCCACAGTGATTGCCTTGTCCATTTGTCCCTCCTGGCACTTATCCCTGCAAGCAGTCAAAGGCACTGTGCATGCCCATTCTCCTCCATTCAGGGTCCCAAACAGTCCATCCAGGTGAGGCACCTGTGAATCTCCTGGGATTGTCTATTGTGTCCCGTGCTTCTGGTGCGGCCTCCTCCGTACCGGTGAGACAAATCGTAAATTGGGGGACTGCTTTGCTGAGCACCTCTGCTCCATCCGCCAAAAGCAGAGCTTCCTGGTGGCCAAACACTTTAATTCTGATCCCCATTTCTGTTCCGACATGTCAGTCCATGGCCTCCTTTTGTGCCACGATGACGCCACCCTCAGTATGGAGGAGCAGCAGCTTATATTCTGTCTGGACAGCCTCCAACCCGATGGCATGAATATTAATTTCTCCCTCCAGTAAAAAGAATTCCCTCACCCTTCCCTCTTCTTTTATTCCCCACTCTGGCCCCTTACATCTTCTCAATTGCCTATCAGCTCCCCCTGGTGCCCTCTCTCATTCCCTTTCTCCTATGGTTCAATCTCTTCTCCTACCAGTTTCCTTCCTCTTAAATGCTTTTCCTTTCCCACCCTCCAGGCTTTACTTCCTAGCTATTCTCCTTCCCCTCCCCCTAATGTTTTATTCTGACATCTTCCTCCTTCCTTCCCAGTCCTGAAGAAAGGTCACGGCTCAAAAGCTCAACTGTTTGTTCATTTCCATAGATACTGCCTGACCTGCTGAGTTCCTCCAGCATCTTGTTGTGTGTTGCATAGGAAAGATGTTATTAAACTGGTTAATTTAGAGTAAAGGTGTACAAGGACATTGCCAGGGCCTGAGCTATTGAACTACAGGGAGAAGTTGGACATCATTCCTTGCAGTATGAGATGATCTTATCAAGATGCACAAAATCATGAGGACCATAGACAGGATGAATGCACTCAGTCTTTTCCCAGGGTTGCAGAAACAAGCTCGAAGGCAGAGGTCCCCAACCACTGGGCCGCAAAGCATGTGCTACTAGGCTGCGAGGAAATGATATGAATCAGCTGCACCTTTCCTCATTCCCTGTCATGCACTGTTAAACTTGAACATAGGGTTGCCAACTGTCCCGTATTAGCCGGGACATCCTGTATATTGGGCTAAATTGGTTTGTCCCATACGGGACCACCCCGCTAAGGTAGAGCGTTCCTATGAAACCTTTCGTGCCAAAATGGCGTGAAGTGAAGAAGCAATTACCATTAATTTATATGGGAAAATTTTTTGAGCGTTCCCAGACCCAAAAAATAACCTGAGAAATCATACCAGATAACACATAAAACCTAAAATAAATAACACTAACATATAGTAAAAGCAGGAATGATATGATAAATACACAGCCTATATAAAGTAGAAATAACGTATGTACAGTATAGTTGGGAAGATGTAGGCAAAACCGATTTGTGGAGGAAAAAAATCGGCACGTACGCGCATGCGCATGTTACGCATGCGCACACGGGTGCCCACGCAAGGCTTCATGGTCATGGTAGTCTTTCCGGGGGTAAAGTGTCCCGGGATTTGACTGCTACTTTTGTCCCTTATTTGGGAGTGAGAAAGTTGGCAACCCTAACTGTAAAAGACATGCTGAGGTGTGTTTAACCCTACTTGAACACGCCCCGTGCCCGGTTGGCCGGTCCGCAAGAATATTGTCAATATTAAACCAGTCCGTGGTGCAAAAACGGTTGGGGACCCCTGTTCTAAAGGACACAGGAGGTTCAAGGCAGAGCTTCCCAACCTGGGGTCTACAGACCTCTCAGTTAATGGTGTGGGTCCATGGCATAAAAAGGCTTGGGAACGCTTGGTTTAAGGGGAGAGAGCAAAAATTGAACAGGAACTTGAGGGGCAACATTTTTACACAAAGGGCGGAAAGTATATGGAATAAATTGCCAGAGGAAGTGGTTGAGTAAAGCACAGTAGCAACTAAAAACAGTTGGACAGATACTTGGATTAGAGTTAGATTTAAGATTAGTTTTATTTGTCACAGCTATATTGAAACATCGAATGTGTTGTTTGCTTCAAATCAAATCAGTGAGGACTGGCAAGGTTTAAAAAGTTCTGGGCTAAATAATGGGATAGCTTGGATTAGGCACCTTCGTCAGCATGGACCAGTTGGGTCAAAGGGCCTGTTTCTATGCTGTATGTCTCGATGACTTCATGAACAATGTCTCTGGGACAGTGTTGTGGCTTCCATCCTTATGTTTAGTGGGTGTGCCAGGTCTTATCCAAAATACGACACACAAAATTCTGGTGGAACTCAATGGGTCAGGAAGCATCTATGCAGAGAATTGGACAGTCGACCTCTCAGTTTGAAACCCTTCATTTTGGACAGCTTCCCAGGAAGCTCGATGGCCCAGAGGATTAAGAAGTTGTGACTTTCACCCCATAGGCAGTTGGATGAGCTGTGTGTCCCAGCTCACTGCTGGCTCTTGTTCCCTGCCTTAGTTCACTTTCCCAATCCCGACCTCCTTTGCAGTTGATGTGGAGTTTGCATGTTAATGAGAACATAAGAAATAGGAGCAGGAGTGAGCGATTTGGCCCATCGAGCCTGCACCTCCATTCTGTAGAATCATAATCAGGTTTATTATCACCAAAATTCATTGTTTTGTGGAAGCAGTACACTACAATATACCATAAATAGAGATATATATAAATTAAATAAGAGTGCAAAAAGAGAGGAAAAATAGTGAGGCAGTGTTCATGGGTGGACTCAACTCCACCTACCTGCCTTTGTTAATTTGTGTTCATTTAGACCTTTTGACCATAACATATAGGAGCAGAATTAGGCCATTTGGCCCATCGAGTCTGCTCTTCCATTTCATCATGGCTGATCCTTTTCCCTCTCAGCCCCAATCTCCTGCCTTCTCCCCGTATCCCTTCATGCCCTGACCCATCAAAAACCTGTCAACCTACACCTTAAATATACATAAATACTTGACCTCCACAGCTGCCTGTGGAAATGAATTCCACAGATTCACCATAAATAAAATAAATTTATCTTTGTAATGTTACTTTCTGTGTTGTGTGTGAGTTATATGTACTGTGACCATTTGTTGTGTACCTTGGTCCAGGGGATTGTTGTTTCATTTGGCAGTATACATGTACTGTATATGGTTGGAAGACAATACACTTGAACTTTACCCTTTACCCTTCATTACTCTTATTCCCCAGCTACGGAAAAATCTGTTCTCCCTGTGACACATTAGGTTTCCTCGGGATGCGCCAGTTTCCTCTCATGTCTGAAAACATTTCAGCTGGTAGGTTAATTCATAACTGAAAACTCCCCCAATGTGTAGGTGAGTGGGAGATGATGGGAATGTGGGAGTGAGAGATGGTGGGAATGTGGGAAGGATGGGGTGCAGGAAAGGCTTTTGTGGGAGTGGAATTACCACGTGAGTCATCACAGACTCAGTGAGCCAAATGGCCTCCTTTTACATCATGTGGAAATATGTCTGAAGGATATTCTTGTGCATCATGGACACATTGCACAGTCCTTATAATCTTAATTACCCACCAGTGATCAAAGGCAACTCTTCCCTGGCTAGTGAAAGTGCCAAATGTGACAGTCTTGTTTTGGAAAGGGTAGACAATTATTCTTAGTGATTACAAGACCATCAGTTGTATATCAGTAGAGGGTAAGGCTCCAGCATCAAAAACGCTTGGAAAGGTTTGAGTTAATTAAACCAGCACAGATTTGTGAATATCAGCTTGTGTTTGAAACAGGTAAATTGATTTATGATTGTCATATGGACCAAGGAACAAAGAAAGACTTTATTTTGCATGACATCCAAACAGATTATTTCATCACATCAGTACAAAGTGTGCAAGGGAAAAGCAGTAGCAGAATAAAGTGTTGCAGTTACACAGAAAGTGCAGTGCAGGCAGACAACGAGGTGCAAAGGTCATGATTTTGTAGATTGTGAGGTCAAGAGCCCACCATACAAGAGGATCATTTAATAGACTTATACTGTGAGACAGAAACTTTGACCAACAACTGAATATTTTGATAAAGTTATAAAGAAAATGGATCAAGGATATACAGTGGATGTTGTCTTTGGGAGTTGAAGTTCAAGTTTATCCTCATGTGAACTAGTACGGTGAGATATGGATACAACTAAAACCTTACTTTCAGTAGCATCACAGGCACATAGGTACAGACAACACAGAATATAAATCCCCGGCTTTGCCTGCCGTTGGCGACCGAGATTGAGGTCGAATCGTTCGGGTAGAGATGGTGCTCGGTACTCGGTGTCGGAGAGCTGATCAGAGGCTCGAAGTTTTTGGACAACTCAGAGTCGGACTGTGGTTGGGCATGGCAGGGAGAGCTTTTTTTTCTTCTCCTGTCTGCGTGAGATGTGAGGCATTTGACAGACTTTGAACTTTTTACTGTGCCATGGACTGTTCTTCATCAAGTTATGGTATTGTTGCACTGTTGTAACTATATGTCATAATTATGTGGTTTTGTTATTTTTTTCAGTCTTGGTCTGTCTTGTGTTTTGTGATATCACACCAGAGGAAATATTGTATCATTTCTTAATGCACGCATTACTAAATGACAATAAAAGAGGACTGCGTGTCTTCATAATCTAAAATTAGACATCATTTATGCAAGACAGTGAAGAGAGCAAGAAAGTAAGACAATAAGACAGAAGACATTAGTGTAAGGAAAACTCAATCACAGACAAACCGGTAATGTCAGGTGGTCCAAGGTGCTCTGTTGCAGAGGTAGGATTAGGGTTGTATAGGTTGGTTCCAGAACCTGATGGGGTCACTTAAATGATTTAAAAAATAAATATTTTGCAAAGTACCACATAGCAGGTTGGTTCAGATAGAGGGCAGAAACCAGAATACAAAGGTTGGGGAAGGGGAAAATCATGAGTTGGAAAGTGATAGGAGAATCAAGGTGTGAGAGGTAAGATAGGGGAGGGGGGCATGATGTGAGAAGCTAGGAAGGGAAGGACTGAATAAGCAGAAGGAATCTGATAGGGGAGAACACCAGACCATGAAATAAAGGCAAGGAAGGAAGCCATCTTTCTTTCCAGCCCTGATGAATGATCTCGGCCTGAAAAGTTGACTATTTTCTTCTATAGTTGCTGCCTGACCCACTGAGTTCCCCCAGTGTTTTGTGTGTGTTGTTCCAGATTTCCAGCACCTGCAGAATCTCCTGTGTCACTCACAGTGGAGCGGCGTATGGGGTTCCAGGATATAGACACAGCTACGAGGAAGGAATGCCAGCCAGGAATGGGTGTGGATGGTATTTTCCCACAAATGGAGGGATTGTGTGCACGACCCATGCTCCAGCTGTGGGAACTGCCTTTGGCTCTCTCAGCATGACTCTGGCTTGGAACAGCAAACCTATGTCCAGTTTATAGTGTGAGACTCACACCTGAAATAGCAAACAAAAATGCAAGTGATTTCACTGTTGTTAATTTTAATCACGTTTTTCTGAAACCTGTAATTTTTGATGCTCTTTCCAATGTTTCAAATTCTGCATTCATAGAAAAACGACTGAAAATGGAGCTCCTTTCAATTACTTTACTGAGTAATTTTATTGCTTTGTTTTTATTGTTGTGAAGTTAGTTCCCTCAGCTGGTCAACGAGGACTGGTTATTGTCACAAATGATTTGTCAGCCTTCATTGTCAATCCCTTGCCACAAAAGGTTGTCCTCAGTTTTGGTTTGTTCTGCTTTGCTTTGAGTTAAGGATGTCATGGTGGAGTGGCAGTTAGCTTGACACCATTATTGCTCGAAGCGTTGGAGTTTAGAGTTCAATTCCAACGCTGTCTGTAAGAAGTTTGTACGTCCTTCCCGTGAGTACATGGGTTTTCTCCAGGTGCACCAGTTTCCTCCCACTCTCCAAAGATGTACCAGTTAGTAATTTAATTGATCATTGTAAATTGTCCTGTGATTAGGCTACAGTTAAGTAGGTGGTTTACTGGGCGGTGCAGCTGGTTGTGTCAGAAAGGCCTGTTCCACGCTGTATCTCTAAATAAAACAAATAATCAACAAAACAAGACAGGGGAAGTGTTGCTGGATTTTAGTGTGTCACTTACAGGAAATACATGTCAGATATAGGATTTAATACATTATAAATGTGTATTCTATCCTTGTGTGAATATATTTATTGTTGAAATATATAGGTATTAACAGAGGGAAGGGGAAAAGTAGGACCTTTTTTTCTATGAAGTATTTTTGAAATACACCAGCAGCACCTGGAAGACCTCGTTTTATTGCGAGGGCCTGCAGACTGGGGTTTATAAATGTTTCACAGAAGTTCATAGAGCTGCGAGTCTGGGCTGCTGGATGGGATTTCTGCAGATGGATAATATTAACGTATTTTCACTGGTGTGAAACCCAACCTTTAGGGCTGTTAAAAAAGAAATCAATGTCAGAAAATCACCTGTAAAAAATTAATGTTTCAGATAAATACTTCACTCATGTGCAGTTTAGAACAACTTGTTATTTTGGAGAATTCCCTTGCATTGACAAAGTAAATGGGGAGATAAAACAACTTTGCTTCCTTACACAGATGAGATACGGTTGTGCAGGTGGTCATTTGGTTCATTGGGCTGAATTAATTGATGGATGCTTTTCAGAGTGTGGTCGACTAGACGTGAAGAAGATGTCTCCAGGAGGCGATAGGCAAGGACTCCACAGCTCATGTTGTCAGTATTATTTATTTATTTATTTGTATCTTTTTTATTTGCACAGTTTGTCTACTTTTGCACATTGGTTGTTTGTCAGTCTTTGTCTGTAGTGTCTCAATGATTCTATTTCTCTGTTCTACTGTGAATGCCCGCAAGAAAATGAATATCAAGGTAGTATATGGTGACTTATACACGCTTTGTTAATTTGAACTTTGAATTTTGAGAGGCCGTGAAACTAAATTGTCCAAAGTAAATGGAAGATAATCTCCAAAAAAATTAATGGAAATTGGAGAAAAAAGTTGCCAAAAGTCTAATTAGAGTGTGACTCAATAACAGGGATGCTTTCAAGCAGAGGGTTTCCAACCTGGACCCCTTGTAAAATGATACCAGGCCAGGACATAAAAAAGGTTGGGAACCCCTGCATTAAAGGAAGATTTATTTATTGACTTTATTGATTGAGATACAGTATGGAGCAGGCTCTCTCTGTCCTTCTAGCCATGCCGCCCAGCAATCCCCGATCTAACCCCAGCCTAATTACATTGACCAATTAACCTGTCTACTGGTACATCTTTGGAATATGGGAGGAAACTGGAGCACCCAGAGGAAACCCCACAGTCCCAGGGAGAACATGTCCTTACAGACAACAGTGGGAATTGAACCTGGGTTGCTACACTGTAAAGTGTTGCGCTAATCTCTACGCTACTGTGCATGTGGGAGAAAGAAAGGTATGTTGATTGGTTAGCTGATGGAGGTGGAATGGAAATCATAGAATGGAGAAGCTGGGGGCTGATTGGCCTGTTTCTCTGCTGTACCATCAGTTCTGGAAAAGTTACTGGAGAGGATTCTGAGGGATTGGATCTCCTGAGATTTGGAAAGGTAGGAAATGATAAGGGATGGTCAACATGGCTTTGTGTATGGGAAATCATGAAATTTGATTGATTTTTTGGAAGAGGCAACAAGGATCATTTATCCTTGATGGGAAAGTGTTTGATAACGTCCCACATGATAGGCTAGTCTTGAAATTTAGATCACATAGGATCAAGAGTGAGCTAGGCCAATTGGATACAAAATTTGCTTGGTGGAAGGAGAGGAAGGTGCTACTGCTGGTTTGTTCCTCAGACTGGAGGTCTGTGACTAGTGGTACCACAAATATTGATACTAGGTCCACTGCTGCTTGTCATCTATATTAACAATTTGCATGACAATATTGTTAACATCGTTAGTAAGTAAGATTTAAAAGGGGGCCTGAAGGACAACTTCTTTCACACAGCGGGTGGTGGATATATGGAAAGAAGGACCGGAGGAAGTGGTAGAGGCAAGTACAATTACAATGTCTAAAAGTAATTTAGCAAATACATGGATAGAAAGGGGATGGGCCAAAGACAAGCATTAGAAGTAGCTCGGATAGACATATTGGGCAGCATGGGCACGTTGGGCTGAATGGCCTGCCATATTATTCTATGTCTCTACAGTATATCACATGGTGTACTTAAACATCTCAAAGTCAAAGTCAACAGTCAAAGTGAATGTAAATTTATTATCAAAGGAGTCACCAGAATAAAAAAAGGGTGGGGGAGAGAAAGGAGGACTAGAACGTGATAGGTGAAGCCAGGTGGGCGGGAAAGGTAAAGGGCTGGAGAGGAAGGAATCTGATAGGAGAGGAGAGTGGACCAGAGGAGGGAAAAAAGGCAGAGGTGATAGGCAGGTGAGGAAAGAGGCGAGGGTGAGGAACAGAAGTAAAGGGAAGGGGGAGGGAAAAAGTGAAAAAACCTCACCAGGAGGAGAAATCGATGCTCATACCATCAAGTTGGCTGCTACTGTATGCAGACAGAATGTGAGATGTTGCTCCCCCTCCCTGCGAGTGGCTTCATCGTGGCAGAAGAGGAGGCCATGGACTGACATGTTGGTACAGAAATAGGGATAGGAATTAAAATGTTTGGTCCAAATGGTCCTTGTGTTCTGGGTTCCTTCCACAATTCAAACACATGCAAGTCAGGATGTGTTTGGATAAATTGACTTGAGTGGTAAAATCTCGGGGGCGAGGAGGTAGGAGCGGGTGGGAATGAGGGGAAATAAAATGGAAATGGTGTGGGATTAGTGTAAATTGGCTGCTTGCTTTCAACCATGGCCCATCACATGTTTCAGTGCTTTATAACTCTAGATGGGCTGAATGGCCTGTTTCGGTGCTGTATAACTCTAGGGAAGCACAGTAATATAGCAGTTAGCTTAATGCTTTACAGTGTCAGCTGTACGATCAGGGGTTAATTCCTGCCACTGTCTGTAAGGAGTTTCTATGTTCTCCCCATGACGTCTGACTGCTCTGGTTTTCTCTCTCATCCCAGAGAGGAACTGGCTAGGGTTAGTAAGTAACAGGCATGAGATGTTGGTGTCCCAAGCATGACGCCTCTTGTAATCTGACTGCGCCACGTGCTTGGACTGTGTTGACGCATTGCACTCTGCATTTATCTTTAAAAAGGCACGTGGTGTTTCGGCCTTCATTAGTCAGGGGATTGAGTTCAAGAGCAGTGAGCTAATGTTGCAGCTCTAGAAAACTCTGGTTAGACCATAATTAAAATATTGTGTTCAGCTCTGGTCACCTGATCATAGGAAGGATGTGAAAGCTTTAGAGAGGGTGCAGAGATTTACCAGGATGCTGCCTGGATTGGAGAGCATGTCTTATGAGGAGGGGTTGAGTGTGCTAGAGCTGTTCTCTTTGGAACAAAGCAGGATGAGAGGTGACTTGATAGAGGTGCATAAGATGATAAGAGGCATTGATCAAGTGGATAGCCAGAGACATTTTCCCAAGGTAAAAATAGCTAATATGAGGGGGCATAATTTTATGGTGATTGGAGGAAACTATAGAGGGGGATGTTGGAGGTAAGTTTTTTACAGGGACTGGTGGGTGTGTGGTATGTGCCACCAGGAGTGCTGGTAGAGTCAGACACATTAGGGACCTTTAAGAGACTTTCAGATGGGCACAAGGATGATAGGAAAATGGAGGGCTATGTAGGAGGGAAGGGTTAGGTTGAACTTAGAGTAGGTTAAAAGTTTGGCACAACATTGTTGGCCAAAGGACCTGTAATGTGCTGCCAATTTAGAATAAACACAAGAGATTCTGCAGATACCCACAAAACGCTGAAGGAACTCAGCAGCCCAAACAGCATCTACATCAGGGGTTCCCAACCTTTTTTATGCCATAGACTCCTACCATTAACTGAGGGGTCTGTGGACCCCGGTTGGGAACCCCTGCTCCATGGAGAGAAACAAACAATTGACATTTGGGACCTGATGAAGGGTCTTGTTCTAAAACATCAACTGTTTATTCTCCTCTATAGATGCTGTCTGACCTGCCGTGTTCCACCAGCGTTTAGAATGCTGTTGTTGGGAATGTTCTTACAAAGCAACCACTGGAGAATGGGGTTGATAGGGATAGTAACTCAGCCATGATGGAATGCCAGAGTTGACTTGATGGGGTGAATGGCCTAATTCTGCTCCTATGGTCTAAAAGCATTCTGATACTAAATCGTATCCCATAGTATGAGGAACGCACATTTAACAAAGTGCATTTCAATTGTCTGCCATTCATCCTGGGCTGCTGCTTATCATGTGGGTGGACTAGTCAGACAACAGCTGCACATTCCCCATCACCTCCAGCCTTGACCCTATTTCTCAGGCATGCATGGGACAGGGGTAGACCAGACCCGTCTCATTCTCTCCTCTGCACTGAGGTGGGACCAGCTGAGAAGAGGCAACTGAAAAATACGTTCTCTTGTTCAAATAGTAAATTGCAGATAGAGAGTTTCCAAGAGTAAATAGCTTCAAATATTTTTTACTATGATCGTGATTCCGAGTGAAGTTTTTTTGGACCAGGAAGGGAAAGGAAATCTGAAATGCTCCCAGGGATTCTGTGATTCTGTACTATGCACGAGAATGTTGGAAGGTTTGGGTCTTTTTCCTAATGGGAATTGACACAGTGGCCAGAAAGAAAATTTTAACCTTTTCAAGCCTTCTGCTGAGTTAATTGAACCCTATCTAACCCTAGATACAGTGAATGTGGAGAGAATATTTCCTGTTGTGGGATAGTCTAAGACCAGAAGGCACAGCATTGGAATAGAAGGATGTCCCTTTAGAATAGGGATGAGGAGGAATTTCTTTAGCCAGTGGGTGGCAAATCTGTGGAATTTGTGGAAGGCCAAGTCATTAGGTATATTTAAAGTGGAGGTTGATTGGTTCTTCATTAGTAAGGGCATGAAAGATTACAGGGAAAAGGCTGGAGAATTGAAGGAGATAATAAGTCAGCTATGATTGAATGGCAGAGCAGACTTGATGGGCTGAATGGCCTAATTATGCTCCCATGTCTTATGGGGTTACTAAAACCCAACCTCAATAATGACACCCTCCATTTATTTCGCACCTCAAGTGAAGCCAAACATTTTAAGGTTCTCCACAGGAGAACAAGAATCTAGGCTGAGCCTTCGGTGCAGAGGGATTGCCACATTATCCTTTCTGTTGGACATTAAAGGGGGGTGTGATCTTCGATTCATCGCAGGCATCCCAAGACACGATGAAGCTACAGAGAAAGTGTAGAACAGATAAGCAATAAAATAAAAGATCATAATGAGGTAGATTTTGAAGTCAAGAGTCCACCTTATCGTACAAAAGATCCATTCAAGAGTCTCAAAATAGCGGGATAGAAGCTGTCCTTGAGCCTGGTTGTGGGTGCTTTCAGGCTTTTGAATCTTCTGCCCGATGGGAGAGGGGAGAAGAGAGAATGTCTGTGGCGGGAGGGATCTTTGATTATGCTGACTGCTTTACTGAGGCAGTGAGAAGTCTAGACAGAGGCCTTGGAGGGATAGCTAGTTTCTGTGATTACTGAGCTGTGTGTCCACAACTCTGCAGCTTATTGTGGTCACGTGCAGAGGAGCTGCCATACCAAATTATGAAGCATCCAGACAGAATTTGTCCATGGCGCATCAATAAAAATTGATAAGGGTAGACGCGGGTGTGCTGAGTCTCTTTAGCATTGTGAGGAGGTAAGGGCGCTGGTGAGCTTTCTTGGCCATGACATCAACATAGTTGGACCAGGCAGGTTATTGCTGATGTTCACTCCCCAGCCACAACACTGCTGATGTAGACAGGGCCATGTGCACTGCCCCACTTTCTGAAGTCAATGACCACCTCTTTTGCTTTGTTGATTGACACTGAGGGGATTGGGAGAAGATCAAGGGAGAGGGGGGTTTCTCCCTGATAGTTTGGGCAAAACCTATGCAAACGTCATTGGTAAATAAGAATATCTGATGAACACTGGGAACTTTCTGTGTGAAAATTGGTTGCTGTGGTTCATATTTTGTAGTGTTGATTGTAGTTCAAATGTTAATTGTAAAACAAACGAGGCACCCCAAGGTTGTGAAGTTATTATAGAAAGGCAGGTTGAGCACAGATTAACATTTAAACTCACTCTAATGTGACTCTGTTAACCTCATATGAAGCCCATTGTGAATATCTCTTTCATTCTAATTACTGTAGCTATCAATTTGGCTTTCAGTATTGAGAATAATTGTGCAGAAACCTCATAAATGGAAGTGCTCTTTCAGTCTAAGCAGGCCTGTAGAACGACAGACTCAAACCAATAAGAAGTCAATTCAATGATGATGTCAGCAAGATCTTCAAAAGAACATATGAAACTACCCCATTGTTCAATCAGATCATGAATTCAGTTTCACTATTAATCCCATCTAGCCCAAAGGGAAAGTTAAGGGAGCACACACCAGTCCTTACTGAGGGACCAGCAGTGGAAAGGGTGAGCACTTGCAGGTTCCTGGGTGACAACATCTCTGAAGATCTGTCCTGGGCCCAACATATTGATGCAAAGAAGTCATGACAATGGTTATATTTCATTAGGAGTTTGAGGAAATTTCACATGCCACCAAAGATGAGCAAACTTCTGCAGATGTACTGTGGGGAGCATTCTGACTGGTTGCATCACAGTCAGGTACGGAGGGGCCACTGCTGGGGATGGGAAAAAGCTGCAGAAAGTTGCAAACTCAGCCAGTTCTATCATGGGCACTAGCTGCCCCGTCAACGAGCACATCTTCAAAAGGTGATGCCTCAAAAAAGCAGCATCAGCCATTAAGGACCCCCATCACCCTGAGCCTGCCCTCTGCTCATTGCTACCATCAAGGAGGAGGTACAGGAGCCTGAAGACAAACACTCAGTGTTTTAGGAACAACTACTTCTCGTTCGCCATCAAATTTCTGAAAGGACGATGAACCATGTACACTACCTCACTATTTATTTTGCTCTCTTTTTGCACTACTTAGTTATTTAACTTTATATAAGTAAGTGCTTTACCAGTTGCAGCTTTATGGGAGAGTGGCAAAGAGAAAGCCTCTGTTGAAAAAAGCTCACATGAAATCTCGGCTAGAGTTTGCCAGAAGGCATGCGTGAGACTTTGGAGTCAACTGGAAGAAGGTTCTATGGTCTGAAGAAACCAAGATTGAGCTTTTTGACCGTCAGACTAAACGCTATGTTTGGTGTAAGCCAAACACCGCACATCAAAAACACACCATCCCTACCGTGAAGCATGGTGGTGGCTGCATCATGCTGTGGGGATGCTTCACTGCAACAGGCCCTGTAAGGTTTGTGTAGGTAGAGGTAAAATGAACGCAGCAAAATACAAGGAAATCCTGGAGGAAAACCTGTTACAGTTTGCAAGAGAATTGCGACTTGGGAGAAGATTTGTTTCCTACCAAGACAATGGCCCCAAAGAAACATGCTCGAAGCAACATCACAGGTATGTGGATTATGACAACACACAGAAAATAGATTATATAAGACATCTATAGACTCAAAACTCAAAAACTCAAGACTCAAAAACTTACATAGATGTACCGTGGGGAGCATGCTGACAGGCTGCATCACTGCCTGGTATGGGAGGGGGGGGGGCGGGTGGGAGGCTACTGCACAGGACTGAAAGAAGCTGCAGAGGGTTGTAAATTTAGTCGGCTCCAGCTTGGGTACTAGCCTACAAAGTACCCAGGACATCTTCAAGGAGTGGTGTCTCAGAAAGGCACCATCCATTATTAAGGACCTCCAGCACCCAGGGCATGTCCTTTTCTCACTGTTACCATCAAGTAGGAGATACAGAAGCTTGAAGGCATACACTCAGTGATTCAGGAACAGCTTCTTCCCCTCTGACATACGATTCCTAAATGGACATTGAACCCGTGAACACTACCTCACTTTTTTAATATATATTATTTCTGTTTTTGCATGATTTTTAATCTATTTAATGTACATATACTGTAATTTATTTATTTATTTATTCATTTATTTATTATTATTATTTTTCTCTTCTTCTATATTATGTATTGCATTGAACTGCTGCTGCTAAGTTAACTAATTTCACAACACATACCGGTGATAATAAACTGATTCTGATTCTAAATCTGATTCAGTGTAAGTAAAAGACTGTGCAAAACAAGAAATCACGATCAGAGACCAATCTATGGTACTGCAAGTGGTGGTCCATAGCGTTTCGTTGCTGAGGTAAGGTTTAGGTTGTGCAGGTTGCTTCAAGAACCTGATGGTTGTAGGAAAATGGCTGTTCCTGACCTTGGTGATGTGGGACTTCTGGCTTCTGTACCTCCTGGGTATAAGTCTCCTATTAGCTACTGATGCCCACCTTTGCTTGTTTTAAAGAAAGAGAAGAAAGGACACCATAAATACAAGAGATGCTGGAAACCCAAAGCAACACACAAAATGCTGGGGAAATTCAGCAGTCAGGCAGCATCTATGGAGGGCATAAACTGTCAACATTTCAGGACCCTTCATCAAGATTGGAAAGGAAGGGGGAAGAAGCCAGAATAAGAAGGTGGAGGGAGGGGAATGGTGTGGCAACTGATAGGTGAGAGCAGTTGACGGGGAAAGTGGATGAGGGGTTTGAAGTGAGAAGCTGAGAGGTGATAGATGCAAAAGGTAAAGGGCTGAAGAAGAAGAAATCTGATAAGAGAGAAGAACGGACATAAAGAAAGGGAAGCAGGAAGGGAACCAGACGGAGGTGATGGGCAGGTGAGGAGAACTGAAGGGGATAAGAGGGGAGCCAGAATAGGCAATGGCAAAAGAGTGAAGGGGAAGATGGAAGTGGTATAGAGGGCTATGGTCCAGGTATGGGTCGATGGGGCTAAGCAGACTAACAGATGGGCTGAAGGGCCTGCTTTTGCACGGTCATGCTCTATGATTCCAACACAATAAATAAATCAACCTGCAGGCATATTAATTCCTAAATCCCAATGCCTGGGCTTTATATTCCATCTGCCTCACTTACCACTATCATGACAGTTCTCTATTTTGGTGTGCCTCTGTCTCTGAAAACAGTTCTAATCCTTAGGAAAAATGTTTCATAGTAAGTTGTCTATTAGTTGTCTAAACAATTTGAGGATTTAGAAGTGTGGCTAATTTTTATTCCCCGGGAGAAATTCTTTAAAATAAGTAACTTGTTGCCAAAAAGGTGGAAAAGCAAAATGAATGATATTTAGTGAGATTGACTGTTTAAAATTTCCCCTCCCTTTCTTTCTTTTCTTCTCTCTCTCTCCACCCCCCTCCCTTTCTTTTCTCCCGCTTGGTGCTCTATCTGATCAGATTACATGCAGCTCCCAGAACCTGCACCTGGATATACACCACAAGCAGCCATCCATCTTCTTCACTGTCAACACAGAGCAAGCCCCTGACAGCACGATCAGTGCGTAATCTTGCTTTAAGTATGGGAGCAGATAAAATCAGCCTGGGTATAACTAAACGTAAAGGGATTTGGTTGCAATTAGACTTGACATGGCCACATCCCATCTCCCTCTCTCCTCCTCTCTCCCCTTCCTCCATCTCTATCTCTGTCACTGCCTCTCCCTCCCTCCCTCTCTCTCTGCCTACTCTTCCCCTCTGCCCTTTTTCTACCTCTCCCTCTCTAACTCCATCTCTCTATCTTCCTTTTCTGTTCTTCTCTCTCTCCCTTTCTCTTCTCCTCTCTTTCTCTTCTTTTCCCTCCTTCTCCCTTTCTCTCCCTCCCTCTCTCTCTGTCTGTCTCTTTCCTTCACTCCCCCATCTCTCTTTCTCCCTCTCTCTCCTTTTGTCTCTTTCAGTCTCCACACCTCTCTCTTCCCCTCATTCCCCTCTCTTCCCTTTGCTCTTCCCTTCTGTCACCCTCTCTACTCTCCCCCTAAGTAACTCTCCCCCTTGCTTTCCCTCTCTCCCACTCTGTTGTTCCCTCTCTATCTCCCCTTCCTCCATTCTCACTCCTTCCTCTCTCCCTCTCTTACTCTCTTTCCCTCGTCTTACTCCCCTCTGCCCTCTCTGTCTCTCCCTCTTCTTCACTCTCTCCCCTCTCACCCTCCCTCTCTCTTACCTTCTTTCCCTCTCTCAATCTCTCTCTCTTCCCCCTCTGCTCCCCCCCCTCTCCTCCTCCTCCTCTCCTCTCCCGCGTGCAGACTATTCTGAGTCCAATACCATTCATTCTCAGAGACTCAGAGTTGGATAGTTTGTGCTCAGTCTAACAATGCCCCTGAGACGGGAGTAGGGAGTAGCAGAGGCCAGTGATGGAAGGGACGATTCTGTGTCCGACCCCAGGAGGCTAGGCCCTGAAAGCACTTCCACTCATTCCCACACTTGCTGGTGCACCTGGACCACAGCTGGAGTTGCACAGCTCCTGGGGATTCACCACAGATCATGTCCCCTGTCTTCACAGTGAGAGCTCTCCGGAGGTCACTCCGGTACAAATGTACAGGCCGTACTCTGCCTCCGACAGCAGCCTGTTCCAGTTTGATATTGAGTCACGTGGATTCTTTAACACTTTGTCTTTACATCCACAGCTAACTCTCACTTACCTTTCCTGTTTCTGTCCAAGTGTAGTGTTTGATTGCAGTGAGGGGATTTGAGTATATTAGCAAGTTCTCAAAGGTTATAATGATGCAGTTATGTATTTTTACTCTGTCCTTTATTTATTTATGCTTGCATTTATGTATTTATTTAGAGATGCAACGCGGAAGAGGCCTTTATAGCCCAACGGGTCGCACTGCCCAGCAGGTCACCTATTTAACCCTAGTGTAATCACAGAACAACTTAAAGATGTAAATAAGTTTGAAAGAGTATAGAGAAAATTTACAAGGATATGCTGTACTGGAAGACCTGAGTAATAAGGAAAGATTGAATCGGTTAGGACTTTATTCCTTAGAATGTAAAAGATTGAGAGGTGATTTGATAGAGGTATACAAGATTCTGAGGGGTGTAGGTAGGGTAAACGCAAGCAGGCTTTTCCCACTCAGGTTGGATGGGACTACAACTGGAGGTCATGGGTTAAGGGTGAAAGGTGAAATGTTTAAGGGGAAACTTCTTCACTCAGAGGGTGGTGAGAGTGTGGAAATAGCTGCAGAAATGATGGGTACGAGCTCAACTTGAACGGTTAAGCGAAGTCTGGATAGGTACGTGGATGGCAGGGGTATGGAGGGCTGTGGTCTTGGTACAGGTCGATGGGAGTAGGCAGTTTAAATGGTTCCATGGACTAGATGGGCTGAAGGGCCTGTTTCTGTGCTGTATTTTTCTATGACTCTATGGCCAATTAACTTACTAACTGGTTTGCTTTTAGACTATGGGAGGAAACCGGAATACCCAGAGGAAACCCATGTGGTCTTGGGAAGAACGTACAAACTCCTTACAGACAGCGCTGAAACTGACCTGTGAATTCCAACCCTGAGCTGTAATACTGTCGTGCTAACCGCTACAGTACCGCGGCTTAAACTTTGTTAGGTTTTCTCTCATTGCTTAGCACAGACAGATGTATATATATAAGACAATAGGAGCAGAATTGGGCCATTCAGCCCATCGAGTCCGCTCCGTCATTCCATCTTGGCTGATTTATTATCCCCCCTCAACCATATTCTCCTCCCTTCACCCTGTAACATTTGACACCCTGACTGATCAGGAACCTATCAACCTCCACTTTTAGTATACCCAATGACTCCGCCTCCACCATCTGTCTGTTGCAATGGAGCAATGTGAACTTTCACCCCACAGATAAAGTTTAGCTTTATTTTTTTTGCAGGTATACTAATGTCAAAACGTACAGTTAAATGTGTTTTTTGTGCCAACAACCAACGTGGAAAGGAAATGAGGATGTGCTGGGGGCAGCCTGCAAGTGTTGGCACTCTTCCGCTGCCCACATAGCATGCCCTCAACTTACTAAACCTAACCTGTAATTCTTTGGATGGTGGGAGGAAACCAGGGCACCTGGAGGAAAGCTGCATGTCCATGGAGAGAATGCACAAACCCCTTACAGTCAGTGAGGGGCTTGAACCCAGACTGGTGATTGCTGGCACTGTGAAGTGTTGTGCTAACCGCTGCTCAGCCTGCTGAGTTCCACCAGCAGGTGGTTTGTTGCTCCTGTAAACGAAGGGTGCAGACCTGAGGAGTGGGAAGGCAGCAAGAAAAATCCAACAAAGGGAATGGAGGCATGGAGAGTTCCGGTGGAGAAAGCTGGGGAGATCAACTCCACTGACTGTGAGCTAACACTGGCAACCATTCAGTGACTTCTTTATTAGAGACACCTGTATACCTGCTCATTAATGCAAATATCTAATCAGTTAGTCAACGCATACAAGCATGCAGACACGGCCAAGAGGTTCAGTTGTTCTGATCAAATATCAGAATGGGGAAGAAATGTGATCTAAGTGAGTTTGACTGTGGAATGATTGTTGGTGCCAGACAGGGTTAATTAAGTATCTCAGGAAGAGCTGATCTCCTGGGATTTTCATACTTGACAGTCTCTAGAGTTTACAGAGAATGGTACAAAAACCAAAAAAAAAACAGCCAGTGAGTGGCAGTATTGTGGGTGAAAATGTCTTTTTAATAAGAGAGGTCAGAGAAGATTAGCTAGACCAATTCTAGCTGACAAGGAAGTGACAGTAACTCAGATAACCAACAGTGGTGTGCAGAAGAGCATCTCTGAATGTAGAATGTGTCGAACTTGGAAGTGGATGGGCTACAGCAGCAGAAAGCAATGAACATACCTTCACTTAGGAGGCACCAAATAGAGTGACCATGTGTCTGTTGGGGCTTAAGAACAGCGACGTGAACGTGGTAACCAGTGGGTAATCTAACAGTTATTAACCAACAGCAAACAATTCAAACAGATGTCACAGGAAGAATTAAATTAGCTGACAGGTTAAATTAGCGAGCAAACAATGGCTGATGACATGTTAATGTTACACAGAACGGAATCATTTTTTAACAATTAGAGTCATACAGCCATACAGCACGGAAACATACAGGCCTTTCGGCCCAGTACATACTTGCCGAACAATAGTCTTTCTGAACAGGTCCCACTTGCCTCTGTTTGGCCCATATCCCACTAAACCTTTTCTTCCAGTCTAAAAGCCTGTTACACATTGTAATTGTACCCTCCTCTTCCATTTCTTCTGGCAGTTCGATTCATTTATTCGCCAAGCTTTGTGTGGAAAATTTGCCCTTCAGCTCTCTTTCAAACTGTTCATCTCGCACCTACAACATGGGCCCTCTAGTTTTAAGTTCCCTAACCCGGGAAAAGAAGACTGACCACCTACCTTAACCATGCTGCATCAGTTTTTTTAGAGTCATAAAGCCATAGAGCACTACAGCACAGAAAAATGCCCTTCAGCCCATCTAGTCCATGCCATGCTGTTAATCTGCCTGGTTCCATTGACTTGCACTAGGACCATAGCCCTCCATATCCCTCTCATCCTCGTACCTATCCAAAATTCTCTTGAATGCTGCAATCAAAACTGTTAAAGTTTATTTCACACTTACACCACCCTCTGAGCGAAGAAGATCCCCCCCCCACAGGTTTCCTTTAATATTCATCTTCCACCTTGGCTTATGACCTCTACTTCTTACCCCTCATAATTTTTTATGCCTTTAGCAAATTTCCTCTCATTCTCCTACACTCCAAGGAATTAAGTTCCTGTAACTCAGGCCTTCAAGACCCAGTGACATCCTTGTAATTTTTCTCTGTACTCTTTCAATCTTATTTATATCTTTCCTTTATGGTGAGTGACCAGAACTGCATGCAGTACTCCAAATGATTTGGCCTCACCAAGATCTTATTCAATTCCAACATAACACCTCCCATTCCTGTACTCACTAATCACAGGCAAAACCTTCCCTACCGTTGAGCACATGTGTAAGGCATGCTGCCATAAGAAAGCAGCATCTATCATCAAGGACCTCCACCATCCAGGCCTTGCTCTCTTCTCACTGTTGCCATTGGGAAGGAGCTGCAGGAACCTTTGGTCCCACAGCATCAAGTTCAGGAACAGTTATTATCCTTAAACCAGCAGGCTTCAGAATCAGTGTGGATAACTTCACTCATCTCAACTCTGAACTCATTCCACAACCTATGAACTCATTTTCAAGGACTCTACAATTCATGTTCTCAATATTATTTATTTACTTATTATCATTATTATCGTATTTGAACAGATTTTCTTATTTTGCTCATTGATTGTCCGTCTTTGTGTGCGGTCTTTCATTGAACCTTTTGTATTTCCTTGTTCTGCTGTACAAGGAATGTGTGTCAGGGTGATATATATGTACTTTGATAATAAATTTACTTTGTATTTTGATCTGTGAAGGTCAATGTGCTGACTAAACCTCTATCAGATCACCCCCCAACATCCTCTGTTCCAGGGAAAATGCCCCAGTCTTTCCTGTCTCCTCATAACTTAAGGCCTTGTAATACAGTTGAGAATCTTTTCTCCACTCTCCCTAGCTTAATGACATCTTTCCTATCGATCAGTAACCAGAACTACGTACAAGTTTGCTCTTATCAATGACTTACAACTTGACGTCCCATCTCTTTGTCTTATTAATCAAAATAAGTTATATTAGTAGGTTCCAGTGCACAAAGGAACTGTGTAGATTCTTTGTTAGGAAGGTGACCTGTAGTAAAAGCTACCACATGAACTCAGATTAGATTGAAGATTAGTTTTATTTGTCACAAGTACAGTACGTTGCAACATGGAGGCATACAGTGAAATGCAATGTTTGCCTCAACAATTAACACAGTCTGCTGGCAGCACCTCGGATATCTCAGTCAAGATACCGCCAGCGAAAAACGATTCCTCAGGCAACATCTTCCAAATAGTCAATCATATAAGTTTCTCTGCATCATCGACTTATTCTTTTTATCATAATTTTGTTTTTGAAACTGTTGGGGCCTGGAACTTACAGTCTGTAGTTCGAGCGAGTGAGCTAGCACTTTGCTGTCCCCAAGAAAACGCCAGGAGAGAAATGCGTGCACGAGCAACGACGAGCGGAAGTTCAGAGATGAGACAGTGGGCCATGATCAACTAAATTGCTTGCCAATTAAAGAGTCGAGGAAGATTGAAACATCGAGGCAAATGCGGAGGAGAGTGGGTGGTTCTCAGAAAAGTCACTGGTTTGAGTCACTTTCCTTGGAGAGGCCGCTGGTTCCAGTTGCTGTGTCAGAGGGGCCACTGTTTCCAGTTGCTGTGTCAGAGGGGCTGCTGGTTTGAGTTGCTATGTCAGAGGGGCTGCTGGTTCCAGTTACTGTGTCAGAGGAGCCGCTGGTGGTTCCAGTTGCTGTGTCAGAGGGGCCACTGGTTTGAGTTGCTGTGTCAGAGGGTCCACTGGTTCCAGTTGCTGTGTCAGAGGGGCTGCTGGTTCGAGCTGCTGTGTCAGAGGGACTGCTGGTTCGAGCTGCTGTGTCAGAGGGGCCACTGGTTCGAGTTGCTGTGTCAGAGGAGCCGCTGGTTCCAGTTGCTGTGTCAGAGGGACCACTGGTTCGAGTTGCTGTGTCAGAGGGGCTGCTGGTTCCAGTTGCTGTATCAGAGGGGCCGCTGGTTCCAGTTGCTGCATCAGAGGGGCCGCTGGTTAGAGTTGCTGTGTCAGAGGGGCTGCTGGTTCCAGTTGCTGTGTCAGAGAGGCCACTGGTTTGAGTTGCTGTGTCAGAGGGGCCAGTGGTTCCATTTACTGTGTCAGAGGGGCCGCTGGTTCCAGTTGCTGTGTCAGAGGGGCTGCTGGTTCGAGTTGCTGTGTCAGAGGGGCCACTGGTTCGAGTTGCTGTGTCAGAGGGGCCACTAGTTCCAGTTGCTGTGTCAGAGGGGCCACTGGTTCCAGTTGCTGTGTCAAAGGGGCCGCTGGTTCGAGTTTCTGTGTCAGAGGGGCCACTGGTTCCAGTTTCTGTGTCAGCGGAGCCACTGGTTTGAGTTGCTGTGTCAGAGGGGCCACTGGTTCCAGTTTCTGTGTCAGCGGGGCCACTAGTTTGAGTTGCTGTGTCAGAGGGGCCACTGGTTCGAGTTGCTGTGTCAGAGGGGTCACTGGTTCCAGTTGCTGTGTCAGAGGGGCCACTGGTTCGAGTTGCTGTGTCAGAGGAGCCGCTGGTTCCAGTTGCTGTGTCAGAGGAGCCGCTGGTTCCAGTTGCTGTGTCAGAGGGACCACTGGTTCGAGTTGCTGTGTCAGAGGGGCTGCTGGTTCCAGTTGCTGTGTCAGAGGGGCCGCTGGTTCCAGTTGCTGCATCAGAGGGGCCGCTGGTTAGAGTTGCTGTGTCAGAGGGGCTGCTGGTTCCAGTTGCTGTGTCAGAGAGGCCACTGGTTTGAGTTGCTGTGTCAGAGGGGCCAGTGGTTCCATTTACTGTGTCAGAGGGGCCGCTGGTTCCAGTTGCTGTGTCAGAGGGGCAGCTGGTTCGAGTTGCTGTGTCAGAGGGGCCACTGGTTCGAGTTGCTGTGTCAGAGGGGCCACTTGTTCCAGTTGCTGTGTCAGAGGGGCCACTGGTTCCAGTTGCTGTGTCAAAGGGGCCGCTGGTTCGAGTTTCTGTGTCAGAGGGGCCACTGGTTCCAGTTTCTGTGTCAGCGGAGCCACTGGTTTGAGTTGCTGTGTCAGAGGGGCCACTGGTTCCAGTTTCTGTGTCAGCGGGGCCACTAGTTTGAGTTGCTGTGTCAGAGGGGCCACTGGTTCGAGTTGCTGTGTCAGAGGGGTCACTGGTTCCAGTTGCTGTGTCAGAGGGGCCACTGGTTCCAGTTGCTGTGTCAGAGGGGCCGCTGGTTCCAGTTGCTGTGTCAGAGAGGCCACTGGTTTAAGTTGCTGTGTCAGAGGGGCCACTGGTTCGAGTTGCTGTGTCAGAGGGGCTGCTGGTTCCAGTTGCTGTGTCAGAGGGGCTTCTGGTTCCAGTTGCTGTGTCAGAGGGACCACTGGTTCGATTTGCTGTGTCAGAGGGGCTGCTGGTTCCAGTTGCTGTGTCAGAGGGGCCGCTGGTTCCAGTTGCTGCATCAGAGGGGCCGCTGGTTCGAGTTGCTGTGTCAGAGGGGCTGCTGGTTCCAGTTGCTGTGTCAGAGAGGCCACTGGTTTGAGTTGCTGTATCAGAGGGGCCAGTGGTTCCATTTACTGTGTCAGAGGGGCCGCTGGTTCCAGTTGCTGTGTCAGAGGGGCTGCTGGTTCGAGTTGCTGTGTCAGAGGGGCCACTGGTTCGAGTTGCTGTGTCAGAGGGGCCACTAGTTCCAGTTGCTGTGTCAGAGGGGCCACTGGTTCCAGTTGCTGTGTCAAAGGGGCCGCTGGTTCGAGTTTCTGTGTCAGAGGGGCCACTGGTTCCAGTTTCTGTGTCAGCGGAGCCACTGGTTTGAGTTGCTGTGTCAGAGGGGCCACTGGTTCCAGTTTCTGTGTCAGCGGGGCCACTAGTTTGAGTTGCTGTGTCAGAGGGGCCACTGGTTCGAGTTGCTGTGTCAGAGGGGTCACTGGTTCCAGTTGCTGTGTCAGAGGGGCCACTGGTTCCAGTTGCTGTGTCAGAGGGGCCGCTGGTTCCAGTTGCTGTGTCAGAGAGGCCACTGGTTTAAGTTGCTGTGTCAGAGGGGCCACTGGTTCGAGTTGCTGTGTCAGAGGGGCTGCTGGTTCCAGTTGCTGTGTCAGAGGGGCTTCTGGTTCCAGTTGCTGTGTCAGAGGGGCCACTGGTTCACGTTGCTGTGTCAGAGGGACCACTGGTTCCAGTTGCTGTGTCAGAGGGGCCGCTGGTTCCATTTGCTTTGTCAAGAGGGGCCACTGGTTTGAGTTGCTGTGTCGGAGGGGCTGCTGGTTCCAGTTGCTGTGTCAGAGGGGCTGCTGGTTCCAGTTGCTGTGTCAGAGAGGCCACTGGTTCGAGTTGCTGTGTCAGAGGGGCCACTAGTTATAGTTGCTGTGTCAGAGGGGCCGCTGGTTCCAGTTGCTGTGTCAAAGGGGCCGCTGGTTTGAGTTTCTGTGTCAGAGGGGCCACTCGTTCCAGTTTCTGTGACAGAGAGGCCACTAGTTCCAGTTGCTGTGTCAGAGGGGCCACTGGTTCCAGTTGCTGTGTCAGAGGGGCCGCTGGTTCCAGTTTCTGTGTCACAGAGGCCACTGGTTTAAGTTGCTGTGTCAGAGGGGCCACTGGTTTGAGTTGCTGTGTCGGAGGGGCCGCTGGTTCCAGTTGCTGTGTCAGAGGGGCCGCTGGTTCCAGTTGCTGTGTCAGAGGGGCTGCTGGTTCCAGTTGCTGTGTCAGAGGGGCAACTGGTTCGAGTTGCTGAGTCAGAGGGGCTGCTGGTTCCAGTTGCTGTGTCAGAGGGGCCACTGGTTTGACTTGCTGTGTCAGAGAGGCCAATGGTTCCAGTTGCTGTGTCAGAGGGGCAGCTGGTTCGAGTTGCTGTGTCAGAGGGGCTGCCTGTTCCAGTTACTGTGTCTGAGGGGCCACTGGTTCCAGTTGCTGTGTCGGAGGGGCCACTGGTTTGAGTTGCTGTGTCGGAGGGGCCACTGGTTTGAGTTGCTGTGTCAGAGGGGCCACTGGTTTGAGTTACTGTGTCAGAGAGGCCACTGGTTCCAGTTGCTTTGTCAGAGGGGCCACTGGTTCCAGTTGCTTTGTCAGAGGGGTTGCTGGTTTGAGTTGCTATGTCAGAGGGACTGCTGGTTCTAGTTGCTGTGTCAGAGGGGCCACTGGTTCCAGTTGTTGTGTCAGAGGGGCCACTGGTTTGAGTTGCTGTGTCAGAGGGGCCACTGGTTCCAGTTGCTGTGTCAGAGGGGCCACTGGTTCCAGTTGCTGTGTCAGAGAGGCCACTGGTTTGAGTTCCTGTGTCAGAGGGGCCACTGGTTTGAGTTGCTGTGTCAGAGGGGCCGCTGGTTCCAGTTGCTGTGTCAGAGGGGCCACTGGTTCCAGTTGCTGTGTCAGAGGGGCTGCTGGTTCCAGTTGCTGTGTCAGAGGGGCTTCTGGTTCCAGTTGCTGTGTCAGAGGGGCCGCTGGTTCCAGTTGCTCTGTCAGAGGGGCCACTGGTTCCAGTTGCTGTGTCAGAGGGGTGACTGGTTCGAGTTGCTGTGTCAGAGAGGCCACTGGTTCCATTTGCCATCTCACAGAGGCCACTGGTTCGAGTTGATGTGTCAGAGAGGCCACTGGTTTGAGTTGCTGTGTTAGTGGGGCCGCTGGTTCCAGTTGCTGTGTCAGAGGGGCCGCTGGTTCCAGTTGCTGTGTCAGAGGGGCCACTGGTTCCAGTTGCTGTGTCAGCGGGGCCACTAGTTTGAGTTGCTGTGTCAGAGGGGCCACTGGTTCGAGTTGCTGTGTCAGAGGGGTCACTGGTTCCAGTTGCTGTGTCAGAGGGGCCGCTGGTTCCAGTTGATGTTTCAGAGGGGCTGCTGGTTCCAGTTGCTGTGTCAGAGGGGCCACTGGTTTCAGTTGCTGTGTCACAGAGGCCGCTGGTTCGAGTTGCTGTGTCAGAGGGGCCACTGGTTCGAGTTGCTGTGTCAGAGGGGCCACTGGTTCCAGTTGCTGTGTCAGAGGGGCCACTGGTTCGAGTTGCTGTGTCAGAGGGGCCGCTGGTTCCAGTTGCTGTGTGAGAGGGGCTGCTGGTTCGAGTTGCAGTGTCAGAGGGGCCACTGGTTCCAGTTGCTGTGTCAGAGGGGCTGCTGGTTCCAGTTGCTGTGTCAGAGGGGCCTCTGGTTTGAGTTGCTGTGTCAGAGGGGCCACTGGTTCCAGTTGCTGTGTCAGAGGGGCTGCCGGTTCCAGTTGCTGTGTCAGAGGGGCCGCTGGTTCCAGTTGCTGTGTCAGAGAGGCCGCTGGTTCGAGTTGCTGTGTCAGAGCGTCCGCTGGTTCCACTTGCTGTGTCAGACAGGCCACTAGTTCCAGTTGCTGTGTCAGAGGGTCCACTGGTTCCAGTTGCTGTGTCAGAGGGTCCACTGGTTCCAGTTGCTGTGTCAGAGGGGCCGCTGGTTCCAGTTGCTGTGTCAGAGGGGCCGCTGGTTCCAGTTGCTGTGTCAGAGGGGCTGCTGGTTCCAGTTGCTGTGTCAGAGGGGCCGCTGGTTCCAGTTTCTGTGTCAGAGGGGCCACTGGTTTGAGTTGCTATGTCAGAGGGGCCACTGGTTTGAGTTGCTGTGTCAGAGGGGCCACTGGTTCCAGTTGCTGTGTCACAGAGTCCACTGGTTCGAGTTGCTGTGTCAGAGGGGCCGCTGGTTCCAGTTGCTGTGTGAGAGTGGCCACTGGTTTGAGTTGCTGTGTCAGAGAGGCCACTGGTTTGAGTTGCTGTGTCAGAGGGGCCACTGGTTCCAGTTGCTGTGTCAGAGCGGCTATTGGTTCCAGTTGCTGTGCCAGAGGGGCCACTGGTTCCAGTTGCTGTGTCAGAGGGGCCACTGGTTCCAGTTGCTGTGTCAGAGGGGCTGCTGGTTCGAGCTGCTGTGTCAGAGTGGCTGCTGGTTCCCGTTGCTGTGTCAGAGGGACCGCTGGTTCCAGTTGCTGTGTCATAGGGGCCACTGGTTTGAGTTGCTGTGTCAGTTGGGCCGCTGGTTCCAGTTGCTGTGTCAGAGGGGCCGCTGGTTTCAGTTGCTCTGTCAGAGGGGCCGCTGGTTCCAGTTGCTCTGTCAGAGGGGCCACTGGTTCCAGTTGCTGTGTCAGAGGGGCCGCTGGTTCCAGTTGCTGTGTGAGAGTGGCCACTGGTTTGAGTTGCTGTGTCAGAGAGGCCACTGGTTTGAGTTGCTGTGTCAGAGGGGCCGCTGCTTCCAGTTGCTGTGTCAGAGCGGCTATTGGTTCCAGTTGCTGTGTCAGAGGGGCAATTGGTTCCAGTTGCTGTGTCAGAGGGGCAATTGGTTCCAGTTGCTGTGTCAGAGGGGCCACTGGTTCCAGTTGCTGTGTCAGAGGGGCCACTGGTTCCAGTTGCCGTCTCACAGAGGCCACTGGTTTGAGTTGATGTGTCAGAGAGGCCACTGGTTTGAGTTGCTGTGTCAGAGGGACCCCTGGTTCCAGTTGCTGTGTCAGAGGGGCCGCTGGTTCCAGTTGCTGTGTCAGAGGGGCCACTGGTTCCAGTTGCTGTGTCAGAGGGGCCGCTGGTTCCAGTTGCTGTTTCAGAGGGGCTGCTGGTTCCAGTTGCTGTGTCAGAGGGGCCGCTGGTTCGAGTTGCTGTGTCAGGGAGGCCGCTGGTTCGAGTTGCTGTGTCAGAGGGGCCACTGGTTCCAGTTGCGGTGTCAGAGAGGCCACTGGTTCCAGTTGCCGTCTCACAGAGGCCACTGGTTTGAGTTGATGTGTCAGAGAGGCCACTGGTTTGAGTTGCTGTGTCAGAGGGACCGCCGGTTCCAGTTGCTGTGTCAGAGGGGCCACTGGTTCCAGTTGCTGTGTCAGAGGGGCCACTGGTTCGAGTTGCTGTGTCAGAGGGGCCGCTGGTTCCAGTTGCTGTGTGAGAGGGGCCGCTGGTTTGAGTTGCTGTGTCAGAGGGGCCGCTGGTTCCAGTTGCTGTGTCAGAGGGGCTGCTGGTTCCAGTTGCTGTGTCAGAGGGGCCTCTGGTTTGAGTTGCTGTGTCAGAGGGGCCGCTGGTTCCAGTTGCTGCGTCGGAGAGGCTGCTGGTTCGAGTTGCTGTGTCAGAGCGTCCGCTGGTTCCACTTGCTGTGTCAGGCGGGCCACTAGTTCCAGTTGCTGTGTCAGAGGGTCCACTGGTTCCAGTTGCTGTGTCAGAGGGTCCACTGGTTCCAGTTGCTGTGTCAGAGGGGCCGCTGGTTCCAGTTGCTGTGTCAGAGGGGCCGCTGGTTCCAGTTGCTGTGTCAGAGGGGGCACTGGTTCCAGTTGCTGTGTCAGAGGGGCCGCTGGTTCCAGTTTCTGTGTCAGAGGGGCCACTGGTTTGAGTTGCTATGTCAGAGGGGCCACTGGTTTGAGTTGCTGTGTCAGAGGGGCCACTGGTTCCAGTTGCTGTGTCACAGAGTCCACTGGTTCGAGTTGCTGTGTCAGAGGGGCCGCTGGTTCCAGTTGCTGTGTGAGAGTGGCCACAGGTTTGAGTTGCTGTGTCAGAGAGGCCACTGGTTCCAGTTGCTGTGTCAGAGGGGCCACTGGTTCGAGTTGCTGTGTCAGAGGGGCCGCTGGTTCCAGTTGCTGTGTCAGAGGGGCCGCTGCTTCCAGTTGCTGTGTCAGAGGGGCAATTGGTTCCAGTTGCTGTGTCAGAGGGGCAATTGGTTCCAGTTGCTGTGTCAGAGGGGCCACTGGTTCCAGTTGCTGTGTCAGAGGGGCCGCAGGTTCCAGTTGCTGTGTCAGAGGGGCCACTGGTTCCAGTTGCTGTGTCAGAGGGGCCACTGGTTCCAGTTGCTGTGTCAGAGGGCTGCTGGTTCAAGCTGCTGTGTCAGAGTGGCTGCTGGTTCCCGTTGCTGTGTCAGAGTGACCGCTGGTTCCAGTTGCTGTGTCATAGGGGCCACTGGTTCCCGTTGCTGTGTCAGAGGGGCCACTGGTTCCCGTTGCTGTGTCAGAGGGGCCACTGGTTCCAGTTGCTGTGTCAGAGGGGCCACTGGTTCCAGTTGCTGTGTCAGAGGGGCCACTGGTTCCAGTTGCTGTGTCAGAGGGGCCACTGGTTTGAGTTGCTGTGTCAGAGGGGCCACTGGTTTGAGTTGCTGTGTCAGAGGGGCCGCTGGTTCGAGTCCCTGCTTGCGGAGCAGCTGCTGGTTTGAGACATTGCCCTTGGAGGGGCTGTTGGGTCCTGATTCTCTTGGAGATGTTATTGAAATTCTGGGATTTACGGATTGGACTGCAGCTCATATTGGCCTCTTTCATTTTGATGTTTTTCTCGTGTTCCTGCCCGTTCTTTCTTGTTGCCTGTTAGTGGGCTGGTGGTTTTGGTGAACATAAGAACATAAATAGGAGCAGGACTTGGCCATCTGGCCCGTTGAACCTGCTCCGCCATTCAATAAGATCATGACTGATCTCTATTTTCCTACCTTTTCCTCATAACCCTTATTTCCCCTACTATGTAAAAATCTATCCAACCGTGTCTTAAATATGTTTACTGAGGTAGCCTCCACTGCTTCATTCATCAGAGAATTCCACAGATTTACCACTCCCTGGGAAAAGTAGTTCCTCTTCATCTCTATCCTAAACCTACTCTCCCGTATCTTGCAGCTATGTCCCCTAGTTCTAGTCTCACTTAACAGTGGAAACAACTTTCCTGCCTCTATCTTATCTATCCCTTTCAAAATTTTTATATGTTTCTATAAGATCTCCACTCAATCTTCTAATTTCAGCAGGTACAGTCCCAGGTGACTCAGTTTCTTCTCTTAGTTTAATCCCCTCATCTCTGGAATCAACCTGGTGAACCTCCTCTGCACCACCTCCAAAGCCAATATATCCTTCCTCGAGTAAGGAGACCAAAATTGCACACAATACTCCAGCTGCAGCCTCACCAGTACCCTATACAGTTGCAGCATAACCTCCCTGCTCTTTAATTCAATCCTTCTAGCAATGAAGGCCAACATTGTATTTGCCTTCTTGATAGCCGGCTGCACCTGCAAAACCAACCTTTTGTGATTCATGCATAAGCACAACAAAGTCCCTCTGCACAGCAGCATGCTGAATTTTTTACCATTTAAATAATAATCTGCTCTTTCATTCTTCCTTCCAAAATGGATGACCTCTCATTTACCAGCATTGTACTCCAACATTGCCAGACCCTTGCCCACTCACTTAACCTATCTATATCTCTCTGCAGACTCTCCGTATGTTCTGCACAATTTGCTTTTCCATTCAATTTAGTATCATCAGAAAATGTAGATACATTACACTCAGTCCCCTCTTTCAGATCGTTAATGTATATTGTGAACAGTTGCGGGCCCAGCACCGACCCCTGCAGCACACTGCTCACCACTGATTGCCAACCAGAGTAACACCCATGTATACCAGCTCTGTGCTTTCTATTAGGTAACCAATCCTCTTTCCATGCTCACCTCCAACCCTATGCATCCTTATCTTATGGATAAGTCTTTTATGTGGCACCTTATCGAACGCCTTCTGGAAATCCAAGTAAATAATGTCCATCTGTTCCCATCTATCCATTGTGTTTGTCATATCCTCAAAGAGCTCCAGTAAGTTTGTCAAACAGGACCTGCCTTTGCTGAATCCATGCTGCATCTACCTGATTGATCCATTTCTTTTCAGATGCCTTGCTATTTCTTCTATAATGATAGCTTCAAGCATTTTCCCAACTACAGATGTTAAACTAACTGGCCTATAGTTACCTGCCTTTTGCCTACATGCTTTTTTGAACAGTGGCGTGACATTCACCATCTTCCAATCTGCCGGGACCTGCCCGGAGTCCAGAGAATTTGGGTAAATCATCACCAAAGCCTCTACTATAACTTCTGCCTTTTGTTTCAGTACCCTGGTGAAGCACCTTCAATAACTCCAAAAGACTGAGGTTGGGTAAAATACTGAAAGGCTTTTATTCGCTGTACAATACGATCTCCACGGTGAGTGTCTGCCCCCGGACTGAGGGGGAGGGGGCAAGGCGAAACACCTTTATACAGGACTCTGTGGGAGGAGCCACAGGGGCAGTCAGCAGAGGGACGTGTCCGGACAGTTAACCCAGTTACAACATATATATGGTTTACCACATTCACCCCTCCTTTTTTTAAAAAAGAGTCCCGCGGGGTGAAGTGACTGACAGTATTTAAAACAAGTATATTTACAGGTCAAGTCTATCAGGCGGTCGAGTCCGTCGCTGTGATCTACGTAGCACCGGTGGTGATTGCGTTGGCGACGGCGGTTGTGCTGGCTCCGGCCTGACTTGAGGTGCCAGCACGTTAGGCGTTGTTAATCCCTCGTGCGTGTGCGTCGCGCCTGGTATGGGAGTGTCGTGTGGTGTCTGTGTAGGGCTTGGAGTGCACGGTGTCTCGTGGGTACATACATCGGTGGGTATAGGGTCAATAGTCACCACGGAGTGTTCAGGGTAGGGGCCCGGAGCTCCTGCGGGCGCCAGGTCGCGGATGGAGACCGTGTCCTCCCGCCCATCAGGTAAAACCACGTAGGCATACTGAGGGTTCGCATGAAGTAAGTGAACCCTCTCGACCATCGGGGAGTATTTATTGCTCCTCGCATGTTTCCAGAACTGCACTGGCCCCAGGGACGTCAGCCAAGTTGGTAGGGTGGTCCCAGTGGTCGACTTTCTGGGAAAAGAAAAGAGCCGCTCATGAGGGATGGCATTGGTGGCCGTGCATAACAGGGAGCGGATGGAGTGGAGTGCCTCGGGAAGGACCTCCTGCCAGCGAGAGACCGGCAGTCCCTTTGACCTGAGGGCTAAGAGTGTGGCTTTCCACACTGTGCCATTCTCCTTCTCCACCTGTCCATTCCCCCGGGGATTATAGCTCGTGGTCCTACTGGTTGCAATTCCCCTAGCCAGTAGGTATTGGCGCAGCTCGTCACTCATAAGCGAGGACCCTCTGTCACTGTGGATATAGCATGGGTATCCGAACAGAGTGAAGAGCTTGCGCAGGGCTTTTATGACTGACGTGCTAGTGGTGTCGGGGCAGGGGATGGTGAAGGGGAACCGCGAGTACTCGTTGATAACGTTAAGAAAGTACACATTGCGGTCGGTGGAGGGAAGGGGGCCTTTAAAGTCAACACTCAGTGGCTCAAAAGGGCGGGTGGCCTTGATGAGTTGTGCCTTTTCGGGTTGGTAGAAGTGCGGTTTGCACTCTGCGCAGACTTGGCAGTCCCTGGTCATCGTTCTGATCTCCTCAAGGGAGTAAGGCAGGTCCCGGGCTTTCACGAAGTGGAAAAGCCGGGTAACCCCCGGGTGGCAAAGATCTACATGTAGGGCGTATAGCCGGTCGATCTGTGCGCTGGCGCACGTTCCCCGGGATAGGGCATCGGAGGGCTCGTTGAGCTTCCCAGGCCTGTACATGATGTCATAGTTGTAGGTGGAGAGTTCGATTCTCCACCTCAAAATTTTATCATTTTTGAATTTGCCCCACTGTTGGTTATTAACATGAATGCAACTGAGCTCTGGTCAGTTAGCGGGGTGAACCTTTTGCCGGAGAGATAGTGCCTCCAGTGCCTAATAGCTTCCACTATGGCCTGGGCCTCTTTCTCCACCGCGGAGGGCCGAAGTTCAGGGCCTTGAAGGGTACGAGAGAAGAACGCCACTGGTCTTCCTGCCTGGTTGAGGGTAGCAGCCAGCGCAAAGTCGGAGGCGTCACTCTCTACTTGGAAGGGAATGGCCTCATCCACCGCATGCATTGCTGCTTTGGCAATGTCCCCTTTTATGCGGTTGAAGGCCGCGCGGGCCTCGGCAGAGAGGGGGAATGTGGTGGACTTGACCAGGGGGCGGGCCTTGTCTGCGTAGTTAGAGACCCATTGGGCGTAATATGAAAAGAAGCCCAGGCACCTTTTGAGGGCTCTGAGGGTGTTGGGAAGAGGGAGTTCCAACAGAGGGCGCATACAGTTGGGGACAGGGCCAATGACTCCATTCTCCACGACACACCCAAGGATAGCAAGTCGGGTGGTCCCGAATACACACTTGTCCTTGTTATAGGTGAGGTTGAAGGCTTTGGCCGCTTGGAGAAATTTTTGGAGATTGTTGTCATGATCCTGCCGATCGTGACCGCAGATGGTGATGTTATCCAGATATGGGAACGCGGCCTTCAGTTGGCACTGGTCCACCATCTGGTCCATTGCCCTCTGGAAGACAGATACACCATTTGTGACAACGAAGGGGACGCGCAGGAATTGATAAAGCCTGCCGTCCGCCTCGAAGGCAGTGTAAGGGTGGTCCTCCCAGCGGATGGGGAGCTGATGGTAAGTGGATTTTAGGTCTATGGTCGAGTACACCTTGTACTGTGCTATCTGATTGACCATATCCGCGATGCGGGGTAAAGGGTACGCGTCGAGCTGCGTGAACCTATTGATGGTCTGGCTATAGTCCACAACCATCCTATTCTTCTCCCCGTTCCGAACAACCACCACCTGCACCCTCCAAGGACTTGTGCTTGCCTCAAGGACCCCCTCCCTGAGCAGCCGCTGCACCTCCGACTTAATGAAAGCTCTGTCCCCCGCGCTGTACCTCCTGCTTTTAGTTGCCACAGGTTTACAGTCGGGGGTCAGGTTGGCGAACAGCGGTGGGGGAGGGATCCTGAGGGTGGAGAGGCCGCAAGTGGCGTTGGTAGTGCGGCTGTTGACATGGTGTTGGGTGGGATGAGCGGGTCGATGTGTGTGTGTGGTCAATAGCGGGGTATGTGACTTATCCCTACAAAACGGGATTTTCGACAGTAAATGGTGGGAGGGGCCCATCATACTCCATTGTCACGCTTTTCAGGTGGCTCTGGAAGTCGAGGCCCAATAGCACAGGGGCACACAGTTGAGGCATGACCAGTAACGTAAAGTCTTGATATTCTGTGCCCTGCACCACTAGTGTCGCTACACAACCCCCCCGGATGTCTGTTGTATGCGACCCAGAAGCCATGGTGACCTTCTGACTTACCGGCTGTATCACGAGTCCGCAACGCCGCACCGTGTCCGGGTGGATAAAACTCTCCGTGCTGCCTGTGTCAAACAGGCAGCTTGTCCTGCGCCGCTCCACCAGGATGTCCATCATTGACCTTGCGAGCTGATGGGGAGCGCTTTGGTCGAGGGTCACGGAGGCCCGGGTTGAGTCGCTGTCTTGGTCTGGCACGGTGGGGTGCCCTGTGAGCACCGGTTGGTCGTAGGTGGTGGGAGGGGGCGCTGACCAAAATGGCCGCCCCCATGTTTCGCACGTGGTGGCGCCGTGCTGAGAAGATGGTGGCAGGCAAGATGGTGACCCCTCATGTCTCGCATGCGGTTCTTCTCAATCCCGCTCACGGTTTGGACTTACAGACCTTGGCGAAGTGGCCCTTCTTTCCGCAGCTGGAACAGGTAGCTTCTCGGGCCACGCAGCGTTTCCGGGGGTGCTTCTCCAGTCCGCAGAAGTAGCACTTCGCGGACTCACGACTGGTGGCAGCCGGGGTCGATTTGCCGGCGGGTTGTGGGGACTTGCGACTGGCGGCAGCTGAGGTCGATTCGCCGGCAGTTTGCGGGGTCTGCGGCGCCCACCAGGCCGTCGGGGGATCACGTGCCTGGAGAGCCTTAGAGTTGTGCAGAGTGGCCTCCAGCGTGTCGGCCAGTTTGATCGCCGAACTTAAGGTAAGATCGACTTTTTCCAACAGCCGCTGGTGCCCATACACTGACCTGGTCCCTGTGACGAAGGCGTCTCTCACTAGGAGTTCTGCATGCTGTGCCGCCGTCAGCTCCTGGAAATTGCAGGCTCGTGCGAGTGTCCGTAGGGCTTGGGCGAACTCAGCACTTGATTCCTCAGACCGTTGTTGCCGTGTCGCTAAGCGATGCTGAGCATAGATGCTGTTTATCGGCCGCAGGTATTGTCTTTTGAGTGCGCTTATCGCGCCATCGTAGTTCGGCTGGTCTCTGATCAGCGAATAGACCCGTGGACTGACCCTGGAGAGTAGAACTCTGCGCTTCGCTACGGGGTCGGTCGCTTTAATCTCCTCTAGATACGCTTCGAAGCAGGCCAGCCAGAATTCGAAAGCGTTTCCAGCTTCAGGTGTTTGCGGATCGAGGTCTAATTTGTCTGGTCTCAGTGCATGTTCCATGCTTTAAAATGTACAGCGAATAAAATTGAAGCACCTTCAATAACTCCAAAAGACTGAGGTTTGGTAAAATACTGAAAGGCTTTTATTCGCTGTACAATACGACCTCCACAGTGAGTGTCTGCCCCCAGACTGAGGGGGAGGGACAAGGTGAAAGACCTTTATACAGGAATCTGTGGGAGGAGCCACAGGGGCAGTCAGCAGAGGGGCGTGTCCAGACAGTTAACCCAGTTACAACATATATATGGTTTACCACACCTGGGATGTATTGAGGTGATCTGCTAGTCTTTGTGTGAGGGAGGCGTTGGGGGTGTTCAGGGAAGTTGTACACCTGAAGAGGAAATGTTAACTGGAAGGGTTAGGTGAGTGTATCTGAATTGGAGAGATCTTTTATTACAATAACCACTACATTACCACATCACCCATTCTCCAGGTCATAGACATTTTGGCAGAATTGGGAGGGAAAGAAAAGAAGCGGTTTTATAAGTTGAAGAGAAGGTAGAGGTTAGATACAGGTTGGATGGGACAGAGGGGATGTCTGTGGCAGGATGGGGATGGAGTTGCCATGTAGGTAAGTTGAGATGAGGGCATCCAACTAATGGATAATGATAGCAGTTAGAGAGAACATGAGCTTGAGCAGAATGTCTAGCATAAATGACAATGGGCCAGATGGTCTTATGTACTACTCGATGACTTGAGTGAGGAGGAGAAAATCTGGGATAATTTAGTTTTCCTGGGTTTAGACAGTGAGCTACTGTCTACAGAGGCAAGATGGTTTCATCATGACCCTGTTGCTAAAATATCACATGTGGGACAGATTATATAGAGCACTTGATTACAAAATGATATTTGACCATATTTCTACAGGGTTATTACAGCACAGGCCAAATCTTTGGATAATGCAAACCCTCTGGGAAAATTTCTACTGTGAAATCTGGCAGCTATTGAATTAAGTTTAAGTGGAAAAGATGAACAAAAATGAAGACTATATATTATTACTACTAAATAAATGCATCGACAACAGCAGCCAGATACAAGACCATTCTTGGAAGGGATTATGGAGCTGTGGACCTCACTTGTAAGATGAATTGGCATACAGGAGGGAGAGTGGAAACGCGGTTGAGCGGTGTCACAATAACAGCCTCTCACTCAACATCAGCAGAACCAAAGAACTGATTATCAACTACAGGAGGAAGAAGCCGGAGGTTCATGGGGGTCTTCGGGGTTCATGTTGCATGTGCTTCTGAATTCTGTTTTTGAGTGGTTTGATTGGGGTGAACGATGCGGTCTGGGATATCAAAGCTGCCTGCTTTGCCCTATGGCATGCAGCGGGTTTGCAACACAACACTGAACTGAAGTAAACCGAACTAAACTGGACTCCTGGTTTGACGTTTGATATTCTACGTGTTGTCCGCTTGCTTTTTGCTGTTTGCACAAATTGTTCTTTCTTCGCGCGTTGGGTGTTTGACGTTTTCTTGAACGGGTTCCATAGAGTTTCTTTGCTTTCTTGGGCTGTCTGTGGGAGGATAACTCTCAGAGTTGTATTCTGTATGCATACTTCGACAATAAATGCACCTTGAATCTGTCAATCTTTGAATGAGCCAGTCCTCATTGAGGATCATAGGTGGAGAGGGTCAGTAACTTGGGCACCACAGTAGTGTAGTGGTTTGCGAGACACTATTACAGCTCGGGACATTCCAGTGCCCATAGAACATAGAACATAGAACAAAGAATAGTACAACACAGTACAGGCCCTTCGGCCCACAATGTTGTGCTGACCCTTAAACCCGACCTCCCGTATAACCCCCACCTTAAATTCCTCCATATATCTGTCTAGTAGTCTCTTAAACTTCACGAGTGTATCTGCCTCCACCACTGACTCAGGCAGTACATTCCACGCACCAACAACTCTCTGAGTGAAAAACCTTCCTCTAATATCCCCCTTGAACTTCCCACCCCTTACCTTAAAGCCACGTCCCCTTGTATTGAGCAGTGGTGCCCCGGGGAAGAGGCGCTGGCTATCCACTCTATCTATTCCTCTTATTATCTTGTACACCTCTATCATGTCTCCTCTCATCCTCGTTCTCTCCAAAGAGTGAAGCCCTAGCTCACTTAATCTCTGATCATAATGCATACTCTCTAAACCAGGCAGCATCCTGTTAAATTTCCTCTGTACCCTTTCCAATGTTCCACATCCTTCCTATAGTGAGGTGACCAGAACTGGACACAATACTTCAAGTGTGGCCGAAACGGAGTTTTATAGAGCTGCATCATTTACCCTGCGACTCTTAAACTCTATCCCTCGACTTATGAAAGCTAACACCTCATAAGCTTTCTTAACTACCCTATCTTCCTGTGAGGCAACTTTCAGGGATTTGTGGATATGTACCCCCAGATCCCTCTGCTCCTCCACACTACCAAGTATCCTGCCATTTACTTTGTACTCTGCCTTGGAGTTTGTCCTTCCAAAGTGTACCACCTCACACTTCTCCGGGTTGAACTCCATCTGCCACTTCTCAGCCCACTTCTGCATCCTATCAATGTCTCTCTGCAATCTTCGACGATCCTCTACACTATCCACAACACCACCAACCTTTGTGTTGTCTGCAAACTTGCCAACCCACCCTTCTACCCCCACATCCAGGTTGTTAATAAAAATTATGAAAAGGAGAGGTCCCAGAACAGATCCTTGTGGGATACCACTAGTCACATCCCTCCAACCCGAATGTATTCCCTCCACCACGACCCTCTGCTTTCTGCAGGCGAGCCAGTTCTGAATACACCTGGCCAAATTTCCCTGGATCTCATGCCTTCTGACCTTCTGAACAAGCCTACCATGTGGAACCTTGTCAAATGCTTTACTAAAATCCATATAGATCACATCCACTGCACTACCCTCATCTATATGCCTGGTCACCTCCTCAAAGGATTCTATCAGGCTTGTTAGACACAATCTGCCCTTCACAAAGCCACGCTGACTGTCCCTGATCAGTCCATGATTCTCTAAATGCCCATAAATCCTATCTCTAAGAATCTTTTCCAACAGCTTTCCCACCACAGACGTAAGGCTCACTGGTCTATAATTACCCGGACTATCCCTACTACCTTTTTTGAACAAGGGGACAACATTTGCCTCCCTCCATCCTCCGGTACCATTCCCATGGACATCTGTAATGAGTCTCTGTATGTCTTCGCCATGGAATGCATGGTTTTTCTCCAGGTGATCTGGTTTCCTCCCACAGTCCAAAGACTTACTGGGTTGCAATGTAATGCAAATCATCCTGTGATTAGGTTGGGGTTAATAAGGTTTGTCGGGTTGCTGGGGTGGCGTCGCTCGAAGGGCCAGAATAGCCCACTCCACATTGTATCACTAAGTAAATAAATGAATAAATTTTCTGTCCCATGGTGTTATTGTACCAGAGGATCTGTCCTGGGACCAGCATGTAATTGTCATCACAAAAAGAGCGCGACAACGCCTCTACCTTCTCAGAGGTTCGCATAGATTCAGCACGCCACCTAACACTCGGACAAGCTTCTCTAGAGAGTATCCTAACTAGCTGCAGCATGGTCTGGTATGGAAACACCAAGGCCCAGAAACAGAAATCTCTACAGAATGTGGTGGAAAGAGCCCAGTCCATCACAGGCAAAGCCCTTCCCACCACTGAGCACATTCACAAGGAGTGCTGTCACACGAAGGCAGTATCCATCTCATCAAGGAGCCCCACCATCCAGGCCATGCTCTCTTCTTGTTACTACCTTTGGGCAGGAGGTACAGGAGCCTTTGGTCCCATATCACCAAGTTCATGAACAGTTATTCATTCATCACTGTTTTCATTTATTATCGAAGCATGTATCCATATGCAACTTTGAAATTTGCATTCTCCAGATAGCTACAAAACAAAGAAAGACCATGAAAGTCATTTAAAGAGAAACATTAAACCCAACGCCCCCCCCAGTACAAAAATGAATGGCACCCCAATCATCAAACCCCACAAAACCCTTCCTCCTGCACAAAATGGAACAGGAATATTGACCGCTAAACCACAACTGCCCTACACAAAAAACTAGCAGAACACAACAGAACATCAACCCCCAAACACCCACCCCTTGCACAACAAAATGGAAAAGGAACAGGTGATTTAAAAAAAACACAGAATATAAAAACCATAAGTCTGAAAAAGTCCACAGTCCATAAACAAAATAAACCAATCCATAAACACAGAACCACAATACCATCCTACAATATCAACAACATTCATCAAAAGGGACACCACACGAGGCAGAGAGACCTACCCGCTTGTCACAGCGAGCCACACAGCGATAGGCCGCTCACAAGACTCCTACTCTGGCAGCGATCAAAAGGAAGGCAGTTGGCACTGAACTCTCCCTTGCCTTCTGCATTCACCTTGAGGTCTCAGTCTTCCTCCACACTTTAATCGGTGATTAAATGAGCTTTAAGTAGTGAAATGGAGTCCAACATCAGCTCATGCCCTGTCTTGAACATTCTTCACATCGAGGCTGACCGGGTACACACTCGCTTCCCAGAATCTTCTTGGAGCCAGCAAAGGGTTGGATCACTCAATCGATCTCCAAACTGTAAATCACAGGCTCTTACAGTCCCAGAAACACACTTAAGGTGAAAATCAAACACAAAAGAAGTGAAAAAGGAATTTTCATTCGCTTTCTGAAAGATGTCGACCGAAGCAGTGTTGTACACAGCGGCCATCTTGACCGGAATCTTACCACCTTTCCCTACAACCATCAGGCTGCTGTACTGACGTGGCTATCTTCACTCACCTCAACTCTGAACAGATTCTACAACCTACAGACTCTACAACCTACAGTTCTCAGTATTACGGTTTTTTTATTTGCACAGTTTGTCTTCTTTTGCACATTGGTTGTTTGTCAGTCTTTGCTTGTGTATAGTTTTTCATAAATTCAATTGCATATCTTTATTTTCCTGTACATACCTGCAAGAAAATGAATCTCAGGGTTGAATATGATGACATATATGTACTTTGATAATAAATTTACTTTGACTTTGAGGGCCAGCATTTATTGTCTGTCCCTAATTGCCCTTGAGAGGCTGGTAACGAATCGCCTTCCTGAACCTCTCCGGTCCTTTTAGTGAAGTTTCTCCACCAAAACTGTTGCAGAGAATGTTTTAGTATGTAGACACAGTGCTGATAATGGAACAGTGATAGATGTCCCAGCCCTATGTTGTTCAAGGCATCAGATACCTGAGCTGGGAAGCCTTGGTAGAATACATAATGCCCTCCACTCAGTGTTGGAGCAGATAGACGACACCAAAGCAAAGGTCAGGATGTTGTTTATCGATTACAGCTCGGCATTCAGCACCATCATCCCTTCAGTACTAATCAACAAACTTCAAAACCCTGGCCTCTGACTATCTCTCTCATTCCTACAGGTGAGAAGGAGGTACAGGATCCTGGAGATGCACACTCAGTATTTTCAGAACAGTTTCCTTCCCTCCACCATTGGGTTTCTGAACGGTCCACCAATCCAAAATGATTATTCCCTTTTTGTGCTATTTATTTTTGCAGCTTATAGTAATTTTTTAAGTGTTGCACTGTACTGCTGCCACAAAACAACTCATTTCACAGCATAAGCACAACAAATCCTGCAGATGCTTAAAATCCAAAGCAACACACACAGAATGTGAGAGGAACTCAGCAGTTCAGGCAGCATCTATGGAGGGGAATCAAATGTTGACAAACCCTTCATCAGGACTGGAAAGGAAGGGGTAAGGTGCTAGAATAAAAAGGTGGTGGGGTGGTGTGGAGGGGAATGAAGATAGCTAGAAGGTGAATGGTGTGGTAAACCATGTATATATGTTGTAACTCGGTTACCTGTCTGGACACACCCCACTGTTGACTGCCCCTGTGGCTCCTCCCACAGAATTCTGTATAAAGGTGTTCGCCTTGCCCCTCCCCCTCAGTCCGGGGGCAGACACTCACTGTGGAGTTTGTATTGTACAGCGAACAAAAGCCTTTCAGTATTTTACCAAACCGCAGTCTTTTGGAGTAATTGAAGGTGCTTCAATTGGTGAAGATAGGTGGGTGGAAAGACAGAAGTGCTGGAGAGGAAGGAATCTGATAGGACAGTAGAGTGGACCTTGTTTAATCTATAGTGGGGGGGGATGAGGTTGGGTATTAGTAGGTGGTGTTGGCAATCAAGGGTATATGGAGTTTAGAAAAATAGAGGGCTATGCGGTAGGGAAATTCTAGGCTGCTTCTAGAGTAGGTTACATGGTCAGCACAACATTGTGGGCCAAAGGGTTTTTTTTAGCCAAAGGGTGGTAAATTTGTGGAATTTGTTGCCACATGCAGCTGTGGAGGCCAGGTTGTTAGGTGTATTTAAGGCAGAGATTGATAGGTTTTTGATTGGACATGGCATCAAAGGTTACAGGGAGAAGGCCGGGAACTGGGGTTGAGGAGGAGGAAAAAAAGGGATCAGCCATGATTGAATGGCAGAGCAAACTCGATGGGCCAGATGGCCTAATTCTGCTCCTATGTTCTATGGTCTAACGTGCTGTAGATTTCTATGTTTTTATGTGTAGTTTTGTGCTTGAAGGGTACTATTAGACAGCGTGCTTATTAAAAATTAGAGCCTGAAAATTGTAAAGTAACAGTAACAGCAGATGAAAGGATCTTTAATCAGCTTCAGCTTCAGTGTGCAGGTCAGTGAGACTAGGCAGAAAATGGTTCGGCACAGCCAAGAAGGGCCAAAGGGCCTGTTTCTGTGCTGTAGTTTCTATGATTTCTATGGTTTCAGCTTTTATCACATGCACTTTGAATATACAGTGAACTGTGACATTTGCATTAACAACCAATAGAGTCTGAACTTGCCTGCACATTTCACTGGCTGCAGAGTGCTTTGTATCATCTCCAGGTCATGAAGGGCACAAGAGACATACGAATCTTTCTCCTCTTTGTCTAATTGCTTGTAACCTGCAGGATGTAGACACACTAAGCCTTCACTTCATCTTTTGCCGACACGAGATGGCGTGCATACACCAGTGGGACATTCTTCACTGATCCCTCTTACCACCTCTGTCAACACTCGTACAATAAGATGGGCTCTTGACCTCACAATCTGCCTCATTATGATCTTGCACCTTGTCGTCTCCCTGCCCTGCTCTTTACCTGTAGTGGTTACACTTCATTCCGCAATGTCATCTACTGTATCCGGTGCTCCCGGTGCGGTCTCCTCTACATCGGTGAGAGCTGACACACAGCTTTGTTGAGCACCTTCACTCCATCTGCTGCATAATACAGTATCTCGTCCAGGCCACCCAGCTCAGTTCAGCTTGCCATTCCCATTCCAGCATGTCTGTCCATGGCCTCTTCCACTGTCACAATGAAGCTCACTTGGGATGAAAGAGCAACACCTCATTTTCCTTCTGGGTAGACTCCAGCATGAATGATTTTCTCCACCTTCCAGTAATTTCTCCTCACCTTCTCCATCCCCCACTCTGGCTCCCCTCTCACCCCGTCTCCTCTTCTCATCTGCCCATCACCTCCCTCCAGTGCACGTCTTCCTTCCTTCTCTTCCATGCTCTGCCATGCTCTCTGACCACATTCCTTTCTCTTCAGCCTTTCACTTCTTCTCACTAGTGCCTCCCAGCTTCTTGCTTCACCCCCCACCTTCTCCCGCACCTGGTCTCACCTGTCTCCTGCTAGTTTGTACTCCTTCACCTCCCCGCAGCTTCTTATTCTAGAGTCTTCCTCCTTCCTTTGCAGTCCCGATGAAGGGCCTCGGCCTGAAATATTGACTGTTTATTCCCCTCCATAGATGCTGCCTGGCCTGCTGAGTTCCTCCTGCATTTTGTGTGTGTGCATTGTTACAGCTTTTTCTTGTTCTACCTCAGTGCACTGTGATCTTTACGGACAGTATGCAAGACAAGCTTTTCACTGTATCTTGGTACATGTGACAATAATAAACCAATTTTAATTTCAATTCTCCAGCACAGAGATGGCAGGGAGAAGGGAGGGAGTGCAGACTGGGACCTTTGTGTCATTTTTCTACAACATACAATATACAAGATTCAAGATAGTGTCAAGCTGTGGTCTCCATCAAGGTCGTGGCTCAGACAGTTGTTTTTAAAAATTTTTTTTAGGTTTGCAGGGATGGTTTTGAGGACAGAGAGAGGAGTTAGTCTGCAGGTTAGGGTTTAGAGACAGAGATGTGGGAAATTTGAGGATATACTGGAATTTAAGCCTCCACTCTGTGTTCGAAGGTCAGTGACGTGGATGTGGTCAGATGTTGTGCTGGTAGACTGCTGAGAGTGAGGCTCCCATGTACACAGGAGGCACGTGGGCTGCTGACCCCTGAGGTACACAAGTTGGCAAGACCAGAGCTTGAGATCTGGTGGTTGGGTCCCTTCATCGGTGAACCCGGTGTCCAAGGCCTGGAGCTTGGGTCCTGATACATTGTCATTGGTGAGTCCTGGGTCAATACAAAGATCGAAGCCAGGGGGTTGATCAGGTGTCCAGAAATCGAGGTCCGATGACTGAAGCCCTGAGTCTGCGAATCTCTGCAAGTCAAAGCCCCACTGTCTGCGAATCCTCTTATCTGATGGAGGCCGGGGCTGAAGCAGCCCTGTCCTGGCGTTCTGGGACGTGAATGTGTGTGGGGTGGTGGGAGGGAGGAACGGGGCTTGCTTTGCTGTTGTTGCTTTGTCACTTTGTCTGTTTAGTTGTGTTCTGCGATGCCGTGCCGAGCATGGTGGCCATGCTGGGCTGGTGACACTCGCGGGCTTCCCCCAGCACATCCTTACGTCGTGCTGCTAGTTAATGCAAACGATGCATTTCACTGTACACGTGATAAATAAATCTGAATCTGAATCTTCTTCAAAACATATATCCCCTCACACAGGCTAATAACTAACAAAGAGATGTTTGCCTTCAAAGGTGCTTGCCATGTGGGTCTAACCTGTGCTGTTGAAACACCACTTGGGATTCCAAAGGCTTGCTTCATCCATTACTGCCTTGTAAAATTCTGGGCGTTTAATACTCCTGACAACCAGCTGGCAGTTATTGAGGGAGAGACTGCAGTCCCTAAAAGGCTGAATCTATTTGTTCCAATTAATTTAAAGGAACGCAGCAAACAGGTGCCTGGTTTATTGAAAGACTCCCCCCCTCACTGCCCTCCCCGCACAACCCCACCAAGTACAATCCTGTTCGCAATTTAAGCAAGTTCTTGTTACAAAGAAGAATGTGTGGCTTTTTCTAAACTTCTCTCCTTGAAGTTATGGATTTTTGATGAAGTGCAGATTCCACGAAGTGTAAGCCACACATCGGCCTTCCCAGCTCTGCTCTCAACAACAACAGTAACGTGGTGCCCTTAACATAGTGACATGCCCAAGGCACTTCACAGGGGTCCAGACGTGAGGAAGGCAAAAGGTGGAGGTGGATGCAGGGAGCTTTGGGGAAGGAAGTTCCAAGCCTGGGGCCCAGGAAGCCGTTAATAGTGGAACGATAACATTGAGAGAGAATACGTCACAGACAAGTAAGAAGAGGAGTGTGATTGCTGGGATTCCTCTGATGGTGTGCATGGACTTAATGGACCGAATGGCCTCTTCTCTGTCACAAGGAAATCTGGGAAATATAATACCAGACTGGAAGTGGGAATAGAAATAGCTGTTGGAATGGTAGGATGAATGTTCATTATTGAGTGTGCGGTAGTGAGTGTGGTTGAGGGTTGTGGTTGAATTGGATCTTCACCTTCCTCTTCCTGCACCCCCCCCTCCCCGTCTCAGATCATTCTGTAAGAACCAGTAAGAGATAACCAGAGTAACACACAAAAAATGCTGGAGGAACTCAGCAGTTCAGACACTTCGGGCCAAAATTCTTCATCAAAACTGGAAAGAAGTCAGAATTCCAGTCTTGGTCAAGGGGCTCAGCCTAAAATATTGACTCTTTATTCCCCTCTGTAGATGTTGCCTGACCCACTGAGTTCCTCCAAGAATTCCAGTCCTGAAGAAGGGTCTCGGCCTGAAACATTTACTGTTTATTCCTCTCCATAGATGCTGCCTGACCTGCTGAGTTCCACCAGCATTTTGTGTGTGTTATTCTGGATTTCCAGCATCTGCAGAATCCCTTGTGCCACAGAAGTTAATGGGGCGGCACTGTAGTCTAGTGGCTAGCACAACGCTTTACAGTACAGCTGACCTGGGTTCAATTCCTGCTGCTGTCAGTCAAGAGTTTGTACGTTCTCCCTGTGACCACATAGGTTTCCTCCAGGTTCTCTGGTTTCCTCCCAGAGTTCAAAGATGTACCAGTTGGTAGGTTAATTTGTCATTGTAAATTGCTCTGTGATTAGGCTAGGGTTAAATTGGGGGTTGCTGGGCAACACTGCTGTATCTCAATAAATAAAAATAAAAATGTGCTCAACATTTCTTTACAAGGCACAGCAACAATAACAATACTAAAATAAGACATTAACTGGCATTTACTACCTGTGGCTTTTGGACAGATTTTAGCTCTGTTTTGAGAAAATAATGAACTGAAGCAATCCAGTGGCTGCTGAAGAAACCACCAGTGGGCCACTGACTTTTGCCTGCAGTAAAAAATATCTTCCAATAAAACATCTTGCCAGAAAAAGTCCTGCAGGCACCATGTGGAAGCGTTCTGAAGTGCTGGAGGAAATATGGGTTTCCGTCAATAATGACAATCTAATTATCTGTAATTTATGTTGATCTGGAGATTGATGCACTGTTCGTCATTTTGTACAATTTATGCCACGGATTTTGGAGCTATCCCATGGTTTAAGGTATAGGACTCCATGGAGTGGAAGCTCTCTTGCTCACGCTCCTGTGTGCATTCACTGAATGACACAGGTCCTCCAGCCCAACTTGTCAAGGTTAGCTTTATTTGTCATGTGCACATTGAAATAATGAAACATAATGTGAAATGTGTCACTTGCATCAAATCAAATCAGCGAGGATGTGCTGGGGGCAGCCTGCGACTATCATCACGCTTCTGACGCCAAAATAGCATCCCGCAATTCACTAACCCTAACCAGTACGTCTTTGGAACGTGGGAGGAAACCGTAGCACCCGGAGGAAACCCACACCATCACAGGTTAGAGTTAGCGAGCTGTGGGCATGTTATGTTGGCATCAGAAATGTGAAGACACTTGCGGGCTGCTTCGAACAGATCTCACTGATTTGATTTGACACAAATGACACATTTCACTGTATTTTTCACAGGAAGAACATACAAACTCCTTACAGACAGTGTAGGAATTAAACCCTGATCTTACAATTGACACTGTAAAGTGATTGCACTGACTTCTACACTGCAAGGCCACTCAGTAAGCTCCATGCCATGATATTTTAAAAATGATTTACGTGAATGAACCACACAATGCCTTTTCTTTCTTACATTCGGAGTCAATGCCTTAAGAAGTGTTCTATTACATACTTACACACCAATGGGACTATTGCCACTCATGTGGCCCCCTGAGGTGGTACACTGTTGAGGAACTTCCTCACCCATCCCAGCCTCTCCTTCTCCAGTAGCAGAAGAGCCCTATACTGTGGTCCTTCCCCACCGAACCCTTGCTGTGGCTACACCAAGCTTCACTGTGCCTCTCAGCCATCCATTCTGAGTCTGATGGGATCCAAACTATGTGTATTGTGCTTGGGTCAGGTGGCAAACCTGTCACCTCCTCAGGGTTGGGGCAGACCCAGACTGGCCACGCTTGGGTTCAGATTGAATTTTATCCCCAAGCACAGCTCAACTTGAAACTCATTTTTAGTCGGAACTAAAAATAAATCTATCTGAGCTGTCTGTCACACTGCCATCAGGGAGGAGGCTGAGCAACGTCCACGCCAGGATCACCAAACTCAAAAACAGTTACTTTTCTCAAGACGTCAGGCTGATCAACACCTCAAACCCACCCCCCACACCCTGCAACCAAAACTACTTTACCATTTCCTGTCAGGGTCACATAATGTACAGTCAGTCCTGTGCCTATTGTCACCTTATGGACTTATGATAAGCTATCTTAATGTATTTATATATATATTTTTTTTAAATTAATTTGTACTTTATCTTATTGTATTTTTATGTGCTGTATTGGATCTGGAGTAACAATATTTCATGCTCTTTTACACCTGTCTACTGGAAGTGACATTAAACGATTTTGAATCTTGAATCTTAAATAGCTTAATCAACAAAGCAAATGTTTCATTCTGGGCAGATGCTGAGGGAGAGGGACGTTACTTGCACGACCCTGCACTCAGCATCGATGGAAAGGAGTAAAGAGTTGACGCTTCGGTCTGAGACCCTTCCTTTCCAGACCTGATAAAGGATCTCGGCTCGAAATGTTGACTCCTTTTATTCCTTTTCATGGATGCTGCCTGATTTGCTGAGTTCCTCCAGCGTTTTGTGTGTGGTAATCTTTAAAGATGCTTTTTCTTTAAAAATCTTTACTCACCCTGTGAATACAGTCTGCTTTTGTCTACATGCCCAGTTCAGCCATCTCTTACTTCCACACAGTGGACAGCAGTTCTTTGAACCTAACAACATAGGTTGTTTTAACACGGAGATGGTCAGTTTGTGGTGTGAGTGATAGTTAAGAGGGAGGTGGGTAAATAAACAGTCAGTGGATGATGCGGCTGATGGATGTCCTTCCGGACATATTGAGGTGCTTTTTTGGGAAAACAGGCTCGTAAACAGACAAATGGTTTCCAGACTTCAGCTCTTAAAGCTGTGCTGTGAACACATGTTGGATTTGGGATGTAAACTGAGGTTCTCCGGTAACAACCCCACCATAGTACAGGCAAAGGCCTGAGCACAAAGATGTTCAGGTCATGAAGCCACATTCACTTCTCCCGTGAACACCACGCTTCTCTCCTCTATTTATTATCTATTTTATTTTTCTACAGTGTTGAACAGGCCCTTTTGGCCCAATGAGCACCCACCCACCCCCCCGCCAGCAACCCATCTCTTTTACACTAATCTAATCACAGGTCTATTTACCAATGGCCAATTAAAGTACAAAGTTGGACTGTGGGACGAGACCAGGGCATATGGAGGAAACCTAAGTGTTCATGTAGAGAGCGTACACACTCCTGAGAGAGGATGCTGGAATTGAACTCTGACCTCTGACATCCCTAGCTGTAATAGCTTCATGCGAGCCGCTACACTACCATGGCGACCTGTGTGGGTGATCATGGCAGGCACTCGATGAGCCTGCGTAACAATTTACCTCATAATGATCTTGCACTGCACTTTCTCTGTAGCTGTAACACTTTATTCTGCATTGTTATTGTTTACCTTATTCTACTCAATGCACTGTGTAATGGTCTGATCTGTATGAACAGGATACGAGGCAAGCAGGTATAATTACAACATTTAAGAGGCGATTCGATAAGTATGTGGACAGGAAAATTGTAGCGGGATTAGGGACAAATTTGGGCAAGTGGGACTAGCTTTATTTATTTATTTAGAGATACAGCATGGAACAGAACTTTCCGGCCCTTTGAGCCACACCCCGTAGCCACACACCTATTTAATTCTAGCCTATTCACAGGACGATTTACAATGGCCAACTAGCCTACTAACCAGTACGTCTTTGGACTGTGGGAGGAAACCAGAGCACCCAGAGGAAACCCATGTGCACACAAGAAGAAGACACTAGTATTGAACTCTGAACTTTGACATCCTGCACTGCAATAGCATAGCAGTAACTGCAATGTTACTGTGATGTCCTCATGCTCTCGAGCCTTGCTTATTGCTCCACCATTGACGGTGATGCCTTCTGAGACCCTCTGCTCTAGAATTCTCTCCTTTTGCTCTTCTTTTTAATTATACTTTACATTTTTTCTTTCACTCTCTCCCTCCAAATTGATCTCTACCACTTTCTCTCACATTCTCTCCTTCTTTTCTTTGTTATTTCTTTCATTTTGTGATTGTAGGGGTGGCTTACAGCAGACTGAAAAGCTTGAACATATAGATATTAAGAAAGAAGATGTGCTGGAGATTTTGGAAAGCATCAAGTTGGATAAGTCTCTGCGACCGGACGAGATATACCCCAAGCTGCTGTGGGAGGTGAGGGAAGAGATTGCTGAGCCTCTGGCGATGATCTTTGCATCATCAATGGGGATGGGAGAGGTTCTGGAGGATTGGAGGGTTATGGATGTTGTTCTCTTATTCAAGAAAGGGAGTAGGGATAGCCCAGGAAATTATAGACTAGTGAGTCTTACTTCAGCGGTTGGTAAGTTGATGGAGAAGATCCTGAGAGTCAGGATTTATGAACATTTGCAGAGGCATAATATGATTAGAAATAGTCAACATGGCTTTGTCAAAGGCAGGTCGTGCCTTACGAGCCTGATTGAATTTTTTGAGGTTGTGACTAAACACATTGATGAAGGAAGAGCAGTAGATGTAGTGTATATGGATTTCAGCAAGGCATTTGATAAGGTACCCCATGCACGGCTTATTGAGAAAGTAAGGAGGTATGGGATCCAAGGGGACATTGTCTGGTGGATCCAGAACTGGCTTGCCCACAAAAGGCAAACAGCGGTTGTAGACAGGTCATATTCTGCATGGAGGTCGGTGACCAGTGGTGTGCTTCAGGGATCTGTTTTGGGACCCCTACTCTTCGTGATTTTTATAAATGATCTGGATGAAGAAGTGGAGAGATGGGTTAGTAAATTTGCTGATGACACAAAGGTTGGGGGTGTTGTGGATAGTATGGAGGGCTGTCAGAAGTTAAAGCGGGACATTGATAGGATGAAAAACTGGGCTGAGACGTGACAGATGGAGTTCAACCCACACTGGTGTGAAGTGGTTCATTTTGGTAGGTCAAATATGATGGCAGAACATAGTATTAATGGTAAGACTCTTGGCAGAGTGGAGGATCAGAAGGATATTGGGGTCCGAGTCCATAGGATACTCAAAGCAGCTGCGCAGTTTGACTCTGTGGTTAAGAAAGCATAGGGTGTATTGGCCTTCATCAATCGTGAGATTGAGTTTAGGAGGGGAGAGGTAATGTTGCAGCTATATAGGACCCTGGTTAGACCCCAGTTGGAGTACTGTGCTCAGTTCTGGTCGCCTCATTACAGGAAGGATGTGGAAACCATAGAAATGGTGCAGAGGAGATTTACAAGGATGTTGCCTGTATTGGGGAGCATTTCTTATGAGAAAAGGTTGAGTGGACTTGGCCTTTTCTCCTCGGGCAACAGAAAATGGTGACCTGATAGCGGTGTACAAGATGATGAGAGGCATTGATCGTGTGGATAGTAAGAGGCTTTTTCCCAGGGCTGAAATGGCTAGCACGAGAGGACACAGTTTTAAAGTGCTTGGAAGTAGGTACAGAGGAGATGTCAGGGGTAAGTTTTTTACGCAGAGAGTGGTGAGTGTGTGGAATGGGCTGCCCGCGACAGTGGTGGAGGCAGATGCGATAGGGTCTTTTAAGAGACTCTTGGATAGGTACATGGAGCTTAGAAAAACATAGGGCTATCGGTGACCCGAGATAGTTTCTGGGGTAATGACATGTTTGGCTTGGCTTTGTGGGCCGAAGGGCCTGTATTGTGCTGTAGGCTTTCTATTTTCTTCCTTCAAGCAGAGATGAGGAAGAATTTCTGTAGTCAAAGGGTGGTGCAGCTGTGGAATTTATTGCCATAGGCAGCTGTGAAGCCCAAGTCTTTGGGTATATTAAACACAGATTTTGATAGATTCTTGATTCGTAAGCATGCCAAAGGTTACAGGGAGAAGGCAGGAGAACGGGGTTGAAAGGGATAATAAATCAACCACGATGGAATGGTGGAGTAGACTCGATGGGCCGAATGGCCTAATTCTGCTCCTGTGTTTTATGTGCTTAATGCAGTACAGTTGCTCAGTTCTCACTGGAACCCACCTACCTTGGTGTGAGCCTTGCGCTTTATTTGTTGACCTAAGCTGCACTTTCTCCACAGCTACAACACTGAGCTCTGCACTGGAGACGCAAGAGATTGCAGATGCTGGAATCTGAGCAACTGCTCCAGCAGATTGTTTGTTGCTTAGCATTTTGCATTCTGTGTTCTTTTTATTACCTCAATACACTTATGGATGGCACACAAACAAAAACCCTCTGATTAACAACTGAACTACCGCTCACTGGATGCTTCTTGTTTTTCCCACCATTCTCTGTAAACTCTGGAACAGCCGTTCCCAATCTGGGGTCCATGACATAAAAAAGGTTACGACCCCCTGCTCTAGACACTGTTGTGTGTGAAAATCCCAGCAGATCAGCAGTTTCTGAGACATTCAAACCACCCCGTCTGATACCACCAATCATTCCATAGTCAAAGTCACTTAGATCACATTTCCTCCAAATTCTGATGTTTGGTGCAAACAGCAACTGAACCTTTTGACCATATCTGCATGCTTTTTATGCACTGAGTCGATGCCATGTGATTGGCTGATTAATATTTGCATGAGTGGAAGAATGGGCAGAGAAGTGGCAAATGAAGTACAATGTTGGAAAGTGCATGGTTATGCACTTTGGCCGAAAAAATAAACGGGCAGACTATTATTTAAATGGGGAGAGAATTCAAAGTTTGGAGATGCAACGGGACTTGGGAGTCCTTGTACGGGATACCCTTAAAGTTAACCTCCAGGTTGAGTCAGTAGTGAAGAAGGCGAATGCAATGTTGGCATTCATTTCCAGAGGAATACAGTATAGGAGCAGGGATGTGATGTTGAGGCTCTATAAGGCGCTGGTGAGACCTCACTTGGAGTACTGTGGGCAGTTTTGGGCTCCTTATTTAACAAAGGATGTTCTGACGTTGGAGAGGGTACAGAGAAGATTCACTAGAATGATTCCGGGAATGAGAGGGTTAACATATGAGGAACGTTTGTCCGCTCTTGGACTGTATTCCTTGGAGTTTAGAAGAATGAGGGGAGACCTCATAGAAACATTTCGAATGTTGAAAGGCATGGACAGAGTGGATGTGGCAAAGTTGTTTCCCATGATTGGGGAGTCTAGTACGAGAGGGCATGACTTAAGGATTGAAGGGCGCCCATTCAGAACAGAAATGCGAAGAAATTTTTTTAGTCAAAGGGTGGTGAATCTATGGAATTCGTTGCCACGGGCAGCAGTGGAGGCCAAGTCATTGGGTGTATTTAAGGCAGAGATTGATAGGTATCTGAGTAGCCAGGGCATCAAAGGTTATGGTGAGAAGGCGGGGGAGTGGGACTAAATGGGAGAATGGATCAGCTCATGATAAAATGGTAGAGCAGACTCGATGGGCCGAATGGCCGACTTCTGCTCCTTTGTCTTACGGTCTTAAGGAATGGGCAGCTGTACAGGTGTACCTAATGACGTGACCAGCCACTGTGTGTATTTCAGACCACGTGACAATAGTGAACTAATTCCAAAGACACAAGAGATTCTGCAAAAGCTGAAAATCTTGAGCAACACACACAGGATGCTGGAGGAGAGGCTGGTTTCCATGATGTGCTGAGCTGTATCCACAACTCCCTGCAGTTTCCTGAGGCTGAAATATAGGTATTGATATTGGTTTATTAATGTCATATGTACCAATATACATTGAAAAACTTGGCCTACGTGCTGTTCATGCAGGTCAAAGCATTCGTTCGTTTGTTATGTGCCATGTTGTATGACGTGGGTGATCACGGTCCTACCATGACCATGATAGTTCTTGGCAAATTTTTCGACAAAAGTGGTTTGCCATTGCCTTCTTCTGGGCAGTGTTATAATCAGAATTAGGTGTAATGTCACTGTCATATATCATAGAATTTGATGACATAGCGTCAGCAGTACAATGTAGTGAGGGTTCATTGTTCATTCAGAAATCGGATGTCGGAGAGGAAGAAGCTCTTCCTGAATCACTGAGTGCGTGCCTTCAGGCTTCTGTACCTCTGTCCTGATGGTAGTGATGAACACAAGGCATGACCTGGGTGATGGGGGTCCTTAATGATGGAAGTCGCCTTTTTGAGGCGTCGCTCCACGAAGGTGTCCTGGGTACTATGGAGCTTAGTGCTCATGATGGAGCTGTACAAGATGGGTGACCCCAGCCATTATCAATACTCCTCAGAGATTGTCTGCCTGGCGTCAGTGGTTACATAACCAGGACTTGTGAGTTGCACCAGCCGCTCATACAGCCACCCACCACCTGCTCCCCTGGATTCACGTGACCCTGATCGGGGAGGCTAAGCAGGTGCTACACCTTGCCCGAGCGTGGCCTGCAGACTAGCGGTGGGAAGGAGTGCCTTACGCCTCCTTTGGTAGAGACAGTGGATTGAGGTAGAACAAGGTAAGACAATGCAGAATAAAGTATAAAAGATACAAAGCAGATAGACAATAATGCAGTGCAGATAAACAATAAACAGCAAGTAGTTTATAAGGTTAAGAGTCCATCTTATCATGCAAGAGGGTCTATCCAAGAGTCTGATCATGGTCATCAGAGCAGTTGCCCTAGCAGGCTGTGATGCATTTGGACAGGATGCTTTTTCTGGTACATCAATAACAATGGATGAGGGTCAAAGGGGACATACCAAATTTCTTTGCCGCCCTGAGTAAGTAGAGCCATATAATGGATATTCACTTTCCAGGGCACAAGAGGCTTATTGCTAATCTCAGTTTCCTAGTTCAGCAGCATGACCTTTCCCACAGGTCAAAGTTGTTGGTGATAAAGTTAAACTTCTAACAAATATTCTTTGATCAGCTTTTCATTGTAAACAAGGACCAGTGTCCAATTGTTAATGTAAGTTGCAAGCTGCAATCAGTTTGAAGTTGGAGACACACCTCTGTATAATGAAGTGACCAGTGAAGAGTACGTGGATACTGTGTAAGCTCCCTATAACCAGAATCTGGTTTAATATCACTGGCATATGTCATGAAATTTGTTGTCTTGCAGCACCAGTGCATTGCAATACTTAAAAACTATAAATTACAGGAAGATATATATATAATTTAAAGTAATTAAATAGTGCAAAAAGTGCAAAAAAAAAACCCATGAGGTAATGTACGTGTATCTTTAGGCTTCTGGGCCTCCTTCCTGATGGTAGAAATGAGAAGAATTGAATTGAATTGACTTTATTACTTACATCCTTCACATACATGAGGAGTAAAAATCTTTTTGTTAGGTCTCTGTCTAAATGTGCAATGTGTAATTTCTAGTAATTTATAATAAATAGTATGTAGAACAGGACAGTCAATATAACATAGAAATACAGTTGTGTCAGCATGAATTAATCAGTCTGATGGCCTGGTGGAAGAAGCTGTCCCGGAGCCTGCTGGTCCTGGCTTTTATGCTGTGGTATTATTTCCCGGATGATGGCAGCTGGAACAGTTTGTGGTTGGGGTGACTCGGGTCCCCAATGCATGTCCTGGGTATTGGGGATCCTTTATGATGGAAAGCAACACACACAAAATGCTGGAGAAACTCAGCATATCAGGCAGCATCTATGGAAAAGAGTAAACAGTCGACATTTTGGGCCGAGACCCTTCTTCAGGACTGAAGAAGGTTCTTGGCTCAAAGTCCTGAAGAAGGGTCTCGGCCCAAGATGTTGACAGTTTACTCTTCTACAGATGCTGCCTGATACGCTGAGTTCCTCCAGCATTTTGTGTGTGTTGCTTTCCATCATAAAGGATCCCCAATACCCAGGACATGCATTGGGGACCCGAGTCACCCCAACCACAAACTGTTCCAGCTGCCATCATCCGGGAAATAATACCACAGCATAAAAGCCAGGACCAGCAGGCTCCGGGACAGCTTCTTGTGATAGTGATGGATGCTGCCTTTTTGAAGCATTGCCTTTTTGAATATGTCCTCAGTACTGGTGACGCTAGTGCCCCTGGTGGAGCTGGCAGAGTTAGCAATTGTCTGCAGCTCTTTCCGATCCTGTGCAGTGGCCCCTCCACACCAGACAGTGATGTAGCCAGTATAGTGAGGATACCTGTAGATATCTATATTGGATAGAGCCTAAAACTTTTAGAGTTTAGGGCTTTGCAGACAGGAACCCAATACCATCACAGGTGAACGTTTTCAGCTGAGGTTGGACAGGACAGCCTATTGGTAATGTTCACACCAAGGAAATTGAATCTTTCTGCACCATTGACCGACAATGGAAAATAATGCCGTAGAAAAGATGTCTGTCCTAACAAAACTTTGTGGTTGTGATCTATGGGTGCGAGAGTGAATTCTAGAATTAGAAAATGCCACTGTGTTTTCTGATGAGTAAAGCCTGACAATCCCTCCCTAATCCTCACTGTCCCTGACACCCTCTTAAAGATTTGCCTTTAAATCCAGGCTGATTGAAGTGGCTCCGTCTCTTTCTTCGCAACAACATCTTGCCTGACTTTGTTGCTACTGTAATTAGATCACAGGCACTATATAAATGCAAGTGGTTCATCACAGCAGAGTTAGAAACATAAAGGATGTGGTCCTAGGAAAACATGTTATGTTTTGTTCTATCTTTTTCCCTCCTCATCTGAAACTCAAGCTCCTCGTTGCTCTTGAATTTTGCCATTACTCATCTGCACAGGTCACTGAGAGAAAAGAAGAGGTAGCCTGCCGACAGCCCCTTTGGTTGGCCTTTTGAGACGAGGTTCTCACGGTTGATTGATGTCGGTGGCATGATGTTTGACTGGTGATCCCCCGAGTTAACGGCTGGGTCCCCCGCCTGGAGAAGATTACACGCCTGTTGTGTGGTGCAAATGGCTCAGATTCCAGACCTGACCCAAGGAAAGCTGGGCTAGATTAACACACCAACTGCAACACCTCATGCAGCTCAACCAGAAATATTTGCAATAATCCTACAGCTCATGCTGAACTAATGCATTTGATTTAGCAGGAGTCCCCTATAATTCCTGGTTCCTCTTTGCATGGTCTTAAGCATACTTTCCAAATCCGCTTCTCAGCTTGAACCAGCCAATTATAGAATCTCTCGCTCTCTTAATTAGCGCTGGTTTGCTTTGTCCATGAAGCAGTATATTTTACAACGTGCTCATTCAGCGTTTTCCCCAAATCGTCCTGTTTCCTAAACGATACTCTGGGAAATTCCCTAATATGTTTGAAATAGAATCTGTCAGCCATCACAGTCCCAAAGGAGTTAAAAGATGACAAATTTCATATATTAAGTTTATACTTCCTTGTGATTTTGATAGTGAGGAACTGTTTACTTGAATAAAATTGTTACATAAAAGGGACATAAACTGATTCTTCATCACACAGAAGGCATTGGAGACCTGGAGCTTTCCAAACGGCACTGAGCCAGAATCAGAACCTCGTTTATTATCACAAGTATATGTTCTGAAATTTGTGGCAGCAGAGCAGCGTAAGATATACATATTACTGGAAGTTACAAAAATAAATAAATTGTGTAAAAGATGAATAAGGAGATAGTGTTAATGGGTTCAAGGACCATTCAGGAATGTGGTGATGGAGGGGAATAAGCAGTTCCTAAAATGTTAGGAACTTTTTAGGTTGTCTCCCAGATGCCTGGTTCAGGGATGTCTCAGATCGGGTCCACAGCATTCTAAAAGGGAAAGGTGAACAGCCAGAAGTCGTGGTACATATTGGAACCAATGACATATGTAGGAAAAGGGAGGAGGTCCTGAAGAGAGAATATTGGGAGTTAGGTAGAAAGCTGAAAAGCAGGGCCTCAAAGATAGTAATCTCTAGATTGCTGCCAGTGAGGGTAAGAATAGGTTGATAAGGCTGAAGAATGTGTGGCTGAGGAACTGGTGCAGGGAGCAGCGTTTCAGATTTCTGGATCATTGGGATCTCTTCTGGGGAAGGTATAACTGTACAAAAAGGACAGGTTACGCCTGAACCCAAGTGGGACCAATATCCTGGTGGGTAGGTTTGCTAGAGTTGTTGGGGAGCATTTGAACTAATTTTGCAGGTGGCTGGGAATTGGAACGGTAGAGCTGAGAATGGGGCAGTTGGTATACAAGCAGATGCAGTGTATAGTGAGACTGTGAAGTAGGACAGGCAGATGATAAGACAAAATTGCAGTCAGTAGGATGAGTTCAAGTGTAACATGGGGATAAAATCAAAAAGGCTGATTAATACAGGACTGGAGATATTATATTTGAATGAATGCAGTATATCAAATTAGGGAGATGATCTAGTATCGCAGTTGGAGATCAACAGATACAACGCTATGGGCATCACTGAGTCGTGGCTGAAAGAAGATCATCTTTGAGAGTTTAACATCCAAGGATACACCTTATATTGAAAGGACAGGCAGGTGGGCAGAGGGGATGAGTTGACTTTTGATAGTTAAAAAATGAAATCAAATCCTTAAAAATAGGTGACGTTGAATCAGTAGATGTGGAATCCTAGTGGGTAGAGTTAAGAAACTGCAAGGGTAAAAATACCATGGCGCAAGTTGTATATAGGCCTCCAAACAGTAGCCAGGATGCAGGCTACAAATTACAATGAGAGATAGAAAAGGCATGTAAAAAGGGCAATGTTTGAATAGTCATAAGGGATTTCAATATGCAGGTAGATTGGGAAAATCAGTTTGGTGCTGAATCCCAAGAGAGGGAATTTGGAGAATGCCTACGAGTGGCTTTTTAGAGCAGCTTGTGTAACAAGGTGGGGAGCAAGGGTGGACCCAAATGCAAGACACAGACACGTCTTGTGAGGTTAACTAAATTGAGTTTATTGCTCGTTACAAGGAGAGCAAAGCAGAAGCGGGAATGGCATAATGGACAAGGACTCAGGCCCTGGACTAGGCTGGGACTAAGGGTCTGGGCTAGGACTCGATACTTGAAACCCCCAGAGCCAGGACTCAATACTTGAAACCCCCAGAGCCAGGACTCAATACTTGAAACCCCCAGAGCCAGGACTCGATACTTGAAACCTCGGAGCCAGGGACTCTTATTCACAGGACAGGCTCAGACACCGGACATAAAACACTGAGCCGGGAATCCTCCTTAGACACAGGACGGAGTTGGGACACTTCTTGACACAGGGTCAGGACCCTTCCAGGGTACAGGGCCGGGACCCCTTTTAGACGAAGGACATGGATACGGAGGCTATACAATGATGGACAGTGCTATAACTAGGCACAAGTATGCTCCAAGCAGCGGCGAGCTCTTGACCTACCCCGGCGGGTTAACCTTGACTGACCCACTCTGGCAAGGGAAGGCAGCTTGCTGGCACTTGCTTCGGGAGGAGACTAGGCTTGCTCTGGCAAGAAATTTAGTTGGCTCCGGCAAGATGACATTGGCTTGCACTACCTTCGGTGACTTCGTTAATGCTCTCACCCTGAACAGCTGAAAGCCGGAGACTTATAAACTGTCAGTTCATCTGAGAGTAAATTGCCTCTAATCACCAAGCCCGAGGGACACGGGAAAACAGGGAACCAAAGGGAAACAGGGAGTCAACGGTAACACAAACAAAGTAAATTTAAAGGGAACCCGATCCGGACCATGACAGCTTGTGGTTGAATCCACTAGGGGAAAGGAAATTCTGCATTAGTTGTCGTGTAACAAAATGGATTTGATTAGGGAGCTTATGGTAAAGGAACCCTAAGGAGTCAGTGATCTTGATATGATAGAGTTACATTATAATTCTATCATGAGGCTTCTGGTCAAGATGACACCAGCAAACAATGCTTCCTCAGGCGACATCTTCCACATAGTCCATGAAACCGTTTACTTTCCTCTACATTTTCTTTTCATTTTAAATGTGTTTCTAGAACTGTTAGAGCCTATGATTTACAGTTTGGAGATTGACTGAGTGATCAAGCGCTTCACGAGGGGTGATTGATAAGTTCGTGGCCTAAGGTAGAGAGAGTCAATTTTAGAAAACCTAGCACATTTATTTTTCAACATAGTCCCCTGCTACATACACACACCTAGTCCAGCAGTCGTGGAGCATACGGATCCCTTTGTTGTAGAAGTGGTCCACTGCTGGAGTGATTGATAAGTTTGTGGCCTAAGGTAGAAGGAGATGAGTTATTAACTTCAAACTTTCTGCATTTTCACTCAAAGAGTTGAACTGCACGTGCATGTAACGAGAGCATCTTGGACCTCCAGATGGTCCATAGCAGGGATGATTGATAAGTTCGTGGCCAAAGGTAGACGGAGATGAGTTATACCGCTGCTGTTACATGCACATGCAGTTCAACTCTTTGAGTGAAAATGCAGAAAGTTTGCAGTTAATAACTCATCTCCTTCTACCTTAGGCCACGAAATTATCAATCACCCCTGCCGTGGAAAACTTTCTGGAGGTCCAAGACGCCGACCTCTACAAAGAAAGGATCTGTATGCTCCACAACCGCTGGACTAAGTGTGTACATGTAGGAAAAATAAATGTGCTAGCTTTTCTAGAATTGGTTCCTTCTACCTTAGGCCACAAACTTATCAATCACCCCTCGTACTGTCTCCACGAAAATTCCAGTAGGAGGCAAAGAAGCTTAGGGATGAGGCGCAGGCCCATGACTGCTGATTAAAGCGTCGAGGAGGATTGAAACTTCGAGGCAAATGCGAATGTTCAGCGCTGACTACCTGCCTCTGGCTCACTGCTGTAACGGATCTCTCGCTTGCTACTGTGGATAAGGTGCCTGTATGTGACGGCCTATCACTTACTGCTGCCGAGGGAAGACCTCAGCATTTGAGTGGTCTCTTTCTCTCCGTCAATGCTGTTGAAGGATGTTACCAAAGTTCTGTGATACATGGATTAGACTATGGACTCTTTCAGTTTTATCGTTTTATATTCTGTGTTTTCTTTCTTGTTGCCATTTGGTACAATTTGTTAGGATTTTTGTGCGAGAGGGGGTTTGGAGTTTGATATTCTTGCCATTTGCACGATTTGCTTTTCTGCATGGAGGGAGGGAGGTTGATCTTCTTGTTGCCATTTGTGCATTTTTTTTTGTTTTCATGTGAGGTGTTGATCATGTTGCCATGAGCGAGTTTCTTTTTTTTTGGGAGGATTTGGTAATTTTCTTTGAGCAACTTCCATGGTTTTATTTATATCGCGGCTAATCTGGAGAAGACAAATCTCAGAGCTGTATACTGCATACATAATTTGGAAATAAATTAACCTTTGAACCTTTGAATTCACCCTGCACTTTGAAAGGGAGAAACTAAAGTCAGATTTATCAGTATTACAGTGGGGTAAAGGGAATTACAGAGGTATGAAAGAGGAACTGGCCAAAATTGATTTAAGGGGGACACTAGCAGGTATGACAGCAGAACAACAGCTGGTGTTCCTGGGAGCAATTTGCAAGGTGCAGGATAGATCCATCTCAAAGATGAAGAAGTGTTCTAAACGGAGGATGGGGCTACCGTGATTGACAAAGAATGTCAAAGACAGCAAAAAGCAAAAGAGAGGGCATATAATATTGCAAAAATACTGGATTTTTTTTTACTAATTAGAGGATTGGGAATCTTTTAAAAATCAACAAATGACAATTTAAAAAAAGCTATAAGGAGAGAAGAGATGAAATCTGAAGGCAAGCTAGCCAATAATATAAAAGAGGATACCAAAAGTTTTTTCTATAAAAAATTAAAGAGAGGTGAGAATGGATATCAGACTGAGCAAATGACCCTGGAGGTGTAGCAATGGGGGACAAAGAAATGGAGGATGAACTTCATTAGTATTTTGCGTCTGCCTTCACTATGGAAGACACTAGCAGTATGCCAGAAATTTGAGAGTATCAGGGAGCAGAAGTGACTGTTTTCGCTGTTGCTAAGGGGAAGATGATTGCAAAGCTGGAAGGTCTCAAGGTAGATAAGTCACCTGGATCAAATGGGCTATACTCCAGGGTTCTGAAAGTGGTGGTTGAAGAGATTGTGGAGGCATGAGATAATAAATCAGCCTTGAAGTAAGGGTGGATTAGACTTGATGGGCGAAATGGACTAATTCCACTCCTATAGTAACAAGAAGAGGGCATAGCCTGGATGACAATAGACAATAGACAATAGGTGCAGGAGTAGGCCTTTCGGCCCTTTGAGCCAGCACCGCCATTCACTGTGATAATGGCTGATCATCCACAATCAGTACCCCGTTCCTGCCTTATCCCCATATCCCTTGACTCCGCTATCATTAAGAGCTCTATCTAACTCTTGATGGTGAGGGTCTGTAATGATGGATGCTTCCTTTCTTGAGGTACCACCTTTTATCGATCTTTTTGATGGTTGTGCTTGTGAGGAGCAGAGTTGATAAGCTGAACGGCCTAATTCTGTTCATATGTCTTATGGTCTAATGCAGCGGTGCCCAACGACCAGGCCGAAAAGCGATGCTACCGGGCCGTGAGGAAACAATATGAGTCAGCTGCACCTTTCCTCATTCCCTATCATGCACTGTTGAACTTGAACATAGGGTTGCCAACTGTCCCGTATTTTCCAGACCATCCCGTATATTGGGCTAAATTGGCTTGTCCCATACGGGACCGCCCTTGTCCCATATTTCCCCTGCTAAGGTAGAGCATTCCTATGAAACCTTTCGTGCCAAAATGGCGTGAAGCGAAGAAGCAATTATAATTGATTCATGTGGGAAAATTTTTGAGCGTTCCCAGACCCAAAAAATAACCTAATATATCATACCAAATAACACATAAAACTGAAAATAACACTAATATATGGTAAAAGCAGGAATGATATGATAAATACACAGCCTATATAAAGCAGAAATAATGTATGTACAGTGTATTCGGGAAGATTAAGCCAAAACCAATTTGTGGGGGGAGAAAAATCTGCTCGTACGCGCATACGCACGTCACGCATGCGTACACAGGTGCCCGTGCAAGGCTTCATGGTCATGGTAGTCTTTCCTGGGGTAAACACAAGTGTCCCGGGATTTGACTGCTACTTTTGAAAGTTGACAACCTTAACTGTAAAAGACATGTTGAGGTGAGTTTAACCCTACTTGAATAACCCCCCCCCCCGGCCCCCCGGTCGGCCGGTCCGCAAGAATATTGTCAATATTAAACCGGTCCGCGATGCAAAAAAGGTTGGGGACCCCTGGTGTAATGGTAACAATAAGTGTTCAGTTCTACAAAGTTCTACAGTTATTTATGATACAGTGTGCTGGACCCTCCATGCTAGGCTGTGATGAAACCAGTCAGAATACTCTCCACCATGTATCTATAGAAATTTGCAAGTTTCTTTGGTAACATACTGGATCTCCTCAAACTCCTCATGAACTGGTGCCTTCTTTGTGATTGCATTAATGTGTTGGGGCCAGGACAGATCCTCTGAGATGTTGGCACCCAGAAACGAGAGGTTTCCTTTGCTGACTCCTTGCACGGTGCAGATTTCACAGAATTGTAGAAAGTTTATGACAGTGGAGACCGATCATCATCATTATGTGCTGTGTCATATAACATCATTATTATGCGCCATGTCATATGACGTGGATGATCATGGTCTTTCCATGACCATGATTGCTCTTGATAAATTTTTCTACAGAAGTGGTTTGCCATTGCCTTCTCCTGGGCAGTGTCCTTACAAGACGGGTGACGCCGTCCATTATCAATACCCTTCAAAGATTGTCTGCCTGACATCAGTGGTTGCATAACCAGGACTTGTGATATGCACCATCTGCAGATACGACCATCCACCACCTGCTCCCATGGCTTCACATGACTCTGATTGGGGGGCTAAGCAGGTGCTACACCTTGCCCAAGGGTGGCCTGCAGGCTAGTAGAGGGAAGAAGTGTCTTACACCTCCTCTGGTAGAGACATATCACCACCCCACCACCCAAGTCAGCACATGACATCTATAAAATAATGGGGGACAGAGAAAGGGTGAATGCACACAGTCTGTTTCCCAGGGTCAGGGAATCAAGAACTAGAGGGCGTAGTTTTAAGAAGAGAGTGGAGAGATTTTGTGTTCGTCCATCGACATCGATGAGGACCTCATTACCATTATGATGTATCAGACAGAGTTGAGACGACTGGAGATGGGACTAGGCACAGTGGATGACCAGGACATCTTCTGTGTCTTGTCCTGCTCTACACGTTCCACAACACTTGCAGAGACTGCTTTCTTGACCGTTGGACCTTCCATTGGTCTCGTTCGCTCAATCCACCATTTAATAAGCACCTTTAATTTAATTAAATTTAATAAGATTTAATAAGAACCTGAAAGGCAACATTTTCAGCCAGAGGGTGCTCAATATTTGCTAGAGGAAGTAATTGAGAACTGGTATATTAATAACATGTTGATGTGATATGGAAGTTGTATAAAACTTTAGTTCTGTGTACTTAAAGGGAACCTGAGGGGGAACTTCTTTACTCAGAGGATGGTGAGAATGTGGAGCGAGCTGCTAGCGCAAGTAGTGAATGTGTGTTCAATTTCAACATTTTAGAGAAATTTAGCTAGGTACATGGATGGGAGGGGTATGGTCCAGGTGAGCGGATTGATGGAACTAGGCAGAATAATATTTCGGCATGGACTAGATGGGCTGAATGGACTTTTTCTGAACTGTAGTGTTCTTTGACTCTCTGACTGTAATAGTTCAAAGGTACTTGGACAGGCAGATGGATAGGAAGGTTTAGTGGTACAGATATAGTCAAATGGGACTAGCTTAGGTGGGAATCAGGATCAGCATAGATCAGTTGGGCCGAAGGGCCTCGTTGCCTGTTGTATCACTCTGTAGCTCTATGAATGGCATGTAGTGTAGCAGTTAGCATCCGCTTTATATAGCCAGAGACCAGAGTCCTAGTCTATCTGCTCTCTGTAAGGAGATTGTACGTTCTCCCCCTGACCACATGGGTTTCCTCCGGGTGCTCCGGTTTCCTCTCACAAGGACACGACAAAGCCATAGCTCCCTCTAAACAATAAACAGTCTCAAGCAGTACTTAGAAGAATTATTTGCAAAGATCTGCTAAATCAACTCTAAATTCTTTAATCACAAACAATATTGCTTGCAAGGCCAATACCTGACTGCTAAAGTATTACAGTTGTGTAAAACTTCAGTCAGGCTGCACTTGGAGTATCGTGGGTAGTTCTGGCCACCCATCAAAGGAAGGATGTGGAGGTTTTGGAGAAAGTTCAGAAGAGGTTTACCAGGATGTCGCCTGGATTTGAGGGTATTAACTATAGAGTTGGACAAACTTGTGCTGATTTCTCTGGAGCATCAGAATCTGAAACATGTTTATAAAATTATGTGAGGGAAAGATAGGGCAAATAGCCAGAATATTATTCCTAGGGTAGAAATGTCAAATTCTAGAGGACAAGCATTTATGATGTGAGGGGGAAAGCTTTTCCCACCTTCTCTCTGTAAGTCTTAATCCCCTTACTAATCAAAATCATATCAAACTCTGTCTTAAATAGAGACTTGGCCTCCACAGCTGTCTGGTAATGAATTCCAGAGATTCACCATCCTCCACCTGAAGAAATTCATCTTCATCTCAGTTTGAAAAAGGCCACCCATTTATTTTGAAGCTGTGCACTGGGTTCTGAGGCTCTTCTGCTAAAGGAAACATCCCTTCGACGTTGACTCTATCCAGACCTTTCTGCATCCGGAAAACTGGAAAGATATCAATAAGCCTGAAAGACTGCAGAGAAAGTTCACAAGTGTAACCTTCTCGTGGGGCTCGTTAGCCCACTCTGCTAATAGCCTCGTAACTCAGTGGTGAGAAGACCACCTTTCACAAGCAATATACATCTAGGGTCTGTATTATTTGGGGTTCAACCAAACAGGAACATCATGATGTTCCGATTAAAGAAACCTCGATTTGAGCAAATGCTGTGTAAGCTTTGCCCATACTCATTTATCAGTTGGCAAAAAATAACAGATCATACATTGCATACAATTATAATGAAAATGTATTGATTAATTTCAGCTTTATCAAACAGTTATTAAGGGAAAGAAAGAAAGAAAAAAAATAAAAGGCCCTTTACAGTTAAACCAGTCTAAATGTGCATAGTGTTGGAGCTCATTTTGTCTAAAAGCTGGGTATGAGCACTACCCACAAGTGCTGAGTTCTCATCACCAATCTCAGGTAGAGCTTCCCATCTTGGACTCCTTCATCTCATAAAGCATTCCTTGCAATCGTGTCTTCCCATTGGATCAAATCCTCTGGCAGTCTCTCCTGACCTTCTCTTCTCAGCATCTCCTGCCAAAAAGACCATGAACCCCACCTGTGTCCGTCACAAATCTCTCTCCACCCAGCTCTTTCTAGAACTTTCTCCTAGTTCCACATCCTGATTGGCTGACACAACATTCATAAGTTGAACATTATAGCCCCTTATCTTTAGCCGAAACCAAAACATTTTACCAGCAGTTCACACTGCTTTTACAGAAAGCTACTAAATGAATGAAGCCCCCTCACTGGGTTTGCATAGTAACTTGGCTCAATAACCTGCTCTGCTAACAGCCACTGGACTCAGTGGTGAGAAAGCCACTTATCTCAAACAAGATGCCTCTAGGGTTGGTATGATTTGGGTCCAACCAAACAGGAAAGTTGGGGTGTTTTGATTAACGGAACCCCAATTTGAGCAAATGCCCATGTACAATTATTCATTGGCAAAAAATAACAGATCGTACACAGCATACATTTACAAAGAAAGTGTATTTGCTAATTTCAGCTTAATCAACCAGTTATCAAGGGGAAAAGAAAAATAAAAAAAAAGGGCTCATTACAATTAAACCAGTCTAAATGTGTTCAGTGTTGGAGCTTGTACCTTTTAAAATCTAGGTATGACCATTACTCACACCGCAAAATTCTCACCACCAATCACTGGTGGAACTTCTCTTCTTGAACATCTTCAACTTGCAAAGCATCCCTTGCAGTTCTGTCTTCCCATCGGATCGAACCCTACGGCTATCTCTCCGGATCTTCTCTCTCTATCTCCCGCCAAAAAGACCGCAAACCCCAGCAGCGTCCGTCCCAAATCTCTCAGTGCCCAGCTTTCTCTAGAACCTTCTCCCAATTCCACCATCCTGATTGGCTGATACATCATTCCCAAGCTGAACATCACAGCCCCTTATCTTTAACTGAAACAGAAAGCAACTAAATGAAATACCCTACAGCATTCGTAGTAGAAATCTTAACCAGGACGATACACAAGGAAGTTGAGGAGCTAAGTTAAGGGTAAGGTTGAACAGGTTAGGACTTTAGTCATTGGAGCACAGAAGAATGAAGGGAAGTCTTACTTGGGTGTACAAAATCATGTATACCTCATAGAATGAGTGAATGCATGCAGCTTTTTCCCCACAGACTGAGGGAGAATTGGTTTAGGGTGAAAGATGAAATATTTAGGGAGAATCTAAGGAGAAACTTCTTCACTCAGAGGGTAGATGTGACTGTGAAATGAGACGCCAGCTGAAATGGTGAATGTGCGTTCGATTGCAACACTTAAGATAAATTTGATTAGGTAGATGGATGAGAGGGGAATAGAGGGCTGTGGTCCAGGTGAGGTTGATGGGACTAGATAGACTAGGCTGGCATTGATTAGATGGTGTGAATGGCCTGTTTCTGTGCTATAGTACACTATGACTCTATTGGTGATCGCTCACTGTACTGGTTTTCAATGCGCTCTCCATTAAGAAACGTAGTATATGCCTTGGTATTCAGGTGCAGCCCACAGGGCTTGCCCTGAGTCACTTATATGGATAGTGTGGCGATGGTTTGTCTGTACCTCATCTTGGGGATCGCTGTGACGTTATCCTGCTGAATAAGAGGCCTTGCCCAGTCAGGAATGGTTAGGAATCAAGGTGGAAACTGGAAGTCCATGAGTCATTCCTCATTGGGGGATCAGAGGTGAATAAGGTCATCAACTTTAAAGTCCTTGGTGTTATCATTTTAGAGGATCTGTGCTGGGCCCAGCACATCAGTGTCATTTTGAAGAAAACACGGCAGCACCTCTACTTCCTTAGAAGTTTGTGAAGATTTTGCATGTCATCTAAAACTTTGACAAACTGCAACAGAGAGTATATTGACTGATTGCATCACAGCCTCGTATGGATGCACCAATACCCTTAAATGGAAAAGCCTGCACAAAGCCATGGATGTGGCTCAGTCAATCACAGGAAAAGCCCTCCCCATCGTTGAGCACATCTATATGGAACGCTGTTGCAGCAAATCAGCATCTATCACCAAGAACCCCCACCATCCTGGCCATGCCCTCTTCTTGCTATTGCCATCAGGAAGATGGCCCAGGAGCCTCAGGACCTGCACCACCAGCTTCAGGAGCAGTTATAACCTGTCCACCATGAGGCTCTTGAACCAGAGGGGATAAATTCACTCATCCCATCACTGACCTGTTCCCACAACCTATGGACTCACTTTCAAGGGCTCTTTGTCTCATGCTGTTAATATTTATTGTTTATTTATTTTTTATTATTGTTTCTTTTCTTCCCTCTTTCTTTTTGTATTTGCACAGTTTACTTGCACATTGGTTGTTGGTCATCCTGGTGGATGCAGTTTTTACATTGATTTATTGTGTTTCGAGTAGTTACTGTGATTCCCAGGAAGAAAATAAGTCTCAGGGCTGTATATGGTGACATAAATATACTTCGACAATAAATTTACTTCAAAATTTGAATAACGGCCCCCAGCCCCCCCATGGCGAGGCAGGTGAAATCCAAGTGGTTGATCATTCCTTTTCCAGTGCAGGATATGAATTCCTCATCTCAGTTGATACTTCGGTGTCTTGGGAGTAGGCTGCATGATCAGAATACCATTCCTCAATGAGATGTCAAAATGACATCTGCCTGTTCTATTGGACTTGAAAGATGTTATAGCATTAAATGTGGGAGGGAGGGTGAAGTTTTTGGAGCGACACAGAAGAAGCCGAAGAAACTTGGGGTTAAGTATTATCTGAGGAAGGGAAAAACAGTTGACACTTTGGACTGAAACCACTCATCAGGAACCTTGGTCTGAAACGTTAACTATTTATTCCCCTCCATAGATGTGCCTGACCTGCTGAGTTCCTCCAGCATTTGTGTGTGTTACTCTGGACGGTTAGCATCTATGGAGGCCCCATGATTTTATTATTGTCATCTTCATTATATACCTTGTTGTATGACGTGGATGATCATGGTCTTTATGACCATGAATGTTCTTGGCAAGTTTTTCTACAGAAATGGTTTGCCATTGCCTTCTTCTGGGCAGTGTCTTTACAAGATGGGTGACCCCAGCCATTACCTCTTCAGAGATTGTCTTGCCTGGTGTCAGTGGTTGCATAACCAGGATTTGTGATATGCGCCAGCTGCTCATACGACAATCCACCACCTCCTCCCATGGCTTCATGTGACCCTGATCAGGGGTCCAAGCAGGTTCTACACCTTGCCCAAGGGTGACTTGCAGGTTAGCAGAGGGAAGGAGAGTCTTACACCTCCTTTGGCAGAGACGTATCTCCACCCTAACACCCAATATCTTATAGAGTTATATAAAAATCAAGACACACAGATAGGGTCAATGGACACAGTCTTGTTCCTGGGGTTTGTGAATCAGGAACTTGAGGCCATAGGTTTAAAGTGAGAGGGGAGAGATTTAATAGGAGCTTGAAGAACAATTATTTCACACAGAGGGTGGTTCATATATGGTATGTGCCATAGAGGAGGTGGTAGAGGCAGGTACATTAACAATATTTAAAAGATATTTTTAGATTATGAGAACACTCAGTCCTCTTTTATTGTCATTTAGAAATGCATACATGCATTAAGAAATGATACAATGTTTCTCCGGAGTGATATCACAGAAAACAGGACAAACCAAAGACTAGCAGTGACAGAACCACATAATTATAATATATAGTTACAGCAGTGCAAAACAATACCATAATTTGATGAAGAACAAACCATGGGCACGGTAAAAAAAGTCTCAAAAGTCCCCGAGTCGATCGACTCCCGAGTCCCCAATAGCAGGTGGCAAAAGGGAGAAACTCCCTGCCATAAACCTCCAGGCACCGTCAACTTGCCGATGCCTTGGAAGCAGCCGACCACAGCCGACACTGAGTCTGTCCATCCGAAAACTTCGAGCCTCTGACCAGCCCCTCTGATACAGCCTCCCGAGTGCCATCCTCTGCTGAGCGCCTTCGACCTCGCCCCGGCCACTGAAACAAGCAAAGCCGAGGATTTTGGGGCCTTCTGCTCCAGAGATTCTGGTTACCACACAGTAGCAGCAGCAACGAAGCGGGCATTTCAGAAGTTTTCCAGATGTTCCTCCATACTCTCACATCCGTCTCCATCAAATCAGAATTGTGCACGGTCCCCTACTTGACAGGTTACAGATATCATTCACTTGAGAGGCCGCCCATGCTGCCGTTGCGCCACCATCTTCTCCTCCCTATGTTTGCAGGAACATGGATAGGAAAGATTTTTAGGGTTAAAGGCTGCTTGGTAGCATAGTGGTTAGCAGAACACTTTATAGTACAGGAGACACGGGTTCAATTCCCGCCGCTGCCTGTAAGGAGTTTGTATGTTCTCCCTGTAATCATGTGGATTTCCTCCAGGTGCCCCGGTTTCCTCCCATAGCCCAAAAACTTACCAGTTGCTAGGTTAATTGGTTCTTGTAAATTGTCCTATGATTAGGCTAACATTAATTCAAATGGCTGTTGAGACATGTCTGGTGTGGTGGTGTGGTGGTGTAGTGGGTGGTGGTTGTCGCTCTCGCTTTCGGCTTCCTCCACTGGCTAGCAGTCTCTCAAAACGGAGATCTAAGTATGTAAGTCTCTCCCTGCCAGTACACAGCCTCTCCGTTAGCAAGCCTCACGTAGCACCTCCTCGCTGGCAACACATGAAAACTGAACCCCTTTCAGACCCTGCACACATTGCACATAGGCCCATCAACGTGTGGACATGCCCTGGTGCTCGCGAACCAGATCCCCAGCTATGGGTAAGTAGCCCCACTGCCTTATGGGCAGCTCCAGGAGAGACAAAGGCTACAGGAGTAAATCCAGACAGAAAATCTAGTGTGGAGCCCCTGAGGTGGCTGGACATCACTGAATATCTTTCCAGCAGCTCCTGTAGCCAAGCTGGTGCTAAATGTATTGATTCATAAGCTTTCCTTTGGACTACACTGGTGAGGCTAACAGGGAGATCTTGACCTCTGAGAATCCCAGGTTGTCCCTATCTTCTGCCCAGGCTTGTCACGAACTCCATTGTCCTTCAAGACAGATGGATGCCACCACCATCATCAAATTGGGGATTGCTGGGTGGTGTGGCTCGAAGGGCTAGAAGAGACTATTCCATGCTGTATCTAAATAAATAAATCAATATGCAGGCAAATTGGACTGGCTAAGGTGGCAATCCTGCTTGCACGCACCAGATGGGCTGAAGGGTCTTTTTCCATGTTGTCTAATTGTGTATTGACTTTACATCAATGTCTATTTTCTTCACTGTCTTGTATACGTTATGCATATTCGGAGCAAGAAGGCTGCGGGTGAACGGCTAAGGATTTCCGGAGCGAAGGCAGTTTTACTACTCGGGGTAAAAGAGAGGCAAGACTGTGCAGGCACGTGATGTCAGCCAGTAGAGTGGGAAAAGATTAACAAGAAGACCGCCATATCCAACGGGCAGCGGAGTGAGAGGTAGCAGAGTGGCTTTGGCTCAACGGGACTATGTGGTAACGAGGCAAAGTGAGGTAGGTCTACCTGTGTTATTTGCAGAAAGGAAGTAGTATATGTGTGTGAGGCCGGCTTTCTGTGCTCGGTGTCAGATGTGGGAGGTCCTGGAGTCTCCCAGCCTCCTGGACGGCCGTATCTGCACCCGGTGTGTCAAGCTGCAGGTCCTAAGAGATCGAGTTAGTGAACTAGAGATGCAGCTCAATGACCTTCGTCTGGTCAGGGAGAGCGAGGAGGTGATAGAGAGGAGTTATAGGCAGGTGGTCACACCAGGACCACGGGAGACAGTCAAGTGGGTCACAGTCAGGAGGGGGAAGGGGAAGAGTCAGGTAATAGAGAGTACTCCTGTGGCTGTACCTCTTGACAATAAGTACTCCTTTTGGGGGGAACAGCCTACCTGGGGGAAGCGACAGTGGCCGTGCCTCTGGCACAGAGTCCGGCCCTGTGGCTCAGAAGGGTAGGGAAAGGAAGAGGAAGGCAGTAGTGATAGGGGACTCTATAGTTAGGGGGTCAGGGAGAGGCGATTCTGTGGATGCAGGAAAGAAACACGGATGGTAGTTTGCTTCCCAGGTGCCAAGGTCTGGGATGTTTCAGATCGCGTCCAAGATATCCTGCAGTGGGAGGGAGAACAGCCAGAGGTCGTGGTACATATTGGTACCAATGACACAGGTAGGAAAAGGGAAGAGGTCCTGAAAAAAGAATACAGGGAGTTAGGAAGGAAGTTGAGAACCAGGACCTCAAAGGTCGTAATCTCGGGATTACTGCCTGTGCCACAGGACAATGAGTATAAGAATAGAATGAGGTGGAGGATAAATGCGTGGCTGAGGGATTGGAGCAGGGGGCAGGGATTCAGAGTTTTGGATCATTGGGACCTCTTTTGGGGCAGGTGTGACCTGTACAAAAAGGACGGGTTGCACTTGAATCCCAGGGGGACCAATATCCTGGCGGGGAGGTTTGCTAAGGCTACTGGGGAGAGTTTCAAATGTTTTTATTGTGAAGCAACATCAGCTTAACCACAACCGACAATGTCCTAAAGTACAATGCTTCTTTTTTCTATTCTTTCTTATAACAACATAATGAAAGTCAACTGAATGTATGTGTAGTAAACAAGCAAAAAGCAAAGGAAACCCTACCACCCCGTCTCCTTTCCCCTTCTCAGCCCTACCCTCCCCCCTCACCCCTCCTGTATGTGCTGTTTAGGTCCTACCGCACCCCCCCCCCCGCCCCCACAACACTTCATTCAGCTGTCAGTCTCTTCTAAATACAACAGTAATGGTTGCCAGATTTTTTCAAATTCCTTGAGTCTGTCCTTGATAACGTATCTTATCCTCTCTAGATGCAAAGTATCCATTAATGCAGCCAGCCATTGTCTGAGTGATGGAGTTTCCTCCTTTTTTCAGAACATCAGTATGAGTTTCTTTCCATTAAGTAGGCCATAGGTCAGGAGTTGTTGCTGGGTAGCCTGGAATTTATCTGACCTCGCAGAAGTTCCAAAAATTATTAAAATGGAGTCTGGTATCATCTGAACCTTTCGTACCTTCAACAAGACCTCAAATATTTGCTTCCAATACTTCTGTATTCTGGGACATAAAGCATAACTATGTAACAAATTTGCCTCCGAGGACTTACATTTCTCACACATTGGGGACACCTCTGGGAATATTTTATGAATCCTTACTTTTGAGTAATGTTGGTGGGAGGAGAAGATGGCGGCGTGACGCAGCGCGCGTGGCCTCTCCAGTGAAATGATATCGTATTTGTTGAATAGGGGCCGTGCACAATTCTGATTTGATGGAGACAGATGTGAGAAGCATGGAGGAACATCTGGAGAAACTTCTGAAATGCCCGGTTCACTGCCGCTGCTGCTATGCGATCGAGAATCACCGGAGGGAAGGCCCTAAATCCTCGGCTTTTCCTGTTGCTGGCGGCCGTGACTGGGGTCGAAGCGCCCGGCAGAGATGGTGCTTGGTGCTTGGTGTCGGAGGGCTGGTCGGTGGCTCGAAGTTTTCGGACGACTCAGAGTCGGACTGTGGTTGGGTGCTTCCAGGATGCTGCATCGGCAAGTTTGCAGCGCTGGAAGCTCATGGCAGGGAGAGTTTTCTTCCTTCTCCCATCTGTGTGAGATGATGGGACTTTCAGGAGACTTTGAACTTTTTTTAGCGTGCCCATGGCCTGTTCTTCATCAAGTTACAGTATTGCTTGCACTGTTGTAACTATATGTTATAATTATGTGGTTTTTGTCAGTTTTTCAGTCTTGGTCTGTCTTGTGTTTCTGTGATATCACACCGGAGGAACATTGCATCATTTCTTAATGCATGCATTACTAAATGACAATAAAAGTGGACTGTGTGTCCTCATAATCTAATCTAATCTAAACTATGTAGGATTTTAAATTGTATTAAACAATGCCTGGCATTGACGGAACAGGAGTTAACATACTCCAAAGCCTCATTCCATATAACCTCCTCTATCTCTGTACCCAACTCCTCTTCCCACTCTTTTTTAATATTATCCATTGTTGTATGACGCTTGTTTTGTATGGCATCGTACAGATAAGCGATGATGTGTTCTGTCCCTAAACATGATCTTAAATGATTATCTAATTTATCAGGTTTTGCCGTCTCAAAACCAGAAAGATGTGATCTTATATAGTGTCCTGGGGAGAGTTTAAACTAGAATTGTTGCGGGGTGGGAACTGAACTGAAGAGACTGGGAAAGAGGCGGTTGGCTCACAAATAGAGAAAGCTTGGAGACAGTGAGAGAGAGAGGATAGGCAGGTGATAGAGAGGGGACATGCTCAGATGGATGGTTTGAGATGTGTCTATCTAAATGCAAGGAGTATTGTGAACAAAGCAGATGAGCTTAGAGTGTGGATCAGTACTTGGAGCTATAATGTGGTGGCCATTACGGAGACTTGGGTGGCTCAGGGGGAGGAATGGTTACTTTGAGTGCCGGGTTTTAGATGTTTCAGAAAGGACAGGGAGGGAGGCAAAAGAGGTGGGGACGTGGTGCTCTTGATCAGAGATAGTATCACGGCTGCAGAAAAGGTGGACGTCATGGAGGGAATGTGTACGGAGTCTCTGTGGGTGGAGGTTAGGAACAGGAAGGGGTCAATAACTACTGGGTGTTATTTATAGGCTGCCCAACAGTAACAGGGATATCGAGGAGCAAATAGGGAAACAGATCCTGGAAAGGTGTAATAATAACAGAGTTGTCATGATGGGAGATTTTAATTTCCCAAATATCGACTGGCATCTCCCTAGAGCAAGGAGTTTAGATGGGGTGGAGTTTGTTAGTTGTGTTCAGGAAGATTTCTTGACACGATATGTCGATAAGCCTACAAGAGGAGAGGCTGTACTTGATCTGGTATTGGGAAATGAACCTGATCAGGTGTCAGATCTCACAGTGGGAGAGCATTTTGGAGATAGTGATCATAATTCTGTCTCCCTTACAATAGCATTGGAGAGAGATTAGAAAAGCGTTTAATTGGAGAAAGGGGAATTATGAGACTATCAGGCAGGAAATTGAAGCTTAAATTGGGAACAGATGTTCTCAGGGAAAAGTATGGAAGAAATGTGGCAAATGTTCAGGGGATATTTGTGTGGAGTTCTGCATAGGTACGTTCCAATGACATAGGGAAGTTATGGTAGGGTACAAGAGCCGTGGTGTACAAACGCTGTAATAAATCTAGTCAAGAAGAAAAGAAAAGCTTACAAAAGGTTCAGAGAGTTAGGTAATGTTAGGGATCTAGAAGATTATAAGGCTAACAGGAAGGAGCTTGAAAAGGAAATTAGGAGAGCCAGAAGGGTCCGTGAGAAGGCCTTGGCGGGCAGGATTGAAGAAAACCCCGAGGCATTCTACAAGTATGTGAAGAGCAAGAGGATAAGACGTGAAAGAATAGGACCTATCAAGTGTGACAGTGGGAAAGTCTGTATGGAGCTGGAGGAAATAGCAGGGGTATTTAATGAATACTTTACTTCAGTATTCACTATGGAAACGGATCTTGATGATTGTAGTGCTGACTTGCAGCAGACTGAAAAGCTTGAGCATGTAGATTTTAAGAAAGAGGATGTGCTGGAGCTTTTGGAAAGCATCAAGTTGGATAAGCCACCGGGACCGGATGAGATGTACCCCAGGCTACTGTGGCAGGTGAGGGAGGAGATTGCTGAGCCACTGGTGATGATCTTTGTATCATCAATGGGGATGGGAGAGGTTCTGGAGGATTGGAGGGTTGCGGATGTTGTTCCTTTATTCAAGAAAGGGAGTAGAGATAGCCCAGGAAATTATAAACCAGTGAGTCTTACTTCAGTGGTTGGTATGTTGATGGAGAAGATCCTGAGAGGCAGGATTTATGAACATTTGGAGAGGTATAATATGATTAGGAATAGTCAGCATGGCTTTGTCAAGGGCAGGTCATGCCTTATGAGCCTGATTGAATATTTTGAGGATGTGACTAAACACATTGATGAAGGAAGAGCAGTAGATGTAGCGTATATGGATTTCAGCAAGGCATTTGATAAGGTATGCCACGCAAGGCTTATTGAGAAAGTAAGGAGGCATGGGATCCAAGGGGACATTGCTTTGTGGATCCAGAACTGGCTTGCCCACAGAAGGCAAGGAGTGGTTGTAGACGGGTCATATTCTGCATGGAGGTTGGTGACCAGTGGTGTGCCTCAGGGATCTGTTCTGGGACCCTTACTCTTCGTGATTTTTATAAGTGACCTGGATGGGGAAGTGGAGGGATGGGTTAGTAAGTTTGCTGATGGCACAAAGATTGGAGGTGTTGTGGATAGTGTGGAGGGCTGTCAGAGGTTACAGCGGGACATTGATAAGATGCAAAACTGGGCTGAGAAGTGGCAGATGGAGTTCAACCCACATTGGTGTGAAGTGGTTCATTTTGGTAGGTCAAATATGATGGCAGAATATAGTATTAATAGAAAGACTCTTGGCAGTGTGGAGGATCAGAGGGATCTTGGGGTCCAAGTCCATAGGACGCTCAAAGCAGCTGTGCAGGTTGACGCTGTGGTTAAGAAGGCATACAGTGTATTGGCCTTCATTAATTGTGGAATTGAACTTAGGAGCTGAGAGGTAATGTTACAGCTATATAGGGCCCTGGTCAGACCCCACTTGGAGTACTGTGCTCAGTTCTGGTTGCCTCACTACAGGAAGGATGTGGAAGCCATAGAAAGGGTGCAAAGGAGATCTACAAGGGTGTTGCCTGGATAGGGGAGCATGTCTTATGAAAACAGGTTGAGTGAATTTGGCCTTTTCTCCTTGGAGCGACAGAGGATGAGAGGTGACCTGATAGAGGTGTAGAAGATGATGAGAGGCATTGATCGTGTGGATAGTCAGAGGCTTTTTCCCAGGGCCGAAATGGTTGCCACAAGAGGACACAGGTTTAAGGTGTTGGGGAGTAGGTACAGAGGAGATGTTAGGAGACAAGTTTTTTACTCAGAGTGGTGAGAGCGTGGAATGGGTTGCTGGCAACGGTGGTGGAAGCAGATACGGTAGGGTCCTTTAAGAGACTTTTGGATAGGTACATGGAGCTTAGAAAAATTGAGCGCTATGGGGAAGTCTAGTAATTTCTAAGGTAGGGACATGTTCGGCACAGCTTTGTAGGCTGAAGGACCTGTATTGTGCTGTATGTTTTCTATGTTTCTATAATTTGTATTTCCTGATTTAGGTTGTTATTTTACTCCTGGATCCCAAATCTCACTGCTAACTTGTGGGCTCCCAGCTCATTATTGCATTGTTAAGCAATTAGATTTTGTTATCAGGGCGGCCATTTTACATCGTTTTGTACATTTCATGTCGTTGTTAGAAGTCGAAGGATTTTCTATCTACAATTGAACGTGCCTTTTGTTAGGACGCTAAGAAGTGCTGTCTTTTTACACCGGCTCCTTGCACATTCATAATTGGTGCTGCTTCCTGTTCCCATGTAGAGCTCAAACAGTGCCCTTTACATCAGAAACCACACCCTCTGGAAGTGTAGAGGCTTCTGGGCGAGACCTCTGGAGGAGCGAAGGGCCTTCCTCAAAGAGCACTCCATATGTTTCTACTGTTGTTCTTCAACCAGCCGCTAGGTGAGGGGCTGGAACGCTGTCATCCAGTGCTTGACGAACACATCACAGCTCTTCATGTTGGCCTACCTCCCTGGTCTGTGAAGAACCACACATGTATCTCCCTACGGCATGGTAGAGAGGGAGATGCATCCCCTTCCTTAGTTGCCACCTCGTTCTGTATTAAGATCTGTGGGGAAAATTCGGCCAGTAAGTCATGTTCAAGGATCTGTCTTGTCAATGTTTATTTAGAATGCCATTGTGGGAAGGGGATGTATGTTGTCTTGGATGATGGGAGCAACAAATCTCTCGCTAAATCATCTTTCTTCAACATAACAGATGGCACCTCACCTTCGACACTTAAGACATGCACAGGTGTGTCACAATGGTTGGGTGAAGAGCAAGAGGCTTTATTGTCAAACCTGTTGATGAAAAGACTCGTTTAGCTCTCCTCACACTCATTGAGTGTGAACATCCAGTCAACAGGAAGGAAATCCCCACTCCAAAAGCAGCAACTCACCACCCTGACCTCAAGTCCCTAGCCAGCAAAATACCGTAACTCAACCCAAAGGCTGAGATGCTGCTCTTGCTAGATAGAGACATCAGACAGGTACACAAGGTCCTCGAACAACGTAATGGGCCTCCAAATGCTCCATTTGGACAGAGGTCAGCACTGGGACTTGTCACAGCAGGAGATGTCTGCCTAGGGAATGCACACAAACCTTCACCTGTGAACATCTTCGGAACTAGCATTCTAGAAAATGGACACCACAGGCTCATGACTCCTGCCTTAGCAGCATTCATGTCAAGGAGAGCTTTACCCAGTCTTGCCAAGCTGTTGTCTTCCCCGCCTTGACATCGCAATAGAAGTTTGACAAGCAACACAGCAAGCATGGGTGAATCTGCCTTTGTCCATACAAAGGATGACTACAAACCAGCTCCTTCAAAGCAGGACCTTACTTTCCTGAAGGCAATGGATTACGAGTTCCATTCCAACAGCTCATGTGTTCGTCCATCGTCGACATTGATGAAGACCTCAACACCATTGATGGTGTCAAGACTAGCGCGTGATTTGTATTTAAGTGAGGGAGAGTTGTGCAGCGTTAGCCTCACTCTCTCTTCCCAATTCCCATCTGGATCCAGTGGCAAGACAGAGTCGAGACGGCTGGAGATGGGACTAGGCGCAGTGGATGACCAGGACGTCTTCTGTGTCTTGTCGTATTCTACATGTTCCACGATGCTTGCAGAGACCGCCTTCTTGACTGTTGGAGCTTCCAATGGTCTCGTCCGCTCAATCCGCCGGAGTCTGTCTTCGCATTCTGGGATAGACAACTCCCTATCTCACCGAGGGTTTGAGACCCATTGGCTACCCTCACCTGGTTTAGTCGGCTTGTCGAAGCCGTTGCCCGGGGTGTGGCCGCTGTCACATGCAAGCAGCTACGGGGAGCCACAGGTGAGAGCTGAGTGCCAGATGGGGACCAAAAGTGGTTTAACTGCCTTGAAAAGGACGTGACATGTTCCCCCACCACAGGTGCTACACCTCCCTGACACCCCATATACCCAGCTCATACAGCTGTAGCCTCTGACAACACCCCCTGAACAACTGAGTGTAAGCAAGCAGTTGCTTTCCTTTACTTACACGCATGCTCAAAGAAACGACCTGAAACTACTTAAGAAGAAAACAAACAGTATAAATAGAAAAATAGACTGTCGGAAAATGATTGAAATGTGAACTCTGGTTACAAATCTGTAAAAACAAAGACAATATTTTGAGTTTGTTCAGATTTTAGGTTTGTTTTGGACTTTCTGTTGTATATTTGATACAATCTAATTGGCTTATTTCAAAGATTGGGCAGTGATCCCCCTTGAAGCACAGAATTTTACTCCTGTATTTTGAATCCAGTTGATGGTCTTATTACTCTTTAGGACTTGACTGTATTATTCAATTGATCAAGAGCACCGACTCTAATATTTTAATGTTTTTTTTTGTGAAAGCCATGAATTCAGTTAATGGCATCTCTTACAGATACCAGGTGGGGAGTGTTGTGTCTTTCCTGATTTGGTTTGTTATTTTATTTCTAGTTACTAGATCTCACTGCTTCCTTGTGGGCTCACAGCTCATTGTTGTGTTGTTAAGCAATTAGCTTTTGCCGTCAGGATGGCCACTTTACATCATTGGTACATTTCATTTATTTACAGAAAAAACCATAAAACATTTAAACCAACATATAATTCTCTCTAGGTTACACAACTACAAAGCCATGACCATTTCTGCTGATGCTGGGCATTGTGCTGCAGCCATCACTGGGCCAGCCATGTTGTAACAGGACATTCATGCACTCCTGGCTGCCTGCCCGCCATTTGCTCCTCTGGCCTTCATGTCAATACCATACCAGACCAGGAGCTGTGTCATCACCACGTGAGCTCACGGGATAGGTGCAGAGCTGTCCGCTTGTCCTTGTCATCACAATATTCCATGTGCTATTTCTTGGCATGTGCAAGCAGCAGTGGGACGTTTTGAAGGTCCTTCTCCATGACGGCTTGGAGCTGCTGCTTTCTGATGGGAACATCATGGTATTTCAAGGATACAACAAAGAGCTTCTGTCATGATTTGCTCTGATCTAATTTTCCCTTTCTTCCGTGTAGATTCGGGGGTGGGCTTGCTGCGCCCCCGAGTACTCATCTCCCACACAGTTTGCCATTTCGTTCCCAATTTTGCGCCAGAATTAGCTCCAAAGGCCAGCCGTCGCGGTCCAGGTACTGGACTTGTGAAAGGAGGATCTCAAGCTCGCGGTGAATTCCAGAGCACTCAGTGACATGAGTGCCCCTAAGTTTACACATGCCCTGGTGGGATTTGCAGCACCGCAGACAACACAGAATGAGGTGCCTCTTGCGTTTCTTATTCCCTGAAAGGCGACAGCTTCACTCTGGCTGTCCATCTAAGCCTGTTTTTTTTGCTACTTTCGCAGGACTACAGGATGGTCAGGATTTGACTCTCAGTGCCTTGGACCCAGGGATCCCTCTGGTTGAAATCTGCAGCTTCAAAGTACCATGTCGGGCCCATGCTGGAGATGATGGTGAACTCAATGGTCTCCTCTTGCCCTTCGACCAGACCCACCATGCCTTCAGCCTTCTTCATGCTCTTCCCCCGGTTTATCTGGGGCGAGGGAGGCAAGTCCAGCTTGCTTGCTGCACACGGCCTCCCTTGCACCAGTTCCTTCAACACTTCCTTGCCCACTGGTCCGTTCAGGCTGGTGGAGGCACCGCTGGCTAAAACCGCACGCTGTGGGTACTTGGCAGGAGCTTTAACTGTAGTCCCCGGTAGATCAGTCTCTTTTCATGGATGTTCTGCATATAATTGTGCAAACTGAGATGGTGGGGCAATGTTGCAGAGCATCACATACTACTTCCACTCTTTGGTTAGCGTGTTTCCACTTCTCTTCAACAACACTCCCTGCTTCATTGGGATGGTACTGCCTCTCCTGATGTTATCCACCTTCCCGTTCAGACTCCTCCTCTCTGTACCATGTCCCCACCGAGCCTGAAGTCGCTCCAAGCTTTGCAATGAGGACAGCGTCCTTGTGCAGCTGACTGTTTCAGAGACCATTGCTGCGTCCTGCCTAAGCCAGACTGGGTAAGGCTGCAACACACATCAAAGTTGCTGGTGAACGCAGCAGGCCAGGCAGCATCTGTAGGAAGAGGTGCAGTCGACGTTTCAGGCCGAGACCCTTCGTCAGGATAAGGCTGGAAGATTTCCTTCCTGTGGAAAGGTTGAGGCATCGTTTCAAGTGCTTGTGGACAGAGCCAGGAGCCCCGCACACTTGAGAGGTGCCAGCTGCCATTTGCCGGTGACTGATGTTTGACGTAGATGGAAGGGATGAGGAATATTCACCCTTGTTTCCGCCATTGCTTGCCTGGCTGCTGTGAATGGCAGTGACTGGGATAGAGCCAGAAAAGTGGCTTGGAGAGACTTGCACAAGTGACAGAAAGGTGCTGTGGCAACCTTAATTCCCAACACCCTCTGGACAGCTTCGTTAAACACTTCATTGATGCTGAATCCATACATCACACAGGTCTCATAAAGACAGCACAGATCTGACATGCCCGGGCATCATCAATGACTTGTGGATGGGAGGCACTGATTACATCTGGTGCTCGTGGTGCTGCAGTGAGCTTTTCTTTCCAACTGTATCTCCCCATGCTCGTGTGTATGGCAATAAGCTCAACTCTACTTGAAGGAGCACTCCATGAAGTGAGCAACACACTCAAAATGCTGGAGGAGCTCAGCAAGACAAGTAGCATATATAGAGAGGAATAGACAGTGCAAGACCTTTCATCATGTCCCGATGAAGGATCTTGACTCCTGGAATGAAACGATGGCTGTTTATTCCCTCCATAGATGCTGCCTGACTTGCTGACATTTTAAAACATAGATCAGTGCAACACAATGAGGCCCTTTAACCTACTTTAAGATCGCTCTAACCTTCCTTCCATTTTTCATTCATCTGTGTGTCTACCTAGGAGTTTCTTAAATGTTCCCAGTATACTGTATCTGCCTGTAGCACCACCCCGGCAGTGGGTTCCACACACCTATGCATAAAAACTTACCTCTGACATCTGTCCTATACTTTCCTCATAACACCTTAAAGTTACCCCTCCCTGTGCATGGCTTAAGATTTCCAGCATCTGCAGCATCTATTGTCTTTACTGTACGAAGTGAGATTGCTCAGGGAGGGAACAGGAGGGGCAGTGACTTATTCATCTGATGGAATCGCAGAAAGTACTAATTCAAGATTCAAGGTTCAAAACTCAAAATTTCGAAGTATGTATATGTCCCTGAGATTAATTTTCTTTCAGGCATTCATGGTAGAACTAAGAAACACAACAGAATCAATGAAAAACTACACGCAAACACAAACTCCACACAAAGTTGTTTATTGTATATTTTCAGTACACAAGTGTGAAAGAGAATGGAAAGGTTGTTACTCCAGATCAGACGCAGCATTAAAAAAAAAGCACAAAAACACAATAAATATAAAAGAAATGCTATAAAGCACAATGTTTTGAGTGTGGCCATATATGCATAATTTTAGCTTGTATACATAGATTGATTGTATGTACATAAAGTGATACTCGGTGCAGGAGTATTTGTATATAAGGTGACTGACAGGAAATAATAAAGTGACAGTCTCTTCTAAGTAGCAGCAGGGCAGTAGGATAGTGACTGTGTCAGTAGGGAGGTAGAAGAAAGGAAATTATTGGCTGGTTAGATTGACTTAAGTGGTTGGGAAGATGTTGGAGTCCATTATTAAGGATGAAGTATCAGGGTACTTGGAGGCACATGATAAAATAGGCCAAAGTCAGCATGGTTTCCTGAAGGGGAAATCTTGTCCGACAAATCTGTTGGAATTCTTTGAGGAAATAACAGGCAGGATAGACAAAGGAGAGTCAGTGGATGTTGTTTACTTAGATGCTCAGAAGGCCTTTGACAAGGTGCTGCACATGAGGCTGCTTAACAAGGTAACAGCCCATGGTATTACAGGGAAGGTACTAACATGATGGAAGATTGGCTGGCTGGCAAGAGGCAAAGGGTGGAAATGAAGGGGGCCTATTCTGGTTGGCTGTCAATAACTAATGGTGTTCCACAGTAGTCTGTGTTGGGACTGATTCTGCTCACATTATATGTCAATGATATGGAGGACGGAATTGATGGCTTTGTTGCAAAGTTTGCAGACAATATGAAGGTAGGTGGAGGGGCAGGTAGTCTTGATGATGCAGGGAGTCTGAGGAAGGATTTAGACAGACTGGGAGACTGGACAAAGAAGAGGCAGATGGAATACAGTGCCGGGAAGTGCATGGGCAGGCACTTTGGTAGAAGGAATAACAGCAGATATTATTTTCAAAATGGGGAGAAAATTTAAAAAATAAAGATGCAAAGGGACTTGGGAGTCCTTGTGTAGGATTTGCTAAAGGTTAATTTGCAGGTTGAGTCTGTGGTGTAGAAGGCAAATGCAATGCTAGCATTCATTTAAAGACAACTAGAATATAAAAGCAAGGATGCAATGCTGAAGCTTTAAAAGGCATTGGTCAGACCACACTTAAAGTATTGTGAGCAGTTTTGGGCCCCTTAAGAAAGGATATGCTGGCACTGGAGACAGTCCAGAGGAGGTTCCAGAGAATGAAAGGCTCAATGTATGAGAAGTGTTTCATGGCTCTGGGCCTGTACTTGACAGAGTTTAAAATAATGAGGGAGATCCTCATTGATACCCATCGAATACTGAAAGGCCTAGATAGAACGGGTATTGAGAGGATGTTTCCTATGGTGGGAAATACCTTTCCTAAGGTGAGGAGGAGTTTCTTTAGCCAGAGGGTAGTGAATCTGTTTTTGAGTCTAGAGGCCCTGGCAAGGATACTGCACAGCCTCTTCCCTGTCGGGAGTGGGACAACGGTCCATAATTAGTGTGGGTGAGGTCATTCAGGGTGCAGAGGTGGGAGGTGGAGGTTTGTAGAGGTTGGGGCTATGCAGAGAGGGTTGACCTGAAAGGTCATGCAAGTACTTGTTGATCCCCTGGAAGTCTTTCTCCAGCTCCATTTAGAAATATCCTGCCACTATTGTCACTATTGTAATGACAGCCTGTTCTGGGAGCGGTCAAGACAGTTTGGTGCCGAGAGCAATTATGATTTTGATTTCCTTGATTATCCATTGTATCTCGCTGCTGCCTTGGTGACTTCTCCTTTTTGTCTTTACACTACAGATCTAGGCGTGGGTGAATACAATGTCAGTAGCCATGGCAACAGGCAGATAATATCCACATACGCTCTGAATCAGAATCAGGTTTAATATCACTGGAATATGTTGTAACATTTGTTGTTTTGTGGTAGCAGTACAATGCAATACATAATAAAAATCTATAACTTTTCAATAAATAAATAAATATTTCTATTACATAAGAAGTACAAAATAAGAGCAAAAATAGTGAGGTGGTGTACACGGCTTCATTGTCCATTCAGAAATCTAATGGCGGAAGTTTTCCTAAAACATTGAGTGTATCTTCAGACTCCTGTATCACCACCTTGATAGTAGCAATGAGAAAAGAGAGTATCTTGGGTGATGGAGGTCCCAATGACAGATGCTGCCTTTTTGAGGCATTGCCTTTTGAAGATGTCCTCCAACACATTTCTGATGTTATCCCGATTGCTTTAAGAACTACAGCTGTTGATACCAGCATCTGCATTCCTTTGTATCAAAGTCAAAATTGAATTTATTGAGATAGGGAAGAGGAAGAACAAGGCTAGGGAAGGATTTGAAAGCAAACAGTTCTTGAACAATATACACAAAATGCTCAACAAGTCAGTCAGCATCTATGGAGCTTCTTCCCCTCTGCCATCTGATTTGTGAATGGACATTGAACCAATGAACACTACCTCACTACTTTTTTATTTCTATTTTTGCATTAATTTAATTTAACTATTATATATACACACTTACTGTAATTCACAGGTTTTTTCCTAGTATTATGTATCGCAATGTACAGCTGCTGCAAAGCCAATAAATTAAAGAGACATATGCCGATGATATTAAACCTGATTCTGATTCCAATTTTGAGAATTAGAATCAGGTTAAGTATATCCAGCATATATTTTACCTGTGTTGCGTGCTACATGCATTTTGAATTATACTTTATTAACCTATTTATGATAATATTTGGTTTTATGTGCTATGTGTGATGTATGTTTTGTGGATACACCGTGGTCCAGAAGAATGAATTTCATTTAGGTGTATATATGTACAGTCATATGACGATAAGTTTGAACTTGATATGTTGTGAAATTTGTTGTTTTGTGGCAACAGTACAGTGCAAAATTATAAAATACAATAAATGTATATATACATAAATTAAACAAATAGTGCAAAAAGAGAGCAAAAATAGTGAGGGAGTGTTCATGGGCAGGTTCACTGTCTGTTCAGAATTCTGATGGCAGAGAGAAAGAAGTGTTCCGAAAACATTAAGTGTATGTTTTCAGGAATAAACTGTCAACATCTTGGGCCGAGTGAAGAATGGCCAGACTGCTTCAAGCTGATAGGAAGGCAAAAGTTACTCAAATAACCACACATTACAACAGTGGTTTGCAGAAGAGCATTTCTGAACGCACAGCATGTCAAATGTTGAAGTAGCTGGGCAACAGAAGACCACAAGCATTGGCTCAGTAGCCACTTTACTGGGAACAGGAGGTACCTGATAAGGTGGCCACTAAGTGTCGGTAACTTTTTGGAAGCTCAAGGAATTGAGGCGTATGGGACAACAGCAATCCGCAGATGACATGAAGATTGGGAAGGTTGTCATAGATGACAAAGGGACATTGATAGGGTGCAGAGCTGGACTGAGAAGTGGCAGATGGAGTTCAACCTGGAAAACTGAAGTGATACACTTTGGAATGTTGAGCTTGAAGGCACAGTGCAGGGTTAATGGTAAGTGCAGAGGAACAGAAGGATCTCGGAGACCACATCCAAAGGTCCCTCAAAGTTGCCGTGCAAGTTCATAGGGTTGTTATGAAGGTATATGGAGTGTTGGCCTTCATTAGTCATAGGATTGAGTTCAAGAGGTAACATTACAACCCTAGAGAACTCTGGTTAGACTACACTTGGAGTATTGTGCTCAGTTTTGGTCACCTCATTATAGGAAGGATGTGCAAGCTTTAGAGAGAGCACAGAGGAGGTTTAACAGGATATTGACTGGGTTACAGACCATGTCTTATGAGGATAGGTTGAGGTGACTCGACAGAGGTTTACAAGATGTTAAGAGGCATAGATCAAGATCACAAACAAGAGAAAATCTGCAGATGCTGGAAATCAAAATGCTGGAGGAACTCAGCAGGCCAGGCAACATGTAAGGAAAAGAGTGAACAGTCGACGTTTTGGGCCGAGGACTGGAAGAAAAAGAGGAGTCAGAGTAAGGAGGTGGGGGGAGGGGAGGAAGAAGTACAATAGGTGATAGGTGAAACCGAGAGCGGGGCAGGGGTGAAGTAAAGAGCTGGGAAGTTGATTGGTGAAAGAGATGAAGGGCTGAGGAAGGGGGAATCTGACAGGAGAGGACAGAAGGCCATGGGTAGAAAGGGAAAAGGGGGGAGGAACACCAGAGGGAGGTGATGGACAGGTAAGGAGATAAGGTGAGAGATGGAAATGGGAATGGGGAATGGTGAAGTGGGGAGGAATGCCATTACTGGAAATTTGAAAAATCTATGTTCCCAGCATCATGTTGGAAGCTACCCAAATGGAATATAAGGTGTTGCTCCTCCAACCAGAGTGTGGCCTCATTGCAGCAGAAGAGGAGGCCATGGACTGACTTTCGAGATGATAGCCAGAGATCTTTTCCCAGGCTGGAAATGGCTAATATGAGTGTGCACAATTTTAAGGATCCTCTCCATCTAGGACATACCCTCTTCTCATTGCTACCATCAAGGAGGGAGTAAAGGAGCCTGAAGACAAGCACTGGATGTTTTATGAACAGTTCCTTCCCTTCTGGCACCAGATTTCTGAAGGGTCCACAACCCATGAACACTACCTCACTATTTTTACTCTTTTTTTTGCGTAGAAGAAGCTATCAAGCCCCATCAGAATTTTGTCCACATGGACACCAGTTTAAAATTTAGAAAAGGTCAAGGCATATGAAAGGTTGTAAGGCTGGAGGAGGTTACTAGGACAGAATTAGCTTGGTAGGGTCTATAACACAACTGTTGAAAGGTCAGGATTCAATTCTCACTGCTGTCTGCAAGGGGTTTGTACATTCTCCCCCTGAAGGTGTGGGGTTTCCTCTGGATGCTCCGGTTTCCTCCCACATTCCAAGAGCGTATGGGTTAGGGTTAGTAAATTGTGGGCATGCTACACTTGCGGGCTGCCCCCAGCATATCTCTGACTGTATTGGTCATTAATGAAAACAACACATTTCACTCTATGTTTTGATGCACATGTGACAAACAAAGCTAATCTAATCCAAAAGTTGAGGTGGGGGGAGGGTGACACAGAAGAATTTGAACAAGTGTCTTGTACTTGCAGTGTTATTTGACTAAGAAGCAGCGGATAAGTGAGCTTTTAAGTGCAGCCAGTACAATATTGGAGGGTTTTAGTCTTTCAAGATATATAACCTTTCAGCAAAGTCAAAAAACAATATCGGAGTTCAATCCCTTGGTACCCTGCAGAGTTCGAGAGAACTCCTACTCATGTTAAGGATTCTGCATAAATGCTGGCCTGTTTTCCTTCCTACCTTCATATCAGTGAGTAGGGAGAAAGTTGATGTTATGATGCATTGGGCAACATAACCACTTAAGACAAAGCAACACACACAAAATCCTGGAGGAACTCATTAAGTCAGGCAGCTTCTATGGAAATGAAAGAACAGTTGATGTTTTGGGCTGATGCCCCTCTTGAGGATTATTTAAGACAAGCTGCTGGTCTGGGAATCTTTCACTGAAGGCATTTTTCTTACTTCAGACTAAATTCTTTGCATTATAATGAAGAACTATTTCATTTATGGATTTTATAACTTCAGTAAATTGTACCTATCTAAGAGTCTCTTAAAAGACCCTGTTGTATCCGGCTCTACCAGCGTCGCTGGCTGTGCATTCCACGCACTCACCACTCTCTGTGTGAAAAACTTACCCCTGACATTCCTCTTGTACCTACTTCCATGCACCTTAAAACTATGCTCCCTCATGTTAGCCATTTCAGACCTGAGAAAAAGCCTCTGGCTATCCACATGATCAATGCCTCTCATCATCTTATACACCTCTATCAGGTCACCTCTCATCCTCCGTTGCTCCAAGGACAAAAGGCCAAGTTCATTCAACCTACTCTCATAAGATACGCCCTCCAATCCAGGCAACATCCTTGTAAATCACCTCTGCACTCTCTCTATAGTATCCATATCCTTCCTGTAGTGAGGTGACCAGAACTGAACACAGTACTCCAAGTGGGGTCTATCTAAGGTCTTATATATACGTAGCTGTAACATTATTTCACAGCTCTTGAACTCAGTCCCACGGTTGATGAAGGTTGACACACCTTACACCTTCTTAACAACACTGCCAACCTGCGCAGTGGCTTTGAGTGTGCAATGGACCAAGACCCCAAGGTCCCGCTGATCCTCCACACTGCCAAGAACAATTGTGACTTGAACTCGCATCTGCAACTTCTGCTGCAATTTGATCCAACAGCTATAAGGATTAATTTGGCGATTTTGCATTCAGGCTGCTCAGATTTGAACCAATTTAGCTATCAGCTACAATAAGAAATATGAAAAAGTTAATAAGCAATGCAAAAAGAGAATAAAAATTGAGGTAATGTTCATGTCTTCATTGTCTATCCAGAAATCTGATGCCAGAGGGGAAGAAGCTGTTCCTAAAACATTGAGTGTATGTCTTCAGGCTACCACAATTGCTTCCTGATGGTGGCAATGAGTAGAGGGTATGTCCTGGATGGTGAAGGTCCTCAGTGATGGATGTCATCTTCTTGAGGCATTGCCTTTGGAAGATGAAGATTTAGGACCTTTTCTAAATTGTTCAGCTGTCTGTCTGACACCCAAACTGATCAGAAATGTCCTCTGACTCGCTGGTGGGCTGCCTTCAGCACGTCCTCAGATCCTTAGCTGTAAATGCAAATGATGCACTTCACATTACGTTTCAACGTACATATCATAAAGAATTCAGACTCTGAATGGGAATCTGAGTCTGACTGAAACACTAGAAAGGACAGACAAAGCTTTGTCTTAGATCCCATTCCTCAGCTACCAGCTCCATCCATTTCTCCGACAGGTCCCTGAATCAGAGTCACCTTCATAACATTAGTGTCATTCTCTACCTTAGATGAGCTTCGGATCACTAGCAGATCGTTAATGAAAATCAAGTTTAATTACCATTCAACCATTATAGATAAAGCAAACAAAGCAGCATTCCTCTGGGCCAAGGTGCAAAGCAAATGAAATAGCACACACAAAATAGTGAGAAAAGAAGCATATTCTTGCGAATAAAAGACACACATATATATAGCCCAAGGCCCCCAGTGACATGTCCTGCAATTGATGGTACAGTCTCCCACTGTGTGCAGATGCACACAATCCAGCCTGTCATTCCACTGCTCAAACACGGGAGGGCAGCACCAGTGGGAGTGGTCAGCTCCCCTCCGGCATCTCCTCACTGGGTCTACAGCGGTAGGCAAGCCTGCAGCTTGAGGCCTAGTCCACACTACAACCGAGGCCACTCAGCTTCCATGTCTTCTGCCTCGCCACCAGTCAGGGGTGGCAGGGTAACAGAGCTGCGGCAGCATACATTATCACTGTCCAACAGAGAGTCTTGCAATTACATGTGAAATGTCTGAGACGATCTCCCACAGTTATACTGCACGCCACCTTAAGGGCGGGTATAGCAGGTGTACCCCATTATTTATTGAGATACAGCGCAGAATAGACCCTTCCGGCCCTTTGAGCCACGCCACCCAGAAAGCCACCAATTTGATTTAATCCTAGCCCAAATCACTGGACAATTTACAATGACCAGCTAGCTAATCTATCTACTGGTACGTCTTTGGATATTGGGAGGAAACTGAGCACCTGCTGGAAACTCACGTGGTCAGGAGGAGAATGTACAAACTCCCTACAGGCTGCAGCAGGAATTGAACCAGAGTTGCCTGTACTGTAATGCGTTGTTCTAACTACTATGCTACCGTGCTGCCCATTGCTAGAAAGCGTTGGAGCTAGGCTTGTTGCGCACAATGTAGCAGCCTACTTCAGCCACCCCTGGGTGCAATTAGTAGTTATTAATTAATGCAATTAATCTCGGTGCACAATCCAACAGACAGTGGAAATGATTGGCTTGGATGTTTTTTAGTGTTCACATGACACTGTTGGACACTGATAATGTAGAATACTGAATGAGCAACTCACTAATTCATCAGCGAGACCAACAGCGGGGGAGCCGCGATGCCTTGGCTGTTGTGCAGTCAAGGTCTGCGTGCCTCGGAATCACCTGTTGCGGTTGCTGGTGAAGGGGATGCTGGAGCTGGCGGTGTATCGCTGGATTCTGCACTGGGCTGGGGACCCCACCATCAGTGCTGCTCTCCAGTGTTCACTACTGGGAAGACAAGCTGGATTGCTTTTGGCTGTAGCTGAACTGAGTGATATGAGGAACTGCTAGGGGTTTGTTCTTGCAGAAACATGGCTCCAAAACAAAATCCATGCACCATCTATCTCCAGGCCATGACACTCAGGGATTTAGGCTATACAATTATTATTATTTTATATATTTTTGTAACTATATGTTTTTTTGCTATTATAATGATATGTTCTATATGTGCTATGTGTGACTGTTGGTTCTGTGTTTTGCACCTTGATCCCAGAGGGATGCTCTTTTGTTTGGCTGTATTCCTGTATATGGTTAAATGACAATTAAACCTGAACTTGAACTTGTGTTTATAGATGCAGCTCAATGGGAATCTTAGTTGGTAGGGGCCAATTTATGTGTTGTTTGCCTCTGTGACTCTACAGGCTGATTTATACTTGTATGTCAAATGTACACTGTAGGTACCGCGTACCCTATGCCGTAGGGTGACATGCACCTCCCCAAAAATGTAACTCACGCGTCGCGGCGATGAAGACCGCAACAACTGTGATTGGTCCGCTTGGTAGCATCGCATTTCCTCCAACACATTTCCAGTTGCTTTTCTTCGCCATGTCTGCACACTGAGGCAAAATAAATGGTTGGAGACGATGAACCAAATCGTCAAATCTACCCGCCGACATCCGAAAATATTTGTAATGCATTTCCTCGTCCATGTCTCTCACGAAGAAACTCAACACAGTGGCATAGAAACTAGTGTTTTGGCGGTGAATTGCAGAGCGACGCAGACACAACTATGCATGCTCGCTATGGCGTAGGGCTACGCGGAAGTATAAATCAGGCCTAAGGCCTTAGGCTACAGCATAGGCCGTATGCAGAAGAATAAATCAGCCTTAAGGTCTTCGCCAGTATGACTGTCTAGTTCCATCTCCATAACACTGTTTGACTCATTCTTGTGTTAGCTAATCTTCTGCGTATCTATCTCCTCATTATCCAATCCACTCCCAAACATAATCATTCCTCCACAGGACTGCTAAGTCTTTAAATTCTGGAATCCCCAAAACAAACCTCTCCTATCCTCTTTCTCTGACGATGTGTCAATCCCACGCCCAAGGAGAGAAGAATGCAATTTCAGGAAAATATTCCAGCAGCTTCAAAGAAAGTACTGACCAACATAATACCTGTAATATTAACATCAGTTTAAAATAAATAGCAGGTTAATATTGTCAAGGGTGAAGGTTGAATACACAACACCTTTATTAATAGATGGCAAATTCCAACCTGAAAAATCCTCTATCAGATTGTTATTTCTATGCATAAACAGGAAATTGCCGTAAGTGGTAGCAATCTATAAAATTAATTTATAGTCCCTTTGGGAGGTATCAAAAGGTGAGACTCCATTACAGAACAATTCAGTAGGCTGCATTCAGGGCTTCCAACAGGGCGGAGGGGATTGAACGTGAGATTCCATTATCCTGAAGTGTGGAGAACTGTCAGTTAGGGTCACCAAGTCCAGAAATAAACAGACACCCTGCTTTTGTGTGAATGCGTATGCTTTACCGTATGTGTGCTTGAGTGTCTGTGTGTATACGGTATGACCATGGTAGGTAAGTGGGTACATATTTGTGCAATTGTGTGTGTGAGAGTATGCGTGGTTTGGTGTGCGCGAGAGGGTGCACGTGTGTGTGCATGTGAATATTGGTGGTGTGTGTATGTGGGGTGTGTGAGTGGATGTGTATGTGAATGTGTGCATGTGCGTATGACAGAGTGCACATATGTGAGTGTGTGGCGTATGTGTGAGCATGTGTGAGTAGGTGTGATGTGGTGTGTGAGAGTGGGTGTATACGAGAGTGTGTGTGGGTGAGTGCGTGAATGTGGTGTGTGTGGGTATGCAAGTACATATGTATGAGTGTTGTTGGGGGTGTGCACAAGTGTGCAAATACATTTAGGTGCGTGTGTTTGTTCAGATGCACGAATGTCATGAGCTTACACATATATCAGCATGCAGTTTAATGTTGATATATTTTTCATGTACATGCATGAGGAGTTGGTGTTTGTGGCTGTCTATACAAGAGCACATGTATACATGCTCTGATACATTCACGGGGACGTCACTCTGAATTTCTGGGGGCTCCTGGCCTTTAGAGTTAACACCCTTCCCTTTTAAAGATTTTGGAACTGATACAAAAGTGATCTTTTTCAGTGTAAGGGAAGAGTGAATCTAAATTGCAAAAATAATTAAGAAAGGCATGCAGTTCTATAGCACCCTTCTTGTCCCTTTTAAGATGTTCCAAAGAGTTTTACAGACAATGAACTACATTCTGAAGCGCAGTGGCTATACTGGTGCAGGAAAGACAAATACGTGCACAGCAGACTCCCACAAACTGAAATATAGAACATAGGACATAGAACAGTACTGCACAGTACAGGCTCTTTGGCCCACAATGTTGTGCCGACCCTCAAACCCTGCCTCCCATATAACCCCCCCCACCTTAAATTCCTCCACATACATAGAAACATAGAAACATAGAAAATAGGTGCAGGAGTAAGCCATTCGGCCCTTCGAGCCTGCACCGCCATTTATTATGATCATGGCTGATCATCCAACTCAGAACCCAGCCTTTCCTCCATACCCCCTGACCCCTGTAGCCACAAGGGCCATATCTAACTTCCTTTTAAACATAGCTAATGAACTGGCCTCAACAGTTTGCTGTGGCAGAGAATTCCACAGATTCACCACTCTCTGTGTGAAGAAGTTTTTCCTAACCTCGGTCCTAAAAGGCTTCCCCTCTATCCTCAAACTGTGACCCCTCGTTCTAGACCTCCCCAACATCGGGAACAATCTTCCCGCATCTAGCCTGTCCAATCCCTTTAGGATCTTATACGTTTCAATCAGATCCCCCCTCAATCTTCTAAATTCCAACGAGTACAAGCCCAGTTCATCCAGTCTTTCTTCATATGAAAGACCTGCCATCCCAGGAATCAATCTGGTGAACCTTCTTTGTACTCCCTCTATGGCAAAGATGTCTTTCCTCAGATTAGGGGACCAAAACTGCACACAATACTCCAGGTGTGGTCTCACCAAGGCCTTGTACAACTGCAGTAGTACCTCCCTGCTCCTGTACTCGAATCCTCTCGCTATAAATGCCAGCATACCGTTCGCCTTTTTCACCACCTGCTGTACCTGCATGCCCACTTTCAATGACTGGTGTATAATGACACCCAGGTCTCGTTGCACCTCCCCTTTTCCTAATCGGCCACCATTCAGATAATAATCTGTTTTCCTATTTTTGCCACCAAAGTGGATAACTTCACATTTATCCACATTAAATTGCATCTGCCATGAGTTTGCCCACTCACCCAACCTATCCAAGTCACCCTGCATCCTCTTAGCATCCTCCTCACTGCTAACACTGCCACCCAGCTTCGTGTCATCCGCAAACTTGGAGATGCTGCATTTAATTCCCTCATCCAAGTCATTAATATATATTGTAAACAACTGGGGTCCCAGCACTGAGCCTTGTGGTACCCCACTAGTCACCTGTCTAGTAGTCTCTTAAATTTCACTAGTGTATCTGCCTCTGCCACTGACTCAGGCAGTGCATTCCACGCACCAACTACTCTCTGAGTAAAAAACCTTCTTTGAATATCCCCCTTGAAATTCCCACCCCTTACCTTAAAGCCATGTCCTCTTGTATTGAGCAGTGGTGCCCTGGGGAAGAGGCGCTGGCTATCCACTCTATCTATTCCTCTTAATATCTTGTATACCTCTATCATGTCTCCTCTCATCCTCCTTCTCTCCGGAGAGTAAAGCCCTAGCTCCCTTAATCTCTGATCATAATGCATACTCTCTAAACCAGGCAGCATCCTGGTAAATCTCCTCTGTACCCTTTCCAATGCTTCCACATCCTTCCTATAGTGAGGCGACCAGAACTGGACACAATACTCCAAGTGTGGCCTAACCAGAGTTTTACAGAGCTGCATCATTACCCCGCGACTCTTAAACTCTATCCCTCAACTTATGAAAGCTAACACCCCATAAGCTTTCTTAAATACCCTATCTGCCTGTGAGGCAACTTTCAGGGATCTGTGGACATGTACCCCCAGATCCCTCTGCTCCTCCACACTTCCAAGTATCCTGCCATTTACTTTGTACTCTGCCTTGGAGTTTGTCCTTCTAAAGTGTACCACCTCACACTTCTCCGGGTTGAACTCCATCTGCCACTTCTCAGCTCACTTCTGCATCTTATCAATGTCTCTCTGCAATCTTCGACAATCCTCTACACTATCCACAACACCACCAACCTTTGTGTCATCTGCAAACTTGCCAACCCACCCTTCTACCCCCACATCCAGGTTGTTAATAAAAATCACGAAAAGTAGAGGTCCCAGAACCGATCCTTGTGGGACACCACAAGTCAGAACCCTCCAATCCGAATATACTCCCTCCACCACGACCCTCTGCTTTCTGCAGGTAAGCCAATTCTGAATCCACCTGGCCAAACTTCCCTGGATCCCATGCCTTCTGACTTTCTGAATAAGCCTACCATGTGAAACCCTGTCAAATGCCTTACTAAAATCCAGGTATACCACATCCACTGCACTACCCTCATCTATATGCCTGGTCACCTCCTCAAAGAACTCTATCAGGCTTGTTAGACACGATCTGCCCTTCACAAAACCATGCTGACTGTCCCTGATCAGACCATGATTCTCTAAATGCCCATAGATCCTATCTCTAAGAATCTTTTCCAACAGCTTTCCCACCACAGACGTAAGGCTCACTAGTCTATAATTACCCAGACTATCCCTACTACCTTTTTTGAACCAGGGGACAACATTCGCCTCCCTCCAATCCTCCGGTACCATTCCCGTGGACAACAAGGACATAAAGATCCTAGCCAGAGGCTCAGCAATCTCTTCCCTCACCTCGTGGAGCAGCCTGGGGAATATTCCGTCAGGCCCCGGGGGCTTATCCATCCTAATGTATTTTAACAACTCCAACACCTCTTCTCCCTTAATATCGACATGCTCCAGAACATCAACCTCACTCATATTGTCCTCACCGTCAACAAGCTCCCTCTCATTGGTGAATACCGAAGAGAAGTATTCATTGAGGACCTCGCTCACTTCTACAGCCTCCGGGCACATCTTCCCATCTTTATCTCTAATCGGTCCTATTTTCACACCTGTCATCCTTTTGTCTTCACATAATTGAAGAATGCCTTGGGGTTTTCCTTTATCCTGCTCGCCAAGGCCTTCTCATGCCCCCTTCTTGCTCTTCTCAGCCCCTTCTTAAGCTCCTTTCTTGCTACCCTATATTCCTCAATAGACCCATCTGATCCTTACTTCCTAAACCTCATGTATGCTGCCTTCTTCCACCTGACTAGATTCTCTACCTCACTAAATGGTAACATCTTCAGTTTTGGTCTTGTTTAGGGAATGATGCTGGGCTGAGGAAGTCAAAACAATACCATGACATCTGAGAGAGAAAGAATGGAATCCATTTTAAAGTCTTGCTTGAGCACTGGTGTCGAGAGGGCACATTTCTCCTTTACCACACAGGGAATCTCTGCCCGGCTTTAAAGGCATAAGTCTTTGGAAGCAGTAATAAGACCATAAGACATAAGAGCAAAATTAGGCCTTTTTTGCCTAATAGAGTCTTCTCTGAATTCCATCTTAGCCAATTTATTATCCCCCTCACTATCCGCTCTCCTACCTTTGATGCCCTGACTAATCAAGAATCTGTCAACCTCTGCTTTAAATATACCCAGTGACTTGGCCCCCATAGCTGTCTGTGGCAATGGATTCCTCAGATTCACTACACCCTGGCTGAAGGCCGTGTGTGTCAGCCAGAGTCCGCTGTGTTTTCTTCCGGGAGTGGTTCTCAGCTGACCGGCGGATCTTGCTCAGAGATGGCACAGGCCCTCTCAGTGCTTGGCCTTCTGCAGTGAGGTGTTTATGTAGGAACACAATTCCGAAGCTGGAAATTTAACACAGCGTCAGTAAGTCGCTGGCAGGCTTCCCGTTCCTTGGAGCACGTTCTAGATTTCCCCCCTGTGATCTCCACCGAAACACGGGGCTTGCCAACAAATATTTCCATTCACTGTGAACCCACACTGAACCTTCCCGTTGGCAGCTTCAGCACTTTATACCTCAGGACATAGGGGTACTGAGGCCAAAAGAACAGGGGCCGGCTGCTAACAGTCACTCTGCGCAGAGCAGTAATCAACTTCCCGTGTCACTTCATTGCTCTACCTCTGCTTGGGAAGCCCACGAGAGAGAGAGAGCCAGTAAACCGTTTTCCAGCCACAACTGGAATTTTCATCATATTTCAGTTTGCTGGGTAAAGTTTCTGCTTGTCAGCCTGATTGGTTCTGAGGAAGCTCCTGCATAGTTTCACAGAATGAAACTCCCTTCACTCTGCCCAACAAAGGCACCTCAGCCACAAGCAACACACACACACGTATGCACACGTATGCACGCACGCACACGCACGCATGCACACACGCATGCACGCTCACACACACACAAACAATGCTGGAGGAACTCAGCAAGTCAGCCAGCATCAATGGAGAGAGATAAACAGTTTGATGTTTTGGGCTGAAACCCTTTACCAGGCCTGGAAAGAAGCCAGAATTTGAGGTTTCGGCCTGAAACGTCAACATTTTATTCCTTTATCGGGGAAGGAGTACAAGCTGGCAGGTGCTGGGTAAGACCAGGTGAAGGGGAAGGTGTGTGAGTGTGGGAGGACGGGATGAAGTAAGAAGCTGGGAGGGGAATAGGTCGCAGAGGTCAAGGGCTGAAAGAAGCAATCTGATAGAAGACGACAGTGAACCGTGGGAGAAAGGGAAGGAGAAGGGGCACCAGAGATTTATGCAGAGGTTGGTGAATCTGTGGAAATCATTACCACAGACAGCCATGGAAATGAGATCATTGAGTATATTTGAAACAGAGGTTGATAGGTTGTTGATTATTAAGGGCATCAAAGGTTACGGGGAGAAGACAGGAGAACAGGGTTGAAAAAGGAAAATGAATCAGCCATGATAGAATGGCAGAACAGACTCGATAGGCCAAATGGCCTAATTTTACTCCTCTGTCTTATGATTAATGTTTTCATTGTCTTAGGGAGGCGATGGGTAACCAGGTGAGGAGAAGGGGAGGGTAACAGGGGAAGTTAGACACATCGATGTTCATGCCATCAAGTCGCAGGCTATGCAGACAATCTCCAGCTCCTTCAACCTGACGGTAGCCTCATTGTTTGGGGTGCTGATGGTGGTGAGAGACGAGGTATAGGGGCAGGTGTGGCATTTGTTCCAGCTGCAGGGGTAAGTACCAGGAGGGAGGGCAAGTGGACAAGGGAGTCATGTACAGACATTCACAATCTTCTCTCTTTACACCCACAACTGTGAGGCTAAGTGCAGCTCAAATGGCATCTGTAAATTTGCCTTTGACACAACTATAGTTGGCAGAACTTCAGATGGTGACGAAGAGCGAGACAGATCAGAAGGGTCTCGGCCCGAAACGTCGACTGTACCTCTTCCTAGAGATGCTGCCTGGCCTGCTGCATTCACCAGCAACTTTTATGTGTGTTGCTGGTTGAGTGGTATCACAGCAGCAACTTTGCACTCAGTGTCAGTAAGACCAGGGAATTGATCGTGGACTTCAGGAAGGGGAGGTTGAGGTAACATACACACCAGTCCTCATCGTGGGATCAGCGGTGGAAAGGGAGAGCAGTTTCAAGTCCCAGTGAACTACCACAATATTTTTTTCACACAAATTTTGCACTACTTATTTAAATTATTTATATATATATATAGTGCTTATTGGAATTTATAGTTTTTTGTTATTGTATTGCATTGTACCACTGCCATAAAACAACAAATTTTACGACATAGGACAATAATATTAAACCTGATTCTGATTCTGAATCCTCCACGATCCTAGAAATGGTTGACTCGCCGTTGTCTTCTTAAGCTAGACCTGTTGCTTGCACTCCATTCACCATTTACAATTTTCAGTTCAGGTCCGTTATTTTTTTTATCAGAATCAGGTTTACTATCATGGACTTCATGACGTGTAATTTAGATGCAGAAGGGACTGCTGGATGCAGGGAAAGTTTGAGCAGCACATACAAAATTCTGGAGGAACTCAGCAAGTCAGGCAGCATCTGTGGAGGGGACAAACAGTCCTGTCGAAGGGTCTTGGCCCAAACTGTTGGCTGGTCATTTCCCTCCATAGATGCTTCCTGACCCAATGAGTTCCTCCAGCATTCTGTGTGTTGATGACGTAAAATTTGTTGTTTTCTGGGAGCAGTGCAGTGCAGAGACATAAAAATTATTGCTAAAATAAATAAATAAAAGAGAATATGAGGTAATTGTTCATGGGTCAGGAATTCGATAGTAGAATTATAAATTTGTATAAAATGGATTATAGTTATTCATTCACAATAAATATTTGTCCTTGGCAATGCCAGCATTTATTGTTCATCCTTAATGACTGATGAGCTGAGGAACATTTAGAAGACAATAGTTTGGTCTGGAGTCACACACTAGGTGTGGATGGCAGATTGCTGGGAATACTCAGCAAGTCAGGTAGCATCTGCAGAGGGAGAAACCAAGTGAATGCTTCAAGCTGAAGGCCCTCATCAGAGTTGGACAATGAAGAAAACGTTAGCTTTACTTTGCAGAGAAGTTGGCAAAGGGATAATAGAACAAAGGGAATAGCAAATTCATGTTCAAGTTTGTGTTTCATTTTCGTTCAACCATACATGAATACCATGAATACAGCCAAACAAGACAGTGTTATTCCGGGGCCAAGGTGCAAAACACGGTACCAACAGTCGCACACAGCACAATATATAGCACATATAAGGTAGCAGTAAAATGCAGTCACACAAAGAAATATAGTCCAAGTCGCTGAGTCCGTGAATGTTGCGGCAGTATGCAGTTGGACACAATGCAGCTTGTCTTCTGCCAAGCAAACACTGGAGAGCAGCACTGACACCTCTGGCACCGACTCCGACACCTCCCTCCTGGACAGCTGCAAAGAGGTGACATCACGGCTTGAGGACTAGTCCTTTCTGCCACTGAGGCCACAAAGCTTCCCCTCCATCTGCGCCTGCCGTTTCACTGTAAACCAGTGAACTGGACTTGCAGCATTCCACATTGTAATGTTCAACAGGATCTTGTGATCACAGGAAAAGCAACTAAGATAATCACTCACTATTAGACTGCGCACAATCTTTATGCACCAGTTCCAATGCCTCGCTATAGCTAAGGTAGCAGCACGATCCACTCCAAATTCAGTTTCTCTGCCAACGAGCAACTCACTGATGGAGTAGAACTGCAGTACCTTAGACCATAAGACCATAAGACAAAGAAGCAGAAGTCGGCCATTCAGCCCATCGAATCTGCTCTGCCATTTTATCATGAGCTGATCCATTCTCTCATTTAGTCCCACTCCCCCGCCTTCTCACCATAACTTTTGATACCCCAGCTACTCAGATACCTATCAATCTCTGCCTTAAATACACCCAGTGACTTGGCCTCCACTGCTGCCCGTGGCAACAAATTCCATAGATTCACCACCCTCTGGCTAAAAAAATTTCTTTGCATTTCTGTTCTGAATGGGCGACCTTCAATCCTTAAGTCATGCCCTCTCGTACTAGACTCCCCCATCATGGGAAACAACATTGCCACATCCACTCTGTCCATGCCTTTTAACATTTGAAATGTTTCTATGAGGTCCCCCCTCATTCTTCTGAACTCCAAGGAATACAGTCCAAGAGCGGACAAACGTTCCTCATATGTTAACCCTCTCATTCCTGGAATCATTCTAGTGAATCTTCTCTGTACCCTCTCCAACGTCAGAACATCCTTTCTTAAATAAGGAGACCAAAACTGCCCACAGTACTCCAAGTGAGGTCTCACCAGCGCCTTATAGAGCCTCAACATCACATCCCTGCTCCTATACACTATTCCTCTAGAAATGAATGCCAACATTGCATTCGCCTTCTTCACCACCGACTCAACCTGGAGGTTAACCTAAAGGGTATCCTGTACGAGGACTCCCAAGTCCCATTGCATCTCAGAACTTTGAATTCTCTCCCCATTTAAATAATAGTCTGCCCATTTATTTCTTCTGCCAAAGTGCATAACCATACACTTTCCAACATTGTACTTCATTTGCCAATTCTTTGCCCATTCTTCCAATCTATCCAAGTCTCTCTGCAGACTCTCTGTTTCCTCAGCACTACCAGCCCCTCCACCTATCTTCGTATCATCAGCAAGTTCTTTGTTGTGAAATTTGTTGCTTTGCAGCAGCAGTACCGTGCAATCATAAATTACTATACATTACAATAAGAAATATCTAAAAATAAATTAAATAAGTAGTGCAAAAAGAAAGCAAAGATAGCGATAGTGTTCAATATGTTGGCTCATTGCCCATTCAGAAATTTGATGGTGGAGGTCAATATGTTGGTCCATTGCCCACTTGATGGCAAGGGGGAACGAGTTGTTCCTAAAACATTGAGTGTATGTCTTCAGGCTCCTGATCCTCCTCTATGGTGCTGGTAATAAGAAGAGAGTATGATGGAGGTGATGGGGGTCCTTGATGATAGATGCCACCTTTTGGAGGCATTGCCTTTTGAAGATGTCCTCAATGCTAGTGCCCATGATGGAGCTGGCCGAGTTTACAACTCTCTGCAGCTTTTTCCGATCCTGTGCAGTGGCCCTTCCGTACCAGATGGCGATGCAGCCAGTGAGGATGTTCTCCATAGTATATCTGTAGAAACTTGCTAGAGTCTTTGGTGATATCCCAAATCTCCCCAAACTCCTATTGAAATATAGCCACTGATGTGCCTTCTTCATAACTGCATCAATATGTTGGGCCGCCGACAGGCCCTCAGAGATGGTGACACCCAGGAACTTGAAACTGCTCACTCTTTTCACTTTTAGTACCTTGATGAGGACTGGTGTGTGTTCTATCAACGTCCTCTTCTTCAAGTCCACAATCAATTGCCCAGTCTTATTGTCCTTGAATGCGAGGTTGTTATTGCATCAATGGTGGGATAGAGTGGACACTGAGTGTTTACTGGAGGGCAACCTGGGGTATACAGCAAATCCTGAATTCCTTATGGTACTGCTTGCTATTGAAACCTTGTGGATGGAAATTATTCTACCCTGTCAAAATATTAAACATGAAAACCCAGCCAGTCTATCCCTCGATCTGCCTCACCCTCGATGATCACAGCTAATCTGCCCCAGGCTTCACCTCTTCTATATCAGTTCCCCAAAGCCCTCAATTTCATCATCTTGCAAAAAAAAGATTACCTACCTCCTCTTTAGAAGCAGGTTCTCTCTCTCAATGTCCATTTTTTGCAAGGTCTTAAGTATTGGTTTATCTTTTGTCATAATTTCTGCTCCTGATCCAAGCCACATATTCATCATGTTCTCTCTTAAAGATCATCGTCTATCTCATTATCATCTTACACTTTATTGTTTACCTGCACTGCACTTTCTCTGGAGTTTTTACACTTTATTCTGCATTGTTATTGCTTTACCCTCTTCCACTTCAAGATTCAGATTCATTTTTATTTATCACATGTAAAGTTCTGTGCAAAAGGCTTAGGATCATATATCTAGCTAGGGTGCCTAAGACTTTTGCACAATACTGTAATAATTTTATGTATTGCACTGCACTGTTGCCACAAAAAGCAGATTTCATGACATATAGAAGAACATAGAACAGAGAAAACTTACAGCAGAATACAGGCCCTTCGGCCCACAAAGCTGTGCCGAACATGTCGTTAGCTTAGAACTACACCTGAACCCAAAGGGGTCCAGTATCCTAGCGGGCACATTTAATAGATCTGATTGGGAGGGTTTAATCTGATTTGGCAGGGGGATGGGAACCAGAATGAAAGGGCTGAGGAAGGGGAAAACAGAAATAAATCAAAGATAGTGTGCAACAGGGATTATAGAAAGAACAGGCAGGAGATGAGGCTTAATCAAAGCCAGTGGCATGAGTTACAGGGCAATAGAGATGTGGTGCAGTTAAAACAGAAAGCAACAAATACTGGGCTGAAAGTGTTACATTTGAATGCACGTAGCATAAGAAATAAAATGAACGATCTTGAAATTCAGCTACAGATTGGCAAGTACAGTATAACGTTGTGGCCATCTCTGATGGCTTTTTAGAGCAGTTTATTGTTGAGACCACTAGGGGATTGGCCGTGCTGGATTGGGTGTTGTGCAATGATCTGGAGGTGATAAGAGAGCTTAAGGTTAAGGAACCCTTAGGGAACAGCGATCACAATATGATCAAGTTCACTTTGAGATTTGAGAGGGAAAAAGTAAAATCTAACGTGTCGGTATTTCAGTGGAATAAAGGAAACTACAAAGGCATGAGAGGGGAACTGGCCAAGGCTGACTGGAAAGGGACATTTGCAGGAAGGACAGCAGAGCAGTAATAGCTGGAGTTTCTGCGAAAAATGAGACAAGTACAACACAGCTATATTCCAAATAAGAAGAAATTTTCAAAGGGAAGAAGGACACTACCATGGCTGACAAGTGAAGTCAGAGCCAAAGTAAAAGCAAAAGAGAGGGCATATAAGAAGCCAGAGGTAGTGGGAAGATAGAGGATTGGGGGTTTTTTAAAGACTTGCAGAATGAAACTAAGAAGGTCATTTGGAAGGAAAAGACGAATTATGAGAGGAAGCTGGCAACTAATATCAGAAGATACTAAAAGCTTTTATATACTTAAAAGGGTAAAAGAGAGTTGAGGGTAGATATAGGACCAATACTAAATGAGACAGGGTCTGGCCTGGACATGTAGACTTGACCATCAGACTCGCCAACTTTGGTCTTTGACCTTTCGGGCTTTCTACCTCCAGACTCGCTGAACTCTGGACATTGACCTCAAAGTTCAAAGTTGAAAGTAAATTTGTTATAGAGGTAAGTATACATCACCATATACTACCTTGAGATTTATTTTCTTGCAGGCATTGTCAGGAAAATAAAGACATACAGTAGAATTTACGTAAAAATATACCTAACAAAGACTGATAAACAACCAATGTGCAAATGAGGATAAAATCATGCAAATGATATATTTTAAAAAAGTAATTAAATTATACTGAGCTGTAGAGTCCTTGAATGTCAGTTTATAGGTTGTGGATTCAGTTCAGTGTCGAGGTGAGTGAAGTTATCCACACTGATTCAGGAGCCTGATGGTTGTAGGGTAATAAAGAAATTAACTGGCCCATTTTCAACAACTCTGGACAACTCACTGCTTCCATGAGGATGGCGTAAGAGAATCAACTCGCCCCAGATGAAGTTGGAGCGCTGATCCTGCCCTGATAACTGTGCTGGGCAGGGAGTTCAGTGTGAGCAGAGAGATCAGGGGACGACCACATTGTTACTCCTCAGTGACATCATTCCCTGTAGATATTCTCAGGAAGGTGAGGTCACCAGTTCCTGAGGATGTCCTCTGCAGCACCGGTGTGCATTCCTACAGTGCGTTCATGCAGCCAAGGGGATTTGGCAAGACACCCACACCAGAGTTCATGACTGGTTTCTCCTTCACACTGATTTCCCCTGTTGATAGATTATTTTCCACCTTGTTCTTTTGGAGTCGACAACTGTATTTACTTTGACATGCCACTGACCTGGGTGGGTGGAGGTAACGGACTGGGTGGGAGAGGAGGGAAGAGGGGAATCTGATTGTTATACTTGTGAGCTTTGGGAATCTGCCATTTGCCATCTGAGTGGCCCATTAGACACGTGCTGAGGGAGCCAGTCCCCTACTGATACAATAAGTCAGTAATACCAGGAGACGAGAGGTATATTAATCATGGAGTCCTAGAAACAACACAGAGGACAACGAGCCTCTCTGAGTGGTGTGCAAGGAAGTTCATTATTTCTTTCTTCATTTTATCCTCTAATATTGATCTCATTCCCATTTGGAAGCTATTGAATATTAGAACATAAGACCAGAAGACAGAATTAGGCCATTCAACCCAATGAGTCTATCATGGATAATTAATTTTTCCCCTCAATCCCATTCTCCTGTTTTCTCACCATAACATTTGGGGCACATACTAATCAGGAACTTAATGAATTCCACAGATTCACTACCCTCTGGCGAAAGCAATCCCTCCTCATCTCTGTTCTAAATGGATGTCTCTATTCTAGTACTGTGCCTTCTGGTCCTGAACTCTCCCACTATAGGAAACATCTTCTCCACATTCACTCCATCTAGGGATATGCTTGTACCATTCATTCAGGACATGTACAGCAGATGATTACACCTCACTGCTTGATTTTGTTTCCCTGTTAATTTAGCTGAACTTTCTGTCACATTACTGACTTGGTCCATTGGACCCAGACTGCTGTCATGAGGCTGACCAAAGGTTTTCATGATTATGCGTGGTCTATCAGATCTCCCCTAAACCTCCTCTGCTCCATGGAAAGCAACCAATTTGTTTTTAAATTCCCTTGTCCGTGGTTCTATTCAATTCCATTCCAGTAACATTCTACGCCTCAAGAAGGCGGTACCCATCATTGAGGACCCCAATCACCCAGGGCATGCCCTCATCTCATTGCTACCATCGGGAAGGAGGTACAAGAGCCTGAAGGCACACACTCAATGATTCAGGAACAGCTTCTTCCGCTCCACCACCAGATTTCTGAATGGGCATTGAACCCATGAACACTACATCACTATTCCTCTGTTGCACATTTCAAACATTTTTACTGTAACTTACAGTAAAGAAATAAAGCTACAGTACTTTTTGTTTATTCATTTATCAAGATACAGCGCAGAATAGACCCTTCCGGCACTTCAAGCTACACCACCCAGCAACCCCCAACTTAATCCTAACCTATTCTTGGGACAATTTACAAAGATTAATTAACCTACCAACCGGTAGGTCTTTAGACTGTGAGAGGAAACCAGAGCACCCGGAGGAAACCCATACGGTCACAAGAGAACATACAAACTCTTTACAGGCAGAGGCGGGAATTGAACCCAGGTCACTGGTACTGTAGAGCGTTTTGCTACCCACCACGCTACCGTGACACCCGCTACTGTGTTTATTTAGTTTTATATGCATTTATGTATTTATTTTTACTGTTTTACTTGTCACATGATCATCAAAACATTGAAATGTACAGTGAGATGTGTCAATTTACATCAGTGTCCAGCTCTGCCTGAGGATGCGCCGGAGGCAGCCCGTAAGTGTCACTACGCTCCTGGCACCAACACAGGACGCCCACCACTTACTGATCCGTATGTCTTTGGAATGAGGGAGAAAACCAGAGCTTGCACTGCACTGCTGCAACAAAAACAGTAAAATTCATGACATGTGTCAGTGATTATAAACCTGATTCTGATTCTCCACCCTAAAGTTCAGGGTCTCTCCGAGGCCCTCCGTTGGTCGGGGTTGACCATGGATTTTGCGTCCCAGCTGTCTCCATGATACTCAAGCCAGGGCAGTATGACACGGAGAGCAAGCTGTTGCTCATGTAGCAGGCTCCCCCTCCTCATGCAGCTGATGAACCCAAAGGAACAGCAGAAGCCAATACAGCGTAGCACCAGCAGAGTCATAGGACACCAGTCAGCATTGAACTCAACGTCGGACTGCCTTAAGGACTCCAGCTCTGGATCTCCCCTCAGGGTTTACTCCTAAAGCCTCCCCCATGAGTGAGTATGGCCACAAGGAAGTGAGGTTTGAGATCAGAGTTTTCCTTCTCCAAGCTGTACTACCAACCACAGTTGATAAGCCCCATCTGCCCAAAGCATCTGCTTTTAAAGAGCCAGTAACCCGCCTTCGCCCTTCTCCTGTCCATAGAAACTGTTCCGCTGGGTTTAGTAGCTAAGCCATGCGTGACGGCCTGGAGCTGGACTTGGTTGTCAGAGGCTATTCGAGACACACACCATTGCTAGCATTTAACAGGTAATGGGAACTTGTCCTCACTAACCACCACCACCTCCCCACCCCCACCCGGACTATGACAACCTCATGGAACCAAAGTTTAGGGTATATAATCCTATTCTGTGTAATCTCTCTTGTTAATATAAATCCTGGTAATCTACCCTGGTAACATTATACCATACTTCTTCAGAAAGCAATTTATCCTTACTCAACAAATGTATGTTGCTAGAAACTATTGGACATTCCCCCAGGGGTCTGTGAAACCACTGCAGAACTTCCACCATATGCGCGCAGGCTCTCTCGAGTCCACTTTTCATTTGAATTTTCTATTATTTTTTAGTTACTTGCAAGGGGGAAAATGATGATACAATGAGCTCCTTGTGGAACACATTGAAGTGTTTCAAGAGCATCATCAGACAAAAGGAATGGTTACCCAACCACATAAGATACTTGAATGGACAAAGAAGCACTTTGAGAATTAGAACTTGAGGAGCTTTTTAAAGGAAGGTGGTAACTGGGCAAAAACAAGAAATGTATTAACATAACAGCTAAAGAACAAAAGTCTAGCGGGATTAAATAGAGCGTGGAACAGTAGAGCATAGTATGGGCCATTCAGCCCACAAAGTTGTGCCAACTTTCCAGCTTTCTCCAACATCAATCTAACCCTTCCCTCCCACATAGCCCTCCACTTGTCTTTCATCCATGGGCCCATCTAAGATTCTGTTAAATGTCCCTAATGTACCTGCCCCTACCACCACCCATGGCAGTGTGTTCTACACAGTTACCACTCTCTGTAAAAATCCTGTCTCTGACATTCTCCCTATATGTCTTAAAATTATGCCTCCACATATTAACCATATCGGCCCTGGGTAAAAGGCGCTGGCTATCCACTCTATCCATGCCTTATCATCTTATATGCTTAATTCATTGAAGGTAAATCATACATGATGGAGATCACAATCAAAGGTGACTAATTAATGTGTGTATTGTGTAACTTTGACAAAATTCCAGAACTAAATCAGGAAATTAAAGTCCATGGAGTTAAAGTGGGTGGAATTAAAGTCCATGGAAGCATAAAAAATAATGCAGATGATGGAAATCTGAAATAAACCAGAAATGCTGGCAATAGCCGGCACGTCAGGCAGCATCTGTGGAGAGACAAACAGAGTTAATATTCCAGACTAATTTCTCTACAAGTAGTTGTCATATTTATCCCATCTCATTTCGTTAACCTGAGACATTGTCTCTCCACAGATGCTGCGTGACCTACCGTGTATTCACTGAAACCTGTTCTATTTCAGGATGTGTCTAAGTTTGGCTGAGAGGCAGAACTCGGTCAGCTGTTTATTGAGATTAAGTTCAAAGTTCAAAGTACATTTATTATCAAAGTACTGTACATATACGACACCATATACAACTCTAAGATCCATTTTCTTGCAGGCATACTCAATAATTCATAATAGAACAATAACCAAAACAGAATAAATTAAATACTACACCAGCTTGGGCATTCAACCTGAGTGCAAAAGATGGCAAACTGGGCAAGCACAAAAAGAAAGAAATAATAATAATAAATAAATAAGCAATAAATATCAAGGACATGAGAGGAAGAGTCCTTGTAAGTGAGTCCATTGGTTGTGGGAACATTTCAATGATGGTGCACGTGAAGTTGAGTGAAGTTATCCCCTTTGGTTCAAGACCCTGATGGGTGAGGGGTAGTAACTGTTCATAAACCTGCTAGTGTGAGTCCTGAGGCTGCTGTACCTCCTTCCTGATGGCAGCAGCAAGAAGAGAACATGACCCGGGTGTAGGGATCTCTAATGATTTTTGCTGCTTTCCTCATGTAGATGAGTTAATGGTGGGAAGGCTTTACCTGTGATGGACAGGACCATATCCACTACATTTTGTAGGATTTTCCATTCAAGGGCATTAGTGTTTCCATATCAGGCTGTGCGGCAGCCCGTCAACATACTCTCCACTATATATCTATGAAAGTTTGTCAAAGGTTTAAATGTCAATGCCAAATTTTTGCAAATTCCTAGGGAAGCAGATGTGTTCCATACTTTCTTCATAGTTGTACTTATGTGCTGGCCCTCACATCCTCTGAAATAATAACACCGAGGAATTTAAAGTTGCTGATGCTCTCCACTGCTGACCCGCGGAGAAGGTGAACCTTCTGTCTCATCTGGGGCAAACCTTAGCACCACAATTGAGGGCAGGGAAAAGTTCACTCATGTGTCACGCTCACAGAAACCATTAAAAACATTAGAGCCATAGTAAATTGGGGGAGTGCTTCATCGAGCACCTCCGCTCCATCCACCAAAAGTAGAACTTCCCGATGGCCAAACATTTTAATTGCGATTCCAATTCCCGTTCCAACATGTCGGTCCATGGCCTCATCTTGAGCCAAGGTAAGCCCACTTCTAGGTGCAGGTGCAACACCATATATTCCACCTGGGTAGCCTCCAACCTGATGATATGAATATTGATTTCTCCTCCCAGTTAAAAGATTTCCTCCCCCTTCCTCCCTTCTTCTAATAACCACTTTGGCCTCTTACCACTACTCACCTGCCTATCACCTCTACCTGGGTCCCCTCCTCCTTCCCATTCTCCTACAGTCTACCCTCCTCTCCTATCAGATTCCTTCCTCTCCTGCCTCTTAACCTTTCCCACCCACCTGGCTTCACCTATCACCTTCCAGCTATCCTCCTTCCCTCCCCATCGTTTAATGTTGGCATCTTCCTCCTTTTCCAGTCCTGACGAAGGATCTCAGCCCAAAATGTCAACAGTTTATTAATTTCCATAGATGCTGCCCGACCTGCTGAGTTTCTCCAGCACTTTGTGTGTGTTGTGTGTGTGTGTGTGTGTGTGTGTGTGTGTGTGTGTGTGTGTGTTTGTGTGTGTGTGTGTTGCATTAAAAAATGTATATTTTATTTACAGGAGCAGGAACAGATTAGCCTGCCTGGTCGGTGCAATCCATGTATGTGTGTGTATCATAGATAGGAGAGGGAAAGAGAGAAGTTTGGAGGTGAAGAGGAGGAAAGAGGGGACATGGAGCGGGAAGAGGAGGAGAGAGAGGGAAGGTGATGGGGAAGGGGAGGATGAATGGAAGGGTGCTGGAAAGAGGGAGGGGAGAAAAGAATGGCAAAGAGGAGAAAAGAGAGGGAAGCTGATCAAAGAGATTAGAGAGAGAGGTGAGAGGAGTAGAAGGAGGGAAGGGGCAAGAAGCGTAGAATGGGGGCAGGGGATTTGCAAGGAGGAAGGAGAGAGAGAGATCAGAGGTGGAGGGATGGTGGTAGGGGTGAAGCAAAGAGAGAGAGAAGAAGTGACAGGAGAGAGAGAGTGATTGGAATAGACAGAGAAGAAAGAGAAAGAAGAGAGGAGATTAAGTGATAGGGAAAAGTGATGGTGGAGGGAAGAGGAGGAGAGAAAGGGAAGGTGACAGGAAGTGAAGAAGGTGAAAGAGAGCTGAGGAAAGTGGAGAAGAGTAGAAAGAGGGAAGGGTGACAGAGCAGGAGAAGTGAGGGAGGCTGATGACTGGTGGGCAGCACATCTTCACGCTTCGTGCCAGTCCATCGCAGAGGGGATTGGCTTGGCCTCAATCCTGAAGACCTCTCAGACACTTTACAGTTCAGTCGTCAGATTAACCTCCTCTTGAGGTCACCCCATAGCTTCTTGTTTTCTGCTGTGTTTAATAGCCTTCCAGCACTAAAATACTCAGTAAACAGGGTGACACGCCCTGCTGCAAGTTCCAGTTATCCCCTGGTGACAAGTTGCTCCCCATTCTCTTCTCTGCAGAGCTAATTAAACACTGGGGCCCCATTGTCCGTGCTGGGAGGCTTAGAGCTCTTCCTTTCAATAATAGGATCGTTCGAAAATAACCTGCTCATTCTGTTGATCTACATTTCGCAGAGTGACGCTGTCATTTACCTTAGCAGCAGTGAAAGAAAACGCCCCTTTTCTTTCTTATAACATCTGTGAATGTGATTTTCCGTATAACTGTAACACACTCGCTTCCTGTGCTGCCAGTAAACTGTTTTTTTTTCAGAAAATTCCACTCATTTCTCTGGAATTCAGGACATGTACAATTTTCAGCTATATAATTTTCTGCCTCCTTTTTAAGCTAATATTTTTTTCCAGAGCACAGGCTGTCAGTTCCAGCTACTGCGGTTAACTGTCTGAGTACCATGGAACATTGCAGCGGGTAACCTCAAGGCCTGAGTATCAGAATCAGGTTTAATATCACCGGCATAATGCCGTGAAGGTTGTTGTCCTTGCGGCCGCAGTACAATGTGGTACATAATAATAGAGAAAAAAACTGTGAATTACAGTAACTGTATCTATATAAAATAATTAACTTAAATAAATAGTGCAAAATAAGAAATTAAAAAAAAGTAGTGAGGTAGTGTTCATGGGTTCAATGTCCATTCAGGAATCGGATGGCAGAGGGGAAGAAGCTGTTCCTGAATCATTGAGTGTGTGCCTTCAGGCTCCTGTACCTCCTTCCTGACGGTAGCAGTGGGAAGTGGGCATGTCCTGGTGGTGGGGTCCTTAATGATGAATGCCACCTATTTGAGACATTGACCCTTGAAGATGTCCTGGATACCACAGAGGCTAGTGCGCATGGTAGAGCTGACTGAGCTTACAAGTCTGCAGCTTATTTCAATCCTGCGCGGATCCTAAACAGACCTCAAGCCCTCAGCACCTAAGAGACTGACTTGATATACCGATAGTCATTCCATTTTGATTTGTTTAGAGATACAGTACGGTCACAGGCCCTTCTGGGCCGTCAAACCCACACTGCCCAATTATACCCATGTGACCAATATGAACCTGCGTGCCTTTGGAATGTGCAAGGAAAACCACACAATCACAAGCAGAATGTCAAACTCCTTACAGACGGCTGTGGAATTGAACCCAGGTTTCTGGCACTGTAATACTGTTACGCTAAATTCCACACTACCACGCTTCTCCTATGCTTCTGGCATTTCTCTAAATTCACTCTCACACTCCCTACCAATCCCTGGTACCTACCGAGGATGCGCTGGGGGCAGCCTGCGAGTGTTTCCACACTTCTAGCGCCAATGCAGCATGGCCCCAACTCCCTATCCCTGCCTGTACACCTTTGGAAAGTGGGAGGACACCGGAGCACCCGAAGGAAAGCCATGTGGTTGCGAGGAGAGCTCTCAGACTCCTTACGGACAGTGACGGGAATTGAACCCGGGTCGCAGGTGCTGTAATTGTAGTTGCTAACCACTACACTACCGTGCCCCCTCACATTTACCGTGGACAATTAATCATTAGTAATTGCTACTTATCAGGAATTAGTAATTAATGTGTGCAGGTTAGTAATTAATAATTACTAACCTGCACATCTTTGGGATGTCAGAAGAAACCATAGGACACAGGGGAGACCAATATGGCCTCAGGGCGAACATGCAAACTCCACACAAGCAGCAACTCAGCTCAGTATTGAACTCGAGTCTCTGGTGCTGGGATCAGCAGCCAAACCATCTGCACCAATCTGCTGCCCGGTTATCTACAGAATATAGAACAGTACAACACAGAAACCAGCCCTTTGGCCCACGACAGAATGCATTGAATAGCTAATTCCAGGAATCAGATCCACAATTGAGATCGTTGATGCCATTTCCAAAACAAACTTGAATTAAATGAAATAAAAACTCCTATTATCTGGCACACGTCATGTGTTCAAGAAGTGTCAAGTCATTTGACGGCAAATGTTGAGTTTGCAAAGATAAATACCTTCCAATCTACCTTGTTTGATTTGCCACTGTCCACTGCACTTTCTCTGAAATACTTTATTCTGCGTTTTGTAACTGTTAAAGATTGAAGAAAGGTTAACTTACTATTTGTCATATGTACTTTGAAACATATAGTGAATGTATGTTTCACTGAAATGTACGAAATGTGCTGTTTCCATCAAATCAAAGCAGGTTTTTGGCTGCAAGAGGAGGAAACTGAAGGTCCATGAGCCAAAGTTTAGATTATGAAGACACGCAGTCCTCTTTTTATTGTCACTCAGTAATGCATGCATTAAGAAATGATACCATATTTCCTCCGGTGTGATATCACAAAATACAGGACCGACCAAGACTGAAAAAACTAACAAAACCACATAATTATAACATATAGTTACAACAGTGCAACAATACAATAACTTGATGAAGAACAGTCCATGAGCACAGTAAAAGTTCAACGTTCAAAAGTAAATTATTACCAAAATACATATACGTCAGCACATACAACCGAGATTCATTTTCTTGCATGCATTCTCAATAAATGCAGTGACCATAATAGAAGCAATGCATGGCTGCACCAACAGACAAAAGACAGCGAACTGCGCAAATACAAAAAGAAAGAAAAAAAATTTTAAATGATTGACTTCAGGAGGAGGAAACTAGAGGTCCATGAGCCAGTCCTCATTAGGGGATCAGAGGTGGAGAGGGTCAGCAAATTTAAATTCCTGGCTGCTACCATTTCGAGGACTTGTCCTGGGCCCTGCATGTAGATGCCATTACAAAGAAAGCTTGACAGCATCTCTACCTTCTCAGAAGTTTGCAAAGATTTGGAATGTCATCTAAAACTTGACGAACTTCTATAGATGTGTGGTGGTGAACATATTGACTGGCTGAATTGCAGCCTGGTATGGAAACACCAATGCCTTTGAATGGAAAATCCTATAAAAAGTTGTGGATACGGTCCAGTCCATCAAGGGTAAAACCCCTCCCCACCATTGAGAACATCTACACTGAGCGCTATTGCAGGAAAGCAGCATTCATCACCAATGACCCCCACCACCCAGGTCATGCTCTCTTCTTACTGCTATAGCATAGTAGTTAGCATGCTTTACAGTACTAGTGACACAGGTTCACTTCCTACTGCTGTCTGTAAGGAGCTTGTACATTCTCCCCGTGACTGCAAGGGTTTCCTCCGGGTGCTCCGGTTGGTAGGTTAATTGGTCATTGTAAATTGTCCTGTGATTAGGCAAGGATTAAATCGGAGATTGCTGGACAATGGTCCGGAAGGGCCCACTCCACACTGTATCTCAATCAATCAATCAATCAATCAATAAAATAAAATAAGAAGGAACAGGATACTCGAGACCCACACCCCCAGGTTCAGGAACAGTTATTACTCCTCAACCATTAGGGTCTTGAACTAAAGGGCATAACTTCACTCAAGTTCACTTTCCCCGTCACTGAACAGATTCCACAACCGATGGACACATTTTCAAAGACTCTAAGCTCATGTTCTCGATAGTTATTGTTACTTATTATTAATTTTCTCTCATTTTGTATTTGCACAGTTTGTTGTTTTTTGCACACTGGTTGTCCATCTTGTGTGTGGTTTTTCATTGTTTCTACTGAATCTCTTTTATTTATGGTGAATGCCTGTGAGGAAACAAATTTCAGGATGTATATGGTGCCATATATGTACTTTGATAATAAGTTACTTTGAACTTTGGACCTTGAATCAAATCAGCGAGAATTGAGCTGGACAACTTGCAAGAGTCGCCACACTTCTAATGTCAACATAGCATGCCCTCAATTCACTAACCCTAGCCGTACTTTCCGAAGCAGAGCAACCTGGGTTCATTTCCCACTGCCGTCTGCAAAGAGTTTGCATATTCTCCCCATGACCACGTGGATAGTTGGTCACATGGACGTTGTGGGGCTGGTTGAGCCAGGAGAGCGCGCTATCATGCTGGATCTCTAAATAAATAACTAAACTATTCACAGGTGAAGTATAAATGCCATGAAAATGAGCAGTAGCAGCATAGTATTACAGACTGAACAATTATAAGTTCATGTAAACTTAACGTAAATTACCCACTACTTATGTATGTGTATAATATATACATACAGTACTTATGTGTTGGTGCATGGCTAAGTGGTTATGGCGTTTGTCTAGTGATTTGAAGGTCGCTAGTTCGAGCCTTGGCTGAAGCAGAGTGCACGTCCTTGCACAAGGCACTTAACCACACATTGCTCTGCGATGGCACTGTAAGCTGTATGGGTCCTAATGAGAAACGGTCTGGAATCCCGGGCGCCGCCATTCAGCTGTTTATTATGTAACAGTTTTTCCCCCAAGCCATCAGACTACCAACCTACTGCCTATTGTCTTGTTTATTATTTATTGTACTGCCTGCACTGTTCTGTGTACTTTATGCAGTCCTGGGTAGGTCTGTAGTCTCGTGTAGTTTTTGTATTGTTTTACGTAGTTCTGTGTAGTGCTTGTATTGTTTCATGTAGCACCATGGTCCTGAAAAACGTTCTCTTGTTTTTACTGTGTACTGTACCAGCAGTTATGGTCGAAATGATAATAAAAAGTGACTTGACTTGACTTGACTTGAATGCCCTTCCCTTGGACAACATCGGTGGTGTGGAGAGGGGAGACTTGCAGCATGGGCAACTGCTGGTCTTCCATACAACCTTGCCCAGGCCTGCGCCCTGGAAACCTTCCGAGGCACAAATTCACGGTCTCATGAGACTAACGGATGCCTATATATATATAAAACAGTACTTACGTACATATGCTTACAGATGTACATACAGTAAGTACTGACTTATATGTGGGATGTATGTCTTACATAAGACACACATTCCACTGCTATCCGTAAGGAGTTTGTATGTTCTCCTTGTGACTGCATGGGTTTCCTCCAGGTGCTCTGGTTTTCTCCCACAATCCAAAGATGTACAGGTTAGTAGGTGAATTGTTGATTGTAAATTGACCTGTGACTAGGCAGGGTTAAATGGGGGATTGCTGGGTGGTGCGATTCGTAGGGCCAGAAGGGCCTATTCCATGTTGTATCTCAATAAATAAATAAATAAACAAACATAAAGGGGCAAATTTCTCGCATTCATACTTTGCAACACACACAAAATGCTGGAGGAACTCAGCAGGTTTGGTGACACCTAGGCCAGGGGCTATATGTTATGGACCAAGGGGTCAGTGAACCCCAGGTTGGGAACCGCTGATCTAAGGAAGTGAACAAAGAGTCAATGTTTCAGGCCAAGCCCCTTCTTCAGGATTTACATACTTATACTCCACAGGTGTAAATTGGTGACAAAATAAACATTGTAAGTAATAGCGCAAGTTGAGAGAGAGAAAAGAAATATACTCTGAAGTAGAGATGGGGTTTTTCAGGACGGTTCAGGAACCTGATGGCAGTAGGGAAGAACTTTGAATCAGAACTGGGTTTATTATCGCCGGAAGTCATGAAATTTGTTGTTTTGTGGAAGTAATACAGAACAAGATAGAAGGTATATATTCTTCTTGCTGTAATTTAGTTTCTATTATTATATATATATATATATACATATATATGTATACATGTGTATATTTTCATCTTACTGTAAATTACAGTTTCTATTATTATGTATATATACATATACATGTATACATATGTATATATATTGTATATATACATCTTACTGTAAATTACAGTTTCTATTATTATGTATTGCATTGTACTGCTGCCGCATAACAAGTTTCACGACATATGCCAGTGATATTAAACGCAATTCTGATTCTGATTTGGCTCCTGCACCTCCCGCTCAATGGCAGCATTGAGAAAATGGTATGGCCTGGATGGTTCCCTAGTGACAGATGAGATGATTTTAAGATTAGCTTTACTTGCCACATGTACATCAAAACATTCGGCGAAATGCACTGTTTGCACCTCCGGAAAATGGAGCATCCCGAGGAAATCCACAGGGAGAATGTACAAACTCCATACATCCAGCAATGGGATTGAACCCTGATATTACAGCACACTAACCACTACACTACCACCCCCTTTCCCTTACACAACCTCACTGCATTGACGTGATGAAAGGATCTGTATGGTTGGCATACAGAACAAAGTCTCTCACTGCATCTCGGTATGTATGACACTAATAAGCCAATTTGCCAATTTGAGGAAAGGCCTCGTCTGAAAACGTTGACTGTTTATTCCTCTCCACTGATGCTGCCTGACTTGCTGAGTTCCTCCAGGATTTTGTGTATGTTGCTCTGGATTTCCAGCATCTGTATAACTTCTTTTGTTTGCAATTTACCAACTTAAATGTTAATGACTGAGAAAATAAACGCTGGGTCACTGGGAGAATTCACTTTCTACTCGTCAACTTGTACTATGGGATTTCTTTTCCTCGCTTTTTTTAACATCCCATCCCTGTAAGAATATTCTCTTACTGTCCCACCAGGATGTCAACAACGATGACAAGTCTCTGGAGCAGGGTTTGAACCCGCAGCCTTCTGACTCAGGATGCAAAAATGCAACCACTGAGCCAAGGCCATCACAAGAAAATTGCTGCAGATGGGAGGAAAACTAAGAGTTTATCCAGCAAGTTGCAGAGCTAGACTGATCAACTTTGGCTGAAATTTATTGGTGAAGGTCCTGGAGCTGTTTATGGTGTCATAGTGATTGGCCTGGGTGAGAAAGTGAATACTGCCCAAGATACCAGATTCAAGTTTATTTAACACCTGTACTTCGAGACATATAGTGAAATGCGTCATTTGCGTTAACAACCTACACACCCGAGGTTTTGCTAGGGGCAGCCCACAAATATCTTTGTGGCTCAATAACTCCTCTAAACATTCAGACGACACATTCCAGACTCCACTCCCACAGCAAATAATCTCTACAAAGCTCTATTACATAAATGCATTTGGGACGTTGTTATAAAGTAACAGTTTCCACAAAAGTGCAAGTATTTTTTTCTTTTTATTCTAATCTCTTTGTTGGAAAGGGTGGTGGGGTGGAGATATGTCTCTACAAAACAAGGTGTAAGGTGCTCCTTCCCTCCGCTAATCTCCCTGATCAGGGTCACGTGAAGCCATGGGAGCAGCCGGTGCAGATCACAAGTCCTGGTTATGTGACCACTGACGCTAGGCAGACAAACTCTGAAGAGTATTGGTAATGGCTGGGGTCACCCGACTTGTAAAGACACTGCCCAGAAGAAGGCAATGGCAAACCAGTTCTGTGGAGAAACTTGCCAAGAATAATCATGGTCATGGAAAGTCCATGATCGCCCACATCATATGACACGACATATAACGAACAAACTATGTTGGAAATGACAGCAAAAAGTCCCAATCACAGGATCTATACTCTGGGGCAAAAGAAAAACAAATTATCAGAGGAACCCAATGGGTCAGGCAGCCCCTGTGGAGGCAGATTGCTGAGACTCTACAACATAATGCTCTCTGACCTGCTGGGTTCCTCCTGTTTCAGGTGCCATCTCTCCATCAGGCTGATCAACACCTCCAGCCATTTCCCCTCCTCACCACCACTACATACACATCAGTCGCTCCTGTCCACAACACCTCAGCACCCTTCACCCCCCACCAAGCACTACCATTTCATACTTACACTCTACACCTCATATCTACACTGACACATTCACTGTCCTGTCACTTGACATACATACAATCAGTCTATGTAAAAAGCTAATATTACATTTAGTAACACACACAAAATGCTGGAGGAACTCAGCAGGTCAGGCAGCATCTATGGAAATGAATAAACAATTGACGTTTCAGACTGAAACGCTGCTCTCACTTTTAGCATAGCCCTGATGAAGGGTCTCGGCCTGAAATGTTGACAATTTTCGTTTACTTACATAGATATTGCTGGACCTGCAGAGACAGCACCGGGTTCGAGAACAGTTACTACCCCTCAACCTTCAGGCTCTTGAACAAAATAGTGTAATTACAATCATCTATTGAGGTTACCCACAACCAATGATCTCACCTTAAGGATTCTTTTTCTTATCATCTCATGCTCTCATTAATTATTGCTATTTTATTTATAGTTGTATTTCAACAATTTGTTGTCTTCTATGCTCTTGGCTCTTTTATTGATCCTATTACAGTTACTATTCTATAGATTTGCTGAGTATGCCCACAGGAAAAAGAATCTTAGGGTTGTATGTGGTGACATGTATGTACTCCGATTATAAATTTTACCTTGAACTTTGAGATCCTTCAGCATTATTTCTTAGGATTGCTTTTATATTTATATTTAATGTGTTTTTAATTGTGGTTTTTAAATCGATTGTAGGATTTGTTAATGTTACATTGGATCTGGAGCAACAATCATTTTGTTCTCCTTTACACTAGTGTACTGAAATGTGACAATAAACAATCTTGAATCCTTAAATATTTTCCAACCGAAAGGTGTCACACACTGCCCTCTAGTGTTGCTGCTGGCGAACATCAAGCAGCCGAGCAACTGATCTCTGAATAGAAATAGCACTTGCACAATGTCTTTAATGATTAACACAAGAGATTCTGTAGATGCTGGAAATTAACAAAATGCCGGTGGAACTCAGGTAGTTAGGCAGCACCTACAGAGTGGAAGAAACAGGTGACATTTTGGGCTGAGACCCTTTATAAGGCTTGGAAAGGAACAGGACAGAAAAGCCAGAATAAGGTGGTGGGCAGGAAGGAATTCAAAATGGCAAGTGATAGGTGAGACCAGGTGATGGACCAGCCCATCACCTCCCTCTGGTCCCCCTCCTTCTTCCCTTATTTTCCATGGTCCACTGTTCTCTCCTATCAGATTCCTTCTTCTTCAGGCTTTTATCTCTTCCACCTATCACCACCCAGTTTCTTACTTCATCCACTTTTCCCCCACCCACCCACCTTCCCATCTGAGCTGGTCTCGCCTATCACCTGGCAGGTTGGACTACACCTCTTCACCCCCACCTTCTGCCCCCTTCCTTTCCAGTCCTCGTGAAGAGTCTCACTCTCGAAACGTCGACTGTTTATTCCCTCTCATAGGTGCTGCCTGATTTGCTGAGTTCTTCCAGCATTCTGAATGTTTTTAATACAGAGATTTGTCCCAAGCAACTTCACAGGAGATTTATCCGACAATCATGACATTAACTCACAGAGGGAAAATACTGAGAAGGTGAGCTTTTTGGTAGCATCTTACACAACAGTCAAATGGAGGCATGTATTGCAGTCATTTTTGTAATGAAGGAAACAGAAGAACCAATAACATGCAACATTCTGCCACAAACATGAAGCAACCACATTAACTGTTTCCAAGTTCTCGACTGAGATAAGTATTGGCCAGAACATGAGGTGGTGATGAATCAGTAAACAGAAGTGAGATTGATAATTTGGCTGAGGGGTGTCATAACAACAACCTCTCACTCAATGTCAGCAAGACCAAGGAGCTGATTGTAGACTTCAGGAGAGGGAAACCAGAGCTCCATGTGCCAGTTCTCACTGGAGGATCAGAGGTGGAGAGGGCTAGTAACTTTTAATTTCTGGGTATTACTATTTCAGAGGACGTATCCTGGACCCAGCACATTAATTGCAATTGTGAAGAAAGCATGGCAGCACCTCTACTTCCTTAGGAGTTTGTAGAGATTTGGCATGAAATCTAAAATTTTGACATACTTCTATAGATGTGTAGTGGAGAATGTGTTGACTGGCTGCATCACAACCTGGTATGGAAACACCAATGCATCTGAATGAAAAATCCTACAAAAACATAGAAACATAGAAAACCTACAGCACAATACAGGCCCTTCAGCCCACAATGCTGTGACGAACATGTATTTACTTTAGAAATTACCTAGAAACTACCTAGGGTTACCCTTAGCCCTCTATTTTTCTAAGCTCCAGTACCTATCTGGGAGTCTCTTAAAAGACCCTATCGTATCCACCTCCACCACTGTCGCCGGCAGCCCATTCCACGCACTCACCACTCTCTGCATAAAAAACTTACCCCTGACATCTCCTCTGTACCTACTTCCAAGCACCTTAAAACTGTGCCCTCTCGTGTTAGCCATTTCAGCCCTGGGAAAAAATCTCTGACTATCCACATGATCAATGCCTCTCATCATCTTATACACTTCTGTCAGGCCAGCTCTCATTCTCCGTAGGCACCTCTATCAGGTCACCTCTCATCCTCCAAAAAAGGTAGTGGATTTGGCCCAGTACATTACAGGTGAAGCCCTCCCAACCCTTGAGCACATCTATATGAAACACTTGCAGGAAAGCAGCGTCCATCATCAGAGATCCTCACCACCCAAGCCAGGCTGTTTTCTTGCTGATACCATCAGGTAGAAAGTACAGATGCCTCAGTACTTGCACCCCCAGGTTCAAGAACAGTTACTATCTCTCAACCATCAGGCTCTTGAACAAAAGGGGACAACTACACTCACTTGCCCATCCATTGAGATGTTCCCACAACCAATTATCTTACTTTAAGGACTCTTTATCATGTTCTCATTATTTATTCCTGTTTATTTATATTTGCATTTGCACAGTTTGTTGTCTTCTGCACTCTGGTTGATCTTAGTTACTATTCTATAGATTTGCTGAGTATGCCCGCAGGAAAATGAATCCCAGGGTTCTATATGGTGACATACAGTATATGATCTTTCACTTTCTTGCTTACATACATGGCACGTTCTCTGTAGTTCTCACACTTCATTTTGCAATAGTCCTGTTTACCTTGTTCTATCTCAATACACTGTTCAAAGTTTAAAATAAATGTTATTATTGAAGTAAATATATGTCAGCATATCCCACCCTGAGATTCATTTTCTAGTGGCCATTCACAGTAAATACAAAGAAACACAATAGAATCAATGAAAAACCGCCCACAAACAAAGACGGACAAACAACCAATGTGCAAGAGACAACAGATTGTGCAAATACAAAAAAAAAGAGAAAAAATATTGAGGACAAGTTGTAAAGTCCTTGAAAGTGATTCCATGGGTTGTGGTATCAGTTCAGTGTTGATGTGAGTGAAGTTATCGTTGCCAGTTCGGGAGCCTGATTGTTGAAGGGTAATAACTATTCCAGAACCTGGTGGTGTGGGACCTGAGGCTCCTGTATCTCCTGCCCGATGGTAGTAATGAGAAGAGAGCAAGGCTTGAATGGTGGGGTTGTTGATGATGGATGCACAATTATTATTGTGCGATAATCTGATCTGCAAGACAAACTTTCCATTGTATCTGGGTTCATCTGCAAATACTGATTCCAATCCAAACAAATCTTCAGTCTCACTGGAAAGATGGTGACCTGGGCTCTGCTTCATTCCTGTAGATTTTAGTGACCAGCTATCAGGAGTAGGTCTTAACCACAGAACCTTCTATCTCAGGAGAAAAGAGTGCTGCCCATTTAATCAGATTGGTGCAATGCAGAAGGGATGAGAGATGGGAAGTTGAGCAAGAAAATTCCACAACATTCCCTGGGTAGCTAAAGGTTGAATCTCTCGTATTTTGTTTCACTTCCTGCAAGATGCATCTTATTGTTCAAGTCTGATAACAGTGGGATAGAAGCTGTCCTTGAACCTGGTGATACATATTCTCAGACCTGTGTATCTTCTGCCCAATGGGAGAAGGAAGAATGGGTGGGGTCTGATTATACTGGCCGCTTTATTGACTCACATGAGGTCATGCATTTAAGGTGTGAGGGGTTAACTTCAAAGGAGTTGTGCAGGGCAAGTGATTTTTATACACAAAGAGTGGTAGATGCCCGGACACTGGAGGTTGAGGGGAGACCAGATAGATGTTGAAAAGAGGCATAGATAGAATAGGCAGCCACTATCCCTTTCTCAGGGTTGAAATGTCTAATACTGGGAGTAAGGCATTTAAACTGAGAGGGGGTAAGTTAAAGCAGATGTGCAGGGCAAATTCCTGGAATGCATTACCAAGGGTGGTGGTGGAGCCAGATATGGCAGAAACATTTAAGAGGCTCTTAGAGAGGCATACTCAGGGAGTGCAGGATATGGGCATTGCGTAGACAGAGGGGATTCATTTACTTAGGCATTTAATTAATCTGGCACAACATAGTGAGTCGAAGTGTCTGTTCATAAGACCATATGACATATTGTTGGGGCAGAATTAGGCCATTTGGCCCATTGAGTCTGCTCCGTCATTCCATCGTGGCTAATTTATTATCCCTCTCAACCCCATTCTCCTGCCTTCTCCCCATCAATTTTGATGCCCTAGCTAATCAAGAATCTACCACCCTCTGCTTTATAGATATACCCAATGACCTGGCCTCCACAGCCACCTGTGGCAATGAATTCCATATTCACCATCCTCTGGCTAAAGAAATTCCTCTTCATCTCTGTTCTAAGCGACATCCTTCTATTCTGAGGCTGTGTCCTTTGGTCCTAGACTCCCCCACTATAGGAAACCTCCTCTTTGCACCCACTCTATCTAGTGCTGGAGTTCCCAACCCTTTTTATGCCATTGACCCCTACCATTAACCTGGGAACCCCTGGTTCTAGGCCTTTCAATATTGGGTAAGTTTCAATGAGATCTCCCCCAGCCCCCCCCCCCATTCTTCTAAACTCCGATGCGTACAAGCCCAGAGCATGTGCTGTGTTATTCTATGCTCTGTCACCTACTGTTGTACCTGGCTCAATCAAATATCACAAACTGTTTAGGTTGTACAGAGTGTGTGGAAAGTAACCAGAAATTGTCAGGGAAAGATTCAGCACAGAACTCTTTAGATGTCTTTGTGATTTGGTGTTCTATATTCTGTATTTTTTTTTTGCCTTTTGTGCGATTTGTTCTGTTTATGTGTGTTGGGGGTTTGATATTTTTCTTTAAGTGGCTTCGATGGTTTTGTTTTGTGGCTGTCAGTGGGGAAGACGAATCTCAGAGTTGGATACCGCATATGTACTCTGATAATAAATGGATGTTGACTTTGGAAAGGTATTCAACAAATAAGCTTTATTTATTTAATTGCAGTTAGAAGGAAAGTGTTGCTCCACACTAACAGACCCCACAGTGTACATTCCTTATGGTAAGCACTGGCCAGTGAGCAAGTAAACCGGATGATCGGAGGAGAGCTCAGTATGCGGTCACACTGATGGAAGCTGCTCGGAGTTTTTGTCGGCATGATCACCAGCTGCAGGAGGTAGTGGATACGGCGGGCATCCTTATTCAGCACCGAGTGTTTAAGCATGCGATTGCACCATCCTCCGCTACCACAGCTTGATTCTATTTCCAGCTCTGTAGCTTGAAGTCCTGCCTGTTCATTGTAGATTCACCCAGTGAAGAGTGAGGCCACTCAGCCCTTTATGTTTAGGTAGGACAAAGAAAACATCAGTGAGACTGTCCCACTTCCCAGTTCCCAATCCACAGCCCTGTAGATTATGGCCCTTTAGGCCAAAAGGCATAGGAGTAGAACTAGGCCATTTGGCCCATCGAACTCTTGCTCACCATGATACAGATAAAACCCCTCCTCCTGTAGTAGGTTCACACTCCCACTAATCTTGTCTTGCAGTGAGTACAGTGCATTACAGATCCAGAAATCACCGATCGGGGTTCAATTCCCACCTCTGCCAGTAAGGAGTTTTTACGTTCTCCCCGTGACTGCATGGGTTTCCTCCACATCCTTCGGTTCTCCCCCCGCCCGCATTCCGAAGGCATACTGGTTAGGATTAGGGTTAGTGAGTTGTGGGGTGAGCATGCTATGTTGGCACCAGAAATGTGGTGACACTTGCAGACAGCCCAATACATCCTCAGACAGTGTTAATCGCTGATGCAAACAACATATTTCACTGTATGTTTCGATATATGTGTGACAAATAAAATCTTTTGAATGCCTCTCTAAATTATCTTAAGTAGAGTCACTGACCTCTCTAATTAAGGAATATAATTAGAAAATAAAATTTTGTCAGCACCAGGAGACAGATAGCTGTGTCGGTCAGGATGTGCCCTCATCCCTTCACTGAAGGTTTGGGGTTGATGATCCCAAGTACATCCGCAGGTCTGCGATGGTGGATTTGATAATCTTGGCAGGAACGGTTTCCATGTTCAGACGCTGGTAGGCTGCGTACCGGTGACAACCTCCGAATGAGTAGTAATAATCTCCACCTTGTTGACCCTTAATCCATAAGACGTCAATCGGAGGCACTTTGTGCAACTCTTCTGGGTTCTGAGGAAAGAAACAAAAAAGGAGTTGCAGCGCTTTTCTGTTTTAGCAGCGTACAGTGTGGAAAATCAACCGGCCTTTCCCCTGCATAACCAAGAGCAAGTGGGAGAAGCAGGTTCGTGGGGGACAATCATGGTGCCAGGGTGTGGATGAGAAAGGAAGGGGGCCCTGGATAGGCTGGTAAATCCATGATGTTGTACCAATACTAAACGGCAGGGTAGAGCGGCTAGAGTGCCAACCTGCCGTGCCAGTTTTCAGGGTGCAATTCCCACTGCTGTCTGTAAGGAATTTGTACGTTCTCCCCATGACCTTGTGTCTTTCTTCCTAACGTTCTGGTTTCCTCCCACATTCCAAAGGTGGACAGATTATATAACCATATAACAATTACAGCATGGAAACAGGCCATCTCGGCCTTTCTAGTCCGTGCCAAACTCTTACTTATTAGTAGGGTAATTGGTCACATGAGTGTAATTGGGCACCACGGGCTCATTGACCCAGCAGGGCCTGATACTGTGTTGTATGTCATTCCAAAGATATATAATTATGGTTAGTAATTTGTGGACTGCTGACCCAAGTGACATATTTATTTACTGATTGATTGAGATACAGTGTGGAATAGGCCATTCTGGCCTTTCAAGCCGTGGTGCCCAGCAGTTCCCTGATGTAACGCTGGCCTAATCATGGGATAATTGACATGACCAATTAACCTACCAACCGGTACGTCTCTGGACTGTGTGAAGAAACCGGAGCACCTGGAGGAAACCCACACGGTCACGGGGAGAACGTACAATCTCCTTACAGGCAGCGGTGGAAAATGAACTGTAAAGCGTTTTGCTAACCACTATACTAACGTGCCATCCTCACTGTATGTTTCGATATACATGTAACAATAAAATAATCTTTCTGTTATTTTCTGTGTATCAGCAGTATCTCTCCATTCCCTGTGTGCTGTTTACTTGGAGTTCAAAGTTCAAAGTACATTTATTATCAAAGTCTGTATACTTTATACGACCTTGAGATCCATCTCCTTACAGGCAGCCACAAAGCAAAGAAACCCAAATGAAACCTGCAAAAAAAGATTGTTGAACACCCAGCGTGCAGGAGATAAACAAATCATACAAACAATAAAAGTAAGCAAGTTTCACACGAGCAAGGATTCCCTGGGGTATATGAAAATAATGTTGGCTGAATCTTACGTTAGCTGCTATCACTCTTTTCCTTTGAATGGGATTTCCACGTTAGCAAACTGGACAGGCTCAGTTGCCAGGCCAGCCGGCCAGAGGACTGTACAACCTGTGAAACTGGTGCCATCCTGTCTGATTGCAAGAGATGTCCCCATTGGACTTGATGGGCATCCTGATCTGCATGGACCCATTGAGCCAAGGAGGCTTTTTGTGTGCTGTCCTCTTCTTTCCCCAAGCAGGTCAGTTTGATCAATCATTTTAGTTAGCCCTCCATGGTCCTCTTATTACCCCTGTTACTGCACAGCACTGTAAACACTTTAAAACACTGTTTACATTGTGAATATGTGCTGGTATTTATGTATTTAAGCACATTTTATTCCATATCTGTACTTCTATCTCTATTTTTATACACTCACTGGCCACTTTATTAAGAACCTCCTGTACATAATAAAGTGGCTACTGAGTGTATGTTTATGGTCTTCTGCTGCTGTGACCCCTCCACTTCAAGTTTTGATGTGTTTTGCATTCAGAGATGCTCTTCTGTACATCACTCTTGTAATGTGTGGTTATTTGATTTACTATTGCCTTCTTGTCAGCTTGAACCAGTTTAACCATTCTCCTCTGACCTCTCTCATGAACAAGGCGTTTTCACCCACAGGACTGCCCTTCACTGGATTTTTTTTTGTTTTTGTTTTTCAAACCATTCTCTGTAAATTACAGAGACTGCTGTGCGTGAAAATCCCAGGAGATCAGCAATTTCTGAGATACTGACTGCTCCATCTGGCACCACGGTCAAAGTCACTTAGATCACATTCCTTCCCCATTCTGATGTTCGGTCTGAACAACAACTGAACCTCTTGACCATGTCTGCCTGCTTTTATGCATTGAGTTGCTGCCTCATAATTGGCTGATGAGATATTTTGAATTAATGAGCAAGCAGGTGTACCTAATAAAGTGGCCACTGACTGTGAATAGTGAGTAAAGTTGATCCTTTATCCTTAACATACGACTCTCGGTTATCAGTTAGGCAGCTGCACCCATTGGCAACAAGGCTAAAGCTGCAATAACGGACCAGTCCTGAGAAATGGGACCTCTGGGGGAGCACTGGTGTGAATCCTGATATGGGTGAGGGCATTTATAAAGGGCACATAGAAAGACAAGGAAGTGTGTCCCACTATTTAATCCGGAAAATAAAAAAATCAGACAGTGGACGTTGAAGAGCAGAAACAATAACCCAAAATTAAGTGGGTTTAGACTACAGGAAATGCGAGAGGGAGCGGGAGTCTGCAGGGAAAAATACCTCTACTCAGTCTGCACAATGAGTGGTAGCACTGAAATGGCCAAATAGATTCTTAAGATGTGTTTCTTGAGGGAATAGCACAAATCCAGGAAGTTGATAGTTAACTCATACAAAGCACTGACCCATCCCATGTTGAGTATTGTTTACAGTTCTGGGCACTGTACCAGAGGGGGGATATCCTGACCTTGGAATGAATACAAAGGGGAGCAAGTAAATTGTCAAATGGGATTAGACAGCTGAGCTATGAAGAAAGACAAGGGATGTTTACGTTGGACTAAGGCGACACCGGCTCAAGGTTAAATATGCCTTGATTACAAAGTCCTCATCCTTGTTTTCAAAACCTTTTCACGATCTCGCTCCTTCCTATCTCTGTAGCCATCTCCTGCCCAATAGAACGCCTAGATTTTGGCAATTGCCCAACTCTAGCTTCTCTGCACATCCAACACTGGCACCATTCGCAGAGGCCCCAAATCGCTGAAGTCCACTCATCCTGAACCTTCATTTTTCTCCTTTGCTATTCCCAAATCCCACTTCCTTCGCTATTCCCAAATCCCACCTCCTTCAACGTTCAATATCCAAAGTAAATTTATCATCAGAGTACATGTATACTATCCTGAGATTCATTTTCTTGTGGACATTCACAGTAAGTACAAGGAAACACAATAGAATCAACAAAAAAACGTGCACAACAAAGACAGACAAACAATCAATCAGTTCAAACGACAACAAACTCTGCATATACAAAGGTAATAATAAATAAATATTGAAAACATGAGATGAAGGGACCTTGAAAGTGTGTTCATAGGTTGTGGAATCCGTGTTGGGGTGAGTGAATTGAGTAACGTTATCTCCTCTGGTTCAGGAGCCTGATGGTTGAAGGGTAATGATTGTTCCTGAACATGGTGGTGTGGGACCTAAGGCTTCTGTACTTTCTTCCCAATGATAGCAGTGAGAAGAGAGCATGGCCTGGATGGTGAGGATCCTCAATGATTGATGCTGTGTGGCAATGCCCCTTGTACATGTGCTCAGTGGTGGACTGGGCTGGATCCACCACTTTCAGGAGCTATTTCTGCTTTTGAACATTGGTATTTCCAGGTTGTGATGCAAACAGTTAGGACACTCTCTACCTATCCAGCGACGAAGTCTGTGGATTAGTGGTTGACTAGGTTCCCTTGTCCAACTATCTAGAATGCCAACTTCTGAGCTGACTCTCCATTGGTTGGATGGCAGAGGCGGTCCATAGAGTCATTCAGCATAAAAACAGGCCCTTCAGCCCACCTCATCGATGCTGACCAAGATACTCACATAAGCTAGCCCTCTTTGCTCTCATTTGGCCCATATCCCTCCAAACCAGGGGTTCCCATTTGTTTTTTATGCCAATGAGCCTTACCGTTAACCAAGGTTGTCCGTAGACCCCAGGCTGGGTACCCCCGTCCAAATGCCTTTTCAGAATCAGAATCTGGTTTAATATCACTGGCATTATGTCGTGAAATGTGTTGTTTTGCAGTTGCAGTACATTGCAATACATAATAACAGAAACTATAAATTACAGTAAGAAGTTTCTATAAAAAAGAAAATTAAATAAGTGAGCAAATAAGCAAAATAAGATAAATAAGCAAAAAAAAGGAAAAAATACTGAGATAGAGATCATGGGCTCGTTATCCATTCAGAAACCTGATGGCAGAGGGGAAGAAGCTGTTGCTAAAATGTTGAGTGGGTGTCTTCGGGCTCCTGTACCTGCTCCTTGATGGCGGCGATGAGAAGAGGATATGTCCTGGGTGATGGGGGTCATTAGTGATGGATGCCGCCTTTCAACCCATGATGAAGCTGGCTGACTTCACAACCTATCCCGTGCGGTGCCCCCCCCCACCCTCCATACCAGATGGGGAAGCAACCAGTTGGAATGCTCTCCACAAACAAGGGACAACCTGCAGATGCTGGAAATCCGAACAACACCCACAAAATGCTGGAGGAACTCAGCAGGCCAGGCAGCTTCGGCCTGAAATGTCGACTGTACTTTTTTCCATAGATGCTGCCTGGCCTACTGAGTTCCTCCAGCATTTTGTGTGAGGATGCTCTCCATGGTACATCTGTAGAAATTTGAGGGCGTCTTTGGTGACTTACCAATCCTCTTCAAACTCCTAATGAAATATAGTCACTGTCGAGCCTTCTTTGTGATTGCATCAATATATTGGGCCCTGATAGATTTTCAAAGATGTTGACACGCAGGAACTTGAAAGTAGTCACCCTTTCCACTGATGATCCCCTCAATGAGGACTGAAAAGCCTTAACTCACTCAACCTATCCTCAAAAGATATGCTCTCTAATCTAAAAAGAATCCGGGTCAATCTCAACTGCACCGTCTCTAAAGGTTCCATATCCTTCCTGTAATGAGGCAACAAGAACTGAACACAATATTCCAAGTGTGGTCTTTGTAATTGCATCAATAATTTTTCAACAATGTTATTGAACACTGTTCATCTACTTACCTTAGCAACTTCCTCCATATACCATCACCATTGGCCAGAAGATTGCCCTTCAGATCTCTTTAAATCTTTCCCCTCTCTCTTTAAACCTTCACCCTCTAGTTTTTGGCTCCCTTTCTCTGGGAAAAAGACCAAGTGCACTCACCCTATCTAGGCCCCTCATGATTTTATACACCTCTACAAGTTCCATATTCCTAGAAAGATTAGATTTAGGTCAGCACTACTGCCCTGTTTACATTTCTCACCGAATCAGTAAAGCAGTTGACATAATCGAAGACCGCACCCACCCCAGACATTCGCTCTCCTCCTTTCTCCCATCGGGCAGGATACAAAAGCCTGATAGCACGAACCAGCAGGCTCGAAAACAGCTTGTACCCCACTGTTATCGAACTCTTGATCTCCAGATCTACCTCGTATCTTGTATCGTACTTGATCTACCTTGTACTTTATTGCTTAACTGCATTGCACTTTCTCTGTAGCTGCTGCACTTTATTCTGCACTGTTATTGTTTTACTGGTGGTACAACACTTTGCAGCACCAGTGACGGAAAGATTGGGGTTCGCTTCCCACCGCTGTCTGCAAAGAGTTTGTACGTTCTCCCCGTCACTGTGTGGGTTTCCTCTGGCTGCTCCGGTTTCCCCCCACAGTCCAAAAAACATTCTGGTTAGGGCTAAGGCTACTGAGTCGTGGGCACGCTGTGTTGGTGCTGGAAATGTGGCAAAACCCGCAGGCTGCCACCCAGAACATCCTCAGAATGTGTTGGTCATTGAATCAAACAATGTATTCAACTCATGTTCTTCATATTTATTGCTTATTTATTATCACTGTTATTATTTCTTTCTTTTTGTATTAGCAGTTTTTTGGCTTTTGCACACTTGTCCAAGTTGGTGTGGTCTTTCATTGTTTCTATTGTGCTTATTACTCTATTATGGATTTATCAAGTATGCCCGAAAGAAAATGAACCTCAGGGATGTATATGGTGACATGTGTGTACTTTCATAATAAATTTATTTTGAACTTATTTCACTGTATGTTTGATGTATACGTGACAAATAAAATAATCTTAACCGTAATTCTGTGTTCCACAGAGGTTTGTCCCAGTCTGCCAAAGCTCTCCCTCAATCTCAGTCCTTTGAGTCCTGCCAACATTTTTGTAAATCTTCTCTGTACTTTCTGCTGACATTTTCCTATATGATGGTGACAAAGCTGTAGGCAATACTCTAGATGCAGCCTTAACGTCTTCCACAACTCAGCTGCTTGTTTCCACAACTCGATGGGCTGAAGGGCCTGTACTGTTCTGTAACGTTCTCTGTTTATTGCAGTCCCACTTGTGGAAGGTTTCTGCGTACAAAATGACTGTGCTTTCAATGCAATAGTGTTTGCATTTTGAAAAGTCTTCTTCGGTTGTAAATGGGTGTGGTACATAAGACCACAAGACACAGGAGCAGAATTAGGCCATTTGGCCCATTGAGTCTGCTCCGCCATTTCATCGTGGCTGATTCATTTTCCTCTCAACTCCATTCTCCTGCCTTCACCCCATAATCTTTCATGCCTTGACTAATCAAAATCAAGAACCCGTCAACCTCTGCCTTAAGTACACCAGTGACTTGGCCTCCACAGCCGCCTCTGGCAATGAATTCCACAGATTCACCACCGCCTGGCTGAAGAAATTCCTCCTCATCTCTGTTTTAAATGGACGTCCCTCTATTCTGAGGCTGTGCCCTCTGGTCCTAGACTCCCCTACCAAAGGAAACATCCTCTTCACATCCGCTCTGTCTCGGCCTTTGAACTTTTGATAGGTTTCAATGAGATCCCACCTCATTCTTCTAAATTCCAGTGAGTACAGGCCCAGAGCCATCAATCCCTGCTCATATGATAACCCTTTCATTCCCGGAATCATTTTCGAAAGCCTCCTTTAAATCCTCTCCAATGTCAGCACATCCTTTTTTAAATAAGGGGCCCAAAACTGATCTCAATACTCACCAGTCCTTTATAAAGGCTCAGAATTACATCCTTGCTTTTATATTCTAGTCCTCTTGAAATGAATGCTCACATTGTATTCACCTTTTTCACCACTGAATCATCTTGATAGGTGCCACACAAATGAAAACTATAGCTGTTTAATGAGCCCCCCCTGCCATTCTTAAGGGAACAAAGTAACTTAAGCATAACAGGCTTTTCCAGTCCAGTGAGCCTGCACCACCTGGTACACACATGTGAGCAATCAACATACCAACCCATACGTCTTTGAAATTGGGAGGAACCAGGAGCACCCACAGGAAACCCACACAGTCACAGGGTGAATGTAGGAACTCTTAAACAGCGGCAGGAACTGAACTGGGTCACTGCTGTTGTAATAGCACTGTGCTACTGTGGCACCTCCGTCACGTCTCACCACTACAGGAAAGGATTTTTTGAAGGAGGGGTTTCTAAAGTATTTTTGCCTCAACATTAGTTGGGGAGGATGGTTTATAATGTTTTTTTTAAATCATCTCAGTATTTGTATATCTAAATACCTGAATGGGTTTACAGCGGTCGGGTCATTCAAATGTCAGCACGTCCAGGACATCCGTGCCTGCCCACTCAACCATGGACATCCAGAATTTACTGACAGATTTGGTACGCCGAGCCCCTCTGTTCCCTCAGAGGATCCCCAGGTTTGGAATGCTGAATCCCTCTGTTCACTGGGAGGATGTCCACGTTGGAAGCCCCTCACCCTGGGATTTCCCAGTGCTACACAGGGAATTGCCTCTTGGATCCTGCAGGGGTCAGACTTGAGGCAGGATCTTGACCCCTATCATTGGGAAAAGACTTTACTCCACCAAGAAAAGATAGATATATGTATTTAAAAAAGTACATTTTGGATTATTTTCAGGTTAAAAATTATTTATAATTGTTTTGTGCGTTTTAATATTTTTAATTTTTAATCATTTACATTTAAAAATAATTTGCAACTTTGACCTTTGGCAAAGTTGGGGCAGGGTTTTGCCAGCTAACAAAGCAGTTTTGGAGGGTCTGAGCACAACCAGATTCTACAGGCCTGTCTATTTTCCTCCATATATGCTGCCCGACCTGCTGAGTTCCTCAGTGTTTTGGGCGTGTTACACAGGAGTGTGAAGCTTTCAGTTCCTCTGCCAGAGGCCCCTATCACAACCAAGACCCGGGAGTCTGAGAAGCTGTGGGACGAGAATGACCCTCAGAGGTACGAAGCAGGATGTGAGAGAGAACCATGGGTGGCAATTTGGTAACCGGTCACAGTTATTACCCCTCAGCCATCAGGCTCCTGAACCAGTGGGGATAAATTCACTTGTCCCAGTCACTGAACTGTTCCCACAAGCTATGGACTCACTTTCAGGGACTTTTCGTCTCATAAATATTGCTTATTTGTTTATTAATTATTGCTTTTCTTTTGTATTTGCACAGATTATTGTATTTTGCACATTGGTTGTTTGTGCACCCAGTTGGATGCAGTCTTTCATTGATTCTATTACTGTTCTTGGATTTACTGAGTATGTCTGCAAGACAAAGAATCTCTGGGCTGTGTATGGTGACATACATGTAGTTTAATAATAACCTGACTTTGAACCCGCAGTGCAGCTCTCTCTTAGAACCACCAGGAGGCTCAGCCGATGAGTTTGTGCTCTAGTGTTTGGGTGGGGATCCAAACCAAATATGGGCCTTGTTGATTCAATTACTGTACCCAGGGGAGTGGCAGGAAGCACCCAGAGAGTTCGTAACCATTATTTTTAGGGTGCAGTCAGCCTCGTGTCAACAAAGAAGAGAGACTGCAAAGACAATGGTCCAGATGCAGAGTTTCCATTCGAAATGTCGACAATTCATCCCCATCCCCCCATTTCCTTAAGGTTGTTATAACTGGGGGGGGGTGGGAGGTAGTGTTGGTAATGGGCACAAGCTCCCGCTACCTATTAAATGCTCCCAATGGTGTGCATCTCAAATAGCCTCTGACAACCAAGTCCAGCTCCTGGCCTTCACGTGTGACTGAAGGCTGACTTATACTTGTGCATACTACGTAAGTGGGCTACGCTGTTGTGAGCATTTATACTTGTGCGTTGGTCTGTCTGCGTCGCTCAGCAATTGACTGCCAAAATGCTAGTTGGCGGTGGGGTTTCTATGCTACTGTGTTGAGTTTCTTCGTGTTGAAACTCAACACAAAGAAACTCAAACTTCAACCAATGGCGACTGAAACTGAAGGAGGATGAATTTTCTGTGCTTGTCCGGCCATTGAGAGACATGGACAAGGAAACGCCTTTCAAATATTTTCGGATGTCGGCAGGTAGATTTGATGATTTGGTTCATCGTCTCCAACCGTTTATTTCGCGTCAGTGTACGCACAGTATACTCAGAGACTGGCAATCACCATTTTGAGTTTTAGCTTCAGATGGAAGTCAACAGGCCGTAGCAGCCAGCTACAAACTGGCGTCAAGCACAGGGTCTTCCATAATTTCGGAGGTCTGTAAAGCCTTATGGAAAGCATTGCAGCCAGAGTTCCTTCCCTGCCCTTCAGTCGCCCAATGGGAAGCTATTGCAGCGTAGGAGGAAATGTGATGCTACCAAATGGACCAATCACAGTTGTTTGGTCTGCATTGCCGCGACACAGAGTTACATTTTGGGAGAGGTGTGCGTCAGACTACAGCGTAGGGTACGCGGCTACGCCGTACCTATGGCGTACATTTGACGCACAAGTATAAATCAGCCTTTAGTCACGAAGCCCGGCGGAACCATTTCTACTGACAGGAGAAGGGGTTACTGGTGCCTTAAAACCAGTCACTTCGGGCAGATGGGGCTTGTCAGTCATGGTAGGCAGCTCATCTAGGGAGAAGGAAAACCGATCTCAAATCTCCACTGCTTTGCGGTTGTACCCACTCATGGGGAAGACTTCGGGTGTAAACCCCGAGGAAAAATCCAGAGCTGGAGTCCATGAGGCAGTCCTACGTTAAGCTCAACGCTGACTGGCAACTCCTGTGACGCTGCTGGTGGTCTCTGCCCTTCGTTTGGGTTCATCAGCTGTGTGGAGAGGGGGAGCCCACTGGATGGGCAGCAGCGTGCTCTCCCTATCGTACTGCCGCGGCGGAGACTACTAGGGCGCAATATTGTGGTCAACCCCGACCAAAGGAGAGCCTCTCATTTCCCCACAGATGCTGCTCAATCCGCCTAGTTATTTGTTGTTCCTGATTTTAAAAAAAATTGTAGTTTATGTTCAGTTGATAGCATTTGCCCCATTACTAACACATGATGGGGCTATTTGCGGAACCCGAAGCACGTTAGAACTGAACAAAGAACTATAAACATACTACGCATAAGAGATGCTGGAAATCAAGAATAACACCCACAAAATACTGGAGTTACTCATCAGATAAGGCAGCATCTACGGAAAAGAATCAAAAGTCGACGTTTCGAGCTGAGACACTGTGTCGGGACCAGCATTTTATGCGTGTTACATATACAGTACATATTACGCACTTTATATAAATCGGGCATGTTTGTTCTCCGCTGAAGCAATCCCCTAGGAATCTGAGACTTAATTCATTTGCTAGCTACACACTGTCTTGAACCGGAAGATATCGAAGCAGGAAGTTCCCAACGCTTGTTAATATCACAACTCAATTAACAATAACGTTTAATTCCCTAAACCTCAGACTACCTGTATAAACATCATCGTATTCCTATAAACATCTACAAAAGCTAATGTGAAGAAGATGAGAATTCAGATTTTAACTGGCGGGTACGTTCAATCACACCCGAACTCAATTAAACTTGTTAAAGTGAGGATTAGTCCGGTATTTCTAGCTGATAGCCACTGGAGCGGATCCTGTTCACTCAGGGAGTCCCTGGTGAGTTTAATTCTCGGTACGAATAAATAGAGTATTACAGTACAGATACAGACCCTTCGGCCCATCTAGTCCGTGCCGATTGTTATTTTGCCTCGTCCCGGCGAATAGATTCATACAACACAGAAACAGGCCCACTGACTGTTCAGACACTTATACCTTTATGGTTTCCATTAAACTCTTGACTTTATCTTCGTCCAAGACGGGCGGGAAAGGTCTGATGAGGATCCTCATGGGTATATCGTGAGTGTCTGGGACATTCTCGGAGTGGATGCTCTGAATCGCTCTCGCTCCCTCCTCACCGAGTTTGCTGAGGTGCGGATCGCCGGCACTCTGCATGCCTCTTCCTCCGGGGATGTTGCAAAGTGCGGGTAAAGTTTCCGAGCACCGGAGCGCGGCAGAAAGTTTGCTGGCGAACAGCAGACGTGGATACATTGTATCGTTTACAATTGCTACACACTCAGGACTGTCCCATTCTCAGAGAAGGGGAAACGCTGAAAGAAAATCATGGCAAACACCTTACACGCACCGAATAGGGACACGCGTTTCCATCCGGATTCAAATCAGAGACTAGTCATACCTTTCTTTCTGAATGCTCGGCCTTTAATTAAGTCTCTATAGTTAGTGAATCTAATTGCACGACGAATAATTGCCCTCTCCAAATAGGGGGTAGTTATTGCCTTTTTTTGCTAAGTCATCCTGAATAGTATTACTTCAACTTTTTAGTTCGGGGTGATTCACCGGTGTCGCTAAACAGACGTGCTTCTATTGAGATTCGCCACACTGTCACTTGTAGAATGCGGCGCACTGGGCGATACCACTTAAGAATTATATTACGGAGCGAGTCCGTCTTTGCAGATAAAAATCTGTTGTAAGCTCTCATAGAACACAGCATAGAATAGGAACAGGAACGGGCCCTTCTGCCCACGATATCTGTGCCGGTCATAGTGCACAATTAAACTAATCCTCCATCCTCCTTCCTCTATCTATTCATGTATCTGTCGAACTGTCTCTAAATGCCACTCACTGCAATTCAGAAGAATGGGGGGGGGGGAATTTCCTTGAACCCTATCGAATGTTGAAAGGCCTAGATAGAGTGGCTGTGGAGAGGATGTTTCCTGTGGTGGGGGAGACTAAGACCAGAGGACACAGCCTCAGAAGAGAGGGGCTTCCATTTAGAACGGAGATGAGGAATTTCTTTAGGCAGAGTGTGGAGGTTCTGTGGAATTCGTTACCACAGGCAGCTATGGAGGCCAAGTCATTGGGTGCATTTAAGCCAGAGGTTGATAGATTCTTGGTGTGTCAGGGCGAGAAGGGTTACGGGGAGAAGACAGGGGATTGGGACCGAGAGGGAAATCGAGCAGCCGTGATGAAATGGTGGAGCAGAGTCGATGGGCCAAGTGGCCTAATTCTGCTCCTATATCTTATGGACGTGTCCTCTTCTCATTGTTACTGTCAGGAAGGAGGTACCGGAACCTGAAGGCACACACTCAATGATTCAGGAACAGATCCTTCCCCTCTGCCACCCGATTTCTAAATGAACATTGAACCCATGAACACTACCTCACTGCTTTTTTTCATTTCTGTTTTTGCACTACCTATTTACGAAACTATTTACTAGACAAATATACTTAATGTAATTCTGTTTTTTCCTCTATATATTTATCATGTATGTCATTGTACTGCTGCCATAAAGTCAACACATGTCAGTGTTCCTGAACCTGATTCAGATTAAATGCCACTGTCGAATCTCGTTCCACCACTCTCCCCGGCAGCATGCTCTCGGTGTGAAAAAAACTTGCCTTTAAATCTCTAAGCTGTCCTCTCTCACCTTAAACACATTGCGTGCTCTTTAGTATTTCCACCCTGGGGAAGACTATTTTATAAACTTCCTTTTTAAATTTTTTATCAAAATGTCCTCAGTACGCACCGCATTACCACACTTCTCCCCTTGGTTCCCTCTCCTCTGATGTTCCCCCTTCAATGTTCCCTCTGATTTTTTTTACAGCTGTGCAGACTAACCATTGCTCCGATCAGAAAATTTTTACACGGCGTGAAAGCAGTGCGGTACTTTGCCATATGAATATTCAGAATGAAAATTGAAAAATTACATACTTTTGATTTGATTTACTAATTGAAGGGTATAATGAAATACAGTACAGCAAAGAAAATCTTTCACCTTTTGTAAACTTTTTCTAGCTGTGTCCGATTCCAGCTTCGTGACAACAAAGGCTGAGTTTGCGGGAGCATTTCAGTGACTGCGCAGCTGACACTTGTGCAGCTTCGAGGGAGCAGTGTCCTCCTTTGCCAAAGTAAATCAGAGTAAATTTATTACCAATGTACGTATACTCAATGGTCAGTAAAAACTGCCGATCATTGAGGTCTCCCTCCACCTATTTGTGACACATACCGGGACCATTGCAGAGGAGGGCCCCAAAGCATTGTTGAGGATTCCTACCCCAATCTCTCTGACTCACTACGGTCAGGAAGGAGATACAGGAGCATCAGGACCAGGACTGTCAGGCTGGGTAACAGCTTTTTCCCTTGGGTTGTGACACTAATGACCTGTCACCACTGAGGTCTTGTCACTAGGACAGTGATCTGTTTGCTGTTTACCTGTGCTAAGCTTTACTACATACATCTTGAATTGTATTTTATTAATTTATTTATAGTATAATTTGGGGTGCCAGTGTGGAGATACATCTCTGGCAAAGGAGGTGTAAGGCGCTCCTTCTCTCCGCTAGCCCGCAGGTCACCCTTGGGCAAGGTGTGGCAGCTGCTTAGCCCCCGAATCAGGGTCACGTGAAGCCATGGGAGCAGGTGGCGGATGGTCATATGAGCAGCCGGTGCAGATCACAAGTCCTGGTTATGTGACCACTGACACCAGGCAGACAATCTCTGAGGAGTATTGATAATGGCTGGGGTCACCCATCTTGGTAAAGACACTGCCCAGAAGAAGGCAATGGCAAACCACTTCTGTAGAAAAGTTTGCCAAGAATAATCATGGTCATGGAGAGACTATGATCACCCACATCATACGACACAGCACATACTGAACGAACGACAGTACAATATTTGGTTTGTGTTCTGTGTGCGATATATGTTTTGTGGGTGCACCGTGGTCCGGAGAAACGGTTATTTGTATATAAGGTTTGTCCATCATCATCGATGAAGACCTCGACACCATTAGTACTTTTTACAAGGTTGACTTGTTAGCTCAGCGCTGCTGATGTCACTGCACCACCAGCAGGCTTTGATAGTGTCGAGACTAGCGCATGATTTGGATTTAGGTGAGGGAGAGTTGTGCAGCATCAGCCTCACTGTCTCTTCCCAATTCCCATCTGGATCCAGTGACAAGACAGAGTCGAGACAGCTGGATATGGGACTAGGCGCAGTGGATGACCAGGACGTCTTCTGTGTCTTGTCCTGCTCTACACATTCCACAATGCTTGCAGAGACCGCCTTCTTGACCGTTGGACCTTCCATTGGTCTCGTCCGCTCAATCCGCCGGAGTCTGTCTTCGCATTCTGGGATAGACAACTCCCTATCTCACCGAGGGTTTGAGACCCGTCAGCTACCCTTACCTGCCAGGTGGGGACTAAACGTGGACTAACCACCTTGAAGAGGACGTGTTCCCCCACCAGAGGTGCTACCCCTCCCTGACTCCCCATACACCCCTGTTTGTATATATGTACAGTCAGAGGACAATAAACTTGAACTTGAACACTTCGTTAGTGATGAGTACCTTATTACTCATATGTTCATGGTCTTCAGCTGCTGTAACTCATTCACTTCAAGGTTTGAAGTGTTCTGTGTTCAGGGATGCCCTTCAACACACCACTGGTGTGAGGGATATTTGCATTAACAAGTAGGTGTACAGGTGTACCTAATAAAATGGCCACTGAATGTATGTCACCATATTCAACTTCAAGCTTCATTTTCTTTCAGGCATTTACAGGTAAATAAGGAAATACAATAGAATACAATACTGTACATAAAGATAGACTGACAAACAACTGATGTGCAAAAGAAGACATTGTGCAAATATAAAAAATAATACTGAGATCATGAGTTGTACAGACGTTGAAAGTGAGTCTGTAGGTTGTTGAATCAGTTCAGAGTTGAGGTGAGTGAAGTTATTCTCGATGGTTCAGGTTGTCGGGTGGTGTGGGATCTAAGGCTCCTGTACGGAAGATATTACTAATGGAGAGTCACTCATAAGTGTTTGCCTTACAACTTAGTGTTTTTTTAATTTACATATCCTTTCAAGGAATCTGTGATGATTGTCCACTCCTACAACTCGATAACTCCCCTTTCAACCAAGGAAGGAAAAATACTGCACTTTTCCAAAAATATTTTTTTCATCATTCTTTCCAAATTGCTTTACACCGAATAATGTGTTACTGTGCCTCAACTCTTCACCTGGCATCCAGGAGCACATTACTGGGTGTAAAGCAAGGTTGGAAGAACTGATGAGGTTAATACTCTTGGGAAAATGCAGACTGAAACCCGGACTTTCCATGTCCCTCCACAGATACTGCCTGACCCCCCCCCGAGTTACTCCGGCAGGCTGTTTTTTTGCTATGTATTTTTAAGATGTGTGTTGGCACGTGGCCAAGTGGTTAAGGCGTTTGTCTAGTGATCTGAAGGTCGCTAGTTCGATCCTTGGCTGAGGCAGTGTGTGTGTCCTTGAGCAAGGCACTTAACCACACATTGCTCTGCGATGACACTGGTGCCAAGCCGTATGGGTCCTAATGCCCTTCCCTTGGACAACATTGGTGTCATGGAGAGGGGAGACTTGCAGCATGGGCAACTGCTGGTCTTCCATACAACCTTAACCTTCCAAAGTGCAAATCCATGGTCTCACGAGACTAACGGATGCCTATTATTTTAAGGTGTGATCACTGTGGTGATGTGGGAAGTGAGGCAACCAATTTCTGCACAGCAACCACCTTCAGAAATTAATGGGAAAATGGTTTCTCTACACTTCCAGTTGCCTTGGTAAAGCAGCCAACATAAAGACCTCAACCATCCGGATATTCTCACTCCCCCCACCCCTCCCATCAGAGTGTTAACTCCAAAGACATCACCACCAAAAAATAGCACTACAGTCAGTGGCCACTTTATTAGGAACACTTGTACCCTTGCTCATTAATACAAATATCTAATCAGCCAATCGAGTGCACCAACTCAATGCATAAAAGCGTGCAGACATGATTTGCTGGTCAATAGTAAATGACTACATTCCCAAGAATAAATTACAATACTGTTTCAGCATAAATGATTCATTTTAACTTGGGGGAGAAAGCAAGATTCTAGGATCTGAGTAGGTTTACATTATTATAGGTGAAGGTACGGACAATCAATGGATTTGGGGTTTGGATAATAGCCACTTTATTAGGTACATCTGTATGTCTGCTCTTTAATGCAACTATCTAATCAGCCAATCATGTGGCAGCAACTCAATGCATAAAAACATGCAGACATGGTCAAAAAATTCAGCTGTTGTTCAGACCAAATGGAGAAGAAATGTGACCTAAGAGACTTCGACTTGGTGGTTTGAGTATCTCAGAAACTGTTGATCTCCTGGGATTGTCACGCAAAGCTGTCTCTGGAGTTTACAGAGAATGGTGCGAGAAAGAAAAAAACATCTGGTGAGCGGCAGTTTTGTGGGTGAAAACACCTTGTTAATGAGGGATGTTAGAGGTGAACGGCCAGACTGGTTCAAGCTGCCAGGAAGGCGAGAGTAACTCAAATAACCAGGCGTTACAATAGAGGTGTGCAGATGAGCACTTCTGAATGCACAACATGTCCAACCTTGAAGTGGATGAGCTACAGTGGCTGAAGATCACAAATGTACAGAAATATACTCAGTGGCCACTTTGTTGGGAACTCCTGTATCTAATAAATTGGTCACTGAGTGTAGATGTGTCTCTCTGGATTGCAAGCCCAAGTGGCTGGAGTGGTTTTCAAATGACAAGTGTCTGTCCAGTGGTGATGATACTGCACAACCACTATTAATAATAAAGCACCACTGTAAAGTGTCTGAAGATTCTCCACTCAAACCTGGGTACTTTTAAAGCAGAGGTTGATAGGTTCTTGATTAGTAAGGGTATGAGGAGAAGGCAGGAGATTGGGGTTGAGGGATAGTAAGTCGGCCATGATGGAGCAGACTCGATGGGCTGAATGGCCTAGCTCTGATTCTAGGTCTTATGGTCTTAGACCTGCCTGTATCCCAGTCGCTGGACCCATTCCCAATATCCATGATGGAATGGTGGAGTGGACTCGATGGGCCAAATGGCTGAACTTTGTTCCTATGTCTTTATAACCTTGTATTCAATAACTTCCAAAAGGGTCTTATGGTCTTAAACGTTCCCCGTACTGAGATTGCAGTCTGTTGCTGATTTCCATTAACCTGCTGTTCAATATAAAAGTAAGGTCTATTCTAGGAAGTGCCATTAATCTTTGACCCACTCCATTAAATAAACCAGCTCTCTCATTTCCCTGTTGTTTATATTATGGTTCCAATACTGATTAAAATTGGACAGCCTCAAGGCTTCAATTTGTTTTCTTAAACTTTCTACTGGCAGTGATTTGGAACTGAACTGAGGTCATTGAACAAACTGGGAATCAAAACATTTGTCCGATGCCCATTTTTTCTCAAATAACTCACTGGCTGTTTGGAAATTTAAACCTACACTATATCTAGTAGCTTTCAACACTAATATTTACTGTCTGGATACCTTTTTCCAAGCCAATGCATGAATTTCTGTACAGTGGAAAGAACTGAAGGGTCTTGACCTGAAACATTGGCTGTCCGTTTCCCTCCACAGATGCTGGCTGACCCACTGAGTTCCTCTAGTAGTTCTTCTTTTTCTTCGGATTTCTGCATCTGCCGTATTTTACTTTTGTTCCCAATTGATCGTACTTCAAGTTCAAGTTTATTGTCGTAGGTACACAGGGTATAAGCGCCATGAAAATTAGCTTTTTGCGCAGCAACATAGTAGATTACAAACATGATAAACGCAGGTTGACATAGACTTAAATTAACGTTAATTATACATGCTGGCCGGTGGTGTAGTGGCCTCACTGGTAGTGGACTTTGAGGTGAACGGTGCCAGAGTTCAAATCCAGCTGGCTCCTAGCGCCCGTTCCATCCGTGCTGGGTTGAGCATCAAGCTAGCAGCTCAGCCTCATGAAACAAAACAAATGCTATAGAAACAGCAAGGTTACCACCCAATGTGCCACAAGGCACGGAAAGGAACAATACATAATCTACATGACAAAATAAATTAACATTACTGTAAGTAAAGAGAAAAAGGAAATGTACTTCGAGGTGGTGTGAGGGTTTTTCAGGGCTCTTCAAGAACCTGATGGCAGTGGGAGCAGAAGTTCAATGATTAAAGTTCAAAGTAAATTTATTATCAATGTACACGTATAGGTTCAGTTTCCTGCAGGCATTCATAGTAGAATAATGCAATAGAATAAAATCAGTGGAAAACTACACACAAAGACTGACCATCAACCAACATACAAAAGAAGACGAAGTGAGTAAATACAGAGCAGCTTTTTTGTAGCAGCGACGCAGTACGTGACAAGCATGACACAGAAAGGTTGACATAGAATTATACATAACTTACACAACAAAATCAACTAACACAATAACTTTCATGCAGGTGGAGAGATGAAAGAAGTGTAGACTGAGCCAGTGTTAGAGTAGCTCAGTGGTTAGCACAACGCTTCACAGTACCAGCGACTCCAGGTTCAATTCCTGCCGCTGCCTGTAAGGAGTTTGTATGTTCTCCCCGTGACTCTGTGGGTTTCCTCCGAGTGCTCTAGTTTCCTCCCACTGTCCAAAGATGTACTGGTTGATAGGTTAATTGGTCATTGTAAATTGTCCTGTGATTAGACCAGGATTGTTGGGTGGGTGGTGTGGCTCGAATGGCCTGTTTCATGCGGTAATCTCGATAAATAAATAACACGATGACTGTGGGGAAGAGGCTGCTGTTGAACTTGGAGATGTTGTTCCTCAGGCTCCTGTGCTTTAAGCCTGATGTCAGCATCAATAAGGGAGTAAATGTGCCCATGTCCAGTAATGCACTTATTTACTCAGAGATCGTCAACTCTGTGAAAGGCATCCTTTGGTCAGCCCGAGTCTTATAGGCCATTGAGATGTCTGTTGAGGAATGGTGCTGACTGGCTCAGTCCAGGCTGCAGGAGTAGGTGCTGAAAGACACACTGAAGGCTGGTGTAGCCGCCCCAATGGCTTGGTGGTGGAGGGCCGCAGTATTGGGTTCTTTGACTACCGGAGAGGGAGGGGCCGCATTGAGTGAGGAAAGCCCTCAAGCATTGTGGTTGTGTACCACCTTAGAGGGGCCACATGAGTGATTTAAAGTCCATTTATTATCAAAGTATGTATGCAGTATTCAACCCTGAGATTTGTCTTCCCACAGACAGCCACAAAACAAAGAAAGGAAACTATGGAACCCATTCAAAGAAGAACATCAAACCCCCAACATGCAGAAAAAAAGAACAAATTGTCCAAGCGGCAAAAGCAAAATAAAAAGAGTGAAAAGCACAGAGTATAAAACACCAAAACACATATTATTGAACCAGCCTAGGCATTCAGTTCCGAGCTCAGTCCGATCTAGTTCTGTCTCATTCGTTACCTTCAGGCTGCAGAGCTGGTCCACCCTGATCAAAATTGCGCAAAATAGGGAGCGACCAGAAACCAGAAACACATCATAACGTGAACCACGTTGATTAAACCCAGGACTCCAGCACCGTCCTCCAGCTGTGTTGAGCGAGACCACAGTGCTATTGGTTTTAAGGAATGTGATGGAAAACTACTTAACACATTGTCCATGAATGAAAAGGCATTGCATGGCTTATTCTTGTAAATATTTTTATTATTAATAAAGTTCATTTAAATATTAAAAACAGTAATCGCAGTGGTAGTGTTGGAACCACATTCAATAACAAGCTCTCTGTGATCATAGAGGTAAATACATTTCACTGAGGTTACCCAATTCCCTCCCAACCCTAACGCTCTTCAGCCCCACCCCAAATATTCCACCATTAGATCCTCAACACTAAACTGCTAAAACAGACTAGCCAGTTTCACATCCAATCCCAGCGGGAGATGAGTGGAGAGACATGGTCTCCTGTTCCTAACATGGACAGACAGAGGTGGGCGTTGGTGAACAGCTGCATGTTTGTTGTTGGGACCATGGTAAATCTAATTCCTGATGCATCATGAGGGTTTTGCTGGCTATCCCCTTCTCACTGTATATCTGAGGCTCTTATGACTATAATAGAGATCTCACCACTTGTGTGCAATTTCAGCTACAGAAACTCCAAGCTCATGAATCCAGTCATAAATCCAAACGCAAAATCCCAAACCCCCTCCAAACATTATTCCCTTAGCCACCGTAGCAAATTGATTGTTAAAGGAATAAGTGGGTCACATGGTATTTTTGGACTGGACTGGAATTTTCCTGCCAAGGAAATTCTGTCAGTATCCCTGCCTCATTAACAAAGTGACCTCCAGTCTACTGAAGGGCAAGAACATAGGACACTATGCTGATAACTCTGAACTGATTCCACAACCTATGGACTCATTTTCTAGGACTTTATAGCTCATGTTCTCAGCATTATTTATTTATTTGTTTGTTTACTTAGTTTATAATTTTCACAATTTGTCCTCTTTAGCGCCTTAGTTTGTCAGTCTTCATGATTTTTTTTGTTGATTCCGTTGTATTTCTCTGTTCTAGTCTGAATGGCTGTAAGAAAATGAATCCCAAGATATTATGTGGTGATGTACTGCCTACGTTCTTGGATAATAAATTCACATTGACCTTTGAACTTTTTGAACCTTCACAGAGAAGACCTCATAAAAGTCTGTCTTGGAAACGGGTCTCGGTGCCTAAGTCTCAGAAGGATAAAGAGCGAGTATCTCAACCACATAGATGACAGCAGGTCAAGAAACGGTCTCTTCGTGATCTTCTCAAGGGCAGTTAGGAGGGGTGATAGACAGTGGTCCAAGCAGTGATGAGCACCTTGAGGTTACAACAAACAGTGAAATGGTAGCCTCAATGGAGGGAGTGATCTTTGCTTCAGAATCCAAATCCGAATCAGGTTTAGTTTCACTGACATATGTTGTGAATTTTGTTGTTTTCTGGCAGCAGTGCAGTGCTTTAAAATTATGATGTCACAATAAGAAATATGAATAAGTCATGCAGAAAGTGAGGTGGTGTTCATTGGTCCATGGTCTGTTCAGAAATCTTGTGACAGAGGGGAAGAAACTGTTCCTAAATTATTCAGTGTGTGTCTTCAGGCTCCTGTACCTCCGACTGGATGGTAGCAATGAGAAGAGGGCATGTTCAAGATGGTGAGGGTCCTTAGGACCATAAGATAGAGCAGCGGAATTAGCTCGGCTCCTGGAATCTGCTCCATCATTCCATCACTGCTGGTTGATTTTCCCCGTCAACCCCATTCTCCTGCCTTCTCCCCGTGACCTTTGACTCTTAATGATGGATGCCGCCTTCCTGAGGCATCGCCTATTGAAGACGTCCTCGATAATGGGGCGGCTGATGGAGCTGGCTCAGTCTACAACCCTCTGCAGCTTTTTCCTGGTCCTGAGCGTTCGTGAACCCGTACTTGTCTCGC